>NC_045615.1:46277500-46902500 GCF_009829155.1 Mustela erminea | reverse complement strand
CAAATAATCCTAAAATTTATATGAAACCAGAAAAGACCTCGAATAGCCAAAGGAATATTGAAAAAGAAAGCCAAAGTTGGTGGCATCACAATTCCAGACTTCAAGCTCTATTACAAAGCTGTCATCATCAAGACAGCATGGTACTGGCACAAAAACAGACACATAGATCAATGGAATAGAATAGAAAGCCCAGAAATAGACCCTCAACTCTATGGTCAACTAATTTTTGACAAAGCAGGAAAGAATGTCCAATGGCAAAAAGACAGCCTCTTCAATAAATGGTGCTGGGAAAATTGGACAGCCACATGCAGAAAAATGAAATTGGACCATTTCCTTACACCACACACGAAAATAGACTCAAAATGGATGAAGGACCTCAATGTGAGAAAGGAATCCATCAAAATCCTTGAGGAGAACACAGGCAGCAACCTCTTCGACCTCAGCCGCAGCAACATCTTCCTAGGAACATTGCCAAAGGCAAGGGAAGCAAGGGCAAAAATGAACTATTGGGATTTCATCAAGATCAAAAGCTTTTGCACAGCAAAGGAAACAGTTAACAAAATCAAAAGACAACTGACAGAATGGGAGAAGATATTTGCAAATGACATATCAGATAAAGGACTAGTGTCCAATATCTATAAAGAATTTAGCAAACTCAACACCCAAAGAACAAATAATCCAATCAAGAAATGGGCAGAGGACATGAACAGACATTTCTGCAAAGAAGACATCCAGATGGCCAAGAGACACATGAAAAAGTGCTCCATATCACTCGGCATCAGGGAAATACAAATCAAAACCACAATGAGATATCACCTCACACCAGTCAGAATGGCTAAAATCATCAAGTCAGGAAATGACAGATGCTGGAGAGGATGCGGAGAAAGGAGAACCCTCCTACACTGTTGGTGGGAATGCAAGCTGGTGCAACCACTCTGGAAAACAACATGGAGGTTCCTCAAAATGTTGAAAATAGAACTACCCTATGACCCAGCAATTGCACTACTGGGTGTTTACCCTAAAGATACAAACATAGTGATCTGAAGGGGCATGTGCACCTGAATGTTTATAGCAGCAATGTCCACAATAGCCAAACTATGGAAAGAACCTAGATGTCCATCAACAGATGAGTGGATAAAGAAGATGTGGCATAGGAGGAGTCAAGATGGCGGAGAAGTAGCAGGCTGAGACTGCTTCAGCTCGCCAGAGATCAGCTAGATAGCTTATCTAAAGATTGCAAACACCTGAAAATCCATCGGCAGATCGAAGAGAAGAAGAACAGCAATTCTGGAAACAGAAAAACAACCACTTTCTGAAAGGTAGGACCGGCGGAGAAGTGAATCCAAAGCGACGGGAAGATAGACCCCGGGGGGAGGGGCCGGCTCCCGGCAAGCGGCGGAGCAACGGTGCACAAAATCAGGACTTTTAAAAGTCTGTTCCGCTGAGGGACATCGCTCCAGAGGCTAAACCGGGGCGAAGCCCACGCGGGTTCAGCGTGGCCTCAGGTCCCGCAGGGTCACAGAAGGATCAGGGGTGTCTGAGTGTCGCAGAGCTTGCGGGTATTGGAACGGGAAAGCCGGCTACAGAGACAGAGCCGACAGTAAGCTCACAGCTCGGTGTTACCTTGAACTGGTCGCAGGCTCGGTGAGCTCGGAGCGCGGCCGGAGGTCAGGCAGACGGGAGTAACTGGGCGCTGTTCTCTGAGGGCGCACTGAGGAGTGCGGCCCTGGGCTCTCGGCTCCTCCGGGCCGGAGACCAGGAGGCCGCCATTTGTATTCCCGTCCTCCGGAACTCTACGGAAAGCGCTCAGGGAACAAAAGCTCCTGAAAGCAAACCCGAGCGGATTACTCACCCCGGCCCCGGGTAAGGGCGGTGTAATTCCGCCTGGGGCAAAGACACTTGAGAATCACTACAACAGGCCCCTCCCCCAGAAGATCAACAAGAAATCCAGCAGAGACCAAGTTCACCTACCAAGGAGTGCGGTTTCAATACCAAGGAGAGCAGCAGAATTCCAGAGGAGGAGAAAGCCAAGCACGGAACTCATGGCTTTTTCCCTGTGATTTTTTTTAGTCTTGCAGTTAATTTAATTTTTTTCTTTTTCATTTTTTTTTTTTTTTCTCGCCTTCGGGTAAAATTTTTTTTTTTTTTAACTGTTACCTTTTTCTTTTTTAACGATTTTTTACTAGTTTATCTAATATATATATTTTTTCTTTTTTACATTTTTCTTAGGTGTTTTCCTTTTTTTTTTTAATTCTTTTCTTTTCTTTTTTCTTTTTTTTTTTCTTTTTTCTTTTTTTTTCTTTCTTCCTTTTTGAACCTCTTTTTATCCCCTTTCTCCCCCCTCATGATTTTGGATCTCTTCTAATTTGGTTAAAGCATTTTTTCCTGGGGTTGTTGCCACCCTTTTAGTATTTTACTTGCCCCTTCATATACTCTTATCTGGACAAAATGACAAGACGGAAAAATTCAACACAAAAAAAAGAACAAGAGGCAGTACCGAAGGCTAGGGACCTAATCAATACAGACATTGGTAATATGTCAGATCTAGAGTTCAGAATGACAATTCTCAAGGTTCTAGCCGGGCTCGAAAAAGGCATGGAAGATATTAGAGAAACGCTCTCGAGAGATATAAAAGCCCTTTCTGGAGAAATAAAAGAACTAAAATCTAACCAAGTTGAAATAAAAAAAGCTATTAATGAAGTGCAATCAAAAATGGAGGCTCTCACTGCTAGGATAAATGAGGCAGAAGAAAGAATTAGTGATATAGAAGACCAAATGACAGAGAATAAAGAAGCTGAGCAAAAGAGGGACAAACAGCTACTGGACCACGAGGGGAGAATTCGAGAGATAAGTGACACCATAAGACGAAACAACATTAGAATAATTGGGATTCCAGAAGAAGAAGAAAGAGAGAGGGGAGCAGAAGGTATACTGGAGAGAATTATTGGGGAGAATTTCCCCAATATGGCAAAGGGAATGAGCATCAAAATTCAGGAGGTTCAGAGAACGCCCCTCAAAATCAATAGGAATAGGCCCACACCCCGTCACCTAATAGTAAAATTTACAAGTCTCAGTGACAAAGAGAAAATCCTGAAAGCAGCCCGGGAAAAGAAGTCTGTAACATACAATGGTAAAAATATTAGATTGGCAGCTGACTTATCCACAGAGACCTGGCAGGCCAGAAAGAGCTGGCATGATATTTTCAGAGCACTAAACGAGAAAAACATGCAGCCAAGAATACTATATCCAGCTAGGCTATCATTGAAAATAGAAGGAGAGATTAAAAGCTTCCAGGACAAACAAAAACTGAAAGAATTTGCAAATACCAAACCAGCTCTACAGGAAATATTGAAAGGGGTCCTCTAAGCAAAGAGAGAGCCTACAAGTGGTAGATCAGAAAGGAACAGAGACCATATACAGTAACAGTCACCTTACAGGCAATACAATGGCACTAAATTCATATCTCTCAATAGTTACCCTGAATGTTAATGGGCTAAATGCCCCTGTCAAAAGACACAGGGTATCAGAATGGATAAAAAAACAAAACCCATCTATATGTTGCCTCCAAGAAACTCATTTTAAGCCCGAAGACACCTCCAGATTTAAAGTGAGGGGGTGGAAAAGAATTTACCATGCTAATGGACATCAGAAGAAAGCAGGAGTGGCAATCCTTATATCAGATCAATTAGATTTTAAGCCAAGGACTATAATAAGAGATGAGGAAGGACACTATATCATACTCAAAGGGTCTGTCCAACAAGAAGATTTAACAATTTTAAATATCTATGCCCCCAACGTGGGAGCAGCCAACTATATAAACCAATTAATAACAAAATCAAAGAAACACATCAACAATAATACAATAATAGTAGGGGACTTTAACACTCCCCTCACTGAAATGGACAGATCATCCAAGCAAAAGATCAGCAAGGAAATAAAGGCCTTAAACGACACACTGGACCAGATGGACATCACAGATATATTCAGAATATTTCATCCCAAAGCAACAGAATACACATTCTTCTCTAGTGCACATGGAACATTCTCCAGAATAGATCACATCCTCGGTCCTAAATCAGGACTCAACCGGTATCAAAAGATTGGGATCATTCCCTGCATATTTTCAGACCACAATGCTCTAAAGCTAGAACTCAACCACAAAAGGAAGTTTGGAAAGAACCCAAATACATGGAGACTAAACAGCATCCTTCTAAAGAATGAATGGGTCAACCGGGAAATTAAAGAAGAATTGAAAAAAATCATGGAAACAAATGATAATGAAAATACAACGGTTCAAAATCTGTGGGACACAACAAAGGCAGTCCTGAGAGGAAAATATATAGCGGTACAAGCCTTTCTCAAGAAACAAGAAAGGTCTCAGGTACACAACCTAACCCTACACCTAAAGGAGCTGGAGAAAGAACAAGAAAGAAACCCTAAGCCCAGCAGGAGAAGAGAAATCATAAAGATCAGAGCAGAAATCAATGAAATAGAAACCAAAAAAACAATAGAACAAATCAACGAAACTAGGAGCTGGTTCTTTGAAAGAATTAATAAAATTGATAAACCCCTGGCCCGACTTATCAAAAAGAAAAGAGAAAGGACCCAAATAAATAAAATCATGAATGAAAGAGGAGAGATCACAACTAACACCAAAGAAATACAAACTATTATAAGAACATACTATGAGCAACTCTACGCCAATAAATTTGACAATCTGGAAGAAATGGATGCATTCCTAGAAACATATAAACTACCACAACTGAACCAGGAAGAAATAGAAAGCCTGAACAGACCCATAACCAGTAAGGAGATTGAAACAGTCATTAAAAATCTCCAAACAAACAAAAGCCCAGGGCCAGACGGCTTCCCGGGGGAATTCTACCAAACATTTAAAGAAGAACTAATTCCTATTCTCCTGAAACTGTTCCAAAAAATAGAAATGGAAGGAAAACTTCCAAACTCATTTTATGAGGCCAGCATGACCTTGATCCTAAAACCAGACAAGGATCCCACCAAAAAAGAGAGCTATAGACCGATATCCTTGATGAACACAGATGCGAAAATACTCAACAAAATACTAGCCAATAGGTTTCAACAGTACATTAAAAAGATTATTCACCACGACCAAGTGGGATTTATTCCAGGGCTGCAAGGTTGGTTCAACATCCGCAAATCAGTCAATGTGATACAACACATCAATAAAAGAAAGAACAAGAACCATATGATACTCTCAATAGATGCTGAAAAAGCATTTGACAAAGTACAGCATCCCTTCCTGATCAAAACTCTTCAAAGTGTAGGGATAGAGGGCGCATACCTCAATATCATCAAAGCCATCTATGAAAAACCCACCGCAAATATCATTCTCAATGGAGAAAAACTGAAAGCTTTTCCGCTAAGGTCAGGAACACGGCAGGGATGTCCATTATCACCACTGCTATTCAACATAGTACTAGAGGTCCTAGCCTCAGCAATCAGACAACAAAAGGAAATTAAAGGCATCCAAATCGGCAAAGAAGAAGTCAAATTATCACTCTTCGCAGATGATATGATACTATATGTGGAAAACCCAAAAGATTCCACTCCAAAACTGCTAGAACTTGTACAGGAATTCAGTAAAGTGTCAGGATATAAAATCAATGCACAGAAATCAGTTGCATTTCTCTACACCAACAACAAGACAGAAGAAAGAGAAATTAAGGAGTCAATCCCATTTACAATTGCACCCAAAACCATAAGATACCTAGGAATAAACCTAACCAAAGAGACACAGAATCTATACTCAGAAAACTATAAAGTACTCATGAAAGAAATTGAGGAAGACACAAAGAAATGGAAAAATGTTCCATGCTCCTGGATTGGAAGAATAAATATTGTGAAAATGTCTATGCTACCTAAAGCAATCTACACATTTAATGCAATTCCTATCAAAGTACCATCCATCTTTTTCAAAGAAATGGAACAAATAATGCTAAAATTTATATGGAACCAGAAAAGACCTCGAATAGCCAAAGGGATATTGAAAAAGAAAGCCAACGTTGGTGGCATCACAATTCCGGACTTCAAGCTCTATTACAAAGCTGTCGTCATCAAGACAGCATGGTACTGGCACAAAAACAGACACATAGATCAATGGAATAGAATAGAGAGCCCAGAAATAGACCCTCAACTCTATGGTCAACTAATCTTCGACAAAGCAGGAAAGAATGTCCAATGGCAAAAAGACAGCCTCTTCAATAAATGGTGCTGGGAAAATTGGACAGCCACATGCAGAAAAATGAAATTGGACCATTTCCTTACACCACACACAAAAATAGACTCAAAATGGATGAAGGACCTCAATGTGCGAAAGGAATCCATCAAAATCCTTGAGGAGAACACAGGCAGCAACCTCTTTGACCTCAACCGCAGCAACATCTTCCTAGGAACAACGCAAAAGGCAAGGGAAGCAAGGGCAAAAATGAACTATTGGGATTTCATCAAGATCAAAAGCTTTTGCACAGCAAAGGAAACAGTTAACAAAATCAAAAGACAACTGACAGAATGGGAGAAGATATTTGCAAATGACATATCAGATAAAGGACTAGTGTCCAGAATCTATAAAGAACTTAGCAAACTCAACACCCAAAGAACAAATAATCCAATCAAGAAATGGGCAGAGGACATGAACAGACATTTCTGCAAAGAAGACATCCAGATGGCCAAGAGACACATGAAAAAGTGCTCCATATCACTCGGCATCAGGGAAATACAAATCAAAACCACAATGAGATATCACCTCACACCAGTCAGAATGGCTAAAATCAACAAGTCAGGAAATGACAGATGCTGGCGAGGATGCGGAGAAAGGGGAACCCTCCTACACTGTTGGTGGGAATGCAAGCTGGTGCAGCCACTCTGGAAAACAACATGGAGGTTCCTCAAAATGTTGAAAATAGAACTGCCCTATGACCCAGCAATTGCACTATTGGGTATTTACCCTAAGGATACAAACGTAGTGATCCAAAGGGGCACATGCACCCGAATGTTTATAGCAGCAATGTCCACAATAGCCAAACTATGGAAAGAACCTAGATGTCCATCAACAGATGAATGGATCAAGAAGATGTGGTATATATACACAATGGAATACTATGCAGCCATCAAAAGAAATGAAATCTTGCCATTTGCGACAACATGGATGGAACTAGAGCGTATCATGCTTAGCGAAATAAGTCAAGCAGAGAAAGACAACTATCATATGATCTCCTTGATATGAGGAAGTGGTGATGCAACATGGGGGCTTAAGTGGGTAGGAGAAGAATAAATGAAACAAGATGGGATTGGGAGGGAGACAAACCATAAGTGACTTTTAATCTCACAAAACAAACTGAGGGTTGCTGGGGGGAGGGGGTTTGGGAGAAGGGGGTGGGATTATGGACATTGGGGAGGGTATGTGCTTTGGTGAGTGCTGTGAAGTGTGTAAACCTGGTGATTCACAGACCTGTACCCCTGGGGATAGAGTATTATGCCTCCATCAGAAAGGATGAATACCCAACTTTTGTAGCAACATGGACGGGACTGGAAGAGATTATGCTGAGTGAAATAAGTCAAGCAGAGAGAGTCAATTATCATATCGTTTCACTTATTTGTGGAGCATAACAAATAGCATGGAGGACATGGGGACTTAGAGTGGAGAAGGGAGTTGGGGGAAATTGGAAGGGGAGGTGAACCATGAGAGACTATGGACTCTGAAAAACAATCTGAGGGTTTTGAAGGGACGGGGGGTGGGAGGTTGGGGTACCAGGTGGTGGGTATTATAGAGGGCACGGATTGCATGGAGCACGGGGTGTGGTGCAAAAATAATGAATACTGTTATGCTGGAAATAAAAAAAAAATTAATAAAAAAAAAAAAAGTAAAAAAAAAAATTAAAAAAAAAAAAAAAAAAAAAAAAAAAAAAAATGTGGCATATATACACAATGGAATACTATGCAGCCATCAAAAGAAATGAAATCTTGCCATTTGCGATGACGTGGATGGAACTAGAACGTATCATGCTTAGCGAAATAATTCAAGCAGAGTAAGACAACTATCATATGATCTCCCTGATATGAGGAAGTGGTGATGCAACATGGGGGCTTAAGGGGGTAGGAGAAGAATAAATGAAGCAAGATGGGATTGGGAGGGACACAAACCCTAAGTGACTCTTAATCTCACAAAACAAACTGAGGGTTGCTGGGGGGAGGGGGGGCTGGGAGAAGGGGGGTGGGGTTATGGACATTGGGGAGGGTATGTGCTTTGGTGAGTGCTGTGAAATGTGTAAACCTGGCGATTCACAGACCTGTACCCCTGGGGATAAAAATATATTATAGGTTTATAAAAAATAAAAAATTAAAAAAAATCTTTGACTATATTCTCTACGCTGTACATTTATCTTAGTGACTTATGCATTTTATAATTGGGAGCCTGTATTTCCCACTCTCCTTCACCCATTTTTTCCATTTCCTTGCCCCCCTGCTCTCTGGCAGCCATCAGTTCTCTGTCTTTATGGGTATGTTTCTGTTTTTTGTTTGGTTGGTTGGTTTTTTAGATTCCACATGTAAGTGAAATCATATGGTATTTATCTTTCTCAATTTGACTTATTTCACTTAGCATAACACCATCTAGGTCTACCTGTTTTGTTCCAAATGATAAGTTGTCATTTCTTTTCATGGCTAAGTAATACTCCATTGCATATATTTATTTTACAGTTTCTTTATCCATTCATCTATCAATAGACACTTGGATTAAAATTATAAAGAACTCATCAAATTCAACATCTAAAGAATAAATAGTCCAATCAAGAAATGGGCAGAAGACATGAAGAGACATTTCTGCAAAGAAGACATCCAAATGATAGATAAAGAAGATGTGGTATATATATACAATGGAATACTATGCAGCCATCAAAAGAAATGAAGTCTTGCCATTTGCGATGATGTGGATGGAGGTAGAAGGTATTATGCTTAGCGAAATAGGTCAGTCAGAGAAAGACAGTTATCATATGATCTCCCTGATATGAGGAATTGGAGATGCAACGTGGGAGGTTTGGGGGGTAGGAAAAGAATAAATGAACCAACATGGGATCGGGAGGGAGACTAACCATAAGAGACTCTTAATGTCACAAAACAAACTGAGGGTGGCCCGGGGGGTGCTAGGGAGAGGGTGGTGGGGTTATGGACATTGGGGAGGGTATGCGCTATGGTGAGTGCTGTGAAGTGTGTAAACCTGGCAATTCACTGACCTGTACCCCTGGGGCTAATAATACATTATATGTTTATAAAAAAAATTTTTTTAATTATTTTTTAAAAAAAAGACATGCAAATGGCCAACACACATGAAAAAGTGCTCCACATCACTTGGCATCAGGGAAATACAAATCAAAACCACAATGAGATAAAACCTCAACCCGTCAGAATGGCTAAAATTAACAAGTTGGGCAACAACAGATGTTAGTAAAGATGCAGAGAAAGGGGAACCCTCCTACACTGTTGGTGGGAATGCAAGTTGGTGCAGCCACTCTGAAAACAGCATGGAAGTTCTCCAAAAGGTTGAAAATAGAGTTACCCTACAACCCAGCAACTGCACTACAAGTATTTATCCAAAGGATACAAATATAATGATCCGAAGGGGGACCTGCATACCAATGTTTATAGCGGCAAGATCCACAATAGCCAAACTCTGGAAAGAGACCAGATGTCCACTGACAGATGAATGGATAAAGAAGATGTGGTGTATATATTCAATGGAATACTATGCAGCCATCAAAAATGGCATCTTGCCATTTGTAACAGTGTGGATGGAGCTAAAGGGTGTTATGCTAAGGGAAATTAGTCAAACAGAGAAAGACAATTATCATATGATCTTGCTGATACACAGAATTTGAGAAACAAGGCAGAGGCCCATGGGGGAAGAGAGGAAATAATGGAACGGGACAAAACCAGAGAGGGAGACAGACCGTAAAAGACTCTTAGTCTCAGGAAACAAACTAGGGGTTGTTAGAGTGGAGGGGAATGGGAGGGATGAGGTGGCTGGGTGATGGACACTAGGGCGGGTATGTGCTATGGTGAGCACTGTGAATTGTGTAAGACTGATGAATCACAAACCTGTACCCCTGAAACAAATAATTAATTATATGTTAATGAAATTTTTAAAAAAATAGATACTTGAATTCCTTCCATATCTAGGGGGTGCATGTATCTTTTACTGTTTTTATTTTCTTTGGGTAAATACCTAGTAGTAGAATTACTGGAGCATATGGTTATTCTATTTTTAATATTTTGAGGAACCTCTATACTGTTTTCCACAGTGGTTGTAGCAGTTTACATTTCCACCAACAGCGTATGAGCGTTCCTTTTTCTCCACATCCTTGTCAACACTTATTATTTCTTATCTTTTGATACAAGCCATTCTGATTTCTCACCATGGCTTTGATTTGCATTTTCCTGATGTTGAGTGGTGTTGAGCGTATTTTCATGTGTCTTATTAGCCATCTGTATATCTTCTTTGGAAAAATGTCTGTTTAGGTCTTTTAATTGTGGGGTTTTTTTTCATGTTGCATGATTTTTTATGTATTTTGGATATCAACCCTTGTCAGATATGTCACTTGCAAATATCTTCTCCCATTCAGTATGTTGTCTTTTCATTTTGTTAATGGTTTCCTAAAAGTTGTATAAAACTTTTAATTTTGATGTAGCCCCAGTTAGTTTATTTTTGTTTTTTTGTTTTGTTTTGTTTTTTGTTTTCTCTTTCCTTAGGAAACATATCTAGGAAGAGGTTGCAAAGGTTGATGTCAAAGAAATCACTGCCTATGTTTTCTTCTAGGAATTTTATTGTTTCAGGTCTTACATTTAGGTCTTTCATCCATTCTGAGTTTATTTTTATATGGCATTAGAATGAGGTTCAGTTTCATTCTGTTTCATGTATCTGTCCAGTTCCCAGAACCATTTGTTGAAAAGACTGTGTTTTCCCCCACTGTATATTCCTGCCTCCTTTGTCATAGATTAATTGACCATTCTGTTTTGTTGATCTGTGTGTCTGTTTTTGTGCCAGTACCACATTGTTTTGTTTACTACAGCTTTGTAGTAGTATATTTTGAAATTGGGACTATGATATCTCTAGGTTTGTTCTTTCTCAGATGCTTTAGCTATTTGGGTTTTTTCACGGTTCCATACATATTTTAGGATTATTTGTTCTAGTTCTGTGAAAAATGTTGTTGGAATTTTGATAGGAATTGCATGAAATCTGTAGATTGCTTTGGATAGTATGGACAGTTTTTAAAGATTTATTCATTAAAGGTGGGGAGAGACAGAGGGAGAATATCTAAGCAGACTCCCCACTGAGCACAGAGCCCATGAAATCGTGACCTGAGCTGAAACCAAGAGTTGAATGCTTAACCGTCTAAGCTACCAAGGTGCCCTAGGTAGTATGGACATTTTAACAATATTCAGTCTTCCAATCCATGAGCATGGAATATCTTTTCATTTGTTCATGTTGTCTTCAATTTCTTTCATCAATGTTTTTATAGTTTTCAGAGTACCAGTCTTTCACCTCCTTGGTTAAGTTTATTTCTAGGAACTTTATACTTTTTGGTACAACTGTGGGACTGTTTTCTTAATTTCTCTTTCTGCTACTTCATTAGTAGTGTATAGAAATGCAACAGATTTCTGTATTTTAATTTTGTATCCTGCAGCTTTTTCTGAAATCAGTTATTGCTTCTAGTAGTTTTTAGGTGGTATCCTTAGGGTTTTCTCTGTCTGATATCAAGTCATCTATAAATAGTGACAGTTAAACTTTTTTAAAAAAATAAATTTAGATGTGATTTGCTGTTTTATCTTCTCTAGGTAATAAGTTATTTGCATTCTGTGACATACACTATTTGCTTAAAACCCATTAACTATTCTATTGCCTGTACAAGCCAAAGGCAATGCATCTCTCTCTCTTTCTGGGGATCTTTTGGGCTACAGGAGCACGGTGCCACCCTTTCTCAGGGCAAGCTGTAGTACTGGGGAGGTAATGTTCCAGAGGGCAGAACTCATTCAGTGAAGGATGAAAACTCATTGGTCACAGCCTCTGCCAGCTCCTTGCTCCACAGGTTAGATAACTCTGAGCATGTTCCACACTGTCCCCCAGAGTTTTTCAGAGGAATTGAGCCTAGTTACCTATATCAGTACATTGCTGGGTAACATACCCTTTATCATTGACTCCTTTCTTTTCTTGTCTGAATTTCCTACCCTCCTACCTCTGCTGCCCAGGGATCATCTCCCCAAAAGTTACATTCACTCAAATCCTTTTCTCAAGATCTGCTTCTAGGATGCTTATCCTAAGACATGGGATAAGTATATTATGCTAAGTGAAATAAGTCAGAGAAAGAGAAATTATTTCACTTATTTGTGGAATTTAAGAAACAAAATAGATGAACATATGGAAAGGAGAAAAAGGGATGTGGGGAAAAAGTCATAAGAGACTCTGAACTATAGAGAACAAACTGAGGGTTGCGGGAGGGGAAGTGAGTGGGGGATGAGCTAAGTGGGTGATGGGCATTAAGGAGGGCACTTGTTATGATGAGTACTTGGCGTTATGTGTAAGTAATAAATCGCTAAATTCTACTCCTGAAACTGATATTACACTATATGTTAACTAGAATTTAAATAAAAATTTGAGACAAACAAAAAAGACACATGTCATTCCTACACTATAAAAGCTTTGATGCTATGTTTCCATCAAATTCATGATCTGATGATTTGGGTATTACTTAGTCATTCTTTCAAAACTTTGTTTTCTCTATCTGAATGAAGGAGTACCTTCCCATAACACCACTTTCCCCACCAAAGTGTAGAGTCAAAACATGGACAGGATGAATCAGTTATATTAAAATGTTCTCTGACATCAGGCCAAACTTGTATTTTTTTATAACATTGTTAAAACAAGGTGTGCATGTGTCTTCTAGTCATCTCATTCAAGTTAGAATGCTGTGCAACTATTTGCTTATTCTTTTGTTTCCATGTTATGTTACAGTCAGCCCCTGAGTCTGACCAAAGCATCTGTTTCCCATCCTCCACAGTGTGCCTCTACCGGGAATTGCCATTTTTACTTCATAAAAGTAAATGCATACAGTGCGTGGCACTTTTTTTTTTTTTTGAAGAGAGGGCTGAAAATAATAATAATGTACTTGTACTTGCTATTCTTAACCCCCCCTCAAAACCACTCAGTACAAACAACTTCTAGACCAACTCTGTCTGGGAAGAGCAGATTTAGAAAGAAGGGAGACACTATAGACAGTACCACATACAAGAAAGAAAATATAATGTCTCAGACTGATACATTGTGGGATGCTGCAGGATGTTGACTCACTTTGAAACTATAATCCTTCCTGAGCATAGAAAAAAAAAAACCCTAAATAGTCTTTTATGCAGTGAGTTCAGTTTAAACAAATCTCTCTGACCCACATTGCTACAGGAGTAGTTGTCCCCAATGTTAATATCTGTGTCAGATGCTTATGTGTAATTATTTTTCCAAAAGAGCAGGCCAAACAATTTCTCAAGTAGAGAAAACTCTCTGTACACAGTACTCTTCTGTATGAGTAATGAGGATAGTCGGACAAATGAAAATAAGCATGAAATATTGATGACATTCAAGAAATAAACACATAGTTCCTCCCTAAAAAAGAATATATTTGCAAATAGCACAACCTGCTTGCTAACTCTTGCTGGCAAATAGGGTAGATCCAAACTTTCCATGAACCTCTCCTGAGGGAATTTTGAGTTTTCATGAAGTTTCATATTTATAAATAAATGTTCCAAACATCTCCATAATTACTTCTTACTTCTAAAGTATTATCTGGGCAGAATTTCATTTTACCTAAAGCATATTCTATAACTGACTAGTAGTAAGGAATTTCATCTGAGAAAGCACATTTTAGTTTAGGTAGAAAAAATTGTAAACATGCCACCCCCTTCTTCAAGGTGGGGAGCATTTCCCTCAGAGTTCTACTTCATCAGAGCCAGCAGAGGTTGAAATGTAGGACCACATAGGACTACAAATCAAATAAGTGCCCTCTACACCATTCACTTCTCCACAAAGTCTGCAATTAAAGGACCCTTACTGCTCAAACAAAAGTGCCTTTCCCAAAGAAATGAGTTTGAAGAAACTAATACCCAAGTCTCTTCCTTCAGAGCCTCATTCTTGGCTTTAGTAGGAAGTACGTAGTTCCAATGAGGGAATCCTGAGAGGAAATAGAAGAGGACTTTTTGTTTGTTTTCATGGTCTGAATAGCCTGGATGCTTCTACATTCATTCATACCAGGAATTCAGAGGGTGAAATGCTGGTTTTCCTGGACTTTCTGGTTATATCTAAACTGCCAGTTCTGATGATTTGGCTTGTGAAAACATCATCTCCCTCAGATATCCTTTCTCCATAACATTAAAAGCAAGTGTATGAAAGGACTGAATCACACTTTTTAAAGCAAGGAAAAATGACTTTTTAAGAAAAGATTTTCTAGGTACTTGATAAAATTTTAGGAAAAAATTTCTGTAAACACAAATTTTTAAAATCTATCATGAAAAAATGAGGTTAATATAATAAATATTAAAGTCACATTTTATATTGAGTTCATCTATACCTTCTCTTATAATAAGTATTTTTAGAGATGAAGTTAAGATCTGTAATAGTATTTTTAGACCAGTACTGCTTCAGAGGAAAGGACTATTTTCCTTAAATATCCTGCCATCTAATTGGACTCTACTTTGCAATTTGAAACAAAGAATTCTAATTCTAATAAACATGAAAGTTGACAAGTAGAAAAATATGTAACAGAACTATTATGTATAATTTGCTTATTTGCCACTCATATATTTATTTAAATTCAATTAGCCAAGGTATAGTACATCATTACTTTTTGATATAATGTTCAGTGATCCATTAGTTGAATATAACACCCAGTGCTCATCATATCACATGCCCTCTTTAATTCCCATCACCCAGTTGCCCTAATCCCCCCACCCACTTTCCTTACCACAACCCTCAGTTTGTTTCCCAGAGTCAAAAGTCTCATGGTTTGTCTCCCTCTCTGATTTCTTCCCATTCAGTTTTCGCTCCCTTCCCCTATTGTCCTCTGCACTATTCCTTATGTTCCACAGATGAGTTCCACAGATTATCATATGGTTATATGATAATTGTGTTTCTCTGATTGACTTATTTTGCTTAGCATAATACTCTCCAGTTTCATCTGTTTCAATGTAAATGATAGATATTCATCCTTTCTGATGGCTGAGTAGTATTTCACTGTATATATGGGTCCCATCTTTATCAATTCTTCTGTCAAAGGACATCTCAGCTCCTTTCACAGTTTGGCTATTGTGGACATTGCTTCTGTGAATGTCCACCTGACTATTTATTAAATACTCTTTTTGTCCATGTTTATGCTGAGTTTTTATGAAATATGAAAAGTACAAAAACTTCAGTGAACTTGCTGTGTTGTGTAATTGGAGGAGGGAAGCAAAGCTCATTTCTGATTTTCTCACTTCAAAAACTTCTTATGATCTCTCTCTTACCTACATCATTGCACTCTTCCACAGTTTTAAGGGCCTCCACCATCTCTCCTTTACCCCCACATCTCTCCTCAACACACTCTGAAGTCCAGTCAAGCCATAGCTTCTTATTACTCCTTGGCAGTGCCCTCACTAAGCTCTGTCTCAGGCAGTACCTTCCAGTTGGGATACCCTCTCTGTCAGTACTTTTTACAAGAATCTTCTGCCTCAGTACAGTGGAACCATCTTTTCTCATTTCCTTCTAGATGGAAGTAATTTTTCCCTTGTCTGAATTCTTTTAGCTCTATTTCTCACACTGCTTTTTTTATTCACACAACACTGTAGATACTTGTGTACATTTATTTGCCCTACTAAAATTACCTTAAGTCATTTCAGGTAGTTTATCTTTGTATTTCCATATACATTGCCTAACACAGTGTTTAATTCATGATATGTATTCAAGTAAATAGTAGTTGAATAAATGAGTGAATGAGTGAGTACTTGAAACAATTAGGGAATAACTAAGAATGATAATTGTGTGGCAATGGATGCAGAGTAATGGGAGAGTAAAAGAAATTTGGAAGAGGCAATAAAATAGGTTGACTGTGAGCTGGAATAGTCTAAGAAGGTTAAATGGAAGATTTAAACTCCATTAACTTGATTTGCCCCTTTAGGGATGATCATGTCAAATAATGGAACCAGAGTTGCTGAAAACAACTTGGAATAGGATCCTTACTGACAGATTAGAAGAGGAGCAAGAATGAATCAAAAGGTAAGGCTGTAAGAGGACGGTTTCAAGAAAGTTCCAGGCTGAGCAGGAAATACATAGGCTATAAGATGTGAACTTTTTAGCTGGAATCCCAGAAGTTTTCAGGAAACAGGTTTGCTTATTTGCCACTTGGCTATTTCTGTAAACATGCTAGAAAGTAACATGTTAAAAGCAACATGCTCAGGGACAAAGATTGGATTTTGAGTTAGGAGGGGCTGGGTTTGATTTCAGGTTCACAGTCTATTGTTTTTGTTGGGCATGGGATTCTCTACTGTTCCATTTCTCTCATCAGTAAAATGGGAGTTGTAATTCTCACCAAACTTGGTCACAGTGGAGGTTAAATAAGATAATGTTTATTTGCAAGGTGCTTGACACATAGAAAGAGCTCAGTAAATGGCAACTATCATTTTGCTCCAGACTCAAATTTGAATACAGATCCTTCTTGATTTACAGTGGGATTATATCCTGATAAACCCATCATAAATTGAGAATATCTTCAACTGATGATAATACTGTGCATTTCTCTTCTATGTTTGCTAGCTATAATTTCCCCTCAGGTGAAGCACATCTAAAGCAAAGATGCCCTGTCATAGCTTTATGTGCAATATTTATGGTACTAACTCTTGCCTCATATAGTCTGAACTCTGTCTTTTATGTAAATGTTAATTTTTCTGACCTATTATTGTGTGTCAGTACTTGTTTTCTCAAATCAGTTGGAAAATAGACATGCCTATACCTACCTAGTTGCGCACCCAAACACATGCAGCAAACTTCTCCCAATGTCTTCATTCAGCAATCTCTTTTCAGTGACCCCAGGCAGTTCTATACAGGCCTTTATTCTGTTCATCTGGGATTGAACTCTGTGTGCCTTTTAGTCTGAGCTCGTCATGGCAATGCTCATTTATTGTTTGGCCGGCACAGTTTCACCCATTTTGGAGGGACATGTATATCTATTGATTTGGTCTTAGATTTGGTTAGGAAATTGTTAAAGCATAACAGATCCAAACAGCATAAAAACCTTTCTTTTTATAATGGGTTTCTTAGGCAATATCTTAGGAGATATAATGAATATTATGGTCATACAAACTCTCCAGTGTGTGAGACAGATTTTAAATTTGGTAAAGCAAAGGATGGAATTTTCTATGTCTAGTACAGTATGTTGACTCATGGAAAGAAAAGTGATAGAACTTCAAAGAATTACTTTTAAATAAATGATAATAGCCTGGAATATTATTTTATTAAATAAAAAATCTAATTTGGTGTTAAGAGCATATATTTACTAAAGACTATATAACTCTTACTCAACTTGTAATGGGGTTATGTCCCAAAAAACCCACTGCAAACTGAAAATACGTTAGGTCAGTGGTGCCTGGGTGACTCAGTCAGTTAAGTAGCAGACTCTTGGTTTCAGTCAGCTCATGATCTCAAGGTTGTGAGATTGAGTGCCTCGTGACGTTCTGTGCTCAGTGGGGAGTCTGCTTGAGATTCACTAATTCTCTCTCCCCACCCTCTGCCCCCTCCACCCTGCTTGTTTCCTCTCTCTCTCTCTCTCTCATAAATAAATAAAAATTTTTTTAAAACAAAATACAGTAAGTAGGTCAAAGATGCATTTAATACACTTAACATGCTGGGCATCATAGCGCCACTTAGCCTGCCTTAAACATGCTCAGAATGCTTACAGTAGCTTGCAGTTGGGCAAAAGGATCTAACACAAAGCCTATTTATAATAAAGTGTTGAATATCTCATTTAATATATTAAATACTGAAAATGAAAAAACGGAATGGCTGTTTGGATACCAAATGGTTGAAAGCATATTGGTGTCTACGCTCATGATGGCCTGGCTGACCGGGGGCTGTGACCGGGGGCTGTGACTCACTGACCGCTGCCCAGCATCCCAAGAGAGTATTGTACCACATATCGCTAGTCCAGGAAGAGATGAAAATTCAGAATTTGAAGTGTGGTTTCTAGTGACTGTGTATCACTTTTGCCTTTGCCTTATCATAAAGTCAACAAATCCTAAGATGAACCATCTTAAGTCTGAGGCCATCTGTACTTGTTAGGTATGTTTGTCCCTAGGCTTTTTTGTGGCCAGAGGGTCTCTGAGACTTGAAGCCTGTTCCTAATTACTTCAGAAGGACTTTTTCTAGAATTGAGATAGAGATCTTAATAGAAGTGTTGAGGCTCATAATAAAAATAGAACTTACAGCAGCTAATATTTTTTGAGTATATATTATATGCTAAGAACCATACTAATTGCCTCATAAGAATTGCTGCATTTAGTCCTAACAGAAATGGGTACAGCAGGGATGGCTGGATGACTCAGTCGGTTAAGCATCTGCCTTCTGCTCACCTCATGATCCCAGGGTCCTGGGATGGAGCCTTGTGTAGGGCTCCCTGCTCGGTGGAGAGCCAGCTTCTCCCTCTTCCTCTGCCTACTAATCTGCTTACTTGTTTTCTTTGTCAAATAAATAAATAAAATCTTCAAAAAAACGCATACAGTAAATACCACTACTGGAACTGATATTGGGGGGTTTTAGCAGGAATATTCTTGAAACAAAATGTATCTGGATCTCAGGAGTTCTAATCACTGGGAATCAGAAGGCAGGGCAGGGTGGCCAAGGGCAGCAAAAAGGCTGATGCTGAGGCTTATCCTGACAGTGGAATCCAGGATACAGTAGTTAAAAGGTATAATAGTCTCAGATCTGATCCAGGCAAACCTGTATTCTAGGAACCCCAACCTGGCAATATAGGGCAATATAGGCAATATAGGGTAAGGGGAATTTCAGGCAGTGGGCACTACTTAAAGCCAGACAGGTGATGGCACTGTGAAAGACCCTTACTGGTAGCAGGAAAATACAGGAAGCAAGCAAGATAGAGCCACCCTGATGAAGGAGTATGGCAAGAGCTGGGCAGGTTATGCAGATCCCATCTCATGAATTATGGCAAGAATGGCAACATTTACTTCTCTTTACAATTCCTGAAAGGATGAATGGTTGCTGAAACCTTGTGCTTAAACCAAATCCAGCCTTATCAATAAAGAATATTGTTTTCAATGAGTGATGTCTCTCCCGGGCATTAAGGGAAGAAGTGGCAGCCAGACTGGTTGATTCTTGGGTTTAATGGAAAAACCAGGGCACACTTGAAGAAAAAAGAAGAGGAGCTATTACATAAAGGGACTATGCACAACTTCTAGGAGAATGTGTTCTCATCATCAGTTCTGCTCAGAACTAAAAGGAGAAAAGTATACCTATGGTAATTATACATACCTCCTTTCCCCAGTCTGTTGCCATCTTAGGAAGTGACCGTAGCATTCTTACACCCATACTACCCATGTCTCCCCAGAGTAAAGGCTTAAAGTTAGGTGTCCCACTTGAAAATTTGCTATCTATAAAGATCCATGAGCTTCTTAGAAAAACTTCAGTATGCATTCTCAGGAGACAATTATATTGAAAAATAAATATTGATGGGCAAGGAGAAGTTAATCACATACTACATTTTTAAATAAATTCATAACAAAGTTTGGTGGTGCTGTTGTTTTGAAATACATCAAAGGAATAATTGTATTTTGCTTAGAGCCCTCTTTGAGAACTGTATTTAAGTTTCAATATATTTTGTATTTATTTATTTAAATAAGAGAGGACACAAATGCCAGCAGAAAGAAGGAAACATTTAAAAATATTTCAATATATATTATAGCAAATTATTCTTTTTTTAAGTGAGGAACAAGGAAGTAGATATTTGAACATTTTTCCTTCTTGAAACCACATTCCTGTGGCATTACTCAAATTAAATCTTTTGGTCATTGAAACTGGAAAGAGAAAATGACTATATTAAAACCAAACAGAAAATGAATCTGGACCTTTTTATTATATTTTTCTAGGTCTCTAACTTCCCAACCTGTTCTGTTTGTGAAAATATAAAAATATAACTCTCCACAAGAAGAAATAGCTGTCAGTCTTACAAGTCCTGTGTTTTTAAAGTAGACTTTATTTTGAGGGACTGAGAGCAAGGTGACTATATGTAGACATGCCTATTTGAAAACCCCTGTTCTATTTGTGTGGTACCTTCTCGATTTATGTCTTGCTTGAGGAGAGACAAAGAGGGCCACATATGAAATAGACTTTTATTTTTTCTATTTTTTTTTGTTTGAGTATAGTTAACACACAATGTTAAATGGTTCAACATTTCTGCATATTATGCTGTGCCCAACACAAGTATAGCTACACTCTGTCATCACACAATGCTGTTGTAATATCATTGATTATATTCCATGTGCTGTACCTTTTATTCCTATGACTCATTCATTCAATAACTGGATGCCTTTATCTCCCACTCTCATTTACCCATTTTGCCCATCTGTCCTCTGGTGTCCATCAGTTTGTTCTCTGTATTTATGGGTCTGATTCTGGTTTTTGCTTGGTCATTTGTTTCTTAGATTTCACATATGAGTGAAAACATACAGTATTTTTCTTTCTCACTGACTTATTTCACTTGGCATAATACCCTTTAGGTCCATGCATCTTGTCACAAATGACAAGATCTCATCCTTTCTATGGTTGCATAATATTCCATTGTGTATGTGTGTGTGTGTGTGTGTGTGTGTGTGTATGCCTTCTTTTTTTCTTCAGGTATTGGGGTTATTAGACACATTTTAAAAACCGGTTTATGACATTAACATGGTGATAAGCAACAGTTGCTTCAAAGAGTAATGCAGATTTAACAAAATAAAAAGAAAACATACACAATCCAGAATACAATAAATGGGCTAAATAGAAAATTAAACATGGCTTAATAACAAAACACATAAGCAGAATTCCTAAAACTTTTGATCCTTGGTAACTAATACATTTTTTTTAAAGATTTTATTTATTTATTTGACAGAGGGAGAGAGATCACAAGCAGACAGAAAGGCAGGCAGACAGAGAGGGGGAAGCAGGCTCCCTGACAAGCAGAGAGCCTGATGCGGGGCTTGATCCCAGGACCCTGAGACCATGACCAAATATGTGCCATCTTCTTTATCCAGACATCTATCTGTGGACACTCTGGTTGCTTCCATATCTTGGCTATTATAAATAATGCTGCAATAACAATATGGATGCATGTATTTTTCAAATTAGTGTCTTCAGTCTTTTTGTAAAAATACCCAGTTGTAGAATTATTAAATCATATGGTATTTTAATTTTTTGAGGAACATCCATACTTTCTCCACAGTGGCTGAAAATTTACATTCCCACCAACAGTGCACAAGAGTTTTTTTTTTCTCCACATCCTCACCAACACTTACTATTTCTTGTCTTTTTGATTCTAGCCATTCTGACAGGTGTGAGGTGGTATCTCATTGTGTTTTCAATTTGCATTTCCCTGATGATTAGTGACTTTGAGCATCTTTTCATG
Organism: Mustela erminea; assembly: GCF_009829155.1. Lineage (NCBI taxonomy): Eukaryota > Metazoa > Chordata > Mammalia > Carnivora > Mustelidae > Mustela > Mustela erminea. The sequence continues at coordinate 46,880,787 of NC_045615.1, read as the reverse complement.
TGTCTATTGGCCATCTGCATGTATTCTTGGAAAAATGTCTACTCAAGTCCTCTGTCCATTTTTTAATTGGATTGTGTTCTGGTTTTGGTATTGAGTTATATAAGTTCTTTATATATTTTGGATATTAACCCCTTATCAGATATATAATTTGCAAATATGTTCTCTCATTCAAGAGGTTGCATTGTTTTGTTGATGGCTTCTTTTGCTGAGCAAAAGTTTTTTATTTTGTTGTGATTACAATGGTTTATTTTTGCTTTTGTTTCCCTTGCCTTAGGAGACATATCTAGAAAAATGTTGCTATGGCTGATGTCAAAGAAATTACTGCCTGTGTTTTCTTCTAGGAGTTTATTATAGTTTCAGGTCTCACATTTAGGTCCTCAATAATTTTGAGTTTATTTTTGTGTATGGTGTTAGAAAGTGATCCAGTTTTATCCTTTTGCATGTAGCTGTCCAGTTTTCCCAGCACCGTTTATTAAAAAGTCTTTTTTCCCTTTTTGTATATTATTTTTGTAAGACTTTTTTTAATTTGAGAGAGAGAGCACAAGTGGGGGTGGGGTGGCAGCGTGGAGAGGGAGAATGAGAGGAAGAAGCAGACTCCTTGCTGAGCAAGGTCCAATCCAGTGCTTGATACCAGGACCCTGAGATCATGACCTGAGCCAAAGGCAGACACTCAACTGACTGAGCCACCCAGGCGCTCCTCCCCTTTGTATATTCTTGCCTCCTTTGTCATAGAGTAATTGACCACGTAATCATGGGTTTCTTTCTGGGCTTTCTAGTCTGTTTCAGTGATCTGTGTGTCCATTGATCTGTTGTGCCAGTACCATAGTGTTTTGATTACTACAGCTTTATAGTATATCCTGAAATAAGGGGTTGTGATGCCTCCAGCTTTGTTCTTTCTCAAGATTGCTTGGTGGTTTGAGGTCTTTTGTAGTTCCATACATAAAATAATTTTAAAACATACTTTTTGGGAAAAATTATGTCATAAAAGAAAGCAGTGTAGTTAAAGAGATTATATAGATTTCCTAATTGTGTCTTTTCATTTAACGGCTTTAAGTTTGAACTGCTGTATTATTTAACATAACAGAATTCTGTCAAAGTGCAAAAAGCAATAAGCAAGATACATTATCTACAATGTGAGCTTACAATTAGAATACAACAAAGAAGTAAAAACAAAACAATATTTCTTGTCCTCATCTTTCGTGCATGCAAATACATGTATTCACAGAGTTCATTTTTTCCCCCTTGTATTCATTTACTCATTTATTTTAAAGGCATTTTTAGTGATTGGAATTGTGGCCTCCACAAAAGATATCTCCAGAACCTATGATATGACCTTAAAAGGTCTTTACTGATCATCTTGGATTATCTGAGTGAACCCAAAATCCAATGACAGGTGTTCTTTTAAGGCACAAAAGAGAAGAGAGAGAGAGAGATCAGAGGAGAAGTCTTTGTGAACATGGAAGCAGAGATTAGAGTTACTCAAACACAAGCCAAGGAACTCTAGGAACCACCAAAAGCTGAAAGAGACAAACAAGGATTCTCTCCTAGAGCCTTCAGAAAGAATGGCTTGATTTTCGGCTTCTGGCCTTTAGAACTGTGAAAAATAATTTCTGCTGTTGTACCCAATTTGTAGTAACTTGTTATGGCAGCCTTAGGAATCTAACACAGCATCTTTGAGCACCTTTCCTGTGCAAAGTGTATTGTTAGGCAAACATAATCTGTGAATAAGATATCATCTTGTCCTGGAAATAATCACATCTGGTGTATGGAACAGCCATTTAACAATGTGTATTCTTTTTTTTTTCTCTGAAAAATTTTGTTTTAATTGAAGTATAGTTGACATACAATGCTCTATTTGTCTCATAGTGATTCAGTATTCATACATTATGAAGTGATTCCCCACAGTAACTCTAGCTGCATCTATCACCATACAAAGTTACTATAATCTTATTGACTACATTCCCCCATGTTGTACATTACATCCCCATGACTTACTGATTTTTATAACTTGAAGTTTTATCTCTTAATCCCTTCATGTATTTTGCCTAAACCCCAAACTCCTCCTCACTCTGGTAACCAAGAGGTTGCCTCCTGTGCTGTGTTTTTAAGAGTCCACATATAAGTTAAATCACATAATATTTGTCTTTCTCTGTCTGACTTGTTTCACTTTGCATAATACCCTTGAGGTCTTATCTGTATTGTTGCAAATGGCAAAATTTCATTCTTCTTTATGGCTGGGTAGAATTCCATTGTATATATGTACCACAGCTTCTTTATCCATTCATCTATCCATAGACACTTAGGTTGCTTCCATACCTTGGCCATTGTAAATAATGCTGTAGTAAACATAAGGGTGCATATATCTATTTAACTTGTTATTTTTGTTTTCTTTGGATAAATACCCAGAGTAAATGCTGGATCATATGGTAGTTCTATTTTTAATTTTTTAGGCACCTCTATGCATTGTTTTCTATTGTGGATGCACAAATTTACATATCTACTGACAGTGTGTGAGGGTTCCTTTTTTCTCCACATCCTCACCAACACTTGTTATTTGTCTTTTTGATAATAGCCAGTCTGACAGTTCGAGATGATATCTCATTGTGGCTTTGATTTTCATTTTCTTGATAATTAGTGAATTGAGCATCTTTTCATGTGTCTGATGGCCATCCATATGTCTTCTTTAGAATGTATATTCAGGTCCTGTAACTATTTTTTAATGCATGCAAACACATGTGTACATAGAGTTCATTTTTCGCTTTCATTCGTTTCCTTATTCACTTTAAAATGCATTTTTAGTGGTTGCAATTGCTCCCACAAAAGATATATCCACCCAGAATGATATATTGGGGTTTTTTTATGTTAAGTTGTATATGGTCTTTATATATGTTAGATATTAACCTCTTACTAGGTGTATAATTTATAAATATCATATCCCATTCAGTAGGTTGCCTTTTGTTTGCTGATGGTTTCCTTTGCCTGCAGAAGATTCTTAGTTTGATATAATCAGTCTTGTTTATTTATTTTAGTTTTTGTTGCTCTGGTCTGAGGAGACTGGTACAAAAAGAAAAGTATTGCTGAGACCAGTGTCAAAAGATCTTACTGCCTATGTTTTCTTCTAGAGTTTTATGGTTTCAAGTTTTACAGTCAAGTCTTTAATCCATTTTGAATTTACTTTTATATATGGTATAAGATAGTTTCATTCTTTTGCATGTAGCTCTCCAGTTCTCTTAATACAGTTTATTGAAGAGACTGTCTTTTCCCATTGTGTATTCTTGCTTCCTTTGCCACAGATTAATTGACCATATATGTGCGGATTTATTTCTGGGCTTTTTATTCTATTCTATTGATCTATATGTCTTTTTTTTTGTACCAGTGCCATACTGTTTTGAGTACTAGTTTTGTAATGTAGCTTGAAATCAGGGAACGTGATACCTCCAGATTTGTTCTTCTTTTTCAAGATTGGTTTGGCTTGTAGTTTCATACAAATTTTAAGATTATTTTTTCTAGATCTGTGAAAAATGCCTTTAGTGTTTTGATCAAAACTGCACTGAATCTGTAGATTTCTTTGGGTAGTATGGATACTTTAACAAATTAATTCTTCCAGTCTGTGACCATGGAATATCTTTCTATTTATTTGTGTCATCTTCACAGAGTACAGGTCTTTCATTTGCTTCATTAAATGCATTTTTATTCTTTTTGATACAATTATAAGTGGGATTATTTCTTTAATTTCTCTTTTTGATATATCATTAATGTATAGAAGTAGTGCAACTGGTTTTCACTGACATTTTTTCTCTTTATGTCTGTTAATATTTGCCTTACATATTTAGGTGCTCCTATGTTGGGTACATAAATATCTATGAATGTTATATAGTCTTCTTTGATTGACCCCTTTATCATTATGTATCACTCTTCTTTATTTTTTGTTATAGTCTGTTTTGAAGTCTATTTAGTCCAATATGAGTGTTGTTACTCTAGGTTGCATTTCCATTTGCATGGGATATCTTTTCCATCCTTTCACTGTCAGTCTCTATGTGTTTTTAAATCTGAAGTGAGTCTCTTGTAGGCAGTGTGTAGATAGGTCTTGTTTTTTATTGATTCAGCCACCCTTTGTCTTTCTATTGGAGCATTTAGTCCATTTACATGTAAAGTAATTAGTGATAGGAATAACTCTATGTATTTTAAAGGAAGCGTAGAATGAAGAATGGTCTGGAATGGGGAGGGAGGGCAGGTCTCAGTTACTAAGAGCCTTCTGTTTTGTAAGAGCACATTGTAGAGGTTTACCTTAAAAAGTACACCAAGATACCTGAGATCCTAGGGGAAGCTTCCTAGGAAATACTATATCTCAGCATTCTATCTAGTCTTGAAGAGTAAGCAGGAATTTTCATGATGAAAAGTTGAAAAGCAGGTTTGTTAAGGAAGATATCAAGCTGAGGGAACTGAAAGTATTAAAGGCACAAAAATGTGTCAAGGTTAGAGAAGTTTCGTCTTGGCATAAGGTGAATCTGTAAATGCATTGGTTGAATCCAACTTGCAAGAAGTATATCCTCCTATTAAGGAGTTATGGCATTGAGTGAAGAGGAACTAAGAAGTTTGCTGGAATGTCAGGGGTTGGGAGATGGCATGAGGAGACAGTGGAGAATTATAATTAGTAAAAGGACACAATCCAAGTTAATTTTAGAAAAATAACTGTAGCAGGGTTTTTCTCTTAGGTATTAACATGTTTTTACCCATATTCCCCACCCCCATTCATATAGATCAAGGCATCTTCCTTGCCTTGAGGAAGGTGTGGGGCTTTGGGGATTCCTGGCTATTGTTTTCAAAATCTTAAATCTACTTAGAAAAGGGGTTTGGGAAAGGTGCCTCTTGGCTGATGAGACATAAAGATAGATAACTGATTGATTCATTGATAGGTAGCTAAGTAGACAGATTTTCCAGGCTAAAAAGATTTTCACCCAGTTTGGAGAATTAGAATGAGACTGTTGATTTGAGAGAGTATAGAATAAAGGTATATATGTTGCGCCTGGGGTGTTGGGTCTTGGGTTTGAGGCTACAACTTCAACTTCACTGTATACTGCCTGCCATGGGGAGCAAGGAGCAGGGCAGTAGAGCATCAGATTGAAGGAACCCTACAAACTGGGGCAAGAGTCTCAGCATGGTCTTACAACTGACAGTCTGAGGGACCTCCTCAAGCTTTGGCATTACATAAGACAAGACCCTAAATGCTTGGTGTAAACCCAGAGAAGTGGATGCTAAGAACAAGGTTGAATTTTCCACAGGTCCAACCAGGTGGGGGCTTGGCATCTAATCTAAATAAAAAGTAAAATGTGATATTTTAGTGAGTCTGTAGACTAAAATTTACCTCCAGTAATTGGCATCAGAGTTAAAACAGAGACTACTAATTGTATCTAATATCTCTTCTTTTTTTTTCCCCTATTATTATAGAACTCCTGAGTGTAGCTAGGTTCATGGGCGTGCAGAATAAAAAGTCCATTTTTCAGCCCCCATTGTAGGCCAGTGTGGGCATCTGACTAGGTCCTGGGATTTGAGGAGGGTAATGTGTTCTCCTTATGGCTCATGACCTTTCCACAAATCTGAGTCAGGGCAAGGTAGTAAGCCCTCTTCGAGTACTTCGAGGTACAGAAAGGATAATCAGAGTAGTTATAGATCCACAGGACAGAAGGACTCCAGATTTCCAGCAACATTGCAGAATGGGATTCTCACATAATCCAGGAATTTATGTGAAACAGAAATAAACTTCTGTCTTGTTCTGATCAAATAAGCTGAACCTAAATTCTCACTACTAGTCTGGAAAAGGAACAGAAATGGGGCAAGATTGCTGGTGAGGAAAATTGTTAATTTTTAGTTGTAGCAACGAGAGACTTAATGGCCTGAATTAGGCAATATGAGAACAAGAACAGGCCTGGACTGAAGACAGAGATCATAGGACTTGAGCACTCAATTATGTACAGAGGGAAAAAAGAGGGAGAAGAGTGAGAAAAAATGTGATTCTAGTATTTCATCATGGGGAGTTGAGGTTAACGGTGATGGTATATATTGAAAAGGGTAATTCTTGAGAGGAAGATACATAACATAAGACAAAACAAGAAGCCATGGGGCCCAGCAGTGAAGAAAGCCTATTTTCTGCTCTTTGCTCCTTTCTACTAAGGAAAAAGTGAGTGAAAGTGAGTACATAGTAATAATAATAGTCACTGACAACATATTTAATATTTTTTTTATTTCTAGGATAAGAGTTTTATTTTTTTTTATTATGTTACATTAGTCACCATACAGTACTTCATTAGTTTTTGATGTAGTGTTCCATGATTCATTGTTTACATATAACTGCCAGAGCTCCATTCAGTCCATGCTCTCCTTAATACCTGTCACTGAGCTAGCCCATCACCCCACCTCCCTCCCCTCTGGCATCCTCAGTTTGTTTCCTGGAGTCCATAGTCTCTCATGGTTCATCCCCCATCTGATACCACCTCCCTTTCATTTTTCCCTTCCATCTCCTAATGACCTCCATGCTATTCCTTATGTTACACATATAAGTGAAACCGTTGATAACTGTCTTTCCCTACTAGACTTATTTCCCTTAGCATAATCCCCTCCAATTCCATCCATGTCAGTGCAAATGGTGGGATTCATCCTTTCTGACAACCTGTTTAATATTAAGTGGGTGTTTCCACACAATTTCTTTAGTTTTCTGATAGCTTTTACCAGAGACTGCAGTCACTTTCCCCACTTTCCTCAATAATTGAGCTCCCACAATGCTTTCAATGTAAAGGTAAAAGTGAGCCTTCTATGAGCTTAAGCATAGAACTATTGATTTTTTCCACTAATTTAGAAAATTATGATATTATAATGGTAGATATATGTTGTTATACATTTTGTCAAAACTCATAGAATATACAGCACAAAGAATGAGCCCAAATGTAAACTATGGACTTTGGTCAATAATGATGTGTGGATTTTGGTTCATTGACTCTAACAAATTTACCACAATGGTGCAGGGTGTTGATGATGGGGGAGGCTGCCTGTGTGCTAGGAGGGGGTATGTGAGCACTCTCTGTATTTTTTTTTTTAAGATTTTATTTATTTATTTGACAGAGAGAAATCACAAGTAGATGGAGAGGCAGGCAGAAAGAGAGAGAGGGAAGCAGGCTCCCTGCCGAGCAGAAAGCCCGATGCGGGACTCGATCCCAAGACCCTGAGATCATGACCTGAGCCGAAGGCAGCGGCTTAATCCACTGAGCCACTCAGGCACCCCCACTCTCTGTATTTTATGTTCAATTTGGTTGTGAACTTAAAACTGCTCTAAAAAAATCAAGTATTAATTTTTAAAAATGTATTTGCACTTTTTTTTGACAGAAAGTAAACTACATTTACCTTCCTTTCTTCCTATCCTGTTTAAGAAAATCAATTCACTTTCCTTTTAGAAAAAAACCTAATGCAAGACTTCCAGTTTCTCCATTCTTGGATATGTGGGGGTATAATAAATATGATTTTGGAACCATTACATACATCAACCAGGCTTTTTAGAGGTAGTGAGCCCATACAGATTACTGCATTTTCCATTATGGAAAACAATTTTCACTGGAAGAACAGTTTTAGTTATACAGGAAGTTTGTTTAGGAATAGAACAATCAAGCTAGCATGGTTTTTAAGTTTGCTCTGGAGTTAAAATTCTGGGTTTAGTCTCTGGCTCAACCAATCATCAGACACAGATTCTTGGGCAAGTCTTCGTTGCACTCTAAATTTTATTTTCTTCCTTTTTAAAATGGAGTTAATAAGAATACCCATACTTAATTGACATATTTGCAAAATTAAGTGAGAAAATGTATATAAAGCATGTAGTAGAAATCCTGGCATAAGAAACTGCTGAATAAATATATATTTTTGCGATCGAAGATATTTTCCAGTAACCAAATAACTGTCTTGGAGAACATTCAATCATTTGTTGAGTAAGAAATTGGACTGAGTTTTGAAAATCCCAACTTCTGTCTCTACATAGTTGATGCAGGAAAATGGAGCCTGAATAGTCATATGAAATAGCTGTCCATATGAAACAGAGTATGAAGATTGGGACTACTAAAGCAGCTGGAATTTGCATTTCGGGATACCAGAAATAAGAGAACTTAGCAGAAAGGAAGTCCCAGAAATCTACATAGGTGTCCTCTTGAATTTCTGGTATAGTACCTGTGCATGCATATGGTCAAACTCCAAGAAGCCTAGTAAGGAGCAGCTACTTCAGGAATGTGAGCTGAATATAAGTATCCTGAGCTGAATATAAGTACCAGAGATTACATAGTGCTGGGAGACAGTCCGCTTCTCCAACAACCAGAAAAGTCAAGATTTAGGAGGAGGGTTACTCCAGCACTAGCTTAAAGGATACTCTGGACCCACTCTAACAAAGTTTAAAACCAAGCCTCGGGAAATACATGTAGAGCTATCAGTAAATCAATTCTCTGTCAGAATGAAACCCAGCATTCTTTATAGGAAGACAAATTCAGAATCTAAATAATAACACTCCATTGTCCATCATAAATTTAAAAATTACTAGTCGGGGCGCTTGGGTGGCTCAGTGGGTTAAAGCCTCTGCCTTTGGCTCAGATCACAATTCCAGGGTTCTGAGATCAAGCCCCACATCAGGCTCTCTGCTCTGCGGGGAGCCTGCTTCCTCCTCTCTCTCTCTCTGCCTGCCTCTCTGCCTACTTGTGATCTCTGTGTGTCAAATAAATAAATAAAATCTTTTAAAAAGTAAAATAAATAAATAAATAAAAATTACTAGTCATTTGAAAAATCAGAAAAATATAACCAAAATAGGAGGGGGGAAACAACAGAAAAAGACTCAGGAGATGACAGATGTGTTGGAATTTATAGGCAAAGACTTCAGGCAGCTATTATAAATATAGTCAAAAAGCTCTTTTTAAAAAAAAAAAAAGAAAGAAAGAAAGAAAAACCCTGGGCTTTCACACTCGGAACTCCTCTTTTCCTATACATAATTTTAAAGTAATATGATTTTACAGTGTTTTAAAGTATAGGAGTAAAAAAAAAAAGTATAAGAGTAAGCTCTAACATCTATTCCTTGTAAATTAACTCTTGAGCCAACCAACTTAATTAATCACTGCATAAGCTAGTAAATTTTAAGACATTGTTATAATTCTAAGTCAACCTCACAACTGTGTTTGATGGCCACATGAGCCAAAGTGCAGCAGAGAATCTTAAGGGCCCAAGAGACACAATGCTTAAGTATGTTTTTGAGACTTAACCTATGCCTGGCATACTCTCCCCAATTACTCATATGGCATCGAAGTAACAGGAGCAGAGGAAGGCCCACCTAGGAATAGGGGACACTGATGACAAACACAGGCAGGATCAAATCCCCTTTTTAGCTCTAATGTCTCCATGAGCCTTACTGTCGGCATAGTACATCTTACAGTTGGGTCCGTTATCAAAGGAACGAGACTGAGACAAAGTTACGCAAAGCCTTATTCTATGCCAAGCATTAGAAGTCAGACTGACTGGCCAGGGCCGCCTTCAAAGAGAGCGACGCCCCTTGGTCTTAGAGGCTAGTTTTTATAGGGCACAATCACAGACCTCTACGTATGTGGGTTTGGCTGACTGGGTGTCATCTACCTGCGTGTTTTAGTAATGGTTACCTGGAACCGATACTAGTAACTGTTGAGGCATTTATTTAACAACAATATGTCTACCTAGGCAACATGGAGTCACTATGGCTAAGTAGGCCCAGGCAGGCCCTAGGGGGTTAACATGTTTTAATGTGGGATCGACCCCAATATTCCCCTCTTTTCTTTCGAGATTAGTCAATTCTTTGACTTTTTAAAGAATCAGTTTGTGCTGGAATTAGGATGGGAACCGCAGGTTTTGTCCATTTTATTTCTGCAGCAAGATGTTGGAATCCTTCAGGTCCTCTATAGGATGACAGTAAACGGTCCCTTCCAATGAGACTTCAAGTTTTTCACTCAGTGGTGGCATATCCAAAACAAGTCTTTGGGTTGGTAAGGATGTGGTCCCACCTTTGTCTCCATCTCAGTGTAGACAGCTTGGATCCCTGCATGGGCTCTTTTTAAGACATACTGTAGTGCCTGTAATGACTGGAATGCAGACTGATCAGTCATTTTTGTTAGGGTAACCTTTTGTAGCCATGGGCAGAGTGGAGGGGGGTCTCCCGAACATTATTTTAAATGGGGTAACCTTGTTTAAGTAGGGTCTATATCACGCCCTACAGAGGGAGAAGGGAAGGAGATCCACCCATCCACTGCCAGTCTCCAGAATTAACTTTGTCAAGGTTTCTTTAAGAGTCTGGTTCATTTTCTCTACTTGTCTGGAACTCTGAGGCCAGTAGGCACAGTGTAGTTTTTAATTAGTGCCCACGCCTTGGCCAATTCCTGTGAGATTTAACTCACAAATGCAGGGCCATTGTTTGACCCAATCACAAGAGGCAACCCAAACCTAGGAATTATTTTTTTAGGAGCTTTTGTCTACTATTCCTGTCATTTTATGTTTGGCAGAAAAAGTTTTTACTCAGTCTGAAAAGGTATCTACAAAAACTAACATATTTTTTATTTTATTTAGTAAAATCCACTTCCCAATAAACTCCTGGTTTTTTACCTTTTTCTTTTTCTTTTTTTTCTATCCTAGTTTTCCCACTTCTACTGCCTGACACTGAGCACATCTATCAACTATATCCTAAGCCATACGCCCTAATTTAGATACCTGAAATTGCTTGTCCGTGAGTTCCTTAAGTTTGTGTGTCCCTAAATGAGTGCCCTAATGTATATGGTTTACTAATTTATTTTTTATTATTATTTTTTTAGTCTTTGAGGAAGAATTAATTTTTTTTTGTCCTGGTCGTAGCTCAATCCTCTTTATAGTTTAATTTAGTCCATTTTTGTAAATATTTTAAATCTTCCTCTGAATAATCTGGTTTTTCTGGTAGGGCTGGAGCCAGGAGTGTAACCAGTTTTTGAGTCATTTTTCTGGCTGCTTGCTTTGCTGTTTGATCTGCTCATTTGTTTTCTTTTGAAACCAGATCAGTCCCCTTTTGGTGTCCCAGGCAATGCATAATGGCCACCTCTTTCGGGTCCCAAATAGTCTGGAGGAGAGCCAGTATCATTTTTTTGTTTGTTTTTAATATATTTTTCTGCTGTTAATAGGCCCCTTTCTTTATAAATAGCCCCATGTATATGGAGAGTAACAAAGACATACCTGTTGTTCCTAGAGACGTGTGGCAGGGCCGCTTTGTAGAGTTCCTGCTCAGGAGAAACCATCGCAGCCCTCGCATACCTCTTTTCATCTGCCATGTAGCTACCCCCGTCTGTGAACAAAGTCATCTCCACATCCGGGAGGGGAGTGTCTCTGAGATCCGGCCTTATTCCTGTGACCTGGGTTAGGACCTCCCCGCAGTAGTGTGGGTGGGATGGAGGTATCGGTTGGTTACCTGTTTCCTGGACTCAGAAAGTGAACGCACTCCTTCTTGGAGATCAAAGCCTAAATAAGTGGCTTGTCCCCCGCAAGCATGACTTATAGTCCTCAGTGGCTATTAACAAGTACTGTGATTAGTCAGCTCCACTGGCAGCAACATGGCTGGATTTAGCACCTCCGGGACCGGAAAGTCACTTTCAGTTCGTTGAGGAGGAGGGCCTGATACCCCATCACTCGGGCGTTTGTTCTTGTCCAGGTGAGCTGGCTTGGAACACTTCCTGTGGGTTGGACCACTCAAAAGCAAAGAGGGGCTGAGACTCTCTTGTATTCTTGAGATCTAAGACAGTATACATGGTTCCCTTGGGGCTCAGGAGGGGAGAGTAGGGGATAGTGGTTAGGCACCATCGGGTGGATATCTTTAATCCATTTGTTAACTTCCCACAAGTCCTGAATGGGTCGGTACTCCCCAGTTTTGGCCTTTTGACAGGAAGCAAAGATGTGTTCTATGGAGATCCCTTCCTTTGCTTCCCAGGAGAGGGAATACTGATGCGAACAGCCGTAGACAAAATTTAAGATTCTTCCTGTTGTTTATTTATGTCTTTTTGTGCCATTTCCCCCCTGTACTCAGACCTCCTCTTCAGATTGTTTTTCATAGGCTCTAGTAATGATGAAAATTGGGTTCTCATGTCCATCAAAAAAATCAACTGATTTTCCTCCACCTCAATTTTTACCTGAGGTTTGGGGAGGGGCTCTGAACCATGGTCCCTTTAGTCTCTGGTGGCCAGCATTGCCGTCTTCTTTTGGGGGCACTCCTTGGCCCAGTGTCCTCTTTTCTTGCAGTAAGTACACTGATCTGAAGCTAAGACTTCTCGTCAGTTTTTTCCTATACTTAGGCTTTTTTTTAATGGTCATTTTTTAACCTGCCTTTTTCCTTTTTATTGATCTCTTTTCCTTTGTTTTTTTCCCATCTCATGTAATGTCAAAACTTTAACTATTTTTCTAGTCTATTTTTCATCTTTTTGTGTTCTTTTGTGTTCTTTTTGTTCTTTTGTGTTCTGTTGTTAAACATCTTCTCTGCTATTCTCACTAACTCAGTCAAATTCTTCCCTTCAAATCCTTCAATTTTTTGAAGTTTTCTCCTTATATCTGGGGCTGACTGACTGTCAAAGGCAAGATTTATTGCCCTCTGATTTTTGGGCACCTCAGGGTCGATCGGGCTATACATTTTATAGGCTTTCATAAGCTTTTCTAGAAAAGCCCATGGAGACTCATCCTTATCTTGAGTCACCACACTAATTTTAGATAAATTTATAGGTCTCCTTGCAGTCGCATGGAGGTCTCCCAGCAGAGCCTGGCGGTAGAAAGATAGACTCTCCTTACCTTTAACAGAGTTTGGGTTCCAGTCAGGAGGTTTCTTTGGGCAGTAGTTCTTCATTCGCTGGGGACTGAGGTCCCATGTTACTAATTCTGGTTTAGTTTGAATGTAGTTTTAGTTAGTTCTGGAAATTTTTATCCATTTCAGTTTCAGGATTTCAACATATCAAAGACCTGTATTTGTCTTGGAAGTCTCCCATATGAATTTTATTTAAGGCAGAATTTATTTTATAAGAGAATTAAAATAATTATAAATGACAAAAATTCAGAATAGATATGGTTTTGCAGTTTAACTGGCAAGAAAATCAGGTTACTTCTGTGACACATAACATTTCAATAATTACAATATCAATTTGACCTTATCAAAAGGTTAAAACTTTAGGAAATGCATAGAATTTCTATAATAGTTATAGCATTTACCCATGTGTAACCCAAGGTTTATCATTGGTTTAGCAGTTCTTTTTGAGTAATTAGCATACCAAGGAAAAGTTTTATGAGTCAAAGAGATCTTATTTACAATTTAAATCTTGTTGACAATTGCTAAAATTTAAGTTTTAAAGCACATGCTTAAATGGGATTACAGATAAAACAAAATATAGAAACTGGTTTCTCTGGGCAGGCAAAGAGAAAACCATTTATATTCTCTCCTTAACAGTAGATCAATTAATCTAAGAAAACTTTGGTGTTTTTTTTTTTTCTGAACAGAGAGAAAGCAGATTTTTTTATACCAGTGTTTTTTGTTTGTTTGTTTGTTTGTTTTTAGTTTATATAACAGTCAACATTTACTTGAGTGGATCACCAATATAGATTTGCCATGACATAGGACTTTAGTCCTTTTTTTCTTAAGAACAGAAACATTTTACAGGAAAAGATTTATTAGTCTTTTTTTTTCCTTCTTGTGAATACATCCATCAAAATTGATCTAATATGGTTAAAATTCCAACATATTTCATTGTTTTCTTTCAAACCTATAAATCAGGGCAAATAAAGGTCACTTTCCCCAAGCCTTTTATGACTTACTAAATACTCTCAAGTTTAGTTTTTATTATTTTCTTTCAAGTTCTGGTGCAACCAGATATTTTTATTTTAAGACAAAACTATTTACTCTCTTAAGCCCTCTTTTTTGTGTGTGTACAATTTTTCTAAACTTACTATCAGTCAGCAATCAACTGCCTTTCCTCTGGTTTTTTTAGACAACATTAAAACTTTTAATAAAAACCTTAATGGCATTTTTCTTTTGGTAGTCTAGAATACATGGAGTCATTTCATGTGATTTATTATTCTGATGTGCTACATTTAAAAATTCATTTTAATTTTAGTCTGTCCTGACCATACTTAAAATTTCTTTTTTGAAGATTTTTCTTCACAAACCTTTTACAACTTTTTTGCATTTAGGTTTTGTCCCAAGCCATTTTTTTTAAATAATTATTTAGGAAAAAATTACCTTTTATCTTTAACAAAATGTATTTTTTTTTTATGTATCTCCTACTTTTTACATATAGGGTTGTTTTTCTTACTTTTATCAGTCTTAGTTACAGTTAGTAGAATTTTTTATTCTTAGAAACACTTTAGTCTCTAGTGATGGCCAAGTATTAACCAATTGTGAACAGTTACAACAGAATTCTGTAGATGGCAAATTTATGAATCAGTTAAACACAAAACTTGTTTACCAACAGATTTAAATATTTTTAGTTTCTTTGCAGTAAGAAGTTAAAAGCACAAACCTGGTTCCAGTAATTAATGCTTTAGTATTTTATCCCATTTGGTTAAGACCTAGATGTCCAACAAATTTAATTCCATTTGTCATCCAAGTAAACCTTTAGTGTTTCAGGTTACTAAAGACTTTGAAAGCTGTTTTAACAATTACTATTAAAGCTTTGAGACAGACAATTAATCATTAGTTCAGTTATTTCTTTGTTAACAGATTTTAACAAATAACATGAGCTTATTTGACCTTCAGTAAACTTTGATTGAAGTTTCACATTTACTGCTGTAACTTTAAAGACATGTCTATTTTAATTAAACCAACAAATTTAACTTAGTTTAAATTCTGATATACGTTTCACCTGGACCCACTCCACTTTTAATGTTTACCTGAGACACGGGTGGGAAGATCTGGAGTGGGGGGGTGTTAGGTCCAGGGGCTGCTCTTTTTGTTCCTTGACAGTGAAGAGAGAAGGAGCCATGGTACAGGAAGCACTGAGGATGGTCTAGAGGCCAGTTATGCAGGCTGCACCCAAGCTGGTGCAGAAACAGAAGGGAGAGACAGAAGAACAAAGTGCTGCCTGAAGGCCCCGCCAGCAAGGGGGAGGGGTAGGCAGTCCAGGTCGGGCCAGAGAAAGCAAGGAACTTCCCTGAAACAAAGGGAGTTTTGGCAGCTGCTTGGGAATATTCCTTTACATCTCTGTCTCGAGTTAGACTAACCACTGTTGGCTCCAGTTATAGCCTTTAATACAAGAAATGGGCAAGGGAGAAGTCCCACGTCTATTAGGAGGAACAGAGAGATGAAAGTCAGAGTCCCCTTACTCTCCGTTTGCCCCATTTTTTCAAACACAACAGACAACAAAAAGACAAGACACAGACAACCGCAGACCCAGCGGCCCTTACCCCAGAACCTGCCGCTGGTGGGGATTTTCTCAGTCCCCTACAAACATTCACCAGTGGGGATTTTCTCGGTCCCCTAGAAACGAGTAACAAAACAGACAACAAAAAGACAAGACAAAGACACACAGACCCAGAGGCCCTCACCCGCTGGTGGGGGTTTTCCCGGCCCTCTACAGACGGGGGTTACCTGGCCCCCTACAGAACCAGATGACCGCCTGGGGGGGCTCAGGCCCCCAGATGATCTACCAGAAGAGGGATGGGGCGTCCCCACATCCTCTCCAGCCCTGGGGAGCATGGCTGCATCCAGCTTCTCCCTGGTGGGCCATATCCTGGAGCTCCACAACCAGACAGACCAGATCTCACAGAATATGGAGGTCTTACCTCGGGAGGCTTTTCCCAGAAATTCTGATGCTGGCTCAGTTCTCGTCATTTGATCCCGGATGAGCCCCCATATGTTGGATCCGTTATCAAAGGAACAAGACTGAGACAAAGTTATGCAAAGCCTTATTCTATGCCAAGCATTAGAAGTTAGACTGATCAGCCAGGGAAACAAGGCTGAGACAAAGTAAAAGTTATGTAAAGCTTTATTCTATGCCAAGCATTAGAAGTCAGACCGGCCAGGGCCGCCTCCGAAGAGAGTGACACCCCTTGGTCTTATAGGCTAGTTTTTATAGGGCACAGTCACAGACCTCTATGTATGTGGGTTTGGCTGATTGGGTGTCTTCTACCTGCGTGTTTTAGTAACAGTTACCTGGAACCAATACTAGTAACTGTTGAGGCATTTATTAAACAACAAAATGGCCTTGTTTTAGGTATGTGTTTTAGTAATAGTTACCTGGAACCGATATAAACAAAATGGCCTTGTTTTAGGTGTGTGTTTTAGTAACAGTTACCTGGAACTGATATCAATAACTGTTGAGGCATTTATTAAACAACAAAATGTCTACCTAGGCAACATGGAGTCACTATGGCTAAGTAGGCCCAGGCAGGCCCTAGGGGGTTAACATGTTTTAACGTGGAATTGACCCCAACAATTACCAACAGGGTAGAGAGTAATAAATTTTGGAGTCTAGACTGTGCAAGGAGAGAGTCCAATTAAGCCTATCTGTCAACAGTAAACTCATCCCATTAATCCTTCGGATGCATAAAATGAAGACCATGAAATGTTTATCTGGCACTTCTAGCTGTGAGGTTTCACTTCTTTCTAGTGGTCTAAAGTAGGCCTTGTCATGTTGTTGCCGGGCCCAATAAGCCTTCCAATTTTTCAGGAGATTTTCTGGAATTTAAGAGGTCTTTTTTCTTTGTTCTTGCTCCATCTTTCCAAAGCTGTAGCTACTGCTCATGTGCAGCCCCACCACCTGGGGCAAAGAGAACCACTTTATGTTTAGTTGACAACAGAGACATCTACTCTAAATCACAGCTGGCAACCCAGACAGCCAGTGCCCATCTACCTATTGTGAATAGCTGAGGTCTTGCTAATGCTGATTGCTGCCGAAAGTTGCACAAAATTTCCTTTGCACTGTTTCCCTGCACTTTAGAACCATGTCATCTTCAAAACACCACCCTCTTCATTTACACTATGTTCATTTAATACTGGAGTCTGGGCTGTAAACAAAGAAACACTTCCCACAATACATCTATACAGTGTAGAATGGCAATTTTAAAATGCTAAGAAATAAACTGTGAATTTAGAATTAAAATCAAGCAAAAATTTTCTTCAAAATTTAAACCCAATAAAAATATCTTCAGGTGACAGAAGTGACTTTCACTACAAGAAATGTAAAAAAACAAACAAACAAACAAACAAAAAACTTATCAGGCTAAAGGGAAAAACTCAAATATAGATGAATAAAGAACACGACATATTTTTCTACTTACTTAATTTCTTTAAAAAGCAGTTGACTGAAGGAAAAGTAATAGTATGGCAAGGAATTTATAATACATAGAAGATATAAGACAAATAGCACAGAGAAGGTAAATGGAAGTATATTTATATATGGTTTTTACATTATATGGGAAATGTTATACTATCAATTGAATGTTTACAGTGATAGGTTAAAGATATATATTGTGACCACCAAAGGAATCACTAAAGAAACAAAACAATGAGATAACAAGCCAAGAGAGGAGATAACATATAATACTGATAAATACTTAATTTAAAAGGAAACACAAAAAGATGGAAAAAGAAAACGGATAGATGGGAGAAATGGAAAACCAATAGAATGATATGATAGTAGTCTTAAACTTAACCATATCAATAATTATGTTAAATGAAAAAGTACAAGACAACCAATTAAAAGGCAGAGAAGAGCCACTTACATGTTGTTTTCAAGATACATAGACATAGGTAAGGAAAGAAAGGAAAGAAAAACAATATACCATGATACACTGATTATAAGAAGGCTGGAATAACTGTATTGAATTAGACAAAGTATATCATTTGCAATAACATCAAAAAGAATAAAATACTTGAGAATAAATTTAATCAAGGAGATGAAAGATCTAAACCCCAAAACTGTAAGAAACTGATGAAAACATTGAAGAAAATACAAATGAAAAGATATTCTGTGCTTACAGATTAGAATTAATATTAAGTGTCGAAAAAATATTAAGTGTCAATAATACTCAAAGAAACATGTAGACTCAGTGCAATTCCTATCAAATTCAAATGGAATTTTCACAGAAATAGAAAAAATAATTCTAAAATTTGTATTGAACCACAAAAGAGCCCAATTAACCAAAGCAATCTTTGTCAGAAAGAATAAAGCTGAAGGCATCCTGCTTCCTGAGTTCAAACTATATTACAAAGATACAGTGATTAAAAACAGCATGGTAGGGGCAACTGGGTGGCTCAGTGGGTTAAAGCCTCTGCCTTCTGCTCAGGTCATGATCCCAGGGTCCTTGGAGAGAGCCTGCATCAGGCTCTCTGCTCAGCGGGGAGCCTGCTTCCTCCTCTCTCTCTGGCTGCCTCTTTGCCTACTTGTGATCTCTGTCTGTCAAATAAATAAATAAAATCTTCAAAAACAAAAACAAAAAACCAACACAGTATTGGCATAAAAACAGACACACAAATCAATGAAATAGAGTAAAGAGCCCAGGAATCTGAAATCTGAAACCCCCCCACACACACATATACAGTCAACTAATTATCAAGAAAGTCACCAAGAACACACAACAGAAAAAAAATATAGTCTCTTTAATAAATGGTGTTGAGAAAACGATATATACACATTAAAAAAAAAAAAAAAAGAAACTCTACCTCTATCTCACACCACTCACAAAAATGAACTTGGAATAGATTAAAAGACTTAAAGGTAAGACCTGAACATTTACGTCTCTAATCCATTCCTTTGGATCTTGTATTTTCTTTATAAATTCTCTGTGGGAACATATATATTTTCAATATATAATACATATATTCAACATTTATAATATACTGTCTGTATCCAAGTCATCTTCATTCATTATTCTTTTATTTATTCAACAAGTGAATATTTTCTATTATCTTAGCTTTCAGATAATATATTGAGAACAGTAGAATGAAGAAATAATTATATACATGGTTGATTAGCAAGGCCACATGCTGTTACTGAAATGACTAATTAAAAGAAGACTAAAGAAAAATAATCTTTATATTTTCACTTCATTTATTATAAAAAAATAAAAAAATAGTAGTTATAAAGATAGTGTTTAAAACTTCATAAAAAACAAAACTTTTGGGGCGCCTGGGTGGCTCAGTGGGTTAAGCCATTGCCTTCAGCTCAGGTCATGATCTCAGGGTCTTGGGATCGAGTCCCGCATCGGGCTCTCTGCTCAGCAGGGAGCCTGCTTCCCTCTCTCTTTCTGCCTGCCTCTCTGCCTACTTGTGATCTCTCTCTGTCAAATAAATAAATAAAATCTTTAGAAAAGAAAAAAACTTTTTGGCTAAAAGGTATGAAACTTTGTTAAAGAAATTAAAATTCTTAAAAATCAGGGATATATTCTATGTTTATAGATTACAAAATACAGATGTCAAGCAGATGCACAATGTTAGTGTCAAATCTCCCCAAATGAACCTATAGACTCAATGCACTCCCAAAGTCCCAGCTGATTCTAAACTATATAGGAAAATACAAATGATATAGAATAGTTAAAAAAATTTTCCTAATAGAAGAACAAAAAAGAATTTTTTAGAAGAACAAAATTAAGGACTTTTATTGCTTGATTTCAAGATTCATTCATCAAAAGAGAGTGTTAGACGAGAGAAGAAAGCAAGAAAGGAACAGAGAACTACAAAAACAATAAAAAAACAGGTAACATAAAGGCAATATATACATATCTATCAGTAATTACTTTGAATGTAAATGGACTATATACTCCACAATCAAAAGACAAAGTGTGAGGGATAAAAAAAAATAACAAGAAAAAAATAACAAGATCCTTGGAGCACCTGGTTGGCTTAGTCCGTTAAGTATCCAACTCTTGATCTCAGCTCCTGTCTTGATCTCAGGGTTGTTTAAAAAAAAAAAAAAAAAAGCAAGACCTTTCTATATGCTGCCCACAACAGACTCTTATCAAATCTAAAGATACATATGCATTGAAAGTAAAGGAATGGAAAAATATTTATCATGCAAATCGAAGTGAAAAGAAAGCTGGAGTAGCAATACTTAACAAAGATTGTAACAAGAGACAAAGAAGGAGACTAATGAAGGGAACAGTCCAATAAGAAGATATAACAACTATAAATATTAATGTATCTAACATGGGAACTCCCCAAAACATAAAACAGCTAATAACAAACATAAAGAAAGTAATCAATAGTAATATGATAGGGGACTTTCACACCCACTTACATCACTGGTTAGATCATCTAAACAGAAAACTCACAAGGGAACAGTGGCTTTGAATGACACATTGGACCAGATGTATCTAACAGATATATTCAGAACATTCCATCCTAAAACAGTGGAATACACATTCTTTTCAAGCATAGATAGAACATTCTCCAAAATAAATCACATATTAACAAAACAAATTTAAAAAGATGAAAGTCATACCATGTATCTTTTCCAATCACAATGCCTTGAAACTAGCAATCAGTCATAAGGAAAAAAATCTGGAAAGAACAAATACATGGAGGTTAAATAACATGCTACTAAGCAACGAATGGGTCAACCAAGAATTCAAAGAGGAAATTAAAAAATACGTGGAGACAAATCAAAACAAAAACACAATGGTCCAAAACTTGGGTGATAAAACAAAGCTGTTGTAAGAGAAAAGTTTATAGCAATACAGGACTACATCAAGAAGAAAGAAAAATCTCAAACAACCTAACCTTACACCAAAGGTAGCTAGAAAAGAACAAAAAACAAAACCCAAAACCAGTAGAGGGAAGGAAATCATAAAGATTAGACTAGAAATAAATGAAATACAAACTTTTAAAAAAAGAACATATTAATGAAATCAGGAGCTGATTCTTTGGAAAGATCAACAAAATTGATAAACTTTTAGTCACACTCATAAAAAAAAAAAAAAAAAAAAAAGAGGGAGGACTCAAATAAACAAAATCAGAAACAAAAGAGGAGAAATAACAACCAACACCACAAAAAGACAAAGGATTATAAGAGAATATTATGAAAAATTATGCCAACAAATTGGACAACTAGAAGAAATGGATAAACTCCCAAACCTGACACAAGAACTAAACAATTTGAACAGACAAATTACCAGCAAAGAAATCGATTCAGTGATTAAAAGATCCCAACAAGCAAAAGTCCCAGACCAGAAAGCTTCACAGGTGAATTCTACCAAATATTTAAAGAATTAATACCTATTTTTCTCAAACTATTGCAAAAAATAGAAGGGGAAGGAAAGCTTCCAAATTCATCCTATGAGACCAGCATCATCCTGATACCAAAACCAGATAAACATACTACAGAAAAAGAGAACTACAGGTGCGTATCACTGTTGAACTTGAAAAACCCTCAACAAAATGTGAGCAAACCAAATCCAATAATACTTTTAAAAAATTATTCATCAAGATAAAGTGGGATTTATTTCTAGGATGCCAGAGTGGTTTAATCTTTGCAAATCAATGTGATACATCACATCCATAAGAGAACGAATAAAAACCATTTCAGTAGATGATGAAAAAACACTTGACAACATTCAGCATCCATTCATGATAAAAACCCTCAACAAAGTAGGTTTAGCAAGAACATACCACAACATAATAAAGTCTGTATATGAAAAACCTACAGCTAATATTATACTCAGTGGTTAAAAACCTGACTGCTTTTTCTGTAAGATCAAGAATAAGAGAAGAATGGGGCGCCTGGGTGGCTCAGTGGGTTAAAGCCTCTGCCTTTGGCTCAAGTCATGATCCCAGGGTCCTGGGATCAAGCCCCGCATCAAGCCCCACATCGGGCTCTCTGCTCAGCAGGGAGTCTGCTTCTCTGTCTCTCTCTGCCTGCCTCTCTGCCTACTTGTGATCTCTGTCTGTCAAATAAATAAATAAGATCTTTAAAAAAAAAAAAAAAGAATAAGAGAATGATGTTCACTCTCACTATTTTTATTCAACCTAGTACTGGAACTCCTAGCCACAACAATCAGACTAGAAAAAAGAATTAAAAGGCACCCACACTGGTAAGGAACAAGTAAAATTATCACTATTTGCAGATCACATGGTACTCTATATGGAAAACCTGAAATATTACACCAAAAAACTACTACAATGTCACAGAATACAAAATCAACATACAGAATTCCTTTTCATTTCTGTACACTAATAATGAAGCAGCAGAAAGAGAAATTAAGAAGACAATCACATTCACAACTGCACCAAAGAGAATAAAAGCCCTAGGAATAAACTTAACCAAGGAGGTGAACGATGAATACTTTGAACACTATAAAACACTAGTGAAAGAAATTGAAGATGAGACAAACAAATGAAAAGGTATTTCATGCTCATGGATTGGAGAACTAATAGTGTTAAAACGTCCATGCTATCCAAAGCCATCTACAGATTCAATGCAATCCCTATCAAAATACCAGCAGCACTTTTCACAGAACAAGAACAAATAATCCTAAAATTTGTATGGAACTACAAAAAATGCCAAAATACCAAAACAATCTTTTTTTTTTCAGCATAACAGTATTCATTATTTTTGCACCACACCCAGTGCTCCATGCAATCTGTGCCCTCTATAATACCCACCACCTGGTTCCCCCAACCTCCCACCCTGCCCCCCACCACTTCAAACCCCTCAGATTGTTTTTCAGAGTCCATAGTCTCTCATGGTTCACTTCCCCTTCCAATTTCCCTCAACTCCCTTCTCCTCTCTGAGCTCCCCATGTCCTCCATGCTATTTGTTATGCTCCACAAATAAGTGAAACCACATGATAATTGCCTCAGCATAATCTCTTCCAGTCCCGTCCATGTTGCTACAAAAGTTGGGTATTCATCCTCTCTGATGGAGGCATAATACTCCATAGTGTATATGGACCACATCTTCCTTATCCATTCGTCCACTGAAGGGCATCTTGGTTCTTTCCACAGTTTGGCGACCGTGGCCATTGCTGCTATAAACATTGGGGTACAGATGGCCCTTCTTTTCACTACATCTGTATCTTTGGGGTAAATACCCAGTAGTGCAATGGCAGGGTCATAGGGAAGCTCTATTTTTAATTTCTTGAGGAATCTCCACACTGTTCTCTAAAGAGGCTGTACCAACTTGCATTCCAACAGTGTAAGAGGGTTCCCCTTTCTCCACATCCCCTCCAACACATGTTGTTTCCTGTCTTGCTAGTTTTGGCCATTCTAACTGGTGTAAGGTGATATCTCAATGTGGTTTTAATTTGAATCTCCCTGATGGCTAGTGATGATGAACAGACACATAGACCAGTGGAACAGAGTAGAGAGCCCATATATGGACCCTCAACTCTATGGTCAAATAATCTTTGACAAAACAGGAAAAAATATACAGTGGAAAAAAAGACAGTCTCTTCAATAAATGATGCTGGGAAAACTGGACAGCTATATGTAGAAGAATGAAACTCGACCATTCTCTTACACTGTACACAAAGATAAAATGAATAAAAGACCTCAATGTGAGACAGGAATCCATCAGAATCCTAGAGGAGAACATAGGCAGTAATCTCTTCAATATCAGCCACAGCAACTTCTTTCAAGATATGTCTCCAAAAGCAAAGGAAACAAAAGCGAAAATGAACTTTTGGGACTTCACCAAAATCAAAAGCTTCTGCACAGCAAAGGAAACAGTCAAGAAAACAAAGAGGCAACCCACGGAATGGGAGAAGATACTTGCAAATGACAGTACAGACAAAAGGTTGATATCCAGGATCTATAAAGAACTCCTCAAACTCAACACACAGAAAACAGACAATCATATCAAAAAAATGGGCAGAAGATATGAAAAGACACTTCTCCAGTGAAGACATACAAATGGCTATCAGACACATGAAAAAATGTTCATCATCACTAGCCAAAACAATCTTAAAAGAAGAACAAAATGGGAGGCATTACAATTCCAGATTTCAAGATATACTACAAACCTGTAGTAATCAAAACAGTGTGGTACAGACATAAAAGCAGCTGCATAGATCAATAGAACAGAATAGAGAGCCAACAAATAAACCTACAAATAATATGGTCAATTAATCTTCAACAAAGGAAGAAAGAATATACAATGGGAATAAGATAGTCTCTTCAACAAATGGTGTTGTGAAAACTGGTCAGCTACATGCAAAAGAATGAATCTGAACCACTTTCTTACACCACACCATACACAAAAATAAGCTCCAAATGGGTTAAGAACCTAACTGTGGACTCAAAACTATAAAAACCCCATAAGAGAGCTTAGGCTGCAATATCTCTGGCTTCAGAAACATTTTTTTTTAGAAATGCCTCCTGAGGCAAGGGAAACAAAAGCAAAAATAAACAATCTGGACCAAATCAAAATAAAAGCCTTCTGTACAACAAAGTAAAAAATCAACAAAACTAAAAGGCTGCCTACTAAATGGGAGAAGATATTTGCAAATGACATATCTGATAAAGGATTGGCATCTTAAATATATAATTAACTTATAGAACTCAACACCAAAGAACACAAACATTCTAATTTAAAAATGGGCAGGGGCACTTGGGTGACTTAGTCAGTGAAGTGTCGGACTCTTGATTTCAGTTCAGGTCATGATCACAAGGCTGTGAGATAAAGTCCTGCATCAGGCTCCCTGCACAGTGATTCTGAATCCCTGCTTGGGATTCTCTCTCTCCTTCTCTTGCCCGTCGCCACATATGCTCACTCTCTCTCTTTTTCTCTCTCACTCAAATAAATATATCTTTTAAATAAAATAAAAAAGGCAAAAAACATGAACATTCTCTAAAGAAGACATTACAGAGGGCCAACAGACACATGAAAAGATGCTCAACATCACTCACCAACAGGGAAATGTGTACCGAAACTACAATGTGAGATCGCTTCACACCTGTCAGAATGGCTAAAATCAAAAACTCAAAAAACAACAAGTTTTGGTAAAGATGTGGAGAAAAAGGGACTCTCATGCACTGTTGGTAAGAATGCAAACTGGTGCAACCACATTGGAAAACAATATGAATGTTTCTCAAAAAATATTAATAAATTAAAAATATTAAAAATATTTTCCAGTTTCCATATTATCCAGGAATTCTGGTACTGGGTATTTACCCAAAGAATATGAAAACACTAATTTGAAAAAATGTATGCATTCCTATGTTCAGTGCAGCATTATTTATATTAGCCAAACTATGTAAGCAGCCCATGTGTCCAACAATAGATGAATGGATAAAGCTGTGGGGTGTGTGTGTGTGTGTGTGTGTGTGTGTGTGTGTGTAAAATGGAATAGCACTTGGTCATAAAAAAGAATGAAATCTTGCCATTTGTAACAACATGGATGGATCTAGAGAGTATAGTGCTAAGTGAAATAAGTCAGTCAAAGAAAGACAAATACCATATGATTTCATTCATCTGTGGAATTTAGAAACTAACAAAGAAAAAAAGACAAACTAAAAAAAAAAGACTCAACTATAGAGAACAAACTGATGATTAGGAGAGGAGGTAGGTAGGGAGATGGGGGAAATAGGTGATGCGATTAACAAGTACATTTATCATGATGAACACTATGTAACGTATAAAATTGTTGTATCACTATATTGTATACCCCAAACTAATGTAACACTATATGTTAACTATACTGGAATTAAAATTTTTTAAAAGAATTAAATGAAAAAAGATAGTTTTAGAATATAAAAAATAAGTATTCACAAAACATATACCTGATGACGATTTGTATCCAGAATATATATATCTTATAACTCAGTGATACAAAACATCCAATGAAATTAATCAGTAAAGGACTTGAACAGAGATGCCAAAAGGTATATGCTGGCCAATATGCACAAAAAGGTGCTCAACATAATAATAGTCATTGATAAAGTGCAAATAAAACCACAGTGAGATCCCACTAAGCACCTGCTAGAATGATACCACCAAATGTTGACAATGACATGGAACAATTATAACTCTCATACATTGTTGGAGAAAGTGCAAAATGGTATGACTACTTTGAAAAACTGTCAGCTTATACACTGGAACATATGACTCAGTAATTCCACTCCTAGGTATCTACCCCGGGGGGCGGGGGGGAGTATATTTAGTAAAATACTAGTGAATGTTTAGCCATCAGCTCTGAAAGAAATTAATTAATAAAAATTAAAAATATATAAAGCTCCATTTTGTACCATATGCACTATGCACTACTTATGTAAGAATACAGGTGAGTTTCAAAAACATTATACTGAGAAAAAAAGACATAAAAGAGTTTACTGTAGGATTCCACTAATTTGAAGTTCTAAATTTGGTGAAACTAATTTATGATGATAGAAATCAGAACAACAGTTACCTCTTGTGGTGGGGTCGACGGTTGACAATTGGCTGGCAAGGAGCACAAAAGAGATTGTGGGGTAACAAATATGTTGTCTTAATAGCAGTATGGGTTATATGTGTGTATATATTTGTCAAATTTCATCAAATTATACACTTAAGATATGTGCATTTACTGTATGTAAAGTGCACTTTAATAAAAATCTTCTTGGGGCGCCTGGGTGGCTCAGTGGGTTAAAGCCTCTGCCTTCAGCTCGGGTCATGATTCCAGGGTCCTAGGATCCAGCCGCGCATCGGGCTCTCCACTTGGCTGGGAGCCTGCTTCCCTTCCTCTCTCTCCACCTCTCTGCCTACTTGTGATCTCTGTCAAATAAATAAATAAAATCTTTTTTAAAAAAAAATAAATAAATAAAAATCTTCTTAAACTTTAGTTTTGCTTTTGTTATTCCTTTTCAACCAAGATTATGCTGAGTGAACAAAGTCAAGCAGAGAGAGTCAGTTATACGGTTTCACTTACTTATGGAGCATAAAGAATAACATGGAGGGCATTAGGAAAAGGAAAAGAAAAGTGAGTTGGGGGGAAATTGAAGGGGGAGATGAACCATGAGAGACAGTGGACTGTGAGAAACAATCTGAGGGTTTTGGAGGAGAGGGGGATGGGGGGATTAGGTGAGCCTGGTGGTGGGTATTAAGGAGGAGCACTGGGTGTGGTGCATAAACAATGAATCTTTGAAAACTGAAAAAGTAAAATAATTTTTTTTTTTAAGTAAAATATGGGGACACCTGGGTGGCTCAGTGGGTTAAGCCTCTGCCTTCGGCTCACGTCATGATCTCAGGGCCCTGGGATCGAGTCCCGTTCCGGGCTCTCTGCTCGCTGGGGAGCCTGCTTCCTCCTCTCTCTCTCTCTCTCTGCCTGCATCTCTGCCCACTTGTGATCTATCTCTGTCAAATAAATAAAGGAAATCTTAAAAAAAAAAAAAAAAGGTAAAATATGGCTGGTAAGATAATACGTGAAAATGTAAATATACTGAAAACATATAGGACTGCCTTTGGATTTAATGTTAGAAGTGGTAACTAGGCAGTTGGAATATGTGAAAATGTTAAATTGATTTGGAAATTTTAGGGTTTAGCTACTCCAAAGAAGGGGAAAAAGTGAGAACAGATTTGCCAGTTTCTAATACTATACATTTTTTTAATTAATTTTTTTATTTTTTATAAACATATATTTTTATACATTTTTTAATGCTCAGTGTTTTTATTTTATGACTGGGTAAGACAATGTTACTATTTTAAGTAACATCACAAGTATTGAAATATTGAATGATACAATGTAATTTATGGGTTTCCCAATTAATCTGTGCCTTTAATACACGTGTTCTTAGCCAAAAGGCTGAGAAGCGATGATCTATCCCTAAAATAGACATTACTTTGTTAACAGGTAAAAGTTTTATATTTATGAAGTGGAAGTACAAAGTGGAAATATACTTTCCTCATCTATCTGAGATCCTTAGCTATCCCAGATAGACATTTTCTCTTTAATCTTTTCCAAATCAGTCTTTCTCTCTACCTCATCAAAATGTATCTGTCAGTCAAGGTTAAGGAAAATAGCACAAGTCTATATTTAGATGAGAGACTTAAAAGAGGTACTTGCAATAAACTATTATAATTACTATTGTTACAAGTGGTTTTGTTGGATTATAGAGGGTGAGCTTCTTGAAGTGTTTTTCAAACATGAATCAAATTCAAAACATGTTTTCTCCCAACTGATATATCTTAACTCCCTTAAACATCTGAGCATTTTAAGTGCAATATGAAAGTCTTTCAAGTTGTTTTATGTTCATTTATGCTTGTCAAATGTTATTTTCAAGTAATTACATATATGCAAATTTTCTCCTAAGCTTTTCCCCTTAAGGAAGTAAAAGTAAAAAGGTCAAAGTTGTAGTCAGATTGTTTAATTCAGAGTTGTAATTTGATCAAATCTCATTTTAAAATAGATTTTTTCCTGGAGCTTTAGAGTATTATTTCCTTTCTCCTACCTCTCTATTCTATATTGTTCTTCAAGATTTTATTAATCTATAAATATTGTAAATTTTCAACTAAAGAATTGTAATAGACTTTGATGAAAATATATCAGGTCTTGTAATTTGAGAGTGTACCTAAAATATGTTCCACATATATAATGGAAGTTTTTGCCTTAGGAAAATATTTCAAATGGTCATATTCTCCATTTCATCTTATCTGGAAATGGAAAAGAGATGAGTTGCCAATAATTGATAGTCTCTGCATCATCCTTGCTCTATTATCGTCTGGTTTTCACCAATGGGAAGCAGCATATCAGGGATCAGATGGTGAGAGAAGAGAGAGGTCAGGGTATTAATCTGCTTACACAGCCTTCTTGTCTTGCTGAGGTTACCAAAACCTACCAGCTAACCCCTATCAGAGAGCCTCAGACATTTCAATCTCTTCCCAAGCTTAGCAACCCTATTTCCTCCTCTTGACCCTTCAAGTTCATGAGTGGTAACAACTTATCACTGTTGAAAAACCTGACTGCCTGACTGCCTCACTATCCCTTGTGTTTTACCCATGCCCACACCTCTGTAAAAAATCTTTTCGTTAAGTTCTTTTAAAACAGTCACATCTTTTTAAGGTTGCTATTTCCTCCTTGACCACCACCTGACACAGTGATTAGTACTAGGCATGACCCCAGGAAACAGACCCTCAAAGTATAATCAAGTTTTGAGGGGAGAATCAGAATACCCCATGATGTCCTTTTTTTTTTTTTTTTTTTTTTAATCCTTGTCTCATGTAGCTGTAAGAAAAACATGGCTAAGGATCTACCCAAAGTCTAATTGCATAGGCTGCGGAGGTATAAAGCCAGTTACATAAGCAATTTTATCAAGTTATACAAGGTAACGGCCTTGGGTGGGAAGAAATGAATCTCTGGAATAAAATGGTAACATTTAGGCAGAAACAGAGCATGCTGAGAACTCAAAAAATCCCAGATCTCTCTGAATCTTCCTTGCCAACTGAAGCAGCCTTTCACTTTCTGTGAGGGAACAGAATTCCCCTGCATAAAATAATTCAAAGCATTTACACCTGGCATTTTCTTTCAAGAAGAGGTACTAATTTTCTTCAGGATCCCCCCTCCACCCCACCTGCTTCCAGATCCATAGTAGAAATAAGCATAGTCCAAAGAGAGAAGATCTGCTCCAGGAGGAGATAGCACAGACACTGAAAACATTGTAGGGCCTTCCATAAGAAGTTTTTAGAGTCTACTAATTTATGGTGGCGATTCTATAGAACTTGCATGGAAGTGGATTCCTAGGATGTTAGAAAAGGAGAATGAAATATACATTGGATTGGACCAAATTTGTCAGTATGGGCACACATCTCTTGGGATTTGGAATTTAATGTATTGCTTAAAGCATTTGGTAATGATGTCAGCAGTTTTCTGTTGTTCAATGAAACCTTGTCTCAATGGGTATAACTAATATGGCTGAGATGCCAGAATTTCCCTGACATACTTTAGAGAAAGGATTTCAGGGTTTAAAGATGTGATAATATTGGAATGTACCTATTATATTCAATCTGCTCACCCACTCTCTATTGATAATTTCCAGAAGGACTGGTAGATCCTTCTTCACCAAGACATTCATTGGTAAAGGCAGCACTAGTGTCTTTGAAGAGTAGGTCTGATTTGCCACTAGGACTAAAAGAGAGCAAATGTCTGAGCCTGGCATACCAAGCAACTATGTAACCCTGATTTTCCTGTCATGAACTGATGTTAGTTGTTCCACAAATCATAAAGTTGGACTTGTAGAGCATCATTCTATTATTACATGGAAATGGTGTATGAGACCAGGTATAAGCAAATCCATAAAGAACAAATAAATTACGTAACCAGGTGGCTCCAGATCTCACTGGGCTCTGGTAACAAAACTCTCTCCTTTGGAGCCTTCAGACCTAAGAGTGACAATGGTGTCCCACTGTTGCTCATCCCTGGATACCTCACCATCCTTTTGGGATCTTTAACCTTGCCCATACCTCTGTAGGTAATTTCTTTACTACATTCTTTTCAGTTAAATTCTTTTGAGTGAGTGGGCTTTCTGCTACTTGCTGGGATCCTGACTGAGTCACTACATGAAATACACACACACACATGAGCACGTGAGCACACACACACACATACATGCACACAAAGTATTCCCATTATCTAGGATTATTCATGCCAGAAGAAGGAAAGGAGCCTGGTTGAGTTGAGAGAAATAATGTGCTGTTGTGGAAAGGAGATCATCTCTGGAATTACATAATCTGAAACATAAATCATTATCTGATTTTGAATAAGTTCCTTTCCTCTCTACACCTCAATTTATTAGTCTGTAATGAAGAAAATAACAGTATCTCATTGAATCATTATGATAATTAATGAAAAAAGTGTGATAATGTATAAAGCACCTAGAATACCAAGTGTGTAATAAATTTTATTTCATTAGCCATAGAAGACAGTAGAGAATCATTTATCTAGGAATCTAAACACTGTAAACATTCAAACTATAGAATCTTTGTCAAAGCATTTCCTTTATGATCACTCACTTCTCAAAAAATCACATCAGTATAATAACTGAAGAACAGGTTGCTATGTAATCTCACATGGTAATGGTGATTTTCTGCCAGACTTCAAAGGGCCATCCAGTATTACAACTCACACCACCCTCACAGCATGGTAGAAATCACAGTGGATGAAATCAGTGACATCTTGGTTATCTGGCTGGTACAGCATGACTTATGGGAGCGTTTGTAAAGAATATGATTGTTCCTTTACATGTTTACTATGTCATTTTATACTCATTCTTCTAGGAGGTAAAATATCAAAATTCTGGCAATAACTAACTGGGAAGATGTTAGGTCCTTCACATTCCAGAAATCTTATGTGCTTTGCAATTGGCTGGCTGTTGATTAAGTCCATACTCCCTTTAAAGTATTTAGCAGATTATTTTCCCTCTAAAAGAATGACAAATGCCCAATAAGATAATCGTACTTTTATTTAATTTGATTTAGCTCTGTCTTGATAATATAAAAGGATTTGAGACAGCTTATAAAAATGTACAAATGGGAAAAAACTAAATAGAGAATGAATCTGAGTGAAGGTAGGAAAATAAAATAAAACCAAGGAAGTGGTTAGTGCATTAAAAAATCTGTCATGGGATGCCCGTGTGGCTCAGTCAGTTAAGTGGCCAACTCTTCATTTTGGCTTGGGTCATGATCTCATGGTCTTGGAATCAAGCCCTGCGTCGGTCTCTGCACTTAGCAGGGAGTCTGCTTGAGATTCTCTCTCCTTCTACTATTGCTCCCCCCCACAACATGCTCACTTTCTCTCTCTTTCTAAAATAAATCTTTTTAAAAATCTAAGTCATAAATTACTATGCACCTATTAACATTGGGCCCTAAGTATTTCTCTAAACTTTCTGGTAGCAGTAAAGGGAGAGAAACATTACTGGTTACAGGATTCATAGAGTGGACAAATTTAAAATAAATGACTTGCTCAGGAGACAGAGCATTTCTTGGTAATGAAAACCAAGAGCAGTTTCTCTGTGTGTCAATATAAGGAGGACGACAAGAAATTATATCTTTCATAACATTCCTTACAATAAATATGAGTGAGTATCATTTCAAGTAATTATTTCATGTAACTTTCTTTTTTATTTAAAAAAATTTGTTTTAAGATTTTATTTATTTGACACAGAGAGTGATCACAAGTTGGTAGAGAGGCAGAGAGAGATGGGGAAGCAGGCTCCCTGCCGAGCATAGAGCCCGATGTGGGACTCAATCCCAGGACCCTGAGATCATGACCTGAGCTGAAGGCAGAGGCTTAACCCACTGAGCCACCCAGTGCCCTATTTCATGTAACTTTCTTATATGTGTTCATTCAAAGTTATTCTCTGAAGGTCAAATGATATAATCAACTTTGATAGGATATGTATGGTCTTATTTAGTAGGGGAGCAAAATTAGAATACCTAGAGAAAATTAATATATAATACATATCCACCCTTAAGAATTAGCAAAGAATTCAAGTTGATATTCTTAAGATATAATATCTAACAATTTAGGGATAGACATTTGATATTGCTGAACTAAACTGTATGTTTTGATTATCAATTAAATGGCGGCAAATGGGTTTTCCAGCATCTGTTAACATTAAGGCCAACATTGTGGCTGACCAATTGACCATTCTTCCTTTAAAAGAGATAAACTGCAGATTTATAAGGAAGAGCCAAATTTAACATAAGAAACCTTGTAATGACAGAATTACTACACATATTCTATTCCTCTTTTCCCTTATTTCCAATCTATACTCTTTTAAGAAGCTTTTTGAGTAGAGGCTGAACTGACATAATAGATTTACAAAGTATGCAGTATTTCCTTTCTTCTTTCTTTACACTGACATTAATTAATCACCTATTATAACTTAAGCACTGTCTTGGGTAGTGGGAGTATAATGTTGAGGAAGACATAATTAGTGCCCAAAGAGCCTAGGTACACAGACATACATGTAAGCAGTCCTTCCAGTATGGTCTATGGTACTACACGTCAACAAAAGCAATACTTTCTTGAAAAGAAATTCAGGGAAAACTTCATAGAAAAAGAGATGACTAAGATGAATTTCAAAAGATAGTTGAGACTTTGCTGAAGGAAAAGGAAGAAGTACAGAGTATAGAAAATAGCCCATGGAAAAGCACAAAATGAGAATACAGTGAACATAGAATATATGGCAGCAAGGCACAAATTGAGAAATCCATGGCAGATTTGGGCAATAGCTAATTAGCAAAGAGGATGTACAAGGACAGGTAAGGAAATAATAGGGACTGATAGTTGCCAATAGCCAGCAAGGAAGGAAACACTTCAGAACAACAACCTGTGAGGGACTGAATCCTACCCATAAGTGTATGAGTGAGCTTGGAAGCAGGTCCTTTCCCAGTTCAGACCCGAGGTGACTGTGGCACACCTTCATCATGGCATGTGAGAGTCCCTAAAGCAGAGAACCCAGCTAAGCCAAGCCCAGGTTCCTGACCCACAGAAACTGTGAGATTGTAACTATTTTTGTTCTAAGCGTCTACATTTGGGGTGATTTGTTACTCAGCAAAAGATGACACTCAGAGGTTTTAAATTTCTGTTTCCAAAGTCTAAAGGCTCCTTCAAATAATTTTAAAAAAAATTATCGCATGTTCCCAAGTATTTTCTGTGGTGACAACAAAATAAATACATTGTTTCGGATGGTCAAGGGCAGGGTGGAAAATGGAAGAGTAGTTTAAAGGAAAAGTGAGTGGTATAAATCAGTAATCTCATCTCCATGGGAACCAATATAGGATATAAAATAACCCATGGGAGTAAAAGAGAAAAATAGGAGGGTACTTGCTATGTACTCAGTGCTTTTTGAAAGAAGAGCTGAATAAGTAATGCTTGCCATATATCAGGCAAGCTTCCACAACATATACATTATTTGATTTTACAGTCTGTGAAACAGTAAATTGTGATGTGGAAGCAAGTCAGTTGCTCAAGATAACTCGGTGCCTTCCTGTTGGAATGGAGCTCTGGATTCAGTTCTTTAGGTTTAGCGCCTTTGCTCTGCTAAACCACAAGATCTTTTAGTGCAACAGGAACAAGATCATCAATTCTTTCAACTTTAATAGAATATATAGAGCATTTAGTATATCTACACATTGCATATAGTTATGATTCCTTTCTTTTATATTTAGCCTGAGTGATATTGGTAATGTTTCTTGGTTTTCCTTTTTTCCCTTTTACTTCAGTTTTATTGATAAATAATTTATATATATATATATATATCACTGTATAAGTTTAAGGTGTACAGCATGTGAGTTTGATTTACAAATATAAAATGATTTCTACAGTAGGTTTCCTTAACATCCATCATATCATACAGATGCAGTA
The DNA here is from genome assembly GCF_009829155.1 of Mustela erminea. Classification (NCBI taxonomy): domain Eukaryota; kingdom Metazoa; phylum Chordata; class Mammalia; order Carnivora; family Mustelidae; genus Mustela; species Mustela erminea. The sequence continues at coordinate 46,846,482 of NC_045615.1, read as the reverse complement.
AAAAGAAAAAAAAAATCTCCTTGTGATGAGAATCTACCTGAGCATCTACCCTCTTAACAGCTTTCCTGTATATCATGCAGTAGTGGTAGCTATAGCCATCATACTGCACATTGATTACATCTCTACTACTTATTTATCTTATAACTAGAAGTTTCTGTCTTTTGACCACCTTCCTCCAGATGTCTCCCCTCCTATGTCCTGCCTCTTGCTTCTTGTAACCAGTAATCTGATCCCTTTTCTGTGAGTTTGGTCTTTTGTTCTGTTTCTTAGATTCCACATATAAGCAAGGTCATACAACATTCTTCTTTCTATTATTTCACTTCACCTCATTTCCTTAAGGTCCACCAATATTGTTACAGATGGTAGGGTTTCCTTGTTTTTATGGTTGAGTAATATTCCAGTGTATATATATATACCACAACATCTTTTTCCATTCATCTATCAAGGCATCTATTAAGTGTTTCTTAAATAAATACAGAGGTTCAGAGTTCAGTGGAGCCAAATTAGACTTAAATCAAGAACTCCATGATTTAGTCCTCCATGCTGTCTGTATTTATGCAGGTAAAAGGACTTACTTTGGACTGAAATCCTGACTTCATTATATTTTCAATATTTAAAGGGACCCTATTAATCTCCCTTCTGAGTGTTAATTTCTTTATGATTTATTTTATGGTTTATGACACTGGGTTTGGCGAAAATTGCTTATTAGAATTAATGCTCCTAGAAAGAAAATTGCCACTCTTGGGTTCTTTTTAAGGTTATATGATTCACTATGGTGCTTCTGCCAGAAAAAGGAAGCCATTTCTTATCTGGCTTTAAGAAAATTAAGTTTCAAAATTTAAAGCAATTTCCCAAATTATTAATCTGAGTAAAACTAAATTTAAATCCTTTCTTGACCTATATTCTAATCTGCCACAGCAACTTTCCAGGTCGGTTCAAATGGTCAGCGTCACTATCATAATCATGGTCTTCCCCCATATTTCCTACTTCTCTCTTTTCTTGTTTGGATTTATTGGACTTATTGGACTTGGGTTTCGTTTTGTTTTGTTGGGTTTTCTTGTTTTTGTTTTTGTGTTTTTGTTTTTTATGCTTTTACCTTCTACCTAATTATTTACCTTGTATCTAATCATTCTCCATGTCCTACAGATTATTCCTTATCTATTCCCCTTTTCATTATTCCCTCAACATTACCATGGTTACATTCCACTATTACCTTATGCATAGGCCTCACTATATACTAGATGCATTATTAAGTCAGTGCATTCCAACCCCCATCCTCCAGAAAATGACCTGCTTCTCTTGTCTGCATGGCTGGGGTACATCTATTTTATACAATTTGATCCTATTCTACTGGGCACAGGTACTTGGTCTAGACTAGGCCAATAAATCTTTCCCTTTGGCTGACAAAAAGTCCGTTTCTATGGTGGTAGAAATGTAGGATCAGGATATGCTTCTCCCACATATACCAAAGAAAGAGAGAGACCCTGTCCTCAAGAGAGAGACATAGAATCAAATACACAGGCAGGAGCAGAGACAAAAGTCAGAAGCAGAAGTCTGGGAGTGGCCACCTTCCTGGTTTACATAGTTCTTTAGGCCTGCTACATCCCAGTCCTTTGACTTCCTTATAGGGAATTCCTTTTTAAATTTCTTCAATAGTTTAGGGGTGCCTGGGTGGCTCAGTGGGTTAAGCCTCTGCCTTCAGCTCAGGTCATGATCTCAGGGTCCTGGGATGGAGCCCTGCATCTGCATGGCCTCTCTGCTCAGCGGGGAGCCTGTTTCCTGTCCCCCTCCACCCCCCTTGCCCCCCCCACCCTGCCATGCCTCCTCTCTGCCTACTTGTGATCTCTGTCAAATAAATAAATCTTTAAAAAAAAAAATTCTTCAATAATTTAAATAGTCCTAACTACAAACTGTGGGAGTCCCCTAATTATTTTCTCTGTGTCCTGTCTCTCCCTGTTCTTATCCATCCCACATACCAGGGACAGACAAAGGGAACCATTGTGCAGTTGCAGGAGAGAAGTGACAGGGGTGGGAGGAATTACATTTTTCAGAAGTAAAGCTAACTGCAGTATAAGAAATACTTTGGAAAGTTATTAGTGGCAAACAAGGGAGTGCATCTCTGTAATGCAAGAACTGCCCACATTTCTTTCTGGGGTTGACCTATGTTCTGAATTCCACTCTTCAGGCTACGCAGGGATCACAACAACAAGCAACATTGCCACCTGCTGGAAGTTAGAGAAATTACAGTGGGGGTTATCTCTTCAAAGACCCTTCAACTCCAGGCCTTGAAACTATCTTACAGAGCCCTGGGAGTTTTTGGTTGTTGTTGTTTTAAAGAAATGTAAACATAAATTCCAATTGTGTTTAATTATAATTCTTCTCTTCTAGGTCATAAAGCTGTTGTTCAGTTATGACTCTCAGATCTGAACTCTGAAAAGTCTGCAATTCAGGAATTGTTCTTGTTGAGTAATTTACATTTTTACTGTAGTTGATTCTATTAAATTACAAACATTAAATCAAGCAGCTTGTAGCCTAGTTATATGTATTTTGCAATTGAAGGTGGTTAAAAAGACACATGCGATTCTCCATTCAGGCAGGTGAAAGAATATATGTAGTTAAATTAAAAGGCATCTAGCCAAAAGAAAGATTTTTCTGTAGCAGATTGAGAGTGGGTAATCTAAGGTTGAGAAGTAGCAAAATGATATTTGCATATACTTGTTCAGTGCTTCATTTCCATTAGTAAAAGGCAAAAAGTATAAAGGAAGATGTATAAGTAATTTAGGTAATTTATGATAACTTAAAATCTGTAAAACATTACAAATATGTAAGTTAAGTAAGAAGATTAAAATTCACTGTAATTGTGGGACCCCTGGGTGGCTCAGTCAGTTGAGTGGCTGCCTTCGGCTCGGGTCATGATCTGGGGTCCTGGGATCGACCCCCACATTGGGCTCCTTGCTCAGCAGGGAACCTGCTTCACCCTCTCCTTCTGCCTGACACTCTGCCAGCTTGTGTTCTTTCTCTCTCTCTCTGTAATTGTAACTATGGAAAAATATGCATGCTTACAGAGTGGTGACCAGGCAGTCAGACTATGTACCCACTGATCATGTTAAGTCATATTAAGGTGAATTTCTAGAGCTAGTAAGCATTTGCATTTTCTCTGTGGTACTGCTATTCTGTATCAGATTCTGAACTACATGAATATAGTTTTGGCCAAGGTGTGAAGCATTCTGTCCCACTTCCTTGAATACAACATTTCCTTGGCCTATGACCTTATATGGATTGGACTTTAGTTTGCCATAATCCCTCAGATTTGCTGCAGTTCCCTTACTCCTCTCCTTAATATTTGAAAAGTCAGGAAGGTAAACAGTCTACTCCCAGAAAGAAAACATAAATATTGACTCTTCAAGTACACAAACAGTTTCTAGGAGATGGTGAAAACAGTTCTTTACTTTGCCCTGGACAATAATCAACCCATATGGAATCCAATTCTCATGGACATAGGGGGTCCTTTCTGGTCTCCTTTCTCTGTCCTCCTCTTTCTTCTCTTCTCTCCTTTTATCCCCTCCATTATTTTAGCCATTTTTTTTTTTTTTATCACTTGGGGTCATTTGATTCCTTCAAGATTTTCCTTTAGTGAAGCTGGAGCTAAGATAAATGGAGATTACTTTCTTTTTATATTCTTTTTCATATTCTTAAAGTTCTGTGTAGGGCAGAGTAAAAGGCAAATGACACTTTGAGGTTCATCCTTAGAGTGAAACATCTAAAGGCAAACAAAACATCTTTTACTAATATTGTCACCATTTTAAAGCACAGCAAAATTTATCCTTTACCTATGTGAATTTCTTATTTATCACCCTAGCTTGGTATCAACTTGGGGAGGGAGAGGATGGGGTGGGAAGCAACCACCCCAGGAAGGAAATGAATGAGCCTTAAAGTTGTTTGAGGTGGATGTGGATAAGGACCTAACAATATCCCAGTCAGACTTCCTGCACCCTTCCTTCTGCTAGTTCTCTTCTTCCCCATGGGGGGCTTCCAGACAGTCTGCTACACCTATAATTTATAAAGGATGGCTTGTGTTACAGAAAAGAAGAGTAATGGTCTCTTTCATAGCAGTTACAAAGTAAAGTCTTTGACCAAACACTACATTTATATTCAGTTGCTTAAAATAATAGTTATAATCTGTGCCAAAAAGGGAAAGCCAGAATTTCTGTTTTGTGTGTCTCACCATGAGATCTACAGTCTGTAGATATTTCTCCTGCTGTAATTTCTTCCATCTGTTATATCTGTTATATTGCAGTGCAAGCACAGACGGAAACTGTTCATGAGCTTAAGCAAGATTTATTTTAATGACAAGACACATGCTGATAGAAAGCCAGTGAGAGTAAAACTCAAGAGATATTATATTCTGACTGACCTTGGGCTGGGAAGTTGCCCAAAAAGCAAAAATATCCTTACATATTTTATGATAACTTGTTGTCTTAACTAGGTACCATCCGGGCGGGGGTTGATGATAAATATGTGCTCCAGTTACTCGAATGTGGGGCCTATTTATGTGTTGACAGAGGAAGCAGAGAAGCCTGTGTAGCTGATGAACGAATTCAACTCATTATATGAAATGGGGTTGAAGTTTATTTAGTGTTTTATTTCAAAAATTAGACTACAACTGGGACCCAAGAATGGCCCAAAGTTTCCAGAATTAACTATTGTATTATTGCAGGAGTTCTCAATGTTGGCTACACTTTAGAATTACCTTGGACTTTAGAAGCCTACCAGTCCCAAAGCTCAAAAACAGACCAGTTAAGTTAGAATAGATAATAGACTAGGATAGAACTTGGGCAAAGAATTTTTTTTTTTTAACTCCTCAGGTGATGTGCAACCAGGGCTGAGAACCAGTACTGTTAGACAGTTTACAGTGGAATAGGAATACATCCTTACCTCATTTTCATTACATTCACCCATAATGGTCAGGTTTGAAAATTGTACTTGAATAATCAATATCTCAAAATGAAATTTTGACCAATAGTTTTAGTCCTTGCTGTAAACCAAATGTGTTGCAGTTTCATGAAACATTGGTATAACTACCATTTATTCACAAGGAATAGTCATATGCTGGAGAATTTTCTTTATTACCCATAATAGCAAAGACTAAATATTTCATTTATTTTAACTGACTCCATTGTGTATTTTTTCTATACCACATTAATTTATAGTCTAAAAATTAATTTCGTCTAAATAATACTAAAGCCTGTGGAGTACACATGAAAATATTATGAAAGCACAACTGAAGAACACTTTTTTTTTTTTTTTTTAGTTATTAAGTAAAGGGAAGGTTACCCAATGTTTCTGGCAAGAAATCTAAAATATTATGCAATTAAAACTATTTTACATTGTGTGAATATATACATATATACATGTACTAGAATATGGATTAAGCTGCTCTAATGGGGAAACCTCCAAATATGGTGGATTGAATAAGATTAAACTTTATTTCTATCTCATGAAACAACCAAGATGAGGGCACCTTTTGTTACAAGGAGGCTATTTCAGTAGTTGCCAGCTTCCAGCCAGTTGGGAAGAGAGGAAAGGAAAGAGGCCGAACATACCACTTCTGTTTATTTTCCACTGGCCAGAACTGAGCCATAAGCACATGCCTAGCTGCAAGGAGGCTGAGAAGGCAATGGATTCTTCTGAGTGGCTACGTGACCGAATGAAAGCCAAGGATTTCTGTTACTAACAGAAAGAAGAGGAGAATGGACACTGGTATATTTCTCAATCTCTGTAATATCTACATAGAACACAGAATCTAAATATACTTGGAATATAACGGAACCTTATGTTTTAAAATTTTTATTTTGAGTTTATTTCATTATGTATCCTATTAACATTTGAGAAATTTAGAATTTGTATTCCTTTGAGGGAAGGCAGCCCAAGATGATGGCATAGGAAGATCCTGAAACACTTCTCACAGACACACCAAATTTATAGCTATATATGCAACAGTTCTCCAAAAAAGACCTGAAAAGTAGCTGAAAGCTCCTTCACAACAAACAATAAAAGAATCATATTGAGATAGGTAGGAGAGACAAAGATGCAGTCTCACCAAAAATCTCATCTCTGATCACGATTAGGAGGGATTGCACAAACCCAGAGCTTCTTGCTCAGGAATGTGGGGTTCATGTCTCACATCCATCACCTCAGTCCTTGAGACCTGCACCAGAAAGACACATGGGTTTGAAAAGCAACGAAGCTTATGTCCAAGAGAGCTAGAGCGCTCTAGGGCACTGAGATACTGTTCTTGAAGAAGATTCATTTGCCCTGGGGTCCAATGCAAAAGCAGCAATTTGAAAATAACCTAGACAAAGGAGCTTTGGAGTTCTGTTTGAAAGCACCTAAACTATATATGAAGGAGATTCATTTGCTAATCTTAATGTGGCGATGGACAGGCAGGGCCTGTTGGGACTTTTCCAGGGACAGAGGTGCTGGTTTTTGTACTGTTCTTCTATCTTATTGGCACTTGTGGACATGCACAGTCGCATTCTCTTGCTACTCTGCTAAACTAGAGGGAGAGCACCCCAGTCTTTGCTCTTCCACTTCCCCACTAAAGCTGGCAGACACACACATTCCACACAGAGGACAATCTTTAATCATCTGGCTCTGGTTGCCCAGTTAGTGGAAGGAAGGAAGTAATAAAGATCAGAGCGGGAACATGGACTAAAAAGACAGTAGAAAAAAGATCAATGAAACTAGAGCTGGTTATTTGAAAATTTGGTGAACCTTCAGCTAGACTCATCAAGAAAAGAAAAACACAAACAAACAAACAAAACCAAGGACTCAAAATCAGAAATCAAAGAGAAGTTATAACATACCACAGAAATACAAAGGATCACAAGAGACTACTATGAATAATTAGATACCAACAAACTGGACAACCTAGAAGAAATGGATAAATCTATAGAAACATACAATCTTCTAAGACTGAATCATGAAGAAGCGGAAAATCTGAATATATTGATTACTAGTAAGGAAATTGAATCACTAATCAAAAACCTCCCTTTAAACAAAAGTCCAGGATCAGATGGCTTCACTGGTAAATTCTGCTAACCACTCAAAGAAGCTGTAATACCTATCCTTCTCAAACTTCAAATAATTGAAGAGAAGAGAATACTTCCAAACTCATTTCATGAGGCCAGCATTGTCCTATTAACAAAACCAGACAAGGGCACCACAAAAAAAAAAAGAAAATTACATGCCAATGTCCCTGATGAACATAGATGCAAAAATCCTCAGCAAAGTATTAGCAAACCAAATTTAACAGTACACTAAAAGGATCATACACTATAATAAAGTGGGATTTATTCCAAAGATGTGAGGATGGTTCAATACCCGCAAATCAACGTGATACACCACATTAACCAAATGAAAGATAAAAATCATATGGTCATTCCAATGGAAACAGAAAAAGCATTTGTCAAAATTTAACATCTATTTATGATAAAAACCCTCAACAAAGCAGGTATAGAGGGAATGCACTGCAGCATAATAAAGGCGATATATGACAAGCCCACAGCTAACGTCATACTCACTGGTGAAAAGCCAAAAGCTTTTGCTTCCTAAGATCAGGAACTAGACAAGGATGTCTACTCATACCACTTTTATTAAACATAGAATTGGAAGTCCTAGCCAGAGAAATTGGTGTGAAAAATAAATAAAAATCACACAAATTAGGAAGAAATTAAACTGTTACTATTTGTAGATGACATAATTTTATGTACAGAAAACCCTAAAGACTCCGCTAAAAAAAAAAAAAAAACTGTTAGAACTAATAAATGAATTTATTCAACTTTCAAGTCACAGAATCACTGTACAAAAATCTGTTGTGTTTTTATATGCTAACAACAAACTATCAGAGAAATTAAGAAAACAATTTCATTTACAATTGCATCAAAAAGAATAAAATACCTAGGAATAAATTTAATCAGAGAGGTGAAAGACCTGTGCTCTGAAAACTATAAGACACTGATAAAAGAATTTTAAAAATATAAATAAATGGAAAGACAGTCTGTATTCATGGATTGAAAAATTAATGTTAAGATGTCCATAGTACCCCAAGCAATCTATAGATTCAGACAATCTCTATTCAAATATCAGTGGCATTTCTCAGAGAAATAAAGCAAAAGAATCCTAAAATTTGTATGGAACCATGAAAGATCCTGAATAACCAAAGCAGCCTTGAGAAATGCATCCTGTGCATCATGCATCCTGATTTCAAACTACATTACAAAGCTATAGCAATCAAAACAGTATGGTAGTGGCATAAAAAATAGACACATAGTGAAACAGAATAGAGAGCCTGAAAATAAACCCAGGCATAGATGGTCAGTTAATTTATGACAGAAAATCTAAAATATATAGCGGGGAAAGGAGAGTCTGTTCAAATAATGGTGTTGGGAAACTAGACAGCCACGTGCAAAAGAATGAAAGTAGGCTACTATGTTATACCGTACACAAAATTAACTCAAAATGAATTAAAGACTTGAAGGTAGAACCTAATACCATAAATCTCCTAAAAAAAAAAAAAAAAATCCGAGTAAGCTCCTTCACATGGTTCTTGACAATGAGCTTTTTAATCTGGCTCCAAAACCAAAGCCAACAAAAGCAAAAATAAACAGGTGGGACTACATCAAACTAAAAAATTTCCTGCACAGCAAAGGAAACCAACAAGAAAATGAAAAGGCAACTTAATGGGAGAAAATATTTCCAAGTGATATATTTAGTAAGGGTTAATATCTAAAATACATAAAGAACCCTTCAACTCAATATCAAAAATAATTTGATTAATGGGCAGAGGATCTGAACAGATACTCTTGCCAAGGAAGACATACATATGGCCAGCAGTCACATGAAAACACAAATCGAAACCACAGTGAGATATCATCTCATATCAGTTAGAATGGTTGTTATCAATAAGATAAGAAATTACAAATGTCAACAAGAATATGGGAAAAGGCAACCATCATACACTGCTTGTGGAAATGTGAATTAGTATAGCCACTATGGAAAACAGTATAGAGTTTCTTCAAAAAATTAAAAATATAACTGCCATATCATCCAGAAATTCCACTTCTGGTTATTTATTTGAAGAAAATTAAAACCCTAACACAAAAAGATATATGCAACCCTATGCTCATCACAGCATTATTGATATTAGCTATGGTTTTGAAACAAGTCTCCATCAGTGGATTCGTGGATTAAGAAGATATGGTGTGTGTATATATACAATAGAATACTGTTTAGGCATAAAAGAATGAAATCTTTCCATTTGCAACAACATAGATGGACCTAGAGGATTAAGTTAAATGAAGTAAATCAGGAAGGGCAAGACAAATACTATATGATTCTACCTATATGTGGACTCTAAACAAAATAAAACAAAATGCATAGATACAGAGAATAGAATGGTGGTTACCAGAGTGGGGTGGATTTGTGGAGTGGGCAAAATAGGTAAAGGGGGTCGAGAGGTACAGACTTTTAGTTTTAAAACAAATAAATCCTGTGATGTAATAAATAGCAAGGTGACTAGTCAGTAGTATTGTAGTGCTCATTGAAAGTTACCAAATTTGAGGCACCTGGGTGGCTCAGTGGGTTAAGCCTCTGCCTTCGGCTCAGGTCATGATCTCAGGGTCCTGGGATCGAGTCCCGCATCGGGCTCTCTGCTTGGCAGGGAGCCTGCTTCCTCCTCTCTCTCTGCCTGCCTCTCTGCCTACTTGTGATCTCTCTCTCTCTCTGTGTGTCAAATAAATAAATAAAATCTTTAAAAAAAAAAAAAAAAAAAGTTACCAAGTTTTCGGTGGCCTGTCATTGAACAGAAATGGAATCAGACTGTGCTAATTCTTGGATTATGAGTAGGGTGCTTAACTTAGCTTTTCTGTGTTTCATTTGCTAATCTTTATTTGTTATATGTTTTTAAAGGGGGTATAGAATTTATAATACCTATGTCAAAAGGTGTTTATGATATGTATATCGTATATGAAAACCTGGCTCCAGAAAGGTACTCATTAACAGTGAAGGCTATTCTCCTTAATCTGGCATTCAGAAACCTCCACGTATAACTTCCTCTTTCTCTTCTTCTCTTCCCAGTGCTTTGGTAACACCAGATTATTTTTTTTATCATACATTAACATGCCACAAATAATTTTGCACATTTACTTCTCTGTTCCCTATGCTTGGAGTTGCTTCTCGCCTGTTTTTTATTCACTTCCCAAGGTTTACATTAGATGTCCTATTACCTCTTCAGCTCTCCAAACAGGTTAAGCACTCCCTTCCATGTACACCCATGGAAATTTAATGACAGCCTTATAACTGCTCTAACCGTCTATCACCATGCATACACTTTTGTCTCTGCCATAGATTATGAGCTTTTTAAAGGCAGAAATCAGGTCTCATTCATCATTCTATAGATTATAAGATGTGTTCCATAAATGTTTGAATGAGTCAGTGGGTAAATGGGGAAGATTAGAAACCATCAATTTGTTTTATTTTGGAGTCACAGAGAGTGCCCACATCACATCAGGAACTAGGGACAGTAAATTAAGATTGTAGTTTAGGAACTAAATTTTTAGATCTACATAAATACACAAAATCATCTGGAGAAGACAGAATGGCTCCAGGCCAACAGGACTCCACAGAAACCAACTCAACTGTACTAATAATTTATGTAAAGGAACAATGGGCCATTTAAAGAAGAGTGGGTTAACCCTAGTAATCTTAGAAAATCAGGGTCACTGTGGCAAGACTTGATGATGGCTCTTTGGAGTACTTTTCAGGAAGGAGTCAGCTTTCTAGAATCTGAGTCCCAACTGTAACATTTTTCATGGAACACCATAGATAGATCATCTTATTTTAGCCCAGTGCTATTAAGCATGCATGCCACATAGCTCTCATTTGTGTTCTCATTTGTGTTCATCTCACAGCCTTTAATTCTTATTCTCCCCATTATAAATTAAAAATTGATTTCTGATTGTGATTTGGCTACTCAAGTGGACTCATCCATTATAGACTTCAGTGAGGTACTCCATGAGAAAATTTATACACCTTCAAAGCTAACGCCCCTGTCCAGTCAGCTTTCTTTTGGATAATATTTTTATACTTTTGATTATAAAATAGACCAGTGTCCATACCTAGTACGTAAAATGAGTGATGAGAACTTAAAACTCTCCCACATCTGCCTAAAATGATTTCTAACACCAACATAGATACAATTCTTATCATTATTCTTCTTCAAAAAGTCCTGTTAGTTAACTTGGTAAAAGGATTATATGACCTGGGAGCACTGCTAAACTTAATACCTAAGGTTATGAGTCTGAGTTGATTAGGCATTTTGTCCTCAAGTCACAAAGACTACTCATTTTGTCTCAAGAAAGGTGAATGTATTGTAAGGGTACAAGTGGCACTTAAAAGGAAGGAGCATTATAGGAATCCAAGAAGGCCTAGAGGACAATAGGAGAGTCAAGATCCAAGCTTGAGTCAAGATCCAAGCATGATCCAATAGGAGAGTCAAGATCCAAGCATGAGCAAGAGAATTCTGATTTTGCCTCTTCACATTGAGAGCTCAATAGTTTTCAGTTTTGTTCTTCACTATTAACGGACTCTCTCTAATGGCTATTTCTGGCTCTCTGTTTTTGTTTTGATTACTTGTTGACATCTGTCTTCATAAATATTCAAATATTCACAGAGGGAAATTCATATTAGACCTCAAGCCACTGTCATTTATGTTCAGGCAGAGCCTTTGCAACATGTCTCATCTGAGGCTGCTGTCCAGTCTATAGGCAAGTCCCCTGGGTTCAGGTTCTCATCAGAACAATCTCCTGTGGTGAGACCAGGCAGTTGAATGGTTAGAACCTGATCAACTATGCCTCAGGCACCCAGGAGATCCAAACATGGGACAGTTCTCCTTATAAGAAGCTGTGGGTTGGCAGGAACTTACAGGTTAATAAAGTCAGTAATTTAATCCATTCAGACAAAGAACGCAAATGTAAGTGTATGGATGGGCTACATCAGAATCTCCTGGGATCCTTCTAAAAATAGAGAATTCTAGGTTTCACTTTAGACCTACTAAATTAAAATCTCAAGGAGTAGGATTAGAGAATATACATTTATTCTCCAAGTGACAACAGCTCTAACATATTGATGGAATGGAATTATGGGAAGGGTGGGAAAGCTCAGATGAAAAAAAGTCTTTATTGGGGCATCTGGGTGGCTCAGTTGGTTAAGTGTCTGCACTTGATCTTTAAGTGTCTGACTCTTGATTTCAGTTCAGGTCATAATCTCAAGTTTGTGATACAGAGCCCTACGCTGGGGTCTGCACTGGGCATGGGGCATGCTTGGGATTCTCTCTCTCCCTCTACTCCTTCCCCATCGCACATATATACACATACACACACGCACACTCTCTCAAAAAAATGAAATTAATTAATTAATTAATTAATTAATTAAAGTCTTCCTGATTCTCTTAATAAATTTGTAGGGGAATTCTGATGTACTCTAATGGAATTGTGGCTAAAAACACAAAGTAAAAGTGCCAAGGTACAATAGTTTCTTACAAAGAATTTAAAAATGTAAAGAATATGTTTCCCTGTAGATTCCAGAGTTTATACAAATGAGAGTCTAAGAGACCAAAAGGAACTAATGTTAAACTCAACCACCATGAACTTTTGAGATTGCCTTAAGCAATGTTGAGAGCTTGCTTCATTTTCTTTTTTCCTTATATATAACAGGTATATTTGGTAAAATATCATGATGTATAAAGTAATTTTTTCAAAATGCTACCTAAATTATAAAATTTTCATGAAATAATTTAAGAAAATCTTTTATTTTAATGGAAGAAAGGAAACGATCCTTTAATGCTTTAAAGGAAGAGTTATTTAATACAGATATTCCCTAATAATATTACTATAAAAATAAGCACATACTACTTCTAGATATTATTATCTTTATTATAAAATATATTTTATGTTGAGGTAACATTTCAAAGGATATTTGGCAAAAATCAATTGAATTCTATATACACAATTTCATTATGTGCAATATATGTAAAGGACTCAATAATTTTTCTAGCATTGCACATAGACTGATTTTAGAAAAAAATAAAGCTAAAAGTTCTCTATTTAAAGAGGGATTTCTTTCTACTACTCTCCCCCACCCCATCTTCCATATTGTATCACCAGTGTGGGTGAGTCAGTGTTCATGGGAATTCCACAAAAAGCATCAAAAAGGGTAAATAAGTTGAAAACAATGTTTCCTTTATCCAGAATACCTTACTGTGCCGTAATTTGAAAGTGCTTTCAAAAACTAAATATTTAATCATATAGGATTCACTATTGTTTATCCCAGGAATGAATAGAAATCTCTTGTCTTCAACAAAGAAATCTTATGCAGAGCTCCAGCACTAGTCTTTTCTACTGTGAAGACCTCCCTGATTTTCCAAGGCAAAGTTGGTCCCATCTTCTGTGCTTCCATATATTTTGTTCATACCTCTTACAGCACTTAACACACTGCATTGTAATAATTCTTGTTTCCCCCCATATGTATCCCTGTTTAGCTTTTTTAAGTTTATTTATCCCTCTATAAGCTCCTCAGGAGCAAGAAACAAGCCTTAAGCTTCTTTATATCCCAGCACCTAGCACAGTGCCTGGTACATAATAGAACCTCAGTAACTGTTATGTTAATGAGTTAGTAACTATTTCAGTTGTGAAGCTATAATGTACATCTTTCCTTGCTTCCAGTCTCATTGAGTGTGTTCTGGTGTCACCTGAGAGTATTTAAACCCTATAAGTTGGTGACACCTTAGAACATTTAGGTGACACCCTACAACATTTTCTTTCAGAAAGAAATGACCTCTGGTTGTCCTTCTGATTAAAAAAAATCAATAAATTATAGTTATAATGATTTCCCTATTCTCCAACTCCCAAGACCCCTATAGGTGAGAGCCACTTCTTGGAGAGTTGACGCTAGTAGCCGTCTTGGCAGTCATTGTCATCTTGATCCCCAATGGGTTTGTTGTGATAAGTATCAACTGTTAATTTTCTGCTTTCTATCTCAGTGTTTTTTGACTGGCCATCTTCCTCACTGCTTGATTTGCTCTCAGTAGAGTTGCTGTCTTCTTTTGATTTGCTGCTGTCCTGAGAATCACTGGCATCATCTTCCTCAGACTGGCTGTCTTGCTCAGACTGGCTTTCTTCACTCTGGCTCTCTGCTGAGGCACTGTGAGACTGGCTCTCCTGACTAGAACTGTTCTCCTCATCAGTGGACTCTGGGCTTTCCTCTGAGTCTCTGAGGCTTTCATTGGATTCACTGTCCGCTTGCTCCTCTGTGGATTCACTTTCTGAACTGGAGGGTTTATTCAAGCTGTTCTCTTCGCTGGAATCACTATCTTCCTGATCTTCTGAGTAACTGGTGGTATTATCTGGGTTGTCACCCCTGGACTCACTCACTACTTCTTCCTTAGATTCACTACTGCTTTCCTGAGATGGCAGATCATCCTCTTGACTAGACTCACTACTGGGGTCTTGTACATCTTGACTGTCTTCTTGGGACTGATTTTCCTCACTCTCTTCAAGAGATTCACTCTCGCTGTTTTCCCTGGATTGACTGAGACCAGCTTCTTTCGAGTTGGTGTTTTCTGTTGAGTCACTCTGGATTTCTTCCATTGTGTTGCTATCATCAAACTCATCTATATCGTCTTCCTCAGAAATGCGGGACTTTCTGAAAATTTTCCTCCTGGAATATTCTACTGATTGGCTATCACCTGAATCCTGAGTGCTTGCTTGTTCATCACTGTTTCCTTTTGATTCTTCTGATTTGACACTAGCACTGTTCATTCTGGAGTTACTTCTATCACTCCTGATAATGTCTGGATCATCATTCTGGATTTCTTCATCACCAAACTCAGAGCCATCCCCATGGCTACTATCCCCTTCACTGTCACCTCCCACCCAGTGCTCCTCACTCTCACTCTCTCGAGCAGAGTCACCTCTCTCAGACCTGCTGTTCACCTCATCCTCATTGTCAAGGTCCCTGCTCTCACTGGTGGTATCTTGGCCACTGTCTTCCCCTTGCAGGGCACTGTCTTCCCTAGATTGTGTGGTGTCAGCTGAGTCCTCATTACTTTTGAGTCTGGAGTTTCCTCCTTGTCTCTCTTCAGGTCCTGGGCCATTGTCATCATCACCAAAAGTGTCATCACCACTGTCATCTTCATCATCATCGGCTCCTTCTTTTCCTCCATTCCTAGAAAGGCCACCAGCTGGTCTGTGTGTATATTGATGATCATCAAAGCCCTCCTCTGATTCAGCGCTGTCACTGGGGTCTTCATTTTCCTGGAGTTTGGGGTTAACAAACATGGTCAGTACTCCAGGAGCTGATATAGAGGGTGTTACCTAGGCTCTTCCTACTTTCTTCTTTTGTCCCTCCTTCTAAACCATGGTCAGTTTTACTGCTCAATAACATGTCTACTAAAGGTTAAAGAGGAAAGAAGAGGAGTTGAAACTCAAGTCATTCCATTTTATATAGGCACAATTCACTCACTGCTACAGAAACTTTCTTAAAAAGCTCTATAGAAATCACATTCATGAAACTCAAATCATATTGTAAGTCTGATTCCTAGAAGAAATTCTCAGAGAATTTTTCGTTTTTGATACATTAAAGAGATGTTTGAAACACCCTTCAAATTTTTTGGCTTAAAACACTTTTCAAAATTATTGGGTGACTTTAAAATGACCCACATTTTTTTCTAACCAACTCTGGGTGGGTGGCAGGGGGGCAGCAGGGGGAATGTACTAGGGCAGTAGAATGAAACTTTTAGCTAAAATGAAAGTAAAATGTTATGGTAAGATATACATCTCACCCATACTATATTTATACTTCATTTACACAAGCAGAGGGTTGCCTGTAGAATGCTTAGCTAGAAGAGTGCAACTAGTGGGACCACTAGGGAGTCTTAGTTCTAAGTGTGAGCTCAGAGAGATTATCCCCATAAGTCAAACAATTGGAAGCTCTATACAGATAAAGAAGGATAGTGGGTCTTCATTCATTATGCTTTGGAAAAATCTGCTCTCTTTACCCTATCCCATAGCAGAGCATTCTTGCTGACTTTGTTTTTATTTTTCCACTTGTCCCTACAGATCAATGTCTGATTTTGCAGTTAGGAGTACACAATGATGACATCTCTTCCCATTGTTAGAGTTCACACTGGTATGCTGGACTAAGCATCTTTTTAGCTCCCCATACCTCAATAGGTACATACTGCGCCCTTCTCAAGCAAATACTATTACTCTTATTTGAGAGTTCAGAGAATATTGAGGCAATAAATCATAACATCTCCAGAAAACATCCCCAATTATGTGTTTATAAATTTCTAGAATGTTCCTCAGACCATCTTTAGTAATAGTGGTAAACTAATAATTCATCTTCCAACTAGTTGAGTATAAAATACAACATGGACCAAAGCCTCAAGGAGAAACCTGGTTCCTGGAATCTCTGGAACCCCATAGGTTTAAGTTTGGTCAAATGGTAGGACAACCAAGAAAGTAATGACATTTAGTCTTAAGAAAATAAAGAGTGCACACGTAAGAGGGAAAAAAGCCAGTTTTTTCTTAAAGGGTTATAATTACAAGTTAAGTCAGCTTTTCTCATTACCGGGGTCACCACTGAGACTGTTTTAAAGACAAATCATTACCAAAGAAGCTGTTTCAGTTAAGTTTCTTCAGGGCCTTCCTGTTCTCTCCTCCAATAAGATCCTTGACATGGAGGAGCTGTCTAGGCCCAGCAGGTACTTGATGTTAACCAGAAAGCTTTCTCTGCCTGATCTGAACTGCTCCAATTATAAAAGCAACATTTTTAAAGTGATGAATGAGCTATTACTTGTCTAACATAGTTTAGGACCATTTGTGCGTGTGTGTGTGTGTGTGTGTGTGTGTGTGTTCTTTTTAATTAGAGGACATCTGGGGCCACAGTGTCTACAGTCTGGCCCCAGCGATAAATACGGAATGAACATTATGTCCACATCTGAATTCTCCCACTCATTTTTCTCTTCTTACTTTATGGGATGATTTAGCTAGCATAACTAATGGTTAGAAAATATTACATTTAGAATGGTTGCAGGTAATTTAATCTAACATCATTTCCTTCAATTCCTAAGTAGCCTGAAAAGTTAGGAAAGGTCTGTTTAATTACCTGTTCCTCTGAGCTAACTTTTCTTTCTTCTGATGACTCACTGCTCTCCTAAAAGGAAAAGAAAAAGTTGTTTATTTTCCTTTTAGTAATTTCCAAGGAAAAAAACATATGATACATATAAATTGCTTGCAGTTTGGATTTACTGCTGTCCAAATGGCTTAAGGTGATAAGAAGAGTATTAAAGTAAATTTAGTCTATGAGATGTTTATGGAAAAAAAAAAATGAATGAGATAGTTACCAAAGGTGGTGTTGGTGTCTGAGCCAACTGTCCCTGTAAAAACAGGAAGGAAAACAAGTTACTCCTTTACAGATGGATCATGTCTCGAGGATATTTAAAATAATTTTAGTTGAGGGGCACCTGGGTGGTTCAGTGGGTTAAGCCACTACCTTCAACTCAGGTCATGGTCTCAGGGTCCTGGGATCGAGCCTCGCATCGGGCTCTCTGCTCCACGGGGAGCCTGCTTCCCCCTCTCTCTCTGCCTGCCTCTCTGCCTACTTGTGATCTCTGTCAGTCAAATAAATAAATAAAATCTTTAAAAATAAATAAAATAAAATAATTTTAGTTGATTTTTTTCATTTCTTGATATATAGTTTACATTAACATGAGTACTAATGACATTTTATGGTGAAATGGCTAAAAAGAGAATATGACATGGCCTGATGGCCTAGAAAGTTCTTGTGAGCTAAAAGACCTAGAAGATTTTTGTGTTTCTGATACTTCACTTAGAGAAAAATATACTTTCTTTGGAGGTGGTTGTTTGTACAACCTAGATAAAATGTAACATAGGGGGAAAAAAAAACAGCATTGAAACTTAGAACCCAGATTTAAGTCTCAATTAGCTTCTTGGCTTTTGGTTATAGCCCTGAAAACCACTGTCTTGGTTTTAGTGCTGAAATTCACATGTTCCAGGAAGCCCCTAAGTCCTGGGTAAACTGTGATGTTTGGTCACTCTGTGTGTATTTGGGCAATTCAATTCACCTTTTCAATGTCAATTTTTTGTTCATAAATTAAGAATATTAGCAACCACTGTGCATACTCTACAGAGTTGTTATGAGGAAGAAATTGGAAGCCTCAATATGATATAAACTAAAGAAATAATCCATTTTGAGAATATCACTTTATAAAATTCAGTGATAGATAAAACTGAATTGAGAAAGCCATTAAACCTTTTTTGAATTACATAAGATCACACATACACAAAAACTAAGTCTGAAACTTAATTAATTAGGCATAGTTCTGATGTATTTCACTTTTTTTGATCTTATAAGAACTCAAGATTGCCTGAGCCACCTCTTGTGCCTTCTCTGCATCTCCACTCCCCCTTCCCCTTAAGCACAGCAGGATCCCCAAATCCCTTGTGGCTCAAAGCTGCTGAGCCATGGGTGTGAAGGCCTGAGGTGCACAGAAAAGCAGGGAGGAGCTGCTATCAGCATGGCTTTAACACTCCTCTCAGCATGCTAAGCAGGGGTATCTCCCCAGAGGAAGGAGCTATAATCACTTGGAGTCTTTGCCCTGTGACCCCACAGGCAGGCACAATGCTAGAAGTAACTATCAGTTATCATTTAGAATTAAAGGATAGAAGGGAGCAAGACATTGGTATTTTTCTAATGCCAAAGCTAAACGTGAGAACCTAACACGTTTGTGGTACTCTTAGAGTCTTTGGTTGAATGAGAGAGAGGATCTATAGTGGCTGCTTTTCACTTAACCAGCCAAAGGACATCTCTGATGAAAGTTCATGAGAAATCCTGCAATGCCAATTCCATTCTCAGGCAGGGGCAGAACCCCCATCCCAAGCCTCTGACATGATGTAGCAACCACTAATAATGTTGTGCCCAAGCTCCATTATATGCAAAAGCCAGCAGGTAACAAGGTCATGAACAGAATACTCTGACTTAGCATAAGATTTCAAGCCTTACTTGTAGTTTCAGTCTTGAGAACCTGTTGCTCTCCTAGACTTGGCCCCTTCCTGAAAGGGTTATAATACCCTAATAGAAAATGTGGATTCTGGAGCCAGAGTGACCTAGGTTTAAAGTCTGGCACTAACACTTAATAACCATGTAACCGAGACCAAACTAGTTTACTCTCTGTGTCTTAGTGTTCTCTTGTAAAGCACATAGAAGAGCCTAGCAATGGTTCTTGAGTTCTTGAGAATTAGTAACTGTTAGGTTATTCACAGTTAACACTCAATCAACATTAGCTATTACTCCAGAGACTCTAGTATTCTCTCATCGTCCGTCTTTTCCCACTTTCTAAGACTTGACCTCCTGTCTGCCCGACATCTCCTGGTAAAACAGATTTCTAGTCCTAATCCTTTAAGAGCAGTTTGGTTCACTGTCATCCATTCCCTTCCACTACCGTGGACATCCATTATGAAAATAAAGCTAAAGGAAAAAAGTACCTCCTCACTGAATTATACTACCAAGTTGAAGTTGAAACATTATATGAACTAAATTTTTTCACATGAACTAGAAATTATAGCTCTTACTACCTATACCTTAGGTTATTAAGGTGTTCCTTAAAGCATTAACAGTTTCAACATCTGCGGTGGAGCCAATATATTTAATAATATATTAAATTAATAATATTTTTAAAAACCTTATTTCTACTCACCTTCCATTCTTCAGAGCTCTCAGATTCAGTATTTTGATACCTGGCTACCTAGAAAATTTAGTGCACATGGTTAACACAGAAACTTTTCCAAGGCAGTAGCTATTAACACTTTGCATATGTAGGAGGTAATAGTCAAATTTTGTATGAATCAGAATCAGCTGGACGCCTTTTAAACCACAGATTGCCCCATCCTTAGAGAGTCTGTCTCAGTAGGTCTGAGGTAGGATCCAAGAACTTTCATTTCTAACAAAATCCTAGTTGATGCTGATGCTATTGGTTGGGGGACAGCACTTTGAGAACCACTGATGATGAAGAAAAATGAGAATCATAGCTATATGACTCAACAGAATAAGGACTAACTCAGATAATATTTTAAAGAAAACAGCTTCCTAAGAAACTACTATTTTCATCTGACTGGAAGATATACAGCCACCTTGCTTATAGCCAATGAACATTGTGGAATTTTAAGTGTAAAAGGTTTATTTCATATATCCCTACACTGATACTTACTGGGACTGGAAGAGCACAGGACAATCCCCAAAGTAACATAAGCAGGATACTGGTCTTCATAGCTGGGTGTGACACCTTTACCTGTGGTGAAGGACAGAAGATGTTTTCTCTATGCTAAAGAAATAGAGAAGTTTTAATTTTTTAACAGTTTTTTCCTATTAAAAAACACAACTTGTCCAAATGTCTGTCAGCCGATGAAAAAATAAAAGGTACTGTATTCACATAATGGAATATTATTCAGCCATAAAAAGGAATGAAGTACTGATACATGCTACAGAGTAGAGGAACCTTGAAAACATTATACTGAGGGAAAGAAGCCAGACACAAGAGACCACATACTGTATGATTCCATTTATATAAATTGTCCAAAATAGGCAAATCTATAGAGACAGAAAGTAGGTTGGTGTTTGCCCAGGGCTGGAAGAGATGGGAGTTTGAGACAGTTAAGGAGTAAATTTTGGAGGTGAGGAAAGTTTTCCAAATTTGATTTCAGTGAAGGTTGCACAATTCTGTGCAATGGCTAAAAATTATTGAACTGTATACTTCAAGTGTGTAAAGTATATATTGAATTATATCTCAATAAACAGGTTAAAAAGAAACCTTATTTCTAAGAAATAAATTGAAAATATTTCAATGGAGAGGTCTATAAATACTTCTCCTCTAACCCATAAAATTTGATAAATGGAGGAACAAGTAAAGAAAGAGGAATAGAGAGATTTCTGACCAATCACTTTTACGGTAATTATGCACCTTAGTGTGGTACATCAACTTGTCAAATATATACATAACATGAAATTTAGGGATACCGTTGATGGATCATCTAACTTGTCTACACACACACACACACACACACACACACACACACATTGCTTCTCAGTCACATTTATAACTTCATAATAATATTTAGACAAAATAGGTTGGTTTTGCCCTTTTTTCCTTGATCTGAAGAAGTGTACTTGGCAGCCTTCATATTACAACTCCAGAAAGCTCTTAATATCTGCTGTGCTACAATTGATCATACCTGAAACATAGATTGTGCTAAATTCTCTAAAATGTCACTCATGTTACTGAAGGATCTCAGGAAGTTGAGAGGTTTGGAATATTCTTGTGAATCACGCTGAGTGAAACATATAAAATCAAACTGTATTTTCCTGGATGGTGGCTTCATGTCACACTTCAAGAACTGGTGATTTGGGGAAACAGCCTGTTCTAGATCTAAAAATAGGTGTACTACATGCTAATACAAAGAGTTACTGAAATGACTTAAAGGGAAAATAATTTGCCCTGCACTTGTAAGCCCTGTGGCTGCCCTAACCAATTTGTCAGATGGACTGCCAGGCATTTTGTGAAAAATCCTGCAAGTTTATTTCAGACTTCACTTTTGTTTTTAAGGTCCTGCAAATAATTTTAACCTCTGATCTAGAAAATAAGAATACATTGCTCACTAATGTCTGAATATGCTGAATAGCACCTGTAACACGTCTCCAGAAATCATTTAATTTGTTTTTAAATTTATTCAAGAAAATAGTAGAAATCCTAAGAAGACAGAACATTCCTCATTTCTACTTTCATACAGCTCAAATAGCCCAATAGATATTCTCATTTTATGTATGAATGTTATCCCACTTCAACATAGTTATTCTTCATTTGTATTATTTTCTTTATTCTGATTCAGTGTCGTTCATATTAGTCCTTATATTTTGATATTTTTGTTTCTTTTTCAAATCTTCTGCCAATATTATTAGAGAAAACACAAAAATGCTCAACTGCATCTAAAAAAGCCTGATTTTAAAAGATATTACTTCTGAAAGAAGCCAGAATATCTTATATCCCCAAATATGCCTCTTTGACATAAAAATTATTTTTATGAGAAACAGCATTCGTAAGAAAGATCCTGTGATCCTCCTTTTTCTTCCTGAAAGCAGGAAACTCCCATGTGAAAGGTGACTTCCCCGTACCCAGAGGGAAGATGTACTCATCCTCAGAGAAGAGAGCTCAGGGCTGAGAGAAGTCTGTACAAACGAACCTTGTTAAACTAATCCTATCTTCCCAGTCACTTCCCTACAATTTACTGCCCCAGCCCAAACACTTTTGTCTTGTCAGTTCATCATGTAAGTATTGTCTCTTTATCAAAAAGTTAGAAAAGTGGGATGCCTGGGTGGCTCAGTGACCTGCCTTCAGCTCAGGTCACTATCTCAAGGTCCTGGATAGACTCCAGCATCTGGCTCTTTGCTCAGTGGGGAGCCTGCTTCGCCCTCTGCCAGCAGTTCTCCCTGCTTCTCTCTCTCTCTCACTCTCTCTGACAAATAAATAGAAATCTTTTAAAAATAAAAATAAAAAGGTAAAAAATAAAAAGGTTAAAAAAATAAAAGGTAGAAAAGCTTTCTGCTCTGGTCACTTCTTCAGGTCTTCATTCTCTTATGAAGGCTACCATATACATGTAGAAATTTCAATAAAACTTACGTGCTTTTCTCCTGTTAATCTCAGTTAGGTCAGTTTAAGTCTTAGCCCAATGAAGACCCTACGAGAGTAGAGGAAAATTTTTCCTCTTCTCTATTTCCCCTTAGCTCCCACAATCAAAACATTTTGCTTTCTTAAGTTCTTAGGTTCATTTTTTAAGCAAAGGAAAGTTTCCCCTAAATATGATACTTTCAACTGCATGCCAAGTGGTTTTGGCATCACAAGTCAAATGAAAATTAGGCTGCTCACCATTTTAATTTTCAAACTGAAATTTTAATAGGGTGATAATCTCATGATGTTCTGAAAGTTAGCAATATTCCAGACTTGATATAAGGCCAGTAAATACTGAGTTCTTGTTTTTTAGTTTAGTTTTGTTTGTTTTGCTTCTCTTTAAAAAAAAAAAATTAGCTGATATACTACACTAATGAATGTTTGACTTTTTACAAACAAAGTATGTGCTTCCAGCATTCATGTTTCTTAGGGTTGGAATGCTATGAAACACAAGAGAGATGCAGTAACTTCCTTGTGCTTCTCCAAATACCATTTAGCACCCTGACCTACAACAGTAATTTCCCAAACTAAAATAAAATGCACCCAGGGGTCCTGAGAGTGGAAGATGCCTCTCATAGAATGTAGTCTGCCATCAAGCATTAAAGAAAGTCAGATCTTAAACCCTATATTAGGCTTTCAATTAGTATTTTTATAAGAATAATTATGCTTTTGTGAAGTATATTCCAAATGAGAGCTGCAAAAGTTTATACACTTTTCAGCTACCATTCTAAAAAGGGCAGAAGCAGGTATGTGGTAGCCTTATTTTGAGTAATTATGTGGCAAAATAGCTACAAGCCCTCTTGAAAGAGATGAGTCCAGAATCCCAAGTTCTTTTTTGGTGATTGGTAAATATCATTTCTACATTGTATATGCTATCATTCTACAGTGAAAGCATGTGACCAAAAAAATCAATAACCTCAACAGCTTGAAGGGCAGTGGGTATAAAAGATTTTCAAACTTTCTCATTTTTTTCCCCCAGAGTTGAAAACACTCAAAATGTTTAAGATCGGGAGTAGGGAACTTCAGTCTCTCTCTGGATACTCTCAAGTATAACCAGAAATTCTCTGTGCTTCCAAGAAAGGAAATTTGTTCTGAAACTTCCTCCAAGTTAAGATTCACTGTAAAGTATGTATCTTCTTTTATGTAAACTGAAATGAAAGCAATAAGCCAAAAGAAGGAAATAAAGGATTGAAAAATCACAGGCTCAATTTATTGTGTTTGATGTGCTTATTTTTTACTTAGTGTTGTTAATCTTCAAAAGTACAATGAACAATATATCCATCCATTAGCAGTCAACAAATGCTTTTTAAGAATATCCTATGAGGGGCGCTTGGGCGGCTCAGTAGGTTAAATCCTCTGCCTTCTGCTCAGGTCATGATCGTGGGGTCCCCGCATCAGGTTCTCTGCTCAGCAGGGAGCCTGCTTCCTCCTCTTTGCCTGCCTCTCTGCCTACTTGTGATCTCTGTCTGTCAAATATATAAAATCTTAAAAAACAAACAAACAAAAAAAGGAATATCCTATGAACCAGGCACTGTTCTAGGTGCTGAGTATACAGTCTTTTGTAATAATGATACAGTAATAACTATAATAACAATATGGTAGTATGTAATTAGCTGGTCCTACAAAAGTAAAGTTATCCAAATCCAACTAACCAGAATCTCCATTAGCTACAACTTGCTTCATTATTACTCTTTAAAAATAAAATAGAATTTTATATATGTTTATAAAAAATAAAAAATTAAAAATAAAATAGAATTTGACCAGGATATGAATTCTATCAGGAATTTGGAACACCAAACAAATAATGCAATAAAAATATCCAGTCCTTCCAACTGTAATTGTCTTAAGTCAGTTATAATTGATCCCACATCATATGCCTTCAACCATAGTAAAATAAGTCCAAGATGCCCTAAAATTAAACATAGATTTGGAAGGCCTCTAAGCATCTGAGGCACATTGGTCTACATTACCATTTTGGCATAGCTAAGTGGACCGATGCCTTTAGAATATTGTTTGTTCACACATTTTAACCAACTACATCAAACTAGGATAGTCTATTTGACCCTCAGGTGCATGGAGAGTATGGTTCACTAGAAGTTACTGCTCCTAAAGAAGGCTGGTTGCTTCAAGTATTGCAATTACACTTGGGATTTTCTAGATGTCATAGGGAGTGCATTACATAACCACAATTCCCATTTTCTGTTATGGAAGACACACACTTATGATACAGATGAAGTGAAATAAATGCAGCAAATAAAAATAAGGATTGGAATATATATATATTCTTAAGTCTTCTACAATGGAAAGTGTTTTTAAAAGACAGTTATATTTTAAAAAGACAGTTATATTCAACATTTTATTGAATTCTCTTTACAAGGCATCATGCTAACAACAATACCTACATAACCAATACAAAAGCACTGTAATTATCCATCCTTGGTTTATTTCAGTGGTCTTAGCATCTTTGTTTAGTTACTCAGTTCATAATATTATTGGATACTACCTAGATAAATAGCATAACGGTTTTTAATTTGAAAGACCGTATTTTGGAAGGCCTGCCAGTCTAGTTTAAATTCTTTCATAATGTTTTGTAGGCCATGAACATCACTATATACACAAAACCTAAATGTAAAAGTTTTATTTGTTTTGGTAATTAAAACTAACCTTCAAAATTACTTTCCATTTGCCTCCTGTTCAGTAAACTTTCCCTTTTAGAACTGCTGTGCAGAGATCTAATTAAAGTAGTACAGAGAAAAACATCTGGCTCTGTTTACTTAATATGTCATTATCATATCATTATTTGCTGTGGCATAACAACAGGCACAAAAATGGAAATCATTTTAACCCAAGGCTCAGCTCTCTCCATCTTTCTCTAGGTGGCATAATGCCCTTCAACATTTGCACACATTTAATATTTTCCAAACATAGCAGAAGTCATTTTAAAAATTTTCATAAAAAATAAAATTTCTTACCCTTTTTAGTTCACAAAGATTTTTCCCCAAAAGTCTCAACAATTAGGCTGAAGTTCTCAAAGAGGAAATATGCCCAATGACGCCACTCTTGTGTTGATGTTCTGCTGTTCACTTCTCTGACGGTGCAAGAATTTAAACTCGACTTCAGCTCTTCATAGCCAATCAACCTCAGGCTGGGGGTGACTGACATCATAAGGTGTCACCAGGACTCCAGTACACCCACACTTCCTTAACTTGCAGAGGCAGATTTTCCCTAAAAAGCTCTTGTGGTTCTCAAATGACTAGACTAGTTTCCATTAAATTGAAGATCTTCCTAAAGCTTTATTTTGATTTCTAAATATATGTCATTCACATCCATGCAGGCTTATGAGCATTATAAACAATGACAGTGTCTTCCACCCCACCCACTGATAGATCCCAGCAGACACATGGATGGGAAAAGGAGAGTCAAGGAGTGGGTAGCAAGTTTCCTGTTAATGTACATTTCCAGTTTGTACATGAAGAACTTCCTAAAATACTAGATTTGCCTAAATTGTTGGTGTTGAGAATATGAGCATTTATCCTTTCCCTTCTCATCTTTTAACAACCACTACTACTTCTCTCCTTTACCTCTCCTCTCCCTACCCCCATATACACAAAAAGTCCAAAATTCATAGTAACCTAGTGAAGTATTACAGAATTCTGTGGTGATTAGAAATATTAAAGCAACACCCCAAGCTACTTTTGTTTTTAACCAAAAATAATTTAAATCTAACACTTCATTATTCCTCCAACTGCTTGCCATGATTTAATTTAACTCTTCTCTTTGAAATCAGAATTGGTTTATGGGGAAGCCTAGTTGGGTGACATACAGAGAAACCAATTGCCAAGAAACTCTCTGCCATCACTGAAAATGTAATGAAACAGATATAATAGTATTTACCAGGGCTCTTCAGGGTATGTACTGAAGATTGTTGTAGGGAGCAGGAAGTGAGTTGGCACCTTCCAAGGAGCTTACTCAAGTAATAATAGAATGGCCACTGAATATGTTACCAGGAGCTTTCGGTGGCTCAGTTGGTTAAGTATCCAACTCTTGATTTTGGCTCAGATCATGATGTCAGTGTTATAAAGTCAAGCCCCTTGTTGGGCTCCACACTGAGCATGGAACCATGCTGAAGATTCTCTCTCTCTCCCTCTCCCTTCACCCCTTCCCACTCTGAAAAAATAAAAAAATAGAAAGAAAGAGAATGTTACCAGAACTTAACTTCCTCAAGAATGGGGATGTTTGCTTTGTTTACTAATGTATACCCAGGGCTCTGGTACCCCATCTTCTGGGTCATGAAAAGCACTCAGTAAATACTTTTATAAATGACTGAATAGAATGGTTTCAAAATGGGCCAATTTATTCGTTTTTGCAGAACCTGTATGACTCACTCTAATTTTTATGAACGTGTTAATAATTGTTGGAATTTTTAACTGATACTCCTACCAACCTGTTCCAGAAGATTGGGATATCCAATTTCATCCAGGAAACAAATATCAAATATATGGATTTTTAACTTTTTCAGTGTGAACTTCAGTGAGGTGGGAAGAGGCAAAAATGAGAAGAAAGGAGTCTACTTTTATATGAGCTTGATTAGAAGACCAGAGTTCATATGAGGAAACTAGAAATTCCCAATATTCTGCTCTGGTTCTCAATTACACTGCCAGGTGGTTTTATAGGTCTTGACTGAAAGGTCGATCATAAAGAACCTTTTAATCTTATGTCAGAGTGGATTCTGGGAAGATTTTAGTGGGGGATGTTATAGGACATTATTTTAGAATCTCTCTAAATCCCTTCATAAAAAGTGCAACTTGGTGTGCCTGGGTGTCTCAGTAGTTTAAGCATCCAACTCTTGATTTCAGCTCAGGTCATGATCTTAGGGTCCTGAGGTGGAGCCCACATGGGGTAGTCTGCTTGAGACTCTCTGTCTCTCTCGCTCTCTCTTTCTTTGTCCCTCCCCCTGCTATAGCACATGAACTGTGCTCTCTCTCTCTCAAGTAAATCTTTTTTAAAAAAATAGTGCAACTAGTAATACAACAAAAAACAATGAACAAAATTTACAGCAAATATAAATGTTGTAGTTACCCACAGTTCTGTTAAAAACCATTCCAATACTTTGTGTCTTAAAAAAAACAACCATTTTATTATGGTTAAGGCTGCAGTAATCTGGGGACTTAATTGGAATAGAATATTCAGGATAGCTCTCTTATGTGGTTGTTGTCTAGGAGTTCAGCTGATACTGTTATTCTGAAAACTTCAGTACTATGGCCTCTTTTTTTTAATATTTTATTTATGTATTTGACAGAGAGAGACAGTCAGAGAGGGAACACAAGTGGTGGCAGTGGGGAGGGAGAAGAAGTCTTCCTGCCAAGCTTGGATGGGCTCAATCCCAGAACTCTGGGATCATTACCTGAGCGGAAGGCAGACCCCTAACAACTAAACCTCCCAGGCGCCCCTATATGGCCTCTTTTTGTGGCTTGGACTTCTCACGTGTTGGCTAGGGTCCAAGAACTGCCCCAAATGTCACTGTCTACATTCTATGTTCAGATCAGTCACAGGGCCATCCCAGACTCAGAAGGAGAAAAAAAAGTCTCTGCCTATTGATGTGAGGATCAGAATGAACACAGGAAACAAGGAAATGTGAGGCCATTTTGGAGACTGGTTACAAGACTACATGACAGGTTATACCCACAAACTCCAAACAAAGTGGCTGAAGACAAACGGCCTAATGCCACAAGACCTACATAATACTATGCAAGAGTAAACAGAGGGAAGCATTCATAATAATACCAAAACCAAAACAATATCAAAAGAATCCCTAATTACCCAATATTGGAAGATGATAACAATTCATTATTTTTTTAACTGAAGTATAGTTGACATACAGTATTAT
Source organism: Mustela erminea (assembly GCF_009829155.1). Classification (NCBI taxonomy): domain Eukaryota; kingdom Metazoa; phylum Chordata; class Mammalia; order Carnivora; family Mustelidae; genus Mustela; species Mustela erminea. The sequence continues at coordinate 46,817,737 of NC_045615.1, read as the reverse complement.
ATTACTGTACAAACATGCGTACGAACATAAAGTATACAAACATAGGTGTACAACATAGTAATTCAGCATTTATATACATTATGAAGTCATCACCATAGTTTAACTACCATTGGTCCCCATACAAAATTATTACATATTATTAACCATATTCCCTATCCTGTACATTATATCTCTATGTCTTATTTATTTTATTTTATAACTGGAAGTGTGTACCTTTTAATCTCCTTCCTCTATTTTGTCCCTAAAACCCATTCCCCCAGCAACCTTTAGATTGTTCTCTGTATCTATTTCCATTTTGTTTTCTTTGCTTTGTTTTTTAGATTCCATGTATAAGTGAAATCATATATTTATCTTTCTTTGATTTATTTCACTTAGCATAATAATATCTAGGTGCATCCATTTTATTGGAAATGGCAAGACTTCATGGGTGAGCAATATTCTGTTTTGTATATACACCACATCTTAATCCATTCATGTATTGATGGACACTAAGTTTGCTTCCATACTTGGCTATTGTAAATAATGTTGAACTGAGCATAATGGTGCATATATGCTTTCAAATCAGTGTTTTCATTTCTTTCAGTAAATACCTCGAAGTGGATTGCTGGATCGTATGACATTTCTATTTAAAATTTTTTTAAGAACCTCCATACTTTTTCCATAGTGGCTGCATCGTTTTGTTCCCACCAACAGTGCACTAGTGCTCTTTCTATTCCACATTCTTGCTAACACTTGCTGTTTCTTAGGTTTTTGTTTTGGGTTGGCTTTTTTTTTTTTTTTTTTTTTTGGTACTAGCCATTCTGGCAGGTATGAGATGATATCTCATTGTGGTTTTGATGTGCATTTCCCCAAGGATGAGTGATGTTGAACATATTTTTATATATCTGTTGGCCATTTGTATGTCTTCTTTGGAGAAATGTCTATTTAGGACATCTGCCCATTTTTTTTATTGAGTTACATGAGTTCTTTATATATTTTGGATATTAACTCCTTAATAGATATATTATTTTCCCATGTCTTCTCCCATTCAGTAGGTAGCTTTTTGTTATATTGGTTTCCCTCTCTGTGCAAAAGCTTTTTTAGTTTGATGTAGTCTCACTTGTTTATTTTTTATTTTGTTGTGTTTGCCTAGGGAGATAGATCAAAAAAAATATTTCTAAGACTAATGTCTAAGAGCCTACTATCTATGTTTTCTAGGATTTTTATGATTTCTAGTCTTACATTTAAGTATTTAATCCACTTTGAGTTTATTTTTTATATGGTATAAGAAAGTTTCATTCTTTTGTATTTTAGATGTCCTATTGAAGATTAATTGACCGCATAAGTTTGAGGTTTATTTCTAGACTCTGTTTTGTTCCATTGATCTTTGTGTCTGGTTTCATGCAAGTACCACATCTTAGGATATTAGGGAACTATTGTATCAGTCCCTTTTGTAGTGTTCTCAATCTTTGGAGCTTCATTTAATATTCTGTTGTGTTTTCTGCTTTTACCCCCTGACTGTAAACCTTGAGAGCAGTCTTGTTCAATCGGGCTCTCTGCTCAGCAGGGAACCTGCTTCCCTCTCTCTCTGCCTGCTTCTCTGCCTACCTATGATCTCTCTCTCTGTCAAATAAATAAATAAAATCTTTAAAACAAAAACAAAAACAAAAAAGCATTTGTCAAAAGCCTGGTGTGTCCAGCACTGTAGTGGGTATGAGATATAAGATGAATGTTATAGCTGGACCCTGGAGCAACTAGCATTCTAGAACAACATATTAAATAGAACTTTCTGGGATAATGGAAATGTCCTATATTTGGATGGTTCAGTGTGGTACCCAGAAGCCATACATGGCTATTAAGCTTAAAATATGGCCAAGGGAACTGTGGAACTGAGTTTGTTTAATCATATTTAATTTTAATTAATTTAACCTTAAATGGTGACATATGGCTAGTGGCTACCATATGGGACAGCACAGATTTAGAGCAAGAGTTGGCAATTCTTTGAGTCTCTGATAAGAGCAGTGATACAGATATGCACAGATGCTTTAGGAGCACAGAGGAGAGGCATTTAGCTCAGCTTGGATACGGAAAAAAGTAGGACCAAAGAAGCTTTCCAAAAAGAAATGGTGGTCAGACAGAATGCTAAATGTATGCAAATGTGTAACTCAGCAATTTAATTTCTAGGCATACACCCTTGAGAAATTTATGCTTCTGTGCAAATACATATACATAAATGTTCATAACAGTATTTTTCATAATAATCAAAAAATGGGAAAAACATAATGTCTATCATCAGTAGAATGGATAAAAAATTTTCACTTATTTAATATAATAGAAAGTATACATTAATGAAAATTTAAAAAACAAGAACAAGATATGTAGCAATAGCTATGATCAAAAACAAAAATGTTGAGTTAATCAAGAGAAAAACAGAAGAAACCATATTGTATGATATTATTTATATAAAATTCAAATGTAGGTAAACTAAAATAATAATATTTTAGAATGATATTTAAGTGGTAAAAGCAAAAAGAAAAACAAAAAACAAAAAAGAAATTATATAAGCTGAGAGCTAACCTTTGGGATCAGGGTGGGGATAGAGGTGAGGAAGAGGTGTGGGAGTGGTGCCAGGTGAGCTAAGCAGTACTGTTTTGTAACTTGGTAGCTACATGTAAATTTTGTTAAAGTTGTACATTTGTTTTATATCTTTAGGTTTAAAAAAACATACACACACACACACATTCATATACATATATATGTGTGTATATATATATAATTGTAAAGTATGTGATAGTAAATAAATAGTAGTGTGTATATATATGTATATATATATAAAATAGTAAAAAGTCTTTAAATGCCCCCCCCATGTCAGACTTAGAGTGGAGAAGGGAGTTGGGGGAAATTGGAAGGGGAGGTGAACCATGAGAGACTATGGACTCTGAAAAACAATCTGAGGGTTTTGAAGGGACGGGGGGTGGGAGGTTGGGATACCAGGTGGTGGGTATTATAGAGGGCACGGATTGCATGGAGCACGGGGTGTGGTGCAAAAATAATGAATACTGTTATGCTGGAAATAAAAAAAAAAAAACACTGAAAAAATTAAAAAAAAAAGTCTTTAAATGCTGTTTTTAGAAAATATTGAGTGTAATCATTAAGATCAGCTCCTCTGTGAGCTCATGATGTAATTTCACCCTTTTTATCTACAAGGGCTTATAATTTTTTTACACCAGAATTTTTTGAGTTTTTAAAAATATTCTTCTCTCTCATCTCTATAATGGTAGTTAAATTAATTCTTTGTTTTGAGGTTTGAGGATGGATAAATTTTTTAAAATTTTTCCTGTTTGTGAGTACATTTGAAAATTGTATCCTACTATTTGGAGACTGTTTGGGAATTTACAATACCACAGCTTAGTTATTTGAAAGAGGTTGATTTTAGTCTGCCACAGAAATTGATTCTTTTCCAATCTGGAGACCTCAAGATCTTGGATCTTGGAGAAAATTGCTAGTAGAATAAAAATGGATGGCACTGAGTACATCATGTCCTTCCTTTTTCTTTGCCAGTCTTAAATAATGCTTAGAATAGACCATAGCATCAGTTCTCCAAGTTGTCCTACTTGGGACTTCTTTTTTACAACTCTCTATGAGCCAATGAAAGAATTACAAAAGAGTCAACTCTTAATTTGCAAAAGGAAAAAGGTTGGCCTGGAAAAGAGTGACTGAATCTGAAGGTGAGTCTTTTAAAATACATCTTATTATCAGTGACAGACCAAGGGCAATCATGACAGAAATGTGTGAAAACCTTCATTGACACCATCTAATAAGACAAGAGACAACAGATGCTGGCAAGAATGTGGTGAAAAGGGAACTCTTATACATTGTTTGTGAGAATATAAACTGGTCCAACCACGATGAAAAACAATGTGGAGGTTCCTCAAAAAATTAAAAATAGACCTACTATGGTATCCAGCAATTCTACTTCTGGGCATATACCCAGAGGAAATCAAAACAGGATTTTGAAAAGATACATGCACCATGTTTATCACAGCATTATTCATGATTAGCTAAGATATGGAAACAACCCAAATGCCCATCAGTGGATAAATGGGTAAAAAAGATATAGAAAAGATTCCATATATACAATAGAATATTTTTTCTGCCATGAAAAGGAAAGTATCCTCCCATTTGTGACAATGTGGCTAGACTTGGAGCACATTATGCCAAATTAGATAAATCAGAGAAAGAAAGATTCGGTACTTGTCATTTGTAGTCCTGTCTTGATTGGGGGGTTCTAGTTTTCCACTGACTTTAATCACAGATTTCCTATATTTCAAACATAGTCTTCCGTATCTCACACTGTAACTCTTCTTAACTGCTGTTTCAGAGGCTTGAGAAGCTCCAAGTAGCCAGGCAGCAGCATTAACTTCTAGTTCAATGCAATAATTGTGTCTCCTTGGTGAAAACATTTTTCCCTCTAAGACACTAGGATCTATAAACCAGCAAAGCATAGAGTCACAGGAACAAGAAGCAAAAGTTTCGCCAGGAGGTAACTAGGGATAATATCAAATGGTGCCACTCCACTTTCTACTTGAATGATTTCTAGACTCATGAATCCTACAATAGAAATAGCACAATATACTAGACACTGATTGAGAGCACATGCAACTTTCTGTGGAACCTTGCCCCAGTGCAAAGTATTGCCACTTGGCTGGCATCGTACTGAGTCTTCAAAAGGCCATTTCACCATTCTATCAAACAATTGCATATACACCACTTCCACTGATAATGGAGTATCACTGGGCATACCTAACTTTATGGCTTCATGGGTTAGATAACACCCAGTTCATGATAGGAAGATAATGGCACATGGTAAAACAGTAACCCAGAGGCAAGTGTTCAGTCTCTACAAAGGCCCAGTAGCAGACCAAGAGCTGTTTCTCAACATGGGTAGTTACCTGCAGATGATGTCAGGGCTTTGCTCTCAAATCCTAAAGGCCTATGCTGCAGTTCACCTATAGGGGCCTCCCAAAGGCTCCAAATGGCATCCCTGCCAGTGATATTTCAAGTACCATTGGATCTGCCAGATCATATGGACCTTGTAGCAAAGCATCTTGCACACCAGCCTGGACCTGTTGCAAAGCCTTCTCTTCTTTTGGCGCCCACTCAAAACTAGTAGCTTTTTGGGTAACTCAGTAAAATGGGTTAGAATAACACACCCAAAATGAGAAATATATTGTCTCCAAAATACAAAGAGGCGCACTAGCCTTGTGCCTCTTTCTTGGTTGTAGGTAAGGCCAGATGCAGAAGGGATATCTCAACATGCTCCAGAACACTGAAATGCTAGAAATTCCATGGAAGTAAAACGCCTCAAAATTTTAGTAAGATTTATTTCCCACCTTTTGACATGCAAATATCCACCAATAAATCTAGCATAGTTTCTACTTCCTGGGTCCAGTCAGCATATTATCATCAGTGCATCAATGTAATGGACCAGTGTGAAATCTTCCAGAAGGGACAAGCAATCAAAATTCCTACAAAGTAAGTTATGACATAGGGCTAGAAAGTTGATAGGTATAGTGAAAGTAAAAAGTGAAGGCATATGGCTGCTTTCCCAGCTGAAAGTAAACTGCTTCTGGTGGTTTTCTTGGACAGAGATGGAGAAAAGGGCATTTGCCAAATCAGTTCTGCATACCAAGTACCAGTGGATGTGTAATTTGTTCAAGCAATGAAATCACATCTTGTATAGCAGCTGCAGTTAGAGTCACCACCTGGTCAAGTTACAGTAACCCATTGTCATTTTCCAAGATCCATCTGTCTTTTGCACAGGCCAAATAAGGAGAGTTGAATGGGAATGTAGTGGGAATCCCTACCCTTGCGTCTTTCAAGTCTGTGATGGTGGTCCTAACCTCTGTAAACCCTCCAGGAATGTAGTATCACTTTTGATTTACCAGTTTCCTGGGAAGAGTCAGTTCTAATGCTTCCACTGGCCTTTCTCACCATAAAAGCCCTCCCTCCACAGGACAGGAAACCAGTGTGGAGATTCTCATCTGCTAGTATGTTCACTCCAGTTATGCATTTTGCAACTGAGAAAATAACCACAGGATGAGTTTGAGGACCCACTGGACCCACTGTGAGATGGACCTGAACTAAAACTTAATTATTCACCTGACTTCTATTAGCTCCTGCTCTGTTAGGCCACAGAGACATTTTGGGTATCCTAGAATTTGTGTCATTTCAGAGTCAGTGTCCAGTGGTCCCCATAATGTCTCATTGTTTTATTTTTCACAGTGATGTACACTTACCCTAGTAAAAGACCATAGATCCCTTTGGAGAAGGCTAGGGAAAAAATTGTAAGTTTTCAGTAGTATCCTTCCTCAAGGGCTTTTAGGTCTGTAAACTGTTTCAGATCTGGGAATTGATTAAGGGACTGTCCATCTCTGTTTTTATGATTTAAATTAGACTTTTGACATAGAACTTTTGTGATTTTTCAAATAAAGAATTTACTAGGTTTACCATCAATTTCACTTCTAGGAGCACCATGATTAACCAGTCAATGCCATAGGTCTGCACAAATCAGACTATTTCAATTGTTATTTTGACTTTCTATCCAATACAATAACCATGCCTTTGGCAATTGAATGCCACCACTTGGCCCCTGCCACGTCGGGTATCCTATAATTATCTTCATTGCTTTTAGGCTTCAAATGGAATGGCTGGGACTCCCACTATAAGGTCTGGCCTACAGAGAAGAATGATCATGCAGCTTTTCAGTGATGCTGGGGCTCCCATCTCAAATTTATTTCTTCAAACATTGATGAAAGGTATGTCTTCTAGACCCTCTCAGTATAGGTGAGTGGGTCTTAAATGACAAATCCACTCCAAAATTCCAATCTCCCTGAATTTCTGAATCTCTCCCTCTACATCAAATCAAAGAAGGTCATTTATTTCCATTTCTCACACTGTGAGCCACTTTTTGGTCCATGTTTCAGTCAGTCAACCGGCCAAACTCTTAGAGCCCTTTCTGACTCCTTGAAGTACATTCAAAGCAGAATCTCTGCTTAGTGAGCCTGTATCAATAACTTCAGCCTGATCCAACTTTATATTCCTTCCACCATTTTCCCCCATCCTTAGTATCCATTCCCACATGTTTTCTGGATTTATGCTTACATAAATACAATGAAAATTACCAGAAAAATGATCACACTCAGATTTCATGGCAATGTCAAGTTGCTGTAAAGGTGATAAATGTTTATTCTCAATTCCTGTACTTCTGAACTCTAACAGTTTGCAGGCTGTCAGTACACCCCTGGCCACATTTTGATTAGCATTGCCATGTGTACTGTAAACACCTATAAGTGGATTAAGATTATCTCGAAGTTCTTAAAAGTTACAATTGCCAATAGTGTTGCCAAAGCTCTAGCCATAATCCTGGATTGGGATATTTTTCCATCAGATAAGGGATTTCTGAATACAGTAGTCCACATCCATCTTAACTTTGCACTTTCCAAGAACACTGGAACCTGGATCCACTTCACAGTCCAAACCTGATGATGAGTCCATTAGCCACAGTCCTGCCTTGCTTTGAGCCTTTTGAAAACTGCTTCATTTAAATATTACCTAAATTTCACCCTGTCCCAAAATCCTTTAATAGTTCTTTTTCTTTGTTTGCTGAGATACCTGAGGCTGCTCTTATACACAGTCTCCTTCTTTCATTGGGTCAGGAAGCCTAATTGTGACAGTATGTTTGCTGGTGATCTTAGACTGATTGGGCTGGAACAGTTCTAATCAGTATACTAGAACGAGAGGAGAAATTTTGTGCAGAATCCCAACTAGAAAGATCAATGCTGTCATTTGGGAACAGCGTAAAGTTCTACTGACTGGAATCAGGATAAGACAAGAAGTAAATGTGCCACATCTGTTACAACCTAAGCATCTTCTGCCTTCAGTTCAGATTGGTCTGAAGATAGGGAGATGGAGTTGGGATAGCAAGGAAAGATTCCATGGATTCAACTAAGGAAGGTACTAGGGAGTGGGAGTTGGGTCCCAGGTGGTTTTGACTGAAATCTGGGAGCAGGAGAAAGAGCCAGTGATGTTACAAGCTCAACTCTAGCAGTTCCTGACTCTGGAGTTTGCCTGGGGCCTCACACAGGGAGATACCCAGGAATTAAGTTCTGCAAAGCACAAAGCATTGCTTCACCACAGTTCATCTCTGAAAGGAAAAATACTAGTGTAAAGGAGGGCTATAGCCAAGGGCAAAGTCCAAAAGAACAGATTTGGGAGGAAAAGAAGCGTCTTCTGATAAAGCTATCTGTCAAATACAGTGTCTCAGCAGAGTTGGGACTATGCAAACTAATAGAAAACACACAACGTCTAACATATTCATGATGTTTAGACTTTATACCATTTTTTAAAGCTACATGAGAGCCCTGTAGGAATTGACTTTTATTTTTTACCATATGAACCCAAAAGCCCTATTGGGAACATTGTGTTGTTGACTTGTTTCATTCTCTAGAGGATTTGCTTGCTAGCAGCAGTGAATGGACTACTGTGAGAACACAATGATATTTTCATCTATGACTGAACTATTCTATTCTGTTCCTGCTCCTTTTAGGGAGAGGAAAATTGTTCCTAGCTATTTTGGTCTAAAATTTTTCAAAACTTCCATTACAAACCATAAAGCAATCTTGACTTCTGGGAAATCACGTTTCAGTTAATAATATAAAATGTATTTATATGGTTAGGTATAACTCTCTAAAGGTTATCTTTTTATAACCTCTTTTTTAGAAATATATTTTATAAATAAACAAACAAACCCCTTACTACATTTCCTGATTTGTGGTATGAGCATGTGGGGAAGGAATTCCTGGGTTAAGTGGTAAGGATAAGACACCTGATGAGAGTCAGTTTTAACAGCCAGATGTGGAGTAACCCATGCAACCAAAAAGAAATCCTGAACCCCCAGCACAGTCACCAGCACCACCACGATAGCCTCTTGTTTAAGAGTGACAGTGTTACCTAGGCTCTTTTACTGTAGCACAAATAAATCCAGAAACCCATCCCCCAGCACCACTCTTTTCTCCCTAACTCCATATATACACCACTATTTCTTTCTTTTTTTCTTTAAACTACCTCTTCAAAAGTGGAAAAGAAACTTAAAGGTTTGTAAAGAGAAAAGGGAATGTGAAAATGAATATGAAATGACTTCTAGCAGGAATAATGTTTTATAATGCTTTCTAAACCAATGGCTTTCATCTCTTTTTTTTAGTACAATGAGTCAGAACAATATTTTACATATTTTAGAATATGCATACTAAGACATTGTGTAAGTATGTATGCATGCATCATGTAGAAGAAAATATTGTCAGGCTTCATACAATGCTACATATGCTGCACTAAGATTTTTCCTCTTTATTCTGTGATTTTACAAAATGTAGGGCATGAGTCACTAAGCTAATCTCATGACCTATTAAATGAGTGGCAACCTACCATTTAAAAAATACTGCTCCCGTGGGAAATATTATCAGATAGTTTACTAATCTTTTCCAGAAAATAACAAAACAGATTTCTTGTATTTGAAGGATCTACTCTTGAGATGTCCTTTTAAAAGGTCCTCTTTATTTTTCCCTCAATTATCCAGAGGTCAGTATAGATATTATATAGGAAAATCAGGATCATAGTCTTCCTCCATTGTTTCTGACATCAGCCCTAGATTCTGAGCATCTCCTTTTATCCTCCCAAATACTTCGCAAGGTGAAGACTTTTTAAGTACTGGTTGGGAATTTATCCAGTTTGGGTTATCATCTCATGCTATTTACCTGCAGAGACTCATTGGACCAGAAATGGCTTAGGAAGTGATGGAAAAAAGGGACAGATTAAATATCAATGACAGTTCATAAAATGAAATATGGGGGGAAAGGCAGAATGTCAATCTGTGTGCTATGAACCAGTATTCAAGGTATATTCTTATGTTAAAAAGAGTAAGAAAAACACATAGTGTATAGTAGACTTCCATGTGTTTTTAAAAGGGGAACAAGATGGGATTGGGAGGGAGACAAACCATAAGTGACTCTTAATCTCACAAAACAAACTGAGGGTTGCTGGGGGGAGGGGGTTTGGGAGAAGGGGGGTGGGGTTATGGACACTGGGGAGGGTATGTGCTTTGGTGAGTGCTGTGAAGTGTGTAAACCTGGTGATTCACAGACCTGTACCCCTGGGGATAAAAACATATGTTTATAAAAAATAAAAAATTAAAATTGAAAAAAAAAAAAGGGGGAACATACGTGCTTATATGTGCATAGACTATCTCTGAAAAATTTCACAAGATGTTAGTAATTGGAACTGCCTCTAAAGTAGAGAAATAGAGGACTAGGTATCTGGGATGATGAAGATTTAATATTTTTTAAACTTTTTCACAGTGTCTGAGATTTTTTTGTGTGTATATGCATATGTTACTTTTTCAGTTAAAAGCAGCTAAATTTTAAAAATGTGGTGGAAGGAATACGTATTTGCAAACCCATTAAGATTAAGGGAGTTATCCTTGTGAATAGTCACATAAGTAGATGTTTATTACAACACCAAAATTCATTATCTCTTTAATTTACATATCTTGTACAATTTACAAAGAGTTGCACATCCCTGGTTTAAACTCATAACAACCTTTTAAAATAGGTGAGAAAGGTCCTAGAAGCCACACTTTACAAACTAAAAAAAGACAAAAAAAAAAAATCCTGAAGCCTAAAGGAGTTAAAAATCTAGAGCATATTTTAAGGAAAGAACTTTGGAGTCATTTACATGATTATGATATAGTAGAAACCTGAAATGTTACAGTATTAGGAGTTATCATATAATTTATAAATAGCAGTATTTTTAAAGCTTTCAGCAATATTTCTTGTAATGTTGATCTCAACTAAGAAACTTGCATGAAACAAGAAAGAAGGTAGGGAAAAAAAACCTACTCAAACTCCATATAAAATATGCTTAATATTAGAAAATAAATGGTCAACTGATGACTACTTGAAAATTAACATCAAAGAAGTTGTATTCAGAACTTCACTATATAGATTTTTACCTTTGAATTAGAACAAATCTAAAATAACTGCCTAAATGGAAAAAGAGGGAAATGACAAATCATCTCTATTAAATCTTGTAAAATACCTTAAAGGCTTATGGTGATATCTATTGTTATCTCTCAGTATCCCTGAACAATCCCAATTTACACTTCCTGTCCCCAAGTAATTATTGATAGTACCCTCTTCACGCTCAAAAGTATATTAGTTTGGATAATATATTTTACCTCCATCCTATTAATTATCACACTCTAGTTTCATATGCCTTTAAAATCCCCATGTTCTAGGGTTTGAGCTTCATCTCAAAACTAAGAATTACCCTCATTCATACAAAAGCAGAACAATCTATGCTCAGATTTTAGTTGCATTATATGACTCTCAAAAAAGAGTAATTTCCAAATCATCACCTACCAGCAGCTGTTGACTTTATGAAACAGATTAACAGTGAGAAGGGTGTCTCAGGGTCTGGTTTGGAAGTTTTGGCATGTGAGGGCTTAAAAGGGATATGCGAACAAAATTTGACAGAAGATGGGAAACAAATACTGATTCCATTTAACAGAGCTCTGAACATAGAGTTCAAGATGTAAACCCCCCTTTAGAGTCCTTCGTTCATGTATCGTTTATTCATTAATATTTAGAAAGTGACTATTGGAGGCAAGACACTGTTCTAAGCACTGCATCAGATTTGTCAATAGTTTTAGGGACATTATGCTGAATTTCCAGTGCTTTGTAGGAATGTATACTGTATATGAGATTTTGTTATTTAAATTAGCATCTGTATTATTTTCTGACTAGCACTCTTTAAATTTTTTCTGATTTGTAATTACTCTCTTCAATAATTACAAAGATTATTCCCATGGTCCAGATAGGTTCAATTGCTGCTGTGTTTCTTTTTCATGTTACAAGTTTATTTCTTCCTTAGACCAAGCAAATGAATTAGTAGCTAACCTGGATATCATGGTCACAACATCTTTTACTCAGCAGTAAGCAGACCATCATCTATCCAGAATGTGTAATTACTGAAAGATTAAGGCAATGCCACAGGTTGTTTATAAGATGTGTTTACTTGCTACATTCCCTAAAGCACTCAACATTTAAATCAGAGTTATCATATAGTACATTATTACTTGAGGTTTCTGTGTTAAGTATTAAAGAATATTTTAATTGTCCCTTTTTGTGTTTAGATGTACACATTTTAAACATCTTTTCAGAATGTGTTTTAATATGCACATACCAAAGGTCGTCCATTCAGATTATCTCCTGAGAGTGTGGGGGCTTCGTTCCAAATCTGGCAATTTGACTACTCCTCTCATTGCTCCTATGAATGTAGGCATCTTCTGTTTATGTCTCCTCTTTCTTTCCTTCCTTGAAAATCTTCATTTCCTATCAATTACTCACTAGACTTTTCAAAAAAAATCTAATCATCACTGGTTGAGTGATTGCTGTCACTGCCTTCACTGTCACTCTCACTGTCACTTCCATTGTTGCCATTACCAGACTTGGTCTTGCTGTGACTCTTGGTCTTGCTGTGACTGTCAGATGTACCGGTACTACTGCCATTGCTGTCATTGTTGCTGCTGTCACTGCTGTCGCTGCTGTTGCTGCTGTCGCTGCTGTCACTGTCACTGCTGTCGCTGCTGTCGCTGTCGCTGCTGTCACCGTCGCTGCTGTCACTGCTGTCACTGCTGTCACTGCTGTCACTGTCACTGCTGTCACTGCTGTTACCATTGCTGCTGTCGCTGTTGCTGCTGTCACTGTCACTGCTGTCACTGTCGCTGCTGTCGCTGCTATCACTGCTATCACTATCACTGCTGTCACTTTCACTGCTGTCACTGCTGTCACTGTCACTGCTGTCACTACTCTCTGATTTGCTATTGCTGCTGTCACTGCTGTCTGATTTACTGTCACTGTCACTACTGTCACTGCTATCACTGCTGTCACTATCTGATTTGCTATTGCTGCTGTCACTGCTTTCTGATTTACTGTCACTGCTATCACTGCTGTCACTGTCACTGCTGTCACTACTATCTGATTTGCTGTTGCTGCTATCACTGCTATCTGATTTGCTGTCACTGTCACTACTGTTGCTGCTATCACCACTGTCACTACTGTCTGATTTACTGTCGCTGCTATCACTGCTGTCACTGCTATCATTGCTTTCACTACTGTCTGACTTGCTGTCACTGCTGTCGCTACTATCACTGCTGTTACTACTGTCACTACTGTCTGACTTGCTGTCACTGCTGTCGCTGCTGTCACTGCTATCGCTGCTATCACTGCTGTCACTGCTGCTACTACTGTCACTACTGTCTGACTTGCTGTCACTGCTGTCGCTGCTGTCACTGCTGTCGCTGCTATCGCTGCTGTCACTGCTGTTACTACTGTCACTACTGTCTGACTTGCTGTCACTGCTGTCGCTGCTGTCACTGCTGTCGCTGCTGTCGCTGCTGTCGCTGCTATCGCTGCTGTCACTGCTATCACTGCTGTCACTGCTATCATTGCTGTTGCTGCTGTCACTACTGTCACTGCTGTCGCTACTGTCACTGCTGTCACTGCTATCGCTACTTTCACTGCTGTCACTGCTATCACTACTGTCACTGCTGTCACTGCTATCACTACTGTCACTGCTGTCGCTGCTGTCACTACTGTCACTGCTATCACTGCTGTCACTGCTGTCACTACTGTCACTATCACCGCTGTCACTGCTGTCACTGCTATTGCTGCTGTCGCTACTGTCACTGCTGTCGCTACTTTCACTGCTGTCACTGCTATCACTACTGTCACTGCTGTCACTGCTATCACTGCTGTCACTGCTGTCACTGCTATCACTGCTGTCACTGCTGTCGCTGCTGTCGCTACTGTCACTGCTATCACTGCTGTCACTGCTGTCACTACTGTCACTATCACTGCTGTCACTGCTGTTGCTGCTGTCGCTACTATCACTGCTGTCACTATCACTGCTGTCACTGCTATCGCTGCTGTCACTACTATCGCTACTGTCACTGCTGTTACTACTGTCACTGCTGTCACTGCTGTCACTGCTATCACTGCTGTCGCTACTGTCGCTGCTGTCGCTACTGTCACTGCTGTCGCTACTGTCACTGCTGTCGCTACTGTCGCTGCTGTCACTACTGTTGCTACTGTCACTGCTGTCGCTGCTATCACTACTGTCACTACTGTCTGATTTATCTTTACTGCTGTCTGATTTGCCATTGGCATCACTCCTATTGTTACCATTGCCATTACTGTCACTATCATTAGCATCTGATGTGCTATCACTGTCATTATCACCTCCTCCATTTGAGTCACTGTCATTGCCATTATCTGTTGATTCATCAGAGTTATAACCAATGTCTCCTTGGCTATTGCTGTCATTGTCACCTTCAGAATCAGCATCATCATTGCTGTTAGAGTCATCACTACTGTTGGGATCATCTCCTTGCATAGATTTGTCATCAAACTCGTAACTGTCATATCCACCACTATTACTTTCACTACCTGTTTTGCTGCGTGTAACCTTATTTCCAGGTTCTGATTTCTGGCCAAGCCCTTGTATGTTGTCAGTCTCCCCTGGTGTCTTGACATTTCCTTTTCCCATGACCATTCCTTGTTGTCTTTTACTCTCTTTATCTTCACTGACTTTCCCAGCTTCTTTGGTAATGTTTCTGTTGCCACTACTGGGACCTTCCATTTCTATTCCCTGGGGAAAGATGGAGAAAAGAATGATTAGTTAATGGATGGTATGCTGCAAAATTGCATTGGTCTGTGGAAGACAAGACTGCGGAATACGACCAGAAAAACAGAAGTTCAGCTTCTAGTACTTCACAAACTTCTGTTTGTAAAAACGTGCTTTATTCATCTGCAAGAATTCTGGTGTTTAAATCATATAACAACCCATTCACATTTTTACACAGTAGGAACTTGTGTGAACAGTTACATGGTGCATCAGTTATTAGGATTACACTTATAGAATCCTAACCAAATTTTCAGAAATGCTGTTTTTAAAATTGTTCTGGGGATACCTAGGTGGTTTAAGTCAGTTAAGCATCTGCCTTTGGTCCAGGACATGATCCAGAGTCCTGATATCAAAACCCACATCAGACTCCCTGCTCAAGGAGGAGTCTGCTTCTCTCTCTTCCTCTGCTGCTCCTCCACGCCCCCTCCACTTGTGCTCTCTCACTCTCAAATAAATAAGTAAATGAAATCTTTTTTAAAAAATTGTTCTGTATCGGAGTCTAATAGGGACTCTAAATTTCCCATTAAATACTCAAGTAATTTCTGTGCAAAAACAGATGAATGCTTATTATGATTTATTTTTGTGTTACCATCAATGAATGGAGGGGGAGAATTTAACTGCCATTTGAAAGAAATCAGCTTTACAAACTAACCTTATTTTGACTCTTCCCAGTATCACCTAGCTCTGATTCATCAGTGATTTTCTTTTCCACAGCATTGTTTTCTTCGTAATTGGGCTTTTGCATGTCCTCTATTATTGGGCTAACTTTGTCTTTAGAAATACCATCAGAATCCTCCTCACTCTTGGAGGTGTTGTCTCCATCGATGTCATGGGGATCTTCTTTGTCTTCTGGGTCATCATCTTCACTACTAATTGAATTTTGACCTAAGCTGTTATCGTTGTCATCTTTTCCATGAGGCTGACCCTCTTGGCCCTTCCTGTCATCAGTACCCTCTTTTCCATTCCCTGTTTCTTCACCTTCATCATCACCAGAACCTGTTTCTTCATCCTCCTCTGCTCCATTTCCACTAGGACTCCCATCAGAATTATCCAGGCCAGCATCTTCTCCATTGCCAGATCCCCTTCTTTCTGGTGTTACTTCTGCCTCCTGATTCCCATTACCCTCACTTTCTCTCTGATGTGTTATTTCACTTGTATCGCCCTCATTTCTACAGGCATTCCTATTTATTTCATCTTCATGTCCTGTACTGTTATTGCTTCTACCTATTTGATGGTCTTCTTCTTGGACAACAGTGGCATTCTCACTCTGACTTGCATCTCCAACAACTCCTCCATTGTTTAAATTTTTATCAGCATTTCTGTTAATATCGCTTCCATTTGCTATTTCAGCATTGTCGATGATGCTTACTTGTCCCCTGATGCCATTTGCTGTGGTGCTACCTTCTTTTCCATGTATCCCATCATAACCATATGTTTCTGGTTTTCCTGTGACCCCATTTTGGTCCACACTATTCCCCTCATCATTTACTAACATGGAATCTGTAGAAGAACTTTTCCCTCCTATTTCTACCCACTCAGAACCATTTCTTTCTTCTTTGTAACCATCTCTGGTATATTGTTGCCTTCCTCTTTGATTTTCATGGGGGTCACCACTTTCTTCAGTAGTATCATTGGCATTTAACTCATCCTGGAAAAGAGAAACAATTCAAAATAATTTGTAGATTTTATCTTGAAGTAAAACAGACTGAAAAGGTAAGCATCAGTTTTCTGGAAGTTAATAGAATCAAGGGGCATCTGGATGGCACAGTCAGTTAAGCATCTGCTGCAGTAGGTTAAGTGTCCTGGTATGGAGTCCCGTGTCAGGCTCTCTGCTAGGTGAGGGGTCTGCCTCTCCCTTTGTCCCTCCCCGACTCATGCTCTTTGTTGTGATCTCTCTCTCTTTCTCTCTCTCTCAAATAAATAAATAAGTAAATAACCCCCCCCAAAAAAAAAGAATTTAAAAACAGCTTAGAAACACATTTTGTACCCTATACCTGTATTGGCACTTTTGCTTTTTCCAGAAGATTTAAATTTGTAGATTTGTCAACAGCATGTCTCTCCAGTGGCTTGATTTGAGGAACCTACCAAAATGAAAATATTGGAAATTGAAAACATTCTAACTTTGTGTACATACATGCATGCACACATGCACACATACATACAGACACACATTTTTCTCTAAATGAAGAAAAATATATAATGCAAAGGCCAAAGTAATATCTAATCAAGCTTGCTACGCAACTTATGTAGAATTTAAACTGGGCACACAGATAATTCTCACAATGATATTACTGATTTTATTGATATTAACCAGACCACTTATCTCAAGGAGGATTGTCTTTTATAAAAATAAGGAGATAGACCTTTGATGTTTCTGTACAAACCTCCCACACTAGCGCAAGACCCACCTTAAGTGTAATCCTGACCAAACCCATAAGAAAATACGAGGTATGACCAGAGCCAGTGAAGAAACAAAATGAAGTAATATGCTACTTCGCTCCTTCAGGAGCACATTTGAAATAGTTTAGAAAATTCCGAACTGCATAAATACCAAGTTGTTTGATAGTACGAAAACATACCAAAATGTTACCCATAGCAGGGTCACATAATTACAAATGGCTTAATTTTCCTAATTTTTTGTTGCTGTTTATCTGTATATTCCAAATTTTCCCCAATGAGCATTAAAAAAAATTATCTGAGTGAAACATTAATTTTCTCCTACATTGAAAAAATCCTTATTTTTTCCAAATCATTCCTTGAAAACTTCCTTTAAAATGTAGGCTTCAGGACGCCTGGGTGGTTCAGTGGGTTGATCCTCTGCCTTTGGCTTGGGTCAAGGTGTCAGGGTCTTGGGATCAAGTCCCGCTTCGGGCTCTCTGCTCAGCGGGGAGCCTGCTTCCTCCTCTCTCTCTTTCTTTGCCTGCCTCTCTGCCTACTTGTGATCTCTGTCTGTCAAATAAGTAAATAAAATCTTTTTTAAAAATATGTAGGCTTCATTGATATTATAATGAAATTCATAGGGCATGAGCAAAGATGGCTGAAGTCTCCATGACTTTTTTTTTTTAATTTATTTTTTATTTTTTATAAACATATATTTTTATCCCCAGGGGTACAGGTCTGTGAATCACCAGGTTTACACACTTCACAGCACTCACCAAAGCACATACCCTCCCCAATGTCCATAATCCCACCCCCTTCTCCCAAACCCCCTCCCCCCAGCAACCCTCAGTTTGTTTTGTGAGATTAAGAGTCACTTATGGTTTGTCTCCCTCCCAATCCCATCTTGTTTCATTTATTCTTCTCCTACCCACTTAAGCCCCCATGACTTTTGAGCATTGAATATAAATCTGAATGAATTTTACAAATTTGTGTGTTATCCTTGTATGGGGGCCATTCTAATATTCTCTGTATTATTCCAATTTTAGTATATGTGCTGCCAAAGCAAACACAAACTGAATAAATTTTAAAAGTAATAATCCATCTGACAAGATATTAGTTACATTTAGAGGAATGGGAGCATGAATTAGAGTGCATATTTGGGTTTGTTGAGACCCCTAAAGATATCTCATAAAGCCTTTCATGCAAGTTTAAATGTTTAGGCACAGTTTGTCTTCAAAGTCTTAAGGAAATACATATTATTTAATGTTAGGTTAAAAGAGATATCAAAGTGAGGAGATTTTCTGAGGAATACATACTTACTGGAATAGCCCATGCTGCTGCCCAAATGCAAAAATATATAATTATCTTCATTTTTTTTAGGAATATTAATCAACCTGTTTTTAATGAAAAAAGAACAGCAAAAATTACTTATAAAGAAAAACATGATAACCATGGTAAGGTATTACTTTGACTTTTTCCTGGGCAGGCAGTATATATCCAACATGAGAAGAAGGCTATCAAGACTCAGTGTTACAGAGCATACCTGGAGTGCTCCCAGAGACATACAGAGGCATCATCAGGCTCAGCACTGGGTTAGCTAACTAGACTCTTTCTGCCTATGCCAATGGAGGGACACAGCCGTGTAGTTACAAAGGACACAACCATAACTTTGTTTTGCTATTTTTGATGGTGATAACATTTTTTTCTGAATAATTTTAATCAAGTATTAACTAATTCTAAGATTATCACTAAAAGAGGAATCATTTATCATCCCCATCACAAATCCACAGAAGTGGGCTATAGGACACTGTGAAGGAAAGAAATTACTAACATCATGTAGCCTTGGCTAGTGGAAGGAACACGAAGTTTGGATTTAGAGACCTAGGTTCAAGTTCTACCTCTGCTACTTGTTGCATGAACTTGGGAAATTTAAATAGTTTTATTAAGCCTTTGTTCCCTCCATCTTGGATAATAATTACCTATACTTTGAGATTATCCCAATTATGTTAGCAGAAGAGTCTTCTCTGAGGAGCATTCTCTGACTCCTTTTCAAAGGGCATTTGGTGTCTCTATCCTTTTTACACCCAGAAACTTCTGCAAACCTCACTAGTAACATATTCTACCATTTTAACATAACCTGGCTACTTATATATTCTCTGACCTACTCCTGAACCTAAGAGAATGTGTTGTAATCACTATATTCTAATACATAGCACAGAAAGAGCTGTTTTATGAATATTGTTGGTGAATACTTATTAGTATAAGCATACTTAGCACTGTTCTGGGTATTTAGCAATCCCTTTATAAATGATAGCAATTATTATATGGAGCTTCTAAAAACATGATCCTTTATTCCTGTTAGAGTTCACATTCAGAAATGGTATAATATATATTTTGATACATTGGAATAGACATTGTATAGTCCATGTGAATCAAAAATTTAAATTACCATTACTGAAAATTAGATTTCTTGGTGTAATGATACTATTACCACAGAAAGGAAGAAAGAGTTTTACTCCTATTTCATGAACTCCCACTGAGTTTATAGATTAAAATAATGCATGTCATAAAATAGCTTTGATTGAATTTAATGTTAATAATGGAAACATAATAAAATTTTAGTGAATATCAACTGTCATAGAATTATTGGCACTTCCTTACAGGAGAGAGGATATGATTTCTGAGAGGAAAAAAAAATGGGCTTACTCTGGGACATAGATGTTGAAGGGCAACTGTTTAGTAAGCAGGTATCATACAGAACTTTACAGTACCAAGCCTAATTATTACATAGACTCTGCTGAGGGCTGGTGTACACTTATTTGGACCATGGTGTCCATTTGGACAACCATGGTGTCCTAGAAAGGTACCTGTGGTGAAGGTCACGATTATGTGCATTCCATGCTAAACCACAATCCTGCAATCTGACTACTTTGGTTCTCTTTCAGACCCACTCCAGAATGACTGCATAGTGCACTGTGATGCTTGCCACTATATTCTCAGGTAGGTAAATAGCTCAAAAGACTGCTAAAGAAATGGCTCCAGTTTTGTCAGCCCAAAACCTCTTTCATTTTCTAAACCTGTTATGATATCATGAAACAGAAAATGTATGGAATAGAGGTCAGAATTTCCAGATATCTTAAGTAGACATATTTTAATCTAGTTTTAAAAACCCTCGTGTCCGTTGGCAAAAAATACCTGATATTTTAGGCTGAAGTTTGGTGATTCAGGGACCAAATAATAAATGTAAACTGGGATGCAGTCATTCATTCAACATTTGAAGACCTAACATGGACCAGATACTGAGCCCTGGAAATAGATATGAGCCCTACCCTCATGGAACATATCACTGAATGGATTAGCCAAGCTTTGAAGTAAATGTACTATAATGGGTTGACTGAAATTCCCAAATCCATGTTTATTTCCCAAGTCAGTGTTTAAATGTCACTATCGTCACTATTTGAGATTGGAAGAGATTGTGTCTTTACTTATTTATTAAATGCCATCACATCTTATATTGCAATGGTAAGGCTTAAAAATGTCTTTAATTATATTCAAGATTCTTAAAGATGGTTTTGTAGATAAAAATAACAGTAATGGAGCTATCGTGAATTATGTGTAAAATATTCTAATTCCTTATTTCATTGTTAATATTTTAGATTTATAATATTTGCTTCATCTTATGTATTCTCTTCCTATTAGCAACTGATATTTTAACATAGTGACTGTAATAAAATCCTTATTCTTCAGTGATCCAATATTTTGCTAGATGGAATTAGCATCCCTTACCATATAATTTTCTGTTATCTTTTAACATGTAGTCTTGATTTGCCAAGTCAAAGGGGAAGGAAAAAGTCTAAGCATAAGGATTATTCACTTCATAAAATCAAGTCAGCTTCTTCTCTGAAATTAAAATTTCTACAGGAATCAGTTGATTCTGAGTAAAGACGAGGTTTCATCTTACCTTAAAAGCCTTCAAAGGGACTTTGAAAATCCAGGATTTCTTATCTTTCGCATTGAAGACTGAGAGTGGCTCACTGTCCTGGACATTTACGTGACAATTTTGTACCTGCTGAAATTTAAACTCAGTTTGATAATTTTCTCAACCAATCACTGTTTAGGATCCCTGATATGGGGTTATAAAGTGTCACCATGTCTATGAAGCACATAATAACTTCCCCCACTTCCTTCACATACTGACATGTATTTGTCCACTGAACTATTTGGTTCCAAAGGGACTAGACTTACTTTCACTTAATTAAATAGCTCCTGGAAGGCTGTTTTGCATCTTAAATATAGAGAATCAGTGTAACATATCTGAAAAGAGCCACTTAAACTCTATCACCCTGACATTTCTTGTCTTACTAAGGTTGGCAATCTAAGAAAACTCTAGGTTTCTTTAGTAAATATGACTGCCTATTTAAGACTCCTATCATTCCTGAGGTAGGTATTAAACTTTCTGTGCTATAATTCAAGAAGCTGTCCACATGCAACAGCCTGACATTGCCTGAGGGGTCTTTAGCATATAAATAGTAACTCATATGAAATCTCTCTGACCTAAATAGTCATGTGAGGCTGAAAATGTATCAATTTCGTAGTATTCAAACTACAATTTAAAAATAGATATTCAAAATACCAAAAGTTCTTGTAAGGTAGCTAGATGTGCAAAAGTTCATAAGACAATAGATTTAGCTCTCAATTATCTCTGTTATTTGTGTCAACTGTGAGGGACAAAATAGAAAACCGGACAGTATTTTTAGCAGCAAGTTTTGCTACCCTGAACTCACCATTCTACTGAACTCCAGATGTGTGCCATAATGCAGGTATTCCCTAAACCATTTGTCCAATTTTTGTGTTAAAAAATTTGACAGTCAATGTCTCTCCATGTGCTTCTTCAGAACTTTCAAGAATAGTTCAATCTTTTTTTTATATTATAATGCTAAAGGATGTGAACCCCATAATAACTAATATACCACCACCCAACAGTGGAAACTCCAGAATTTATATATAGAACTATTACAGGAAATATAGTAAGGTTGAAGAGGAATGGGGGGAATGGAAAAAGAATTTGCCAGGAAGCTGTGTTTTCATAGCAAGCACCTTGATTTTATTTAGACAGCATGTTTATGTGGGTGCCTTAAAGAGTCTTCCCAAATTTTAAGGCATGCTAAGTCACTCCTGAGGGGAATTTTACACCTTCTCTCACAAACAGACACCAGGGGAGATTAATGAACTAAACCCGTCTTCCTTTTCATCTAACTTGAATTAATAATATGTCAATAACTGATAGACTACTAGGCAGAAAATCAGCCAGTTTGATCTAATTGACATTTGTTGAACACTTCATCCAACTACAGCAGAATAAACATTCTTTTCTAATGCAGTCTGGAATATTTACCAAGATAGACCATATTTAGGCCCCCCCCCAAAATCTCAATAAACTTTTAAAGATTTGAGTCATATAGAGTATGCTTACTGACCACAAAATAATTAACTTACAAGTCAATAACAGGAGAAAAAAAAAAAAAGAAGTCAATATCAGAAAGATCTCTGGAAAACCCCAGAATTTGGAAGCTAAATTACATAATTCTAAATAAGCAATGGGTAAAAGAGGAAACCAAGGAGAAATTCAAAATATATTGAATTAAATAAAAATGAAAACACAACAATTTATCAAAATTTGCAAGATGTCACTGAAGCACTTCTTATGGGAAAATTAACAGCACTAAATGCACATGTTAGAAAAGAAAAAGTTCTCAAAACAATGATTATGGCTTCCACTGTCAGTAACTACAAATTTTTTTAATTAAGTTCAAATTAAGTAAAAGAAAGGAAATAATAAAAATCAGAACTGAAATCAACAAAATAGAAAAAACAATAGAGAAAATCAATGAAACCAAGAACTTGATTTTTGAAAAGTTCAATAAAATTTTTAAGACTCTAGGCAGACTAATCAGAGTAATATGAGAGAAAACATAATTATCAATATAAGAAATGAGAGAGATCAAAATACTACAGATTCTATAGACATTAAAGGATAGAAAGGGAATACCATGAACAATTTTGGCCAATAAATTCAACAACTTTTGGAAATGGATAGACTCCTTGAAAACACCAAAGCTCACTCAAGAAGAAACAGATAATTTGAATAGCCCCATATCTATTATTAAAGAAGATAAATTCATAGTTAAAAACCTTCCCCCAGCAGCTGTTTTTCATTTCATACTCTCTCTGGCACTTTTAATCTAAGCTGTCAGTGTCTCCACTGATACAAATTTTTGAAAAATTTATATTTCCTATAAATTCATAAGAGTTCACTCAGTCATACAAAAGTCATAGCCCCAGATCCTTCCACATAATCCTTTCTTTACCTTTGGCTTTTGCTAAGATGGCTGAAGGACAATGCCCTGCAACTACTCAGAGGACCTCTGGTTTGAATAAAAAGATCTGTGAGGAACACTCTTAGTCTCTTATGAATAACTTGCCCAGGTTTCAGCAAAGAGCTGTAGAGTCACACCCTCAGCCTTTTTCTTAGATCATGCTTTCCTGGCATTGACTCTTTTAATTTTAGCATCTTTTGCTATTGGGGAAGCAAAGAATTTTCAGTTATTGTCAGATGCTTGTTCCTTTTTGTATAACAATTCTCAGTTTATTTCTCTCCTCTTGCATTTATACAGCAAGAAGAAGCCAGGCCACACCTTCAACACTTTGCTTAGAAATCTCAACTGTTTATCCAAGTCCATTGCTTACAAGTTCTGCTTTCCGCATAACTGGGGGAACAAAATTCTGCTAAGCTTTCTGTCAAGCTTTCCTCCATGGAGATAACAAGAATTCTCTTTCCTCCAAATTCCAGTAATGCTTTTCTCACATCCTTCTAAGACTATACCAGCAACATTTTTAACATCTGTATTTCTAATACAGTCTTCCAGCCTCTACTCACTGGCAAATTCTTTAATTTATTTATTTATTTATTTATTTTTAAATTTTTTATTTTTTATAAACATATATTTTTATCCCCAGGAGTACAGGTCTGTGAATCACCAGGTTTACACACTTCACAGCACTCACCAAAGCACATACCCTCCCCAGTGTCCATAATCCCACCCCCTTCTCCCAACCCCCCTCCCCCCAGCAACCCTCAGTTTGTTTTGTGAGATTAAGAGTCACTTATGGTTTGTCTCCCTCCCAATTCCATTTTGTTTCATTGATTCTTCTTCTACCCACTTAAGCCCCCATGTTGCATCACCACTTCCTCATATCAGGGAGATCATATGATAGTTGTCTTTCTCTGCTTGACTTATTTCGCTAAGCATGATACTCTCTAGTTCCATCCATGTTGTCGCAAATGGCAAGATTTCATTTCTTTTGATGGCTGCATAGTATTCCATTGTGTATATATACCACATCTTCTTTATCCATTCATCTGTTGATGGACATCTAGGTTCTTTCCATAGTTTGGCTATTGTGGACATTGCTGCTATAAACATTCGGGTGCACGTGCCCCTTTGGATCACTACGTTTGTATCTTTAGGGTAAATACCCAGTAGTGCAATTGCTGGGTCATAGGGCAGTTCTATTTTCAACATTTTGAGGAACCTCCATGCTGTTGTCCAGAGTGGCTGCACCAGCTTGCATTCCCACCCACAGTGTAGGAGGGTTCCCCTTTCTCCGCATCCTCGCCAGCATCTGTCAAGCTCTATTACAAAGCTGTCATCATCAAGACAGCATGGTACTGGCACAAAAACAGACACATAGATCAATGAAACAGAATAGAGAGCCCAGAAATAGACCCTCAACTCTATGGTCAACTAATCTTTGACAAAGCAGGAAAGAATGTCCAATGGAAAAAAGACAGCCTCTTCAATAAATGGTGTTGGGAAAATTGGACAGCCACATGCAGAAAAATGAAATTGGACCATTTCCTTACACCACTCACGAAAATAGACTCAAAATGGATGAAGGACCTCAATGTGCGAAAGGAATCCATCAAAATCCTTGAGGAGAACACAGGCAGCAACCTCTTCGACCTCAGCTGCAGCAACATCTTCCTAGGAACATCGCCAAAGGCAAGAGAAGCAAGGGCAAAAATGAACTATTGGGATTTCATCAAGATCAAAAGCTTTTGCACAGCAAAGGAAACAGTTAACAAAATCAAAAAACAACTGACAGAATGGGAGAAGATATTTTCAAACGACATATCAGATAAAGGACTAGTGTCCAAAATCTATAAAGAACTTAGCAAACTCAACACCCAAAGAACAAATAATCCAATCAAGAAATGGGCAGAGGACATGAACAGACATTTCTGCAAAGAAGACATCCAGATGGCCAACAGACACATGAAAAAGTGCTCCATATCACTCAGCATCAGGGAAATACAAATCAAAACCACAATGAGATATCACCTCACACCAGTCAGAATGGCTAAAATCAACAAGTCAGGAAATCACTGGCAAATTCTAAAGCCAATCCCACATTTTAGGAATTTCTTGTGGTAGCACCCATACTTCCATGTACCAAAATCTGTACTAGTTTTTTATTGCTGCCTAACAAGGTGCCAAAAATACCTCTGCTTATAGAGGGCGCATTTGGCTAGATTAGCCTCATCCAAATAATCTCTTTACCTTAAGGTCAACTGATTAGTAACCTTAATTTTATTTGCCAAATCCCTTTTGCCACATAATGAGACATAATCATGGCAGTGATTTATTATCTTATCTATACATTCTCCTCACACTCAAAGAAGGGGGGATTATATAGGCAATGAGGATCATTAGAAGTAATCTTAAAATTCGGCCTACCATACACTTTAATCTGTAGTAAAAGAAAATAAATCAGTAGCTTCATGGGCCAGGGGTAAGGTGGAAGGAAGGGATTATAAAGAGTCTTAAGGAAATTTTGATGGATACTTTTTACTATCTTAATTGTGGTGTTGGTTTCATAGGTATACATATACGTCAGAACTTATCAAAATGTGCACTTTAAATATACATAGTTTAATGCGTGTCAATTATACCTTAGTAAAGTTGTTAGAGAGAAAGTAATTAACACATTTCAAATCCTGTAAATTGATAAGTTAAAATTGTGGCTTTAAAAAGGACATCCTAAAATGAAACACAAACCCCAATTTACTGTGAAAACCAACCCACTGATTAAAAGTTAGGATCTGGGCTCAGAGAGCTGCATCAGTTTAGTAACTAAGCAAGTTATCTAAAAACGCTTAACTAGGATTGTTATTCTATTCGCAAGAGTTTGAAATGGAAGTCTTAGCCTAGTGGTACTCTACAACCATGACTTTGAACTCTCTGCCTTCCTGTTTTCTTAAATTTGTATAAACAGTAGCTTAGGCAAATGTCAAAACTAAGACAAGTACTATCTGTTGGCTAATTGAACATTAAGGAAAAAAGTGGAAGTTAAAAAAATTAAGTCAAGGATAGCAACAGAAGTATAGATAGACATAGAGAGAATCTTCCAAATCAGATTATTTTAAGTTAAGTCAAACTGTTCAGAAACCGGCATAAAGGGACTTGAGTAGGGGTTCTCTGTTTGGGCAGACCATTACAGTTGGCAACTGATGTAATATTAAACTTTAAGAAACAACTATAGTTTTCAGCTGTGGGGAAAAAAAAAAAAAAAAAAAAAAAAAAAAATATATATATATATATATATATATATATTAGTTATGTCTCTCCCAGCAAGGGAAAAAAAGCAAAACTGAACTGTTGGGACTACAACAAAATAAAAAACTTTTGCACAAAGGAAACCATCAACAAAACAAAAAGGAAACCTACAGAATAGGAGAAGCTATTTGTAAATCATACATTAGATAAGGGGTTAATATCCAAAATATGTAAAGATCTTACACAACACAAAGAACCCAATTTTAAAATGGGCAGAGAAACTGAATAGACAGTTTTCCAAAGAAAACGTCCGGATGGTCAACAGACGCGTGAAAAGATGTTTCACATCACTAATCATCAAAATGCAAATTTAAACCACAATGAGATATTACTGCATACCGGTCAAAATAGCCAGTATTAAGAAGACGATAACAAGTTTTAGCAAGAGGTGGAGAAAAGGAATCCTTAGGCACTGTTGGTGGAAATGTAAATTGATGCAACCGCTGTGGAAAAACAGTATGGAGGTTCCTCAAAAAATTAAAAATAAATTACCATGTGATAGAATTCTACTGTTGGGTATTTACCCAAAGAAAATAAAAACAGTAATTCAAAAGATAATATGCATCTCTATGTTTATTGCAGCATTATTTACAATAATCAAGATACACAAGCAATTCAAGTATCCATCCATAGACTAATGGATAAAGAAGCTGTGGTATATTTAAACACACACACACACACACCAGAATATTACCCAGCCATAAAAAAGAATGAAATTTGGCCATTTGTGACAACATGGATGGACTTCGAGGTTACAGTGCTAAGTAAATCAAATCAAAGAAAGAAAAATATATGATTTCATTCATAATTGGAATTTAATGAATAAAACAAATGAACAGCAAACAAAGAACAGATTCTTAAATACAGAGAACAAATTGATAGTTGCCAGAAGAGAGGTTGGGGAGAAATAGGTGAAATAGATAAAGGGGATTAAGATACCATGATGACCACTGACTAATGTATAGAATTATTGTCATCATATTGTACACTTGAAACTAACATAGCACTGTATGTTAATTATACTTCAATTTAAAAAAATAAATAAATAAACTTTTTAAAAAAGTGGTAACCATTTCTTTTGGATTCCTTATTCCATTTCCACAAGTCCACAGTTGGCATAATGGTCTCAGAACAACTGCTGGGTCACATTAACTTTTCTTCCTTTTTTCTTTTTTAAAGTAAGTTTATTTTTTTTTTTTAAGATTTTATTTATTTATTTATTTGACAGAGAAAGAGAGAACAACAAGCACAAGCAGCAGGGAGCAGCAGAGGGAGAGGGGGAAGCAGGCTTCCTGCTGAGCAGGAGCCCAATGTGGGCTTGATCCCAGAACCCTGGGATCATGACCTGAGCTGAAAGCAGACACTTAACTGACTGAGCCACCCAGGCACCCCATCTTTTCTTCTTATGGAAAAAAAAAAAGAATACTTCAGTTTTTCTAAAAGATTTTATTTATTTATTTGACAGACAGAGATCACAAGTAGGCAGAGAGGCAGACAGAGAGAGAGAGGGGAAGCAGGCTCCCCGCTGAGCAGAGCCTGATGCGGAGCTCAATCCCAGGACCCTGGGATCATGACCCCAGCCGAAGGCAGAGGCTTTAACCCACTGAGCCACCCAGGTGCCCCAGTTTTTTGCTTTTCATAGGCATATATTTTATCATCTCCAGACTTATATCTCAGATATTGAGAACTAATAGAAAGTAATGATTAATACTTTGAAGTCCAAGTCAAACTCTCGCCTGTCACTTACTGTGTGACTATAGAGAAGTAATCTACTTTCTCTAATATTCAGTTTTTCATCTATAAACTTGTGTTACAATACCTAACACTTATTGAGCCTTATAACAGGACACACCCTATACACAACAACTCAAGCCATTTATCTCATGTAGTCCTTAATGACCATGCATGGTAACACTGTATTATATTCATAATAGGGATTTAAAAAGTGGGTCCTATTGTGGCACAACCAACAAGTGATAGAGCCAAGATTTGAACCCCATATTCTGACCTTCGAACCTGACTCTTAGCCACTGCACTAAATTATGCACTGCACTAAATTAAACTAAATTTCATGATGATATTATGGAAGTAATGTATGAAAAACTGCTCAGTGTCCAACACACACACATAAATCCTAAGAGGAGCTATTACAAAGTTCACAATTCTTTATCAAGTCTGAGTCCTTTACTTGTCATGGCTCAAAGGATTTGGGCAGGGTGACAAAGTATTATTGGCAAAGTGATTCCCTTAAATTTTTTTAAAAAGATTTTATTTATTTATTTGACAGAGAGAGAGAGATCACAAGTAGGCAGAGAGACAGGCAGAGAGAGAGGGAGGAAGCAGGTTCCCCACTGAGCAGGTAGGCCGATGTGGGAGCTTGATCCCAGGACCCTGAGACCATGACCTGAGCTAAAGGCAGAGGCTTAATCCACTGAGCCACCCAGGTGCCCCAAGTGATTCCCTTTAAATAAGACCTCAAAACTATGGCACTTATTTTGTTCAATACTATAAGTTAATTAGTAATATTTAATGAAAACAAAAGTCTAATGGCTCTCATTCTTTCTCTCCTACTTCGTGCTGAGTCTCAACAGGCTCACTTGCTTCCCAGTCTCTGGGTCCTTTTTCCAAATCTCTCACACCGATTCCATATGATCTGGTTTTTTAAAATTTAAACTCAATTTAGTTAACATATACTCTTTTGGGGTGCCTGGGTGGCTCAGTCCTCAAGCATCTGCAAGGTTATGATCCTAGGGTCCTCGGATTGAGCCCCATGTCAGGCTCCCTGCTCAGCAAGGGGCCTGCTTCTCCCTCTCCCACTCACCCATTTGTGTTCCCTCTCTTGCGGTTTCTCTCTCTCTCTGTGTCAAAAAATTAATAAAATCTTAAAAAAATTAAAAAACTATATACACACACACACACATACACACACTCTATTATTAGTTTCAGGGGTAGAATCCAGTGATTCATCAGTTGCATATAACATTCAGTGCTCATTATATCACATTCTCTCCTTAATACCCAGTTACCCCATCGCCCCACCCACCCCCCCTCCAGCAACCCTCATTTTGTTTCCTAGAGTTAAGAGTCTCTTATGGTTTGTCTCCCTCTCTGTTTTCATCTTACATAATGATCTTTCTAAATGCTAACCTAATCATGCTGCTGCCTTGATTCAAACTTATCAGTGGCTCTTTAATTTGGTTTAGAACTTCTCAAACTATCTCACCTTACCTTGGGCCACTACCCTTTGAGAACCCTTGAGACCCTGGAGTACAACCCATGTTGGGAAGATGACAGAAAACCAGGGCCAGAGATGTGGTTGGTATTGGGTTGCTAGAAGTGAATACACAGGACATTCAGTGTAATTTAATAACTTTTCTAGCTTCCTGTATTGACTTTATGAAGATTATCCAAATGTCCTCTATTCAGTTCTCTCAATAATTGCAAAAAGTTGGCAACTTGCACTAGTTTTCCACCACAGTAATTGGTGATTAAATCTTTTAAATGGCAACACTAGACGAAAATCACCTTTCCATAAATAAAGATCTATATATGTTCTTTACTGCAGGCTTGGCTGACAGAAGACCAAAAGGGAGAACTTGGAATTAAAATATGTATTTTTTATATGTAGGAAAAGACTGCTCTTTGGCCAAAGCCCCAAATCATGAATAAGCAACCATCGCTAATTAGTGATAACAAATTGTACACATGCTCTGAAAATCAGCCAATCAGCAATAGCTTCACTCCAGTAATTACGCTTCTGAAAGTTACCAAATCAATGATAACCCAAGCTTCACAAAGTCGGCCAGTGACAAACCCGTACTTCTGGACAACAGCCAGTCTGCCTCATTTCAGTGACCACACTAGCACATCTGCAAGTCCACCAATGCCTAAAAGCCAGCCTTCCCATAACATTGAATAATACTATGCTTTAAAAGTACAAATCTTCCTTGTAAGCGGGGAGTTTATATTTTTTATGTCAGATATTGAGTTCAGCTTATTGTTGTTCACAAGTCTGCTGCAGTTTAAACAGTTTGGCTCCTATTTACAGTTAGTTATGGATTCCAACTGCTGAGTGGCAAATATACTATCATGACTGTGACTTATCAAATTCAATTTTTTGATTCTTGCTGTGGTTGCTCTTTGAGTATATTTGAACTCCAAAATGCTGAAACATAAGTGTAAATTTTGTGATAAGTTTTGTGAACAGGGAGTATTTATTAAATGAGGAAAAAGTCCTTTGGAAACTCTCTGTCCAGTTTCCTATTGTGGATTTAATCTTAAAAAAATGGTGAAAAGTCTGATATAAACTAGTATATAATAATAACAACCTGTGCCAAAATTATGAAACATTCAACTGAGGAAAATAAAATAATCACAGTAGAAGTTGTAATGGCTTTCCACACTGGATATCATCACTAATCTTCAGTTCAAATGACTGGATGTCCTGCTACTGGAAAGAATATCCCAATGGAAAAGTCAACAAATGATGTTGGAAAAACCAGACAGCAACATGCAGCATAATGAAACTGGACCACTTTCTTACATCATACACAAAATTAAATTCAAAATGGATGAAAGACCTAAATGTGAGACAGGAAACCATCAAAATCCTAGAGGAGAACACAAGCAACAACTCTTTGACATCAGTCATAACAACTTCTTACTAGATACATTTCCAGAGGCAAAGGAAACTTTCAAAGGCAAACATGTACTATTGGGACTTCATTAAAATAAAAAGCACAGCAAAGGAAACAATCAACAAAACTAAAAGGCAGCCTCTGGAATGGGAAAAGACATTTGCAAATGACATATCTGATAAAGGGTTAGTATCCAAAATCTATAAAGAATTTAACAAACTCAACACCCAAAAAAACAAATAATTCAGACAAGAAATGGGCTGAAGACATGAACAGACATTTATCCAAAGAAGACATACATATGGCCAATAGATGTATGAAAAAATGCTCCACATCATTAAGCATCAGGGAAACACACATCAAAACCACAATGAGATACCACCTCACGCCAGTCAGAATGGCTAAAATCAACAAGTCAGGAAATGACAGATGTTGGTGAGGATGTGGAGAAAGGGGAACATTCTTACACTTTTGGTGGGAGTGCAAACTGGTACAGCCACCCTGAAAAACAGTATATAGGTTCCTGAAAAAGTTAAAAATAGAACTACCTTATGTAGTTTTCAGCAATTACTTAAAGAACCACCTTTCAGCAATTGCTCTACCAGGTATTTATCCAAAGAATAAAAAAATATTTATTCAAAGGGGCACATGCACCCTGATGTTTATAGAAACATTATCAATAATAGCAACATTATATAAAGAGCCTAAATGTCTATTGATTAATGAGTGGATTAAAAAAAAGTTGTGGAGATATATATATATATATATATATATATTGTTAGTAAAATCTCTTCTAGATGGATATATATATATATATATATATATATACATACATATAGATATATAGAATATTACTCCGCCATCAAAAAGGATGAAATTTGCCACTTGCAATGACATGGATGGAACTAGAGGTTATTATGTTAAACGAAACAAGTCAGTCAGAGAAAGACAGATACCAAAAGATTTCAGTCATATGTGGAATTTAAGAAATAGAAGAGGGGAACTGGGTGGCTCAGTTGGTTAAGCATCTGCCTTCAGCTCAGGTCATGATCCCAGGGTCCTGGATTTGAACCCCACATTGGTGATCAAAGAGCCTGCTTCTACCTCTGCTGCTCCATCCTGCTTGTGCTTGCTCTTGCTCTCTCTCTGTCAAATAAAAGTCTTGGGGCACCTGGGTGGCTCAGTGGGTTAAAGCTTCTGCCTTCGGCTCAGGTTATGATCCCAGGGTCCTGGGATCGAGCCCCACATCGGGCTCTCTGCTTGGCAGGGAGCCTGCTTCCTCCTCTCTCTCTGCCTGCCTCTCTGCCTACTTGTGATCTCTGTCTGTCAAATAAATAAAATCTTATTTATAAATAAATAAATAACGTCTTTTAAAAAATAAAAATAAATAAGAAACAGAACAGATGAACATAGGGGCAAGGAAAATAGAGGGGAGATAAACTGTAACAGACCCTTAGAGAACAAACTATAGAGAACAAACTAAGGGCTGCTGGGGAGGAGTATACACTAAAAAGGTGATGGGTATTAAGGAGGGCACTTGTTGTGATGAGCACTGGATATTATATGTAAGTGATGAATCACTAAATTCTGCTCCTGAAGCTAGTATTACACTATATGTTAATTAATTAAAATTTAAATTAAAACTTGAAAAAGTTTAATGTTTCAATTTATTGTTTACATTTAAAAAAAGAGAATGTGCTGCTATGAGAAGTATTTTCTGATCCCAAAATCATAAGCAAATTATTAAGATAAAATCTACTGCAGTAATAAAAAATGTAATAGTTCCATATACTGTTAGAGAGCTTATCAAAGATATAAAGCCTTACTTTTTTATAATAACTACAGATGCAAGTAATCATAATATGAAAAACATGTTCCTTTTGCTTGTATAATACTTGTCTCATGAAAAAGTATTACTTACAAAGCTATTGTTAGTAAAATCTCTTCTAGATGAGATTTCATAGGGGCTCTATTACAGAGGTGAGACTTAATGAGAAAAATTACACTGCTTTTGGTGATAATACAAATACAAATTTGGGTGGATATGTGCATGAAAATGCAGACAGTATTTATTCAAAGTTGAAGCAAACATAAAGGGAAGGTGTTGGGTGTCCTGTTCTACATAATGTAGCTCAAACAGCATCTAATGTTCTTTCTACTGACATTGAAGTCATTGCTATGAAATTATTCTCCAATTTCAGCATTTATGCTTTTCAAACTGAGCAGTTAAAAGATTTTTGTGAGAACTATAAGAAAGAAAAATTAACCCCACATACAATTGCACCAAAAAGAATAAAATACCAAGGAATAAATTTAACCAAGGAGATGAAAGACCTGTACCTAGAAAACTATAATACATTAATGAGAGAAATTGAAGAAGACACAAATAAATGAAAAGATATTCTGTTCTCATGGATTGGAAGAATTAATACTATTAAAATATCCATTCTGCCCAAAGCAATCTACAAATTCAATGTCATCTCTACCAAAATTATAATGGATGTTTCACAGAAATGAAATAAGCAATCCTAAAATTTCTGTGGAACAAAAAAAGACCTCAAACAGCCGAAGTAATCTTGAGAAAGAACTAAGCTGAAGGCGTCACACTCCCTAATTTCATGCTGTGTTACAAATCTAAGTGATCAAAACAGTTGATGTTGCCATTAATACGAACACTTAGATCAATAGAACAGAATAGAGAGCCCAGAAAAAAACCATGCTTATATGGTCAGTTAATTTATGAGAAAAGAACCAAAAATACACCGTGGGAAAGGGCAGTCTCTTCAATAAGTAACATTGGGGAAGTTGGACAGTGACATATAAAAGAATGAAGCTGGACCACTAGTCTTACACCATACACCAAAATTAACTCAAAATGGATTAAAGACTTGAATGTAAGACCTGAAACCATAATACTCCTAGAAGAAAATGTAGGCAGTAAGCTCCTTGATATAGGTCTTGGCAGGGACTTTTGGATCTGACACTAAAAATAAAAACAAAAACAAAAATAAACAAATGGGACCACATCAAACTAAAAAGCTTCTACACAGCGAACTATCAAACAAAATGAAAGGCAAGCTACTGAATGGGAGAAACTATTTGCAAATCATATGTCTGATAAGGTGTTAATATCCAAGATATATGAAGAAAACAGTTTACTCAATAGTAAATAGATAGATAATACATAGATAGATAGATAGATAGATAGATAGATAGATAATTGATTAAGAAATGAACAGAAGATCTGAATAGATATTTTTCCAGAAAAGACATATGGATGGCCAACAGGTACATGAATGGATGCTCAATATCATTAATCATCAGGGAAATATAAATAAAAACCACAGTGAGATAATCACCTCACACCTATCAGAATGGCTAGTATCAAAAAGATAAGAAATAGAAAGTGTTTTTGAGGATGTGTAGAAAAGGAACCTTCTTGCACTGTTGGGAATGTAAGTTAGTAAAGCTACTATGGAAAACAGTATGGAGGTTCCTCAAAAAAATTAAAGCAAACTACCATTTGATCCAGCAGTTCTCTGTGTAGTTAGCTGAAGAAAACATAAACACCAACCCAAGAAGATATATGCACTCCCATGTTCATTGAAGCATTACTTAGTTAAGATATGGAAACAACCTAAGTGTCCTAATATAGTAATGCTGATAATTGATGGATTAATGGGTAAAGAAATTGTGGTATATAAATGTAATGGAACATTATACAACCATAAAAAGAAAGAAGTCTTGCCATTTGTGACAGCATGAATGGATCTTGAGGGCATTATAAGAGAAATAATTCAGAGGAAGACAAATGAAATATTATCTTACTTATATGTGGCATCAAAAATACTAGAAAAACAAAAACGAACATACAAAACTAAACTGATAAATGAAGAAAGAAGATTAGTGGTTGTCAGAGGCAGGGGTCAGGGGGCAGGAGGGGCATAGGCAAAATGAGTGAAGGGGATCAAAAAGTACAAAATTATGGTAATAAAATACATAGGAAATGAGGTGGTAATGTATAGTGTAGCGACTATAGTTAATACTGCATATTTGAAAGTTGCTGAGAGAGTAGATCTTAAAAGTTCTCATTTTTAAAAATGTGTACAGTGATAGCCATTGCTGTTTGTTGTATTAGTAAAAAACCAGAAACAACTTAAATGCCCATCAGTAGAGAACTAGATGAATGAAGAATGATAAAGTTATAGGATTAAATAACTACATGGCACTTAAAAAGGAGTGAACTTAAACTTTACCTATCAACATGGATAGATCAAAAATAAATAGGAAAAAAGACAACTATAGTCACTGCTATGTTTTTGGTCCTTATAGTTTTACCTTATTCAAAATGTTGTATGAATGAAATCATACAATATGTAGTCTCCTTTCCAGCTTCTTTCACTTAGCTTAATACATTTGAGATTTATCCATATTGTTGTACATAGAAGTAGTTCCTTTCCATTGTTCAAATATTTTGCCCAGTTTTTTACTGAGCTGTTATTTATGTAACACTGCTTTAAAAAATAAAGTGCTAGGAAGACTTTAAAAAAAATTTGTGTGATATCGTTAGCATTCAGTAGTCTTCAGGTCTCTTGGATTCAGAATCCATTGGCTCTCTAAAACAGTCATTTGAGAAAATCCTCAGCTTATTTGAAGCACCTAAATCATACTTTAATTCTGAAGAAAAGACTCCCAAATTAAAACAATCCATTGAGTGAAGCCTAATTTTTTCTTGATTGTACTTTTCGGTATCTCTTTAGTAATGGATAGTAATAGAAGAGAAAACAGTGTTATTGAGGTCTCCCAACTCTCAAAGAAAATTTTGGAATGTGTTAAAGAATTACAGAAAAATTCATCCTTTTAA
The DNA here is from genome assembly GCF_009829155.1 of Mustela erminea. Taxonomy (NCBI): domain Eukaryota; kingdom Metazoa; phylum Chordata; class Mammalia; order Carnivora; family Mustelidae; genus Mustela; species Mustela erminea. The sequence continues at coordinate 46,781,402 of NC_045615.1, read as the reverse complement.
GTGTCAAGACTGCTCTTAAGAGGGATATTACTTATGAAGAAGTAAGTAAGTTCTGACTTGAAATGGATTATTATTATGTCACTTGTCATTACTATTTTCTATATGATTTAATCCCTTGAACGATTTGATTCTTTTACATGGTTGTTTCTAAATACTCTTCTGGCATGGGAGCAAGTGGAATCATCATGTGCCGTGTGGAAGAAAAGAACATTGACAGCAATGCTTTTGTCAGTGGACAACATTTTTAAAAGTCATTGATCACGGATGAATGGATAAGGAAGATGTGGTCCATATACACTATGGAGTATTATGCCTCCATCAGAAAGGACGAATACCCAACTTTTGTAGCAACATGGACAGGACTGGAAGAGATTATGCTGAGTGAAATAAGTCAAGCAGAGAGAGTCAATTATCATATGGTTTCACTTATTTGTGGAGCATAACAAATAGCATGGAGGACATGGGGAGTTAAAGAGGAGAAGGGAGTTGGGGTAAATTGGAAGGGGAGGTGAATCATGAGAGACTATGGACTCTGAAAAACAATCTGAGGGTTTTGAAGTGGCGGGGGGGGGGGTGGTGGGAGGTCAGGGTACCAGGTGGTGGGTATTATAGAGGGCATGGATTGCATGGAGCACTGGGTGTGGTGAAAAAATAATGATACTGTTATGCTGAAAATAAATAAATTTTAAAAAATTATATAAAAGAAAATTACCAAAAAAAAAGTCATTGATCAACAGCACTGTACCAGTGGAAGATGGTAGTATATGCTTCAATAAACTAAATTTGAAAACTGATTTATGCCAGTGCATACCAGTTCATAATACTACTATTGAGTGTGTTTTTTCATTAATGAATGTTCAATGAACAACAAAGGAAAGAAAAGAATTTTCTACAGACCACTGTGTGGAAACTATCTCACAATGTAAATTAAACATAAACTATAATAAAAAATTTTATAAGTAAATTCTGCAAGATAAATAAATGCTAGGGAGAGCCAAATCATGAGAGAAATAGATAATTAAAGAGAGATGTAATTTAGATATTTTTATAATTATTTCAAATAAACAGTGAATATTTTAGTACAAGTAGGTCCCATTCAACATTTTTCTTTTCTCTCAATGTACATTAACATGAGTAATTAGAAATCACTCAAATTTAACTGGACATTCTGTATTTTCATTTGCTACATCTGGCAACCCTGGATTGGAGTTGATAAGCACATATAAGACTGCTCTCTAGGTGGTCATTTTGTGATTTTTTTTTTTCTTTGCAAGAAAGTCAATTAGAAATCTGAAGAAAATCAGTGGTCCACAGTCTGGCACAAGTATTCCTAAGCCATACTAGGTTGCAGGTAATCTTCAATCTCATATTCTGCTGCCTCCCAGATCAATTTAGAGGAGAAAAAAAAAAAACTAGGATTATACTATAGAATTATTTAGATAAAGATGCCACAACTGAACTTCTCTGAATCTGAGCAGCTACTACAGGGGTAATAGAGCTCTTCTAATAATGGTTGTACCACCTTTGGCCACCATTCATATATCAGCAAATTTGTAGAGAAAAGCACTGGGCTACGGCTTCATGAAGAACACAGGAAATTTGCTCTTAAGGAGCCTCCATTTCTCAAACCATCAGTGGTTTTCTGCTAGTTACCTATTATGTTAACAGTCTTGGAATATCTGCATTTTTATTTTATTAACATATTACTTATATATTAACTTTGTGCATAAATTCATTAATAAAATGTTTATAAATTATTCTTTTAACTAAAGCAATCTCAATATCTTACAGCTTTTTTATTGAGGTATAATTGACATACAATGTTATATTAGTTTCAGGGGTATAACATAGTGATTCAGCAGTTCTATACATTATTCAGTGCTCACCACAATGAGTGTAGTCACCATCTGTCACCATACAACATTATTATGATACTATTTTTTTAAGATATAAGTGTTTTCATTTTATTTTTTCAAGTTTTTATTTAAATTCAATTTAGTTAATCTACAGGGTAATATTATTCTCAGGTGTGCAATAGTGTGTCAGGTCTCAGGTGTGCAATATAGTCTCAGGTGTGCAATATAGCAAATATCAACACTTCCATACAACACCGGTGCTCTTCATAAGTGCACTCCTTCACCCCCATCACCTATTTAACCCATTTCCCTAACCCCCTCTCCTGTGGTAACCATCAGTTTGTTCTCTAGTTAAAAGTCTGTTTCTTGGTTTGCCTCTCTCTGTTTCCATTTTATTCCCTTTCCTCCTTTGTTTTGTTTCTTACATTCCACATATGAGTGAAATCGAATGGTATTTACCTTTCTCTGATTGATTTATTTTACTTAACATAATGCTCTCTAGGTCCATCCATGCTGTTGCAAATGGCAAAATTTCATACTTTTTGATGGATGAGTAATATTCCATTGTAGATGTATATCTTATCTTCTTTATATATTCATCAGTGTGTGGCTATATGGGCTGTTTCCATAATTTGGCTATTGCAGATATGCTGCTATAAACATCAGGATGCATGTATCCCTTTGAATTTGTATTTCTGTATTCTGTGGGTGAATACCTAATAGTGATCAATTAATCTTTGACAAACAAGGGAGAATATCCAATGGGAAAAAGATAGTCTCTTCAACAAATGATGTTGGGAAAACTGGACAGCAACATGCAGAAAAATGAAACTGGACCACTTTCTTATACCATACACAAAAATAAATTCAAAATGGAATAAGGACCTAAATGTGAGATGTGAAACCAATTCCAGAAGAAAATTCAGGCAGTAACCTCTTTGACATCAGCCAAACAACTTCTTTCTAAATAAGTGTCCTGAGGCAAGGGAAACAAATGCAAAAATAAACTATTGGGACTTCAAGACTTTTCAAGATAAAAAGATTCTGTACAGCAAAGGAAACAATCAACAAAACTATAAAGCAGCCTATAGAATAGGAGAATATATTTGCAAATTGATATATCTGGTAAAGTGCTAGCATCCAAAATATATAAAGAACGTAAAACTCAACACCCTGAAAACTAATAATCCAATTAAAAATGGCAGAAGACATGGATAGACATTTTTCCAAAGGAAACATATAGATGGCCAACACACACATGAAAATATACTCAGCATCACTGATCATCAGGGAAACGCAAATCAAAACTACAATGATATATCACCTCACGCCTGTCAGAATGACTAAAATCAACAGCACAAGAAAAAAACAGGTGTTGGCAAGGTTGTGGAGAAAGGGGAACCCTCCTTCTCTGTTGGTGGGAATGCAAACTGGTGCAGCCACCCTGAAAAACAGTATGGAGATTCCTCAAAAAGTTAAAAATAGAATTACCGGGACGCCTGGGTGGCTCAGTTGGTTAAGCAGCTGCCTTCGGCTCAGGTCATGATCCCAGCGTCCTGGGATCGAGTCCCACATCGGGCTCCTTGCTCGGCAGGGAGCCTGCTTCTCCCTCTGTCTCTGCCTGCCATTCTGTCTGCCTGTGCTCATTCTCTTCCCCTCTCTCTCTGATAAATAAATAAAATCTTTAAAAAAAAAATAGAATTACCTTATGATATTATTGAAATACCTTATGATATTAAGAAATACCTTATGATATTATACTGCATGCTATACTTTTCATCTTCATGATGAAATTATTTATTCATTTTTTTCACCATTATTTTATAACTAAAAGTTTGTACCTCTAAATCCTCTTTATCTATTTTGCCCAGCCCCTTACCCACCTCCCCTCTGGCAACAACTAATTTGTTCTCTGTATTTAAGAGTGTGTTTTTTGTTTGTTCATTTGCTTTGTTTTTTTAGATTCCACATTTAAGTAAAAATCATACAGTATTTGTCCTTCTCTGTCTGATTTGATTTACTTAACATTGTACCCTCTAGGTCCATCCACATTGCCACAAATGGCCAGATTTCATTCTTTTTTTGGCTAAAATATTCCATTGTATGTATCGATAGACACACACACACACACACACACACACACACACACACACACACACCACATCTTCTTTATCCATTCGTCTATGGATGGATACTGAAGATTGCTTCTGTATCTTAGCTATTGTAAATCATGCTGCAGTAAAACAGGGGTGCATATATCTTTTTGAAATACTGTTTTCATTTTCTTTGGGTAAATACTCAGTAGTGGAATTACTAGAGCATATGGTAATGCTGTTTTTAATTTTCTGAGGAACCACCACACTGTTTTCCACAGCAGTTGTTCCAATTTACATTCCCACCAATAGTGACCAAGGGTTCCTTTTCTCCACTCTTGCCAACACCTGTTATTTCTTGTCTTCTTGATTCTAGCCATTCTGACTGATGTGCAGTAATATCTCATTGTGGTTTAGATTTGTATTTTCCTAATGGTTAGTGATGTTGAGCATCTTCTCACTTGTCTGTTGACCATAAGTATGTCTTCTTTGGAGAAGTGTCTGTTCAGGTCCTCTGCTTATTTTTTAATCAGATTGTTTGGGGGTTTTTTGTGTTAAGTATGTAAGTTCTTTATACATTCTGCATACTACCCCCTTACCCTAAATATCATTTGCAAATATCTTCTCCTAATCAGTAGGTAGGCTTTTTTTTTTAATTTTTATTTATTTATTTATTTGACAGAGACCACAAGTAGGCAGAGAGAGGGGAAGGGAAGCTGGCTCCCTGCTGAGCACACAGCCCGATGTGGGGCTCGATCCCAGGACCCTGAGATCATGACCAGAGCAGAAGGCAGAGGCTCAACCCACTGAGCCACCCAGGTGCCCCATACGTTGGCTTTTTGTTTTGTTGATGGTATCCTTTGTTGTGCAAAAGCCTCAATATCTAACAGCTTTGATAACAATCCTGATTATTGAAAGACTCCATATTTGGTAATTCACCAACTCACTAATGTTTATCTGTAACCCTCAAAGCAATATTACAGTTATTTTGTGGTTAGTTGAGGACATGAGCATGCATGGAGCAGCAGAATATCTGAGTTGTCTTACATGCAACCTCAGCTACCTGAGACCAAACAAGGTAATCCTTAGTCTTCTTGCTTCAGCTGCCATACTGTAAATAAATGTCTTTTAGTGGTCTATTTAGTGCCATACTTTGGTATTTTATGCTTTTCATTGGTGATTTTGCTGTTTAAAGTCATGCTGAAGCATAGTACTGCAATGGTATCTAATGTTCCAAATACAAGATGGATGTGATGTTGTCAACATGGAAAAAACACGTGTTTGTTAAGTTTCACTAAGGCATGAGTTATAGTGCTATTGGCCATGAGTTCAATGTTAATGAGTCAATATAAATAGTGTCTTTAAACAGAAATACACAGAAAACAATATTTCCACTAAAAACAATGGTTCGGTGTTCAAGGTAACTGAATAGAACATAACTACCTTGATAAGAATCAACTGTATGTATGCATGTATATGTTTATATCAGAATCAATTTTTGTGAAATATATTATTTTCTCTTATTATGTATGACACACTTTGGTAATCTCTTATATTTCCTTTTTTTTTCTTATATTTCCTTTTAATGCTGCTTATTATGGTCTCAACTCCCTAAATTATGTATGACCCACTATTAGGTCATGGTTGGCAGTTGGAAACACTTTCTATCTAAACACAGAAAAGCAGTTTTTCTAAGATTAGTAAATAGAGTCAGTATTGAACATTTATGGAAAAGATAATGAGACAAGTTAAATGATTGCATTCTGAAGAAATTTGAAAAGTGGTCATCCTTTCAGATCCCATGTTAGTTTTTATTTTCTTATTGGATATATAACAGCTGTTGAATATAAGAACCATTTAATTCATAGACACCATTTCTTTCTGACATTTGACAAGTTCATAATCTTTTAAAAATGAAGCAGTAAAGGTTGGTTTGTGATCAAATTTAATGCAGAAGTCCAGAAACTTTCCATATATGAACTAGTGGGTATTTATTCCTTGCATGCTAAACAAGACTGGCTTATACATTTCAGCAAATATTTGGTTGGAAGTGTTCTATGTGGGATATTGGTTCGAAGGGGCAATGGAAAGATTACCCAGGCTTTGTTCTGCTTGGTTATTGGCCCAGTTCAGTTCAAATTAGTCTGTTCTGATATAAAGGAAGAATTTTCATTGTGATTATTAATTAGTTGTTAATAACAGTGGTATTAGGATATGTTAAACTATGCCACCAAAATAAATAAGTTCCAATAAATAAGCAGCTTGGTACATAGAGGCTTATTTTTGTTCATGTCACAATTCAGTGAAGGCCTGGTAGCTCTCCTATGGGCAATAACTCAGGAATCCAGGCTGTTTCCTTTTGTTCTGCTAATCTGCAGCTTCAAGTACACCCTGGCATTACTTCTCTGAAGATGGAGAAAAGAAGACAAAGAATATAAAAGACTATTGTGGTTATTTTAGAGATCAAGTCTAAAAGCGATTCTTTACTTTTGTCCATATTCCATTGGCCAGGACCCAGACACAGGGCCAACCAAACTCAAAGGCAAGCTGGGAAATGGGGAGGAGCATTCAGATATGGGAGAGCTCTAATAGTCTCTACCACAGGCAACAGTTTCTCCATCCTCCATGTTGGTCCTCACATTTGTGCAAGAAATCTGTATCTTGGTTGATTACATGACTGAGGACACTTTTAGATAGCTGTCTGTGTTTATGGTTGTTATTAATATATATTTTTATTAATGAAATAAACAAATAAATGTTTTAAAATATTTAATTAATTAATTAATTGTTTGTTTAATAAATAAATATTTTGTTTTTTTAATTAAATTTATTTATTTTCAGCATAACAGCATTCATTATTTTTTCACCACACCCAGTGCTCCATGCAATCCATGCCCTCTATAATACCCACCACCTGGTACCCCAACTTCCCCCCCCACTACTTCAAAACCCTCAGATTGTTTTTCAGAGTCCATAGTCTCTCATGATTCACCTCCCTTTCCAATTTACCCCAACTCCCTTCTCCTCTTTAACTCCCCATGTCCTCCATGCTATTTGTTATGCTCCACAAATAAGTGAAACCATATGATAATTGACTCTCTCTGCTTGACTTATTTCACTCAGCATAATCTCTTCCAGTCCTGTCCATGTTGCTACAAAAGTTGGGTATTCGTCCTTTCTGATGGAGGCATAATACTCCATAGTGTAAATGGACCACATCTTCCTTATCCATTCGTCCGTTGAAGGGCATCTTGGTTCTTTCCATAGTTTGGCGACCGTGGCCATTGTTGCTATAAACATTGAGGTACAGATGGCCCTTCTTTTCACTACATCTGTATCTTTGGGGTAAATACCCAGGAGTGCAATTGCAGGGTCATAGGAAAGTTCTATTTTTAATTTCTTGAGGAATCTCCACACTGTTCTCCAAAGAGGCTGCACCAACCTGCATTCCCACCAACAGTGTAAGAGTGTTCCCCTTTCTCCACATCCCCTCCAACACATGTTGTTTCCTGTCTTGTTAATTTTGGCCATTCTAACAGGTGTAAGGTGATATCTCAATGTGGTTTTAATTTGAATCTCCCTGAGGGCTAGTGATGATGAACATTTTTTCATGTGTCTGTTAGCCATTTGTATGTCTTCATGGGAGAAGTGTCTGTTCATATCTTCTGCCCATTTTTTTATATGATTGCCTATTTTGTGCATGTTGAGTTTGAGGAGTTCATTATAGATCCTGGATATCAACCTTTTGTCTATACTGTCATTTGCAAATATCTTCTCCCATTCCGTGGGTTGCCTCTTTGTTTTGTTGACTGTTTCCTTTGCTGTGCAGAAGCTTTTGATTTTGATGAAGTCCCAAAAGTTTATTTTCGCTTTTGTTTCCTTTGCCTTTGGAGACATATCTTGAAAGAAGTTGCTGTGGCTGATATCGAAGAGATTACTGCCTATGTTCTCCTCTAGGATTCTGATGGATTCCTGTCTCACGTTGAGGTCTTTTATCCATTTTGAGTTTATCTTTGTGTACAGTGTAAGAAAATGGTTGAATTTCATTCTTCTACATATAGCTGTCCAGTTTTCCCAGCACCATTTATTGAAGAGACTGTCTTTTTTCCACTGTATATTTTTTCCTGTTTTGTTGAAGATTAATTGACCGTAGAGTTGAGGGTCCATATCTGGGCTCTCTACTCTCTTCCACTGGTCTATGTGTCTGTTTTTATGCCAGTACCATGCTTTCTTGGTGACCACAGCTTTGTAATAAAGCTTGAAACATGATGCCCCCAGTTTTATTTTTGTTTTTCAACATTTCCTTAGCGATTCGGGGTCTCTTCTGATTCCATACAAATTTCTGGATTATTTGCTCCAGCTCTTTGAAGAATACTGGTGGAATTTTGATTGGAATAGCATTAAAAGTATAGATTGCTCTAGGCAGTATAGACATTTTAACAATGTTTATTCTTCCGATCCAAGAGCATGGAATGGTCTTCCATCTTTTTGTGTCTTCTTCAATTTCCTTCATTAGTGTTCTGTAGTTCCTCAAGTACAGATCCTTTACCTCTTTGGTTAGGTTTATTCCCAGGTGTCTTATGGTTCTTGGTGCTATAATAAGTGGAATCGATTCTCTAATTTCCCTTTCTGTATTTTCATTGTTAGTGTATAAGAAAGCCACTGATTTCTGCACATTGACTTTGTATCCTGCCACGTTGCTGAATTGCTGTATGAGTTCTAGTAGTTTGGGGGTGGAGTCTTTTAGGTTTTCCATATAAAGAATCATGTCATCTGCAAAGGGAGAGAGTTTGACTTCTTCATTGCCCATTTGGATACCTTTTATTTCTCTTGTCTGATTGCTGTTGCTAGGACTTCTAATACTATGTTGAACAAGAGTGGTGAAAGTGGGCATCCTTGTCTTGTTCCTGATCTCAATGGGAAGACTGCAAGCTTTTTCCCATTGAGGATGATATTTGCTGTGGGTTTTTCATAGATAGATTTGATGAAGTTCAGGAATGTTCCCTCTATCCCTATACTTTGAAGCGTTCTAATCAGGAATGGATGCTGGATTTTGTCAAATGCTTTTTCTGCATCAATTGAGAGGACCATGTGGTTCTTCTCTCTTCTCATATTAATTTGTTCTATCACATTGATTGATTTGCGAATGTTGAACCATCCTTGTAGCCCAGGGATGAATCCCACCTGGTCATGGTGGATAATCTTTTTAATGTGCTGTTGGATCCTGTTTGCTAGGATCTTGTTGAGAATCTTAGCATCCATATTCATCAGTGATATTGGTCTGAAATTCTCCTTTATGGTAGGGTCTTTGCCTGGTTTGGGGATTAGGGTAATGCTGGCTTCATAGAAAGAGTCTGGAAGTTTTCCTTCTGCTTCAATTTTTTGAAACAGTTTCAGGAGAATAGGTGTTATTTCTTCTTTGAAAGTTTGGTAGAATTCCCCAGGGAATCCATCAGGTCCGGGGCTCTTGTTTTTTGGGAGGTTTTTGATCACTGCTTCAATCTCGTTACTAGATATCGGTCTATTCAGGTTGTCGATTTCTTCCTGGTTCAATTTTGGGAGTTTATAGTTTTCCAGGAATGCATCCATTTCATCAAGGTTGCTAAGCTTATTGGCATATAACTGTTGATAATACCTTCTGATGATTGTTTCTACTTCCTTGGTGTTCATTGTGATCTCTCCCTTTTCATTCATAGTTTTATGAATTTGGGCTTTCTCTCTTTTCTTTTGGATTAGTGTGGCCAGTGGCTTATCGATCTTATTGATTCTTTCAAAAAACCAACTTCTAGTTTCATTGATATGTTCTACTATATCTTTGGTATCTACCTTATTGATTTCAGCTCTAATCTTGATGATTTCCCTTCTTATGTGTGGAGTTGGTTTTACTTTTTGTTGATTCTCCAGTTCTTTAAGGTGTAGAGAAAGCTGCTGTGTTCTCGATTTTTCAATTTTTTTTGAGGGAGGCTTGGATGGCTATGTATTTCCCCCTTAGGACCACCTTGGCTGTATCCCATAGGTTTTGGACTGAAGTGTCTTCATTCTCATTGGTTTCCATGAATTGTTTCAGTTCTTCTTTGATCTCCTGGTTGATCCAAGCATTCTTAAGCAAGGTGGCCTTTAGCTTCCAGGTGTTTGAGATCCTTCTGAACTTTTCCTTGTGATTAAGCTCCAGTTTCAAAGCATTGTGATCTGAGAATATTCAGGGAATAATCTCAGTCTTTTGGTATCGGTTGAGTCCTGATTTGTGACCCAGTATGTGGTCTATTCTTGAGAAGGTTCCATGTGCACTTGAGAAGAATGAGTATTCTGTTGTTTTAGGGTGGAATGTTCTGTATATATCTATGAGGTCCATCTGTTCCAATGTGTCATTCAATGCTCTTGTTTCTTTATTGATTTTCTGCTTCGATGATCTGTCTATTTCTGAGAGAGGTGTGTTAAGATCTCCTATGATTAGTGTATTCATATCAATATGACTCTTTATCTTGATTAACAGTTTTCTTATGTAATTGGCTGCTCCCATATTGGGGGCATAGATATTTACAATTGTTAGATCATCTTGGTGGATAGTCCCTTTAAGGATTATGTAGTGTCCTTCTGTATCTCTGACTACAGTCTTCAGTTTAAAATCTAATTTGTCTGATATGAGAATCGCTACCCCAGCCTTCTTTTGAGGCCCATTGGCATGAAAAATGCTTCTCCATCCCTTCACTTTCAGTCTGGGTGTATCTTTAGGTTCAAAATGGGTCTCTTGTAGACAACATATGGATGGGTCCTGTCATTTTATCCAATCTGCAACCCTGTGCCATTTTATGGGCACATTTAGGCCATTCACATTGAGAATGATTATTGATAGATACGTTTTTATTAACATCGAGTTACCTTTGAAGTCTTTCTTTCTGTAGATTGTCTCTATATTTCTGTTCAATGCTATTCTTGGGATTTTTCCTCTTTTATAGAACCCCCCTTAATATTTCCTGCAGTGTTGGCTTGGTGTTTGCATAGTCTTTTAAGCCTTGCCGGTCTTGGAAACTCTTTATCTCTCCATCCATTTTGAATGTCAGTCTTGCTGGATATAGTATTCTTGGCTGCATGTTCTTCTCATTTAGTGCTCTGAATATATCTTGCCAGCCTTTTCTGGCTTTCCAGGTCTCTGTGGACAGGTCTGATGTTATTCTGATGGGCTTTCCTCTGTAAGTAAGGAGCCTCTTTGCCCTAGCGGCTTTCAAGAGATTATACCTACAACTATAATTCCTCAATTTGACTATCAGGTGTCATGATGATTTTTTGGAATGTATAATCTTGGGTGGAGACCGTTCAGCCTCTAGTACATGAACGCTGGTTCCATTCGTGAGTTTGTGAAAATTTTCATGAAGGACTTGTTCCACTATATAACAAAAATAATAATAATAATATATATATATATATATATAACAAAAATATTTTTGTTAATGAAATAAACAAATAAATATTTTTAAATATTTATTTATTTATTTCATTTCTTTATTAAATAAATAAATAAATATTTTCTTTAATGAAAACATTTGAGATCCTCTATGACTGTTGTAAAGATGGAACTAAAAAGGAGGCCGACCTGCAAAGTAGATTATTCATAAGTATATTTTATAGTATCTGGAATTTGCATTTTTCATAATATGGCTCTTAGATGACTTGAATCTGAGTCAACTTGATTCAGATTGTTAAATCTAAATTTTTTCTTAAATATTTTGTTTATTAGTCAAAGAGAGAGAGAGCACAATCAGGGAGAGTGGCAGGCAGAGGGAGAAGCAGGCTCCCTGCTAAGCAAGGAGTCTCATGCAGGACTCCATCCTAGGATCCTGGGATCATGACCTGAGCCAAAGGCAGACACTTAACTGACTCAGCCACCCAGGTGTCCCAAATCTAAATTTTTTTAATGTAGATTTCAGGGAACTACCTCTGACCTATTAAATCAGAATCTATCTTATGAAGTTCAGGAATCTGCATTTTAAGCTGCTTCTTAGATTATTCCTTTGTACACCAGTATTTTAAAACCATTGCCAGACAAAAGAACCTAATTTTCTTCCACGTAAAAGCTTAATCTGCCTGTGATTATAAAAGAAGCTCAGATCTGAGAGCCAATTTCAATCTTTACTAAATTAGGAAAGCCAAAGATAGAAAATTCTAGGATTTAAACTGTTATAATTTTGGCTGAAACAGATGATCAGGAAAATCAAGGCCTGACAAAGAATAAAGCAGGTCAGAGTTCACCTGGACACCAAAGGTTCTCAAAAGTTTATTTTTGATGTGTTCCTGCATGCGTGCATTTGTGTGCATGTAAACCTCATCTCTACCACGTCCTTTCTCATCACATGTTATAATTCAGCCCTCCCTGGCCTTCTAAGTGTCTACTGAACAAATGCCACATGCAAACCTAGCATTTTTGCTAATATAAAATGTTGTAGGGGCGCCTGGGTGGCTCAGTGGGTTAAAGCCTCTGCCTTCAGCTCAGGTCATGAACTCAGGGTCCTGGGATCGAGCCCTGCGTCGGGCTCTCTGCTCAGGGGGGAGCCTGCTTCCCTTCCTCTCTCTCTGCCTGCCTCTCTGCCTACTTGTGATCTCTGTCTGTCAAATGAATAAATAAAATCTTTAAAAAAATGTTGTAATAACAATCTCATCACAAGGCAACTCCGAGAATGTGTGTAAGAAGGCTAAATAGATGCCAGCAATTATCAAGATCTTATATAACTATTGACTGACTGATAGTGTTTCTGGACTTTAAAAGTTATCCCATGGTGGCCCAAGAAATGTCATATTTCACATTGAAAGTTCTGATAGACCACTACCCAAGGAAGAGTTGTGAATGATTGACATAGATGACCCCATTGGTACATCATGGCATCCACCAGAGTGTGAGTTAGGAATGGCAGGCCACCCAAGCACACCCTGTCCTATGGAGTACTGCCAGAGTAAATGATACTAGCCCAACCCCACCTCTACCACTACCCAACCTACCCACTCAGAGAAGTTTTTGAGCCAAATGTAAATCAGTGGATAACTTGCCTACATTTGCCTCTTATAGACATGGCCTTGGAGTCTCCTCAAACAACAAACCGCCCATCGGTTCAGAAAATGACAGGGTTTGATTTTAATGGGTCTCTCTGCCCCCTCACAGGGATGTGGTCAGGAAGAGAAAGAGAGAGAAGGGGGAGGAGGAGGGGAATCTAAAGTGTCCAAGACCACAGGAAGAATCATTCTACAATGTTTTGCATGAGCTATTATGAATTTAAAGAAGCAAAAGCTTAGACAACATCTCCTTTAATCTGGTATGTAAGATCCAAGCAAAGCTGAAAAGAAGACTGTAGTTAACAGTGAAAAGAAAGATTTTTCCAAAATATTAATGGAATGGTAACAAAAAAGGGAAAATAGCATGCTTTGTTTTTTGAAGTGTAGGTCACAACCCATTATGAATCATAAAATCAATTTTAGTGCATTTTTAGTGAAAAAATGGAATAGAATAGAACAGGACAGATAGTAAGGATATTTTTACAAAGTTTTATTTCAATGTATGGTCTATGTATTTGGGTTACAATGCTACATCTTTTTAAATTAAAAAAATTTTAATAAATTCAATTGGCCAACATGTAGTATGCCAGTTTTGGATGTAGTTTTTAATGATTCATTAGTTGTGTATAACACCCACTGCTCATCAGAACACTATTAGTAGTGGATTGAGTGTAGTGGGAAAAGTTTGAATCCAGGCTCTTTCACTTTTTAATTTTATAACTTATAACAAGCCTCAATTTCCTCAGATGAAAAATAGGAATAATATCTATAAGAATTCTTGGAAGTCAATGAGATCATATATACAAACCCCTTTAGCACAGTGTCTACTATGAAACAGTCACCTAATAAACATCAGTTCCCTTTATTCTACTTAAGATATTTTGTATATAGGTATATTTAGGTACCACAGCAACAATCATTTGATTTTTCCCTTGACCTTAGTTTCTTTATCCTGGAATAATATAGTCTTGCCTGCTCTATAATTGTCCAATTTAATGAAAATGATCGTTCTATTATTACCTCAGAGAGATTCTCTTTTTTAAATTTAAATTCAATTAGCCAACATATAGTACATCATTAGTTTCAGATGTAGTGTTCAATAATTCATCAGTTGTGTATGACACCCTGTGGTCATCATTTGACGTACCCCCCTTAATGCCGATCATCCAGTTACCCCATACTCCCACCCACATCCCCTCCAGCAAATCTCAGTTTGTTTGTATAGTTAAGAGTCTATCATGGTTTTTCTCCCTCTCTGATGACTTCCCATTCAGTTTTCCCTCCCTTTCCCTATGATCCTCTGTGCTGTTTCTTATATTCCACATACGAGTGAAACTGTATGATAATTGTCTTTCTCTAACTGATTTATTCCGCTCAACATATTACCCTCCTGTTCCATGCATGTTGATGTGAATGGTAAGATTTCATCCTTTCTGATGGCTGAGTAATATTCCATTGTACATACATTCCATGTATGTATGTATGTACGTACATATATATACACATATACATACCACATCTTCTTTATCCATTCATCTGTCGATGGACATTTGGGCTTTTTCCACAGTTTGGATATTGTGGACATTTTTGCTACAAACTTTGGGTGCAGGTGCACCTTCAGATCACTACATTTCTGTCTTTGGAGTAAATACCTAGTAGCGCAATTGCTAGGTCATAAGGTGGCTCTGTTTTTAACTTCTTGAGGAAACTTTGCACTATTTTCAAGAGTGGCTGCACAGCTTGCATTCCCACCAACAGTGTGAGAGGGTTCCCCTTTCTCCGCATCCTCACCAACATCTGTAATTTACTAACTTGTTCATTTTAGCCATTCTGACTGGCTTGAGGTAGTATCTCACTGTGGTTTTGACTTGTATTTCTCTGATGCCAAATAATGTGGAGAATTTTTCCATGTGTCTATTGGCCATTTGTATGTCTTCTTTGGAGAAATGTCTTTTCATGTCTTCAGCTTAACTGGATTTCTTAACTGGAATTTTTTTTTTTTTTGGTATGACATCTGATATGTCATTTGCAAATATCTTCTCCCATTCTGTAGGTTTCCTTTTAGTTTTGTTAACTGTTTCCTTTGCTGTGCAAAAGCTTTTTATCTTGATGAAGTCCCAATAGTTCGTTTTTGCTTTTGTTTCCTTGCCTTTGGAAATAATGTCTAGCAAGAAGTTGCTACAGCTGATGTCAAAGAGGGTTGCTGCCTGTGTTCTCCTCTAGGATTTTGATTTATTCCTATGTCACATTTAGGTATTTTCTCCATTTTGAGTTTATTTTTGTGTATGATGTAAGGAAATGGTCCAGTTTCATTCTTCTGCATGTGACTGTCCAGTTTTCCCAGCACCATTTATTGAAGGGACTGCCCTTTTTCCATTGGATTTTCTTTCCTGCTTTGTCAAAGACTAGTTGCCATAGAGTTCAAATTCCATATTTGGGTTCTTCGTTGTGTTCCATTGCTCTATGTGTCTGTTTTTATGCTAGTCCCATACTGTCTTGATGATTACAGCTTTGTAATATAGCTTTAAGTCCAGCATTGTGATGCCACCAGCTTTGGTTTTCTTTTTCAACATTCTTCTGGTATTCATTGTCTTTCCTGGTTCCATACAAATTTTGGGATTATTTGTTGCAGCTCTGTGAAAAATGTCGATGGTATTTTGGTAGGGATTGCATTGAATATGTATGTAAATCACTCTGGGTAACATAGACATTTTAACAATATTTATTCGTCCAATCCATGAGTTTGGAATATTTTTCCATTTCTCTGTGTCTTCCTCAGCTTCTTTCATAAGTGTTCTGTAGTTTTAGATCCTTTACCTCTTTGGTTACCTCTTTGGTTTTATTCCTAGGTATCTTATGGGTTTTGGTGCAATTGTAAATGGGATTTATTCCTTAATTTCCCTTTCTTCAGTCTCATTGTTATAGAAATGCAACTGATTTCTGTACATTGATTTTATATCCTGCCATGTTGTTGAATTCCTGTATGAGTTCTGTTAATTTGGGGGTAGAGTCATTTGGGTTTTCCACACAGAGTGTCATGTTATCTGTAAAGAGTGAGAGTTTAATTTCTTCTTTGCCAATGTGAATGCCTCTTATTTCTTTTTTGTTGTCTGACTGCTAAGGCTAGGACTTCTAATGCTGTGTTGAACAACGGTGGTGAGAGTGGGCATCCTGTTGTGTTCCTGGTCTTAGACGAAAAGCTTTCAGTTTTTCCCCTTGAGAATGATACACACTGTAGGCTTTTTGTAGATGACTTTTATGATATTGAGGTATGTTCCCTTGATCCCTACACTTTGGAGACTTTTAATCAAGAAAGGATGCTGTGTTTTGTCAAATGCCTTTTCTGCATCTATTGAGCAGATCATATGGTTCTTGTCCTTTCTTTTATTAATGCACTATATCACATCGACTGATTTGCAATAGTTGAATCACCCTTGCAGCCCAGGAGTAAATCCCACTTGGTCTTGATGAATAGTCCTACTAATGTATTGTTGGAGCCTATTGGCTAATATCTTGGTAAGAATTTTTGCATCCAGCTCATTAGGGATATTGGTCTGTAATTCTCCTTTTTGGTGGGGTCTTTGGTTTTAAGACCAAGGTAATGCTGGCCTCATAGAAAGAGTTTTGAAGTTTTCCCTCCAATTCTTTTTTAGAAACACCTTCAGAAGAATAGGTATTAATTCTTCTTTAAATGTTTGGTAGAGTGGTGCCTGAGTGGCTCAGTGGGTTAAAGCCTCTACCTTTGGCTCAGGTCATGATCTCAGGGTCCTGGGATCGAGCCCTGCATCGGGCTCTCTGCTCAGCAGTTTCCCTCTCAATCTCTGCCTGCCTGTGATCTCTGTCTCTCAAATAAATAAATAAACTCTTAAAAAAATAAAATAAATGTTTGGTATAATTCCCTGGGAAGCCATCCGACCCTGGACTCTTGTTTGTTGGAGATTTTTGATTACTATTTAAATTTTCTTTCCGGTTCAAGATCTATTCAGATTTTCTATTTCTTCCTGTTTCAGGTTTGGTAGTTTCCATGTCTCTAGAAATGCATCCATTTCTTCCAGATTTCCTAATTTTTTGTTGGCATATAGTTGCTCATAATATGTTCTTAAAGTTGTTTATATTTCCTTGGTGTTGGATGTGATCTCTCCTCTTTTACTCAGGATCTTATTAATTTGAGTCCTTTCTCTTTTCTTTTTGATAAGTCTGGCTAGGGGGTTATTGATATTGTCAGTTCTTTCAAAGAACCAACTTATAGTTTCAATGTTCTTTTGGTTTCCTTTCCATTGGTTTCTGCTGTAATCCTCATTATTTCTCTTCTGCTTGGTTTTGACTTTATTTGCTGTTCTTTCTCCAGCTCCTTTAGGTATATGGTTAGCTCATGTATATGAGGCTTTTCTAATTTTTTTTTACAAAGTCTTGTATTGCTATGTACTTCCTTCATAGGGCTTCCTTTGCTGCATCCCAAAGGTCTTGAACTATTGTGTTTTCATTTTCATTTGCTTTCATGAATTTTTTAAATTCTTTAATTTCCTGGTTGATCCATTTATTCTTTAGTAGGATGCTCTTTTTATTTTTTATTTTTTTTATAAACATATAATGTATTATTAGCCACAGGGGTACAGGTCTGTGAATCGCCAGGTTTACACACTTCACAGCACTCACCATAGCACATACCCTTTCCAATGTCCATGACCCCACCACCATCTCCCTACCCCCCTACCCCTGGCCACCCTCGGTTTGTTTTGTGAGATTAAGAGTCTCTTATGGTTTGTCTCCCTCCTGATCCCATCGTGTTTCATTTATTCTTTTCCTACCCCCCAAACCCCCCACGTTGCATCTCCACTTCCTCATATCAGGGAGATCATATGATAGTTGTCTTTCTCTGATTGACTTATTTCGCTCAGCATAATACCCTCTAGTGCCATCCACATTGTCACAAATGGCAGGATTTCATTTCTTTTGATGGCTGCATAGTATTCCACTATATATATACACATATATATGTATGTGTGTGTATATATATATATATATATATATATATATATATACATCTTCTTAATCCATTCCTCTGTTGATGGACATCTAGGTTCTTTCCATAGTTTGGCTATTGTGGACATTGCTGCTATAAACATTTGAGTGCATGTGCCCCTTCAGACCAGTAGTGCAATTGTTGGGTCATAGGGTAGCTCTATTTTCAACTTTTTGAAGAACCTCCATGCTGTTTTCCAGAGTGGCTATTCTAGCTTGCATTCCCACCAACAGTGTAGGAGGGTTCCCCTTTCTCTGTATCCTTGCCAGCATCTGTCATTTCCTGACTTGTTCATTTTAGCCATTCTGACTGGTGTGGGGTGGTATCTCATTGTGGTTTTGATTTGTATTTCCCTGATGCCGAGTGATGTGGAGCACTTTTTCACGTGTCTGTTGGCCATCTGGATGTCTTCTTTGCAGAAATGTCTGTTCATGTCTTCAGCCCATTTCTTGATTGGATTATTTATTCTTTGGGTGTTGAGTTTGTGAAGCTCTTTATAGATTTTGGATACTAGCCCTTTATCTGATATGTTATTTGCAAATATCTTCTCCCATTCTGTCAGTTGTCCTTTGGTTTTGTTAACTGTTTCCCTTGCTGTGCAAAAGCTTTTGATCTTGATGAAGTCCCAATAGTTCATTTTTGCCCTTGCTTCCCTTGCCTTTGGCGATGTTCCTAGGAAGAAGTTGCTGCGGCTGAGGTTGAAGAGGTAGCTGCCCATGTTCTCCTCAAGGATTTTGATGGATTACTTTCTCACATTGAGGTCCTTCATCCATTTTGAGTCTATTTTCATGAGTGGTATAAGGAAATGGTCCAGTTTCATTTTTCTGCATGTGGCTGTCCAATTTTCCCAACACCATTTGTTGAAGATACTGTCTTTTTTCCATTGGACATTCTTTCCTGCTTTGTCAAAGATGAGTTGACCATAGAGTTGAGGGTCTATTTCTGGGCTCTCTATTCTGTTCCGTTGATCTATGTGTTAGTAGGATGCTCTTTAACCTCCAAATATTTAAGTTCCTTCCAAATTACCTCTTGTAATTGAGTTCAAGTTTCAAAGCATTATGGTTTGAAAAATATGCATGGAATAATCCAGTCTTTTGCTACTTGTTGACACCAGATTTGTGATCTAGTACATGATCTATTCTGGAGCATATTCCATGTGCACTCAAGAAAAATGTGTATTCTCTTGCTTTAAGATGGGATGCTCTATATATTTAATCTGTGAAGTCCTCCTGGTCCAGGGTGTCACTCAAAGCTCTTGTTTCCTCGTTAATCTCCTGCTTAAATGATCTTTCCATTGCTGTGAGTGGGGTGTTAAAGTACCCTGCTATTATTGTAGCATTATCGATGTGCTTCTTTAATTTTATTATTAATTGGCTTATATATTTGGCTGTTCCCAAGTTAGGAGCATAAATATTTATAATTGTTAGATCTTCTTGTTGGATAGATCTTGTATTATATAGTGCCTCTCTTCATCCATTACTACAGTCTGTGGTTTGAAGTCTAATTTGTCTGATATAAGGATTGCTACCCCAGCATCCTTTGATGTCTGTTAGCATGATAAATTGTTCTCCACTCCTCACTTTCAATCTGGAAATGCCTTTGGGTCTAAAATGAGTCTCTTGTAGATAGCATATGGATGGCTCTTACTTTTTTATCCAGTCTGATACCCTGTGTCTTTTAAAGAGAGCACTTAGCCCATTTACATTCAGAGTAACTATTGAAAGATATGACTTTAGTGCCATTGTATACCTGTAAAGTCCCTGTTTCTGTATATTGTCTGTTTCTTTCTGTTCTGTGTTACTTTTTCACACTCTCTTCACTTTTAGGATCTGTTTTATTATTTCTTGCAGGGCTGGTTTAGTGATCACAAATTCTTTTAGTTTCTGTTTGTCCTGGAAGCTCTTTATCTCTCCATCCATTCTGAATGACAGCCCTGCTGGATAAAGTGTTATTGACTTCATGTTTTCCTCAGTTAGTTCCCTGAATATATCCTGCCAGCCATTTCTGGCTTGCCAGGTCTCTGTGGATAGCTCTGCTGCCATTTAATGTTCCTACCCTTGTAAGTTAAGGAGTTCTTATCTAGTGCTGCTTTCGGGATTTTCTCTTTATCACCAATATTTGCAAGTTTCATTGTTGTATGTTGGGGTGTTGATCTATTTTTATTGATTTTGAGGGGAGTGTTCTCTCTACCTCCTAGACTTGAATGCCTGTTTCCTTCCCCAGATTAGGGAAGTTCTCAGCTATGATTTGCTCAAATATACCTTCTTCCCTCTCTCTCTTCTTTTTCTAGGATGCCAATAATTCTAATATTGTTTCACTTTATGGCATCACTGATTTCTCAAAACCTCCATCATGGTCCATTAGTTGTTTCTTGCTCTTTTTCTCAGCTTCCTTCCTTTCCATCATCTTTTCTTCTTTATCACTGATTCTCTTCTACCTCAGTTACCCTACCTGATCCATTTTAGACTGCCTCTCAGTTAAAGCACTTTAAATTTTGTCCTGATTAGATTTTTTAATGCACTAAGAGATTCTCTAGTGTCTTTTATGCTTTCTTCAAGCCCAGCAAGTAACTTTATAGTCACTATCCTGAAATCTAGCTCTAATATTATACTTATATCCATATCAGTTAGATCTGTGGCAGATTATTACCTCTGGTTCTTTGTTCTGTTGTGAATTCCTCTGTCTAGTCATTTTGCCCAGAGGAGAATGGATGAACAAGAGGACAAAACCAAAAATATCAACTACAACCCAAGTGAAATGCACACTAGACAAATCCAAAGAGGTCAGAAACCAAAAATGAAAAGAGAAAAACAAAAAGGGGAAGAGAGAATATAATCTCATAGGTGGATAAAACAAGGTGATCCACTTGGTCCTACGTGTGTTTTGATTTGTTTGTTAGAAGACACTAAATCCCAAAATTGTAAAGAAAGCAAAACTTATATGTATTATATATATGTTAAATATAATATGCATATAATATAATATATATAATAATTATATATAGCATTTATATATTATATGTATAACATATACATATTTTTGAATTGAACACAGTGAAAAGAAGCCAAAGGTGCAGAATATATTTATAAAATCTAGATGTAAAAATAAAAATTTTTAAAAAGACTTAAAAACAAAGAGTTGATAAAAATAAACTAGTTGAAAAGGAAAAAAAAAAGAAAAAGAAAACTTTAAACTGAAGACTAAAGACTCATGCAACAAAATCTCTAGCACAGGATTTTTTTTGTTCTGAGTGCTCTATAAACTTGGTATTCACTTGAGGATCCTTCTGGTCTTCTCAGGGAGGGGACTGTTGCACTGATTCTCCAGTGTCTTTGCCTGGGCAGGGTTGCACACCCCTTGCCAGGGGCCTGGGCTCAGTGTAAGCTGCTTCAGGTTGCTCTATGTGGTTTTTACCCCCTGAAGTCTTTTGCCACTGCTTAAGAGGATGATAAAAAAGGTTAAAAAAAAAAATGGCAGCACCCTGATATCCAGCTCTGGAGCTGAACGGTGGTGGCCTCCACTCTTCAGTGCACCCTTGGGGAAAAGTAGTCAGTCTCTTTTGTCTGCGCCAAACTCTGCAGACTCCTACAGTGCACACCTGTGTCAGTCTTCTCAGGGGAAGGAGGAGAGTCTTACCGCAGCCCCAAGGCTCACTGGGCCTCTGCTCAGTGAGTGTTTGCATGATCCTGTGTGCACCCACACCACTCCTCATGGGAGAAGGAGCCAGATCTCACAGCATTACTGCTTGCTGAGCCTCTACTTGGAAAGCAGAGGCCAGATCCTGCCATAGTTTGCGGTTTATAGCAACTCCTAGCTGAGAGGCCAGCTCCAAGCTCACTAATTGCAGCCAGCTTCCCCTCTGGAATGCTTGGGAATTCTGCACTTAAGCACCCCCCGTTCCTTCCGTGACCCTGGGATCCTGAGACCACACTGTCCCACCTAGATTCTGGCCCATTTTACCACCTAAGCACCTTTGAGGCAGATATGTCCCTCACAGGACCAGACTTCTAAAAGTTCTGATTTTGTGCTCCATTGCTACATGACTTTATGGTAGCCAGCTGACAGAGGTGCCCTCCCCGTCTATGGTTTTCTTCCCACATATCACTTCATATTCATGTCTCCGCACTGCCTATCTTGCACAAAGCAGCCATTTCTCTGTTTGTAGAATTGCAGCATTTTTTTTTCTTAAATCTCAGGTTGAATTCACAGGTGTTCAGAATGATTTGATAGTTATCTAGCTGAATTCAAGGGCCCAGATAAAATGGGTCCCTTACTCTCTGCAATCTTCCTTCCCTCATTAAATCCTACATCAGTGATTCTCATTGAAATGTATTACAAATCCCAAGTGACAAATGGATTTTTTAAGCTTTTCATTTGGCTATAATTGTAGATTCACATGCAGTTCTAAGAGATAATAGAGAAATCTTTTATACCTGTGATAATAAGAAATACACATTTTGTCTTTGTCCTTGTTTCCTGGCACACCGCTTCTAAAATCTTTGGTATCTCCAGAGGGACAAGAGTGCCTTTTGTATGCTAATGAGATGGCTGAGGCTCCTAGACACCTTCAGGATGGGTGCTGGTCACCAGAAAGACCAAAGCATGCTAAGTCATGCTTTGAACAAACTTTTTTTTTAGTTTTTATTTTAATTCCAGCTAGTTAACATACAATGTTACATTTGTTTCAGGTGTACAATATAGTAATTGAACAGTTCCATACATCACCGGGTGCTCATAACAACCTGTGCACTCCTTAATCCCCATCACCTATCCCCATCCACCTCCCCTCTGGTAACCATCGGTTTGTTCTCTATAATTAAGAGTCTGCTTCTTGATATCTCTCTCTCTCTCGCTCTTAGGTTTTTTCCTGTTCTCATTTGTTTTGTTTTTAAATTCCCATATCAGTGAAATCATATGGCATTTTGTCTTTCTCTGAATTTCACTTAGCATTATATGTAGCTCCATCTGTGTCATTGCAAATGTCAAGATTTCTTTTTTTTTTTTTTCCTGGCTGAATAATATTCTGTTATATATTATACCACATCTTCTTATCCATTTATAGTAGAAATGATTCTACTATAAACATAGGGGTGCATATAATCCCTTTTGAATTAGTGTTCTTCTGTTCTTTCCCTTGACCTCCTCCTCAGGCTTGATAATTTGCTAGAACTGTTCACAGGACTTTATCCACTAGTTTATTATAAACCATTCTTAGACCCTGACCTCTAAGAATGGGAGTGGGGTGGAGATTGAGTCAATCACCAATGGCCAATGACTTACTTAATAATGCCTACATAATGGAACCTCCATAAATAGCACTAAATGACTGGGTTCAAAGACATTCCAGATTAGTGAACAAATTGAGATACTGGGAGGTTGATATACCCAGAGAGGACATGGAAGCTCCAGTATCCCTCCCCTCCATACCTTCTCCTACACATCTTCCATTTGGCCGTTACTATGCTCTATCCTTTATAATAAGCCAATAAGTAAAGTGCCTTCCTAAAGTTCTATGAACAGTTCTAGCAAATTATCAAAACTGAGAAGGAGATCATGGAAACCTCTGATTTATAGCCAGTCAGCCAGAAGTGTGGGAGGCCCGGAACTTGCAATTGACATCTGAAATAGGCGCAGTCTTGTGGAACTGAGCCATGTACTTATGAGATCTGTTGCTAACTTCATTTAACTTTCCCAAACCTCCGTCATTTCTGTGACAAAGAGATGAATATAATAATGCCTTTTATGCCTACCTCACAGAGTTATTGTAAGAATCAAACAAAAGTACGCTTGTGAAAATACTTTGTAAACCAAAAAGAACTGTAAGTGCTTTAGTTATTATTATGCCTATAATATTTTTCCCTTTCCCTATAGAAAAGGTAATTATACCTAAATATCTAGAACCTATTTCTGTTATGATTCACATGGTAGATACTGCTGAGTGAATCCACATGGTAGTATTTTCCAGTCTGCTGACTCCATGCTCTTCTTTCAACCTCTGCCACCTGCTGCTATTCCTTTTTCTTTTTTAAGAGAGGGAGAGAGCTGATGGGAGGGAGGGGAAGGATAGGACAAAGGGAAAGGGAGAGAGAATCTCAAGCAGGCTCCAGCATAGAGCCTGAGGCGGCACTCAATCTCATGACCCTGAGATCAGGACCCAAGCTGAAATCAAGAAATGGACGCTTAACTGACTGAGCCACCTGGGTGCCCCTTCTGCTGCTACTCCTTCTGTTACTACCTTCCAAGAATTAATGAGTTGTCCATCTCTGCTAGGACTATAGCCTTCCTCTGTTCTTATGTGGGGGTGGTAACAAGAGAAGGGTGGCAAAGAAAGATGCAGACACCAAATCACTGGACAGGGAAAAATATAGCAAATTCACATCACAAGCACAGTCTATATCTAGACTATACTATATCAAAGAACAATGTAAAGTAAATTATTCCCATTTAAAATTAAAACACTGTCGGGGCTCCTGGGTGGCTCAGTGGGTTAAAGCCTCTGCCTTCAGCTTGGGTCATAATCCCAGGATCCCAGGATCGAGCCCCACATTGGGCTCTCACTCAGCAGAGAACATTCTTTCTCCTCTCTCTCTCTGCCTGCCTCTTTGCCTACTTGTGATCTCTGTCTGTCAAATAAATAAATAAAATCTTTAAAAAATAAAATTAAAACACTGTCAAAGTTAGAAAACATAAATCAGTATCTCAATGATAACATGTAGTCAAGGAAGGTATTAGTTTACACAAACTAAGCTAATATTGGACATTTTGCTATAGAATACCCTCTCTCTGATGTCAAAATATGTGTTCTCTGTGGGGTACGGAATGGGGCAAGGAACAGCCCCCACAAAAGGTAGCTATTTAAGTTTAGTAGGCCTAGGTCTTCACTTGGAGTATTGTCCAAGTGCTCAGTCATAAGGGAAATTTACCATCCTTTCTGGGGTTTAGGGCCATAATTATGTCTGTATTTTGTCTAAATTGATGGCTGCTGTGTTTAAAAATGCAGGAAGCTATACCACAGTCATCTTCAGAGTTTGAAGATGTATGATAATTAATGTCACCAACATGCCCAAGTTGCAAATCAGGACAGGATTGATTCATTATTCAGAAATGTTGATGCTGTTTTCAGCAAGGCTATATTTCATCAGTATCTAAAATCATGTCAGAGGATAAAGATAGTAAAAGGACAGAAGAAGATCACAGCGTGCAGTTTGACTTAATCAGCACAACATAAAATTGCATTTCTAAAATAATTCTGGTTTGCACTGATGCTGGCAAATAAAAATTTTTTTAAAAAGGCATGCTACAGAATAGAAAAGAATATTCTTCATAAATAATTTTTTGAACTTCAAGTTTGAGTTATGCATTTTTAATCACAAAAAAATAGCCTCATAAGGGACACCTGGATAACTCAGTCAGTTGAGTATCTGACTCTTGGTTTCTGCTCAGGTCAAGATCTCAGGATCCTGAGATTAAGCCCTGCATCAGGCTCCGCACTCAGTGGAGAGTCAACTTCTCCTCCTCTCCCTGTACCCCTCTCCCAGCTCATGCTCTCCCCCTCTAAAATAAATAAATCTTTTTTTAAAAGAGCTTCATAAAAATAAGAAAACTAGGGCACCTGGGTGGCTCAGTGGGTTAAGCTGCTGCCTTCGGCTCAGGTCATGATCTCTGGGTTCTGGGATCAAGTCCCGAATCGGGCTCTCTGCTCAGCAGGGGGTCGGCTTCCCTTCCTCTCTCTCTGCCTGCATCTCTGCCTACTTGTGATCTCTCTCTGTCAAATAAATAAATAAAATCTTTAAAAAAATAAGAAAGCTAACTTTTCTACATATATTATTTATATTTTATGTTCAATATTGTATATTGAAATAAGAGCAGTTTTAAGGTATAACTGGATTTCTTGATTAGTCACTGTCTAGATGAAAAAGTGAAATTTTTGATAGACATCATCAAATAGAATTTTGATAGACATCATCCAAAGTGCAAATGAGTGATCCCAAGAGATCCTACCCAATAGGTCACTTCATTCAGCTGCTTGGTTCACATTCTGTAGAAAATCCCAGCAGACCTTCATTCAGATGTTCTTCTCCTCAGACCCTGAGCCATTGTTTCTTTCATGGATGAGACACGCAATTGGTATAATTATCCTTCAGACTCTCTCTTGTGGATTTGTCACATTTGGACATGGGACTCTGAGATCTTCAGCAAGTTTCTGGGCAGACTTTTATGCATATGCATAGATTCTTTTCTGAGAAAAGAGGCTTTCTGCTATATCTGCTGACATAGATAAGAGAATTGTTTAGATCATCAATTTTCTTCCCTTACCTTCATCAATTTGCCCCCTTTTACTTGATAACTAAGCAGTATAGATCTTTAATCAACTATGCACAGTAGCTACACTTCAAAACTGAGAATGGAAGCCTAAATTTAGAAATAACTATGACCAAGTACCTGTTCTCTGGTTAAAGAAGTGATACTGAGAAAGCCTGAGAATGATGTTGGATTTCCAGGCCTCTGGGGCCATCTGGATGGCTCAGTTGACTAAGCATCTGACCAGTTCAGGTCATGATCTCAGGGTCCTGAGACTGTCCCTCTCCCTCTGCCCCTCCCACCACTGGTATTCCCTGTTTCTTTCCCTCTCAAATAATAAGTAAAATCTTTAAAACAAAACTTCCAGGCTTCTGGATTGTTTTATCCTTTTACAAACTGAAGAAAGTAACCTTACCTCAACTAATAACACTAGCTAGATTTTTTGAGGTTTTAAACATGTGCTAAGCACTAAGAGCTTTATATAGATTAGTTTATTTAATTCTCACAATTCAATAGGTAATATATATTTGTATAGGTAATAATTATTTGTATCCTTACTTCACAAATCAGGAAAATGAGGCTCAAGGAGGTTAAGTGCCTTGCCCAGAACCTGAGCTACTGAATTGTGGGGTCAAGATCCAGACATTTGACAGAGTCCTAGAGTCACATTTCTGGCTCAGTCTAAAGAGGTCTGTGAAGTACTTTGTTGCTTTTAATTTTTGGCTCAATTTTATGGTCTTATTCTTGTTTTTCCTTTCTTTCATCACCTATTTCTAACACCTTTTTTTAAAAGATTTTTAATTTATTTATTTGACAGAGAGAGACACAGAGAAAGAGGGAACACAAGAAGGGGGAATGGGAGAGGGAGAAGCAGGCCTCCCGCCATACAGGGAGCCCATCCCAGGACCTCCATCCTGGACCTCCATCCCAGGACCCTGGGCTCATGACCTGAGCCGAAGGCAGATGCTTAACGACTGAGCCACTCAGGCACCCTATTTCTAACACCTTAATTGTATATATTTTTGTATGTTCCCTCAGTTTTTTACTTCTTAATGTAGTTTTTTTGTAATAAATAAAGTGCCAATTGGGACGTTTATTCCAAAACATTATTATCTGTGATTAACCATAACCATCATTATCAATAGTATGAAACATGTATATTTGTTCAAAAAATCTTGGATTCTAACTGAGAAATATTGAACTTTAGTCAGTGGAAATTGAATGGGATTTGGCCAGACTGGTACCATGTAAAACTGAAAGTATTATAAATGAATTTTTTTCTTTTTTCTAGAGAGAGATAGAGAGTATGAGTGGGAAAAGGGGGAGAGGGAGAAGGGGAGAGAGAACCTTAAGCAGAGTCCATGCTCAGTGCAGAGCCCAACATGGGGCAGTCTCACAACCCTGAGATCATGACCTGAGCCAAAATTGAGATTGGACACTTAATCAACTGAACCACCCAGGTGCCCCTGTTTAATGAAATTTAAAAGGCAGTATCTCGTACCTTCCCTTTCCTTTCCCAGTGTGGAGAAGTCAGCAAGATAGCTGAAGGTGTTAGTGCAGCAACAAAGGGTTTGGGGCACAATAGGCCAGCAGCTGTATTGGCCAAGGACATGAGACAATAAGGAGTAGGGAGTCTAAGATAGCAATAGGAGGAGATGACCCATTTAGTTGGGAATTGGTTACACTGAGTGGACAAGTTGGGGAAAATGAGATCCATGTTTCTTAGTGCCAGAAAAGATATTTAAAACATAAGCAGGGGGGAATGCTAGGAAGAACCTTAAGATATGGAATAAGAATCAGAGGTAGCAATGTGAACTCATGATTTTAAAATACATATATATGCATTGAAATAGAAATAGTTATGGATGTATATATGTGTATTTATATGCCTGCTTATATACCCTAGTTCTACTAAGAAAGCCCAGAAGCAGTGATAGTCCAGTAGTAGTGAGTACACCACACACCTGTATTTTGGTTTCTAAGTACCATTCTCCTCTGAAAGGAATCAGAACACTTTGGAAAAGTGGCTGACAATAAGACTGAGGCAAATAAAATACAAAGGAGCCTGCAATATCTTTTTATATCAGAGAATATGTAAATACAAGAATGATAAGGACAAGTCAAAGGAGCACAGGAACCAGCCTGAAGGGGCCCCCACTGGCCAATTTAGGGACAATTTGAACATCAAAATAAATAATATTACAATCAATAGTAAAATAGGAATCCATGAGTCCGTACAGATATAAAAGAATAAATAGAGTAGAAGAGAAAGATTTTTTTTCTTTAAAAATATCATCTATTAAATCTAGAAAATAGAGAATAACCATTTTTGCAACCATTGTAAAGAAGGTTGATTGAAACAGAAACTATTACTGGATCCTGCAACTGGTGGGCAGAGATTGGATGAGGTACATGATATTAGCAAAATATCAGAATAATTCCCTGCTTATATACTCCAAATACTAATCAGTTGCAAAAGGGAAAATGATGGCTTTAAGGTGAAGAAATCTGGTGGAGAGCAACATGGCAGGTAATCAAGATTAACACCACCAGCAGTAGGATGAGTTAACATCATATACCCTGTATGTGAGGCACTAGAAAAAGCACAGTCATTTCAGCAGTACCCCTGCCAACAATGTGTGGCCTGAGTCTGTCATGAAAATGCCCAAGTCTGTCATGGACCCCACTGAAGATCATCCTATAAATGCAAGGCTTCTGCTCTAAAACTGTCAAGCACTTGAAAGGGAGATAAAAAGTAGAAACAAATTGAAGATAAGACAGCTAAATGTAACTCATTTCCCTGAGGAAAATCTGGAATCAAAAAGGAAAAAGAGACACTTGGGAAAATTTGAGTGGGGTCTTTCACTTAGACAGTTGTGTTGTACCAATGTCAACATGTTTATGTGGAGAATGGTGGGCTATTTTTATATAAGCATGTCATTAACTTTAGGAAATACACACCAGAGTATCTGGAGATGGTGGAATGTCATTTCTGCAACTTACTTTCCAAATGTTTAGAAATGGATTAATGATAATGGAGTGTGAATGATGCAGCAAAATTATACAGTAATATTATGCAGTAAAATAGAAACATTTGAAGAATATAGGAGAAAGATATTGCAGTTCTTTTATCTGTCCTGGCAACTGTTATATAACATTGAGGTTACTTCACAATAAATTATTTAAAATTTTAAAAGTATCTTCATTATATTGACAGAACCTTAAGACAATTTGATAAAAAGCAAAAAGTTCAGCTAGTTATCTTGCCAATCACACTATTGTAACAAATGTTTTTCTACTGAAATGATCAGTAGTGCATAGCTACTTACTCCCTCCTACAGAAAGTAACAGCAGGTTAGATTTCGTTTTCTGTGATTACCTCTTGACATAAATCTCCAACTTTGAGTCAAATGGTATGTCTAGTTTTAAAAGACAATGCAAAAATTGTAATTATCTGTCTATGAAAACACTGTTTTTCTATGAAAATACTGTTTTTATGGGAAACAGTATATGTGAAACATATAAACACAAAAACCTGTGGCATGAAACACAAAAAAAGGCCTTTTTACAAGTAACTCTGGAGTTCAGACATAACAAGAAAAACTACTGTCAAAATATGTGATGTGAACTTAACTATTTCTTCAGATATTGATATCTTTATAATGCACATTAACCACATTATATGGTGTCCTTTTTTAATGTGTATTTATTTATTCATTTATTTAAGTATAGTTGACACACAATGTTACATTAGTTTCAGCTGTACAACTTAATGATTTGACAAGTTTATAGATTATGTTATGTTCACCACAGATGGAGCTGTTATCTATCCTATCACAGCACTATTACAATATCATTGACTCTATGCCTTAGACACTGCTTTTTATTCCTATGACTTACTAACTCCATAACTGGAGGCCTATATCTCCCTCTAACCTCTACCCATTTTGCCCAACACTCCAGCTCCCTCCCCTCTGGGAACCATTACTTTGTTCTCTATATCTATAGTTCTGATTCTACTTTTTATTTGTTTATTTTTTTACATTCCATTCATTAGTATAATTATATGGTATTTGTCTTTCTCAGCCAGACTTATTTCACTTAGCATAATACCCTCTAAGTGTATCCATTTTGTCTCAAATAGCACAATCTCATCCTTTCTTGTGGCTGAGTAATATTCCATCGTGTATATATACCGCATTTTCCTTATCTGTTTGTTTACTGATGAACACTTATGTTACTTCCATGTCTTACATTTTTTTTTCCATGTCTTACATATTGTAAATAATGCTACAATAGGGGTGCCTGGATGGCTCAGTGGATTAAAGCCTCTGCCTTCAGCTCAGGTCATGATCCCAGGGTCCTGGGATCGAGCCCCACATTGGGCTCTCTGCTCAGTGGGGAGCCTACTTCCCCATATCTCTCTGCCTGCCTCTCTGCCTACTCTCTGTGTCAAATAAATAAATAAAATCTTTTTTTTTTAATTCTACAATAAATATAAGGGTGCATATATTATTTTAAACTAGCATTTCCATTTTTCCTGGGCCATACCCAATAGTAGGATTATTAGGTCATATAGTATTTTTATTTTTACTTTTATGAGAAAATTCCATACTGTTTTTTACAGTAGCCATACCAATTTACATTCCCACCAATACTGCACAACAATTCCTTTTTCTCCACATTCTCCCCAACCCTTGTTTCTTGTCTTTCTAATGTTAGCCATTCTAACAGGTGTGAGGTGATATCTCATTGTTTTTATTTAATTTACCTGATGATTAGTGACATTGAGCATTTTTCCATTTGTCTGTTGACCATTAATATGTCTTCTTTGTAAAAATGTCTGTTTGGGTCATTTGCACATTTTTTTAAGCAGATTATTTGTATTTTTGGTATTGAGTTGTATGAGGCTTTTTTTTTAATTTATTTGACAAAGAGAGAGATCATAAGTAAGCAAAGAGGCAGGCAGAGAGAAAGAGGGAAGCAGGCTCCCCGCTGAGCACAGAGCCCCATGTGGGGCTCGATCCCAGGACCCTGAGACCATGACCTGAGCCAAACGCAGAGGCTTAACCCACAGAGCCACCCAGGCACCCTGAGTTGCATGAGTTCTTTTTATATTTTGGATATTAACCCCTTACTGGCTATATCCTTTGTGAATATCTCCCATTCAGTAGGTTGTCTTTTTGTTTGTTGATAGTTTCATTTGCTGTGCAAAAGCTTTGTTTTATTTATTTATTTATTTATTTATTTATTTATTTATTTATTTGATAGAGGGAGATCATAAGTAGGCAGAGAGGCAGAGAGAGGAGGAAGCAGGATCCTTGCTGAGCAGAGAGCCTGATGCAGCTGAAGGTAGAGGCTTTAACCCACTGAGCCACTCAGGTGCCTCTGTGCAAAAGTTTTTTATTTTGATATAGTTCTAATTGTTTATTTTTGTTTTTGTTTCCCTTGCCTTAGGAGACGTATCTAGAAAAATGTTGCTTTGACTGATGTCAGAGAAATTGCTGCCTGTATTCTTCTCTAGGATTCTTATGCTTTCAGGTCTCACATTTGGGTCTTTAATTCATTTTGAGTTTGTTTTTGTATATAGTATAAGCAAGTACTCCTGTTTCATTCTTTTACATATAATTGTCCCATTTTCCCAGCACTATTTATTGAAAAGACTGTCTTTTCCCTATTGTATATTCCTACCTCTTTTGTCTAGATTAATTGACCATAATAATGTGGGGTCTCTAGCCTGTTCTGTTGATCTATGTGTCTGTTTTTGTGCCAGTACCATACTGTTATGATTACTGCAGCTTTGTATTATATCTTGAAATCTGGAATTGTGATACCCCCAGCTTTGTTCTTCTTTCCCAGGACTCCTTTGGCTATTTGGGGTCTTCTACAGTTCCATACAGATTTTAGTATTATCTGTTCTAGCTTTGTAAAAATGTTATTGGGATTTTTTTATAAAGATTACATTGAATCTATAGATTGCTTTGAGTAATATGGACATTTTGACAATAATAACCCTTCCAATCCATAAGTTTGGAATATTTTCCCATTTGTATGTGTCACCTACAATTTCTTTCATTGGTATTTTCTAGTTTTTGGAGTACAAGTGTTTCAACCCTTTGGTTAGGTTTATTCCTAGGTATTTTATTTGTTTTGGTATGGTGGTAAATGGTGGTGTTTTATTTTCTCATTCTGCAACTTCATTGTTAGTGTATAGAAATGTTTCTGATTTCTGATTTCTGGGTATTAATTTTGTATCTTTCCACTTTACTAAATTTATTATTTCTAGTATTTTTTTGGTGGAACCTTTAGGATTTTATATGTATACTATTATGTTGTCTGCAAATAGTGACAGTTGAACTTCTTTACCAACATGGATGCCTCTTACTTCTTTTTTTTGTCTGATTGCTGTGGCTAGTGCTGAGTTCTAGTACTATATTGAAAAAAAGTGGCAAGAGTGGACATCCTTGTCTTGTTCCTGACCTTATAGGAAAGGGTCTCAGTTTTTACCATTGTGGATGATGTTAGCCGTGGGTTTTTCATATATGGCCTCTAGATATATCCCTTCTAACCCATTTTGTTGAAGGTTTTTATCATGAATGGATGTTTACTCTTGTCAAATGCTTTTTTTTTTTTTTTTTTTAGATCTTATTTATTTATTTGACAGAGAGAATGTGAGAGCACAAGCTGGGAGACAGAGGGAGAACCAGGCTCCTTGCTAAGCAGGGAGCCCAATGCAGGGCTCTATCCCAGGACCCTGAGACCATGACCCAAGCCAAAGGCAGCCGCTTAACCAACTGAGCCACTCAGGCACCCCATCAAATGCTTTTTCTGCATCTATTGAGTTGATCATACGATCTTTATCCTTTATTTTGTTGATGTGGTATATGATATAGATTTGTGAATATTGAACATTTGCATCCCAGGAATAAATCCCACTTGATCACAGTGAATGATCTTTTTGATGTATTGTTGAAGTGTGGTTTGCTTATATTTTGTTGAGGATTTTGGCATCTATGTTCATCAAGGATATTGGTTATAGTTGTTGGGGGGGTGGTGTCTTTATCTGGTTTTGGTGTCAGAGTAATGCTGGCCTCATAGAAGATGTTTGGTAGTTTTCCTTCACTTCTATTTTTGGAATAGTTTGAGGAGAATAGGTTAACTCTTTTTTAATTTTTTCAGTAGATTTTATTTATTTATTTGCCAGAGAGAGAGCACAAACAGGGGGAGCAGCAGCAAAGGGAGAAGCAGACTCCCTGCCACATAAGGAGCCCAATGCAGGACTCAATCCCAAGACCTAGGATCATGATCTGAGCCAAGGGCAGGCTCTTAACCAACTGAGCCACCCAGGTGTCCCTCGTTTCATTTTATAATATTGAAACCTTTGTCATGGACTAGCACCAACCTGAAGGCAAGCCCTGTACTAAGTGGAAACCTCAAATGATATTCATAGTATGGGGGACCACAAACCTCCTGCACAGTTTACCAGGGTTAAAATTCCACAAAGGCAATGAAGCTTAAGGTTCAAAGTTCTCACCAGTAGAACTTCTTCCAGAACTCTGACCCTATTTATATGGTCATATGATTTTATAAAATCTGCAAAAGTAAGAAATTTTAACCACAATCAGTAGACTTCTTTTTCTACTCCAACTTCTCTTTATGTCCACTGATGCAGGCACTATTCCAGTCCAAAGTGAAAGGTGGAATGGGGATGCGTTCAGTTTGAGTTGAGTGGGATATATTTATGTGCTTCACAGTCGTTTCCATATATAGTGAAGTTATTGCTAGTTGTCCCAGTGTAGGAATGGCTTCCAGGAATACCCCCACCACCTTCCGTGCCAACTAACATGGCATCATGAAGCTTCAGGACAGAGCCAGTTTAAGAAATGAGCCTCTCATATTGCAGTTGGCACTGGAAGCATGTGGGTTGTCAATGAGAAACAGAGTTGAAATATACAGAGATAGAATTTAGTTTGTAAAAGTGCTTCCAACATCAGACATGCAAAATGGTTCTTATCTATAGCTTGTCAAAATGGAAATTCTCTTCTGTCAAGTTTATATACTCAATGACTCAGCATACATAGTTATTAAAACATCATAATTTATTTTTTCCTTTTTCTTTTTTTTGTGTGAAAATGTCATACTTGATAAAGCTCAATTTCAATCTGGCAAAAAGTTGTTTTTTTAAAAACATTAAGAAATTGCAAACTCCTGATTTGGTTTTATATAAAGAATACCCTCTTTTATAATTTAAATTTATTAATAAATTTTTTATAGTTAATGGACTATAAAACAAAAGCAGTAAAGATGAGAGTAAAATAAGTTGAAATTAATGTTGAAAAGGAAACCATAAGATCTTTTTTAAAACATCCCAAAAGCAATAATTGATAAAGGAAAATTCATAAATTTCAAACAGTAATGATATGTAGATGCTCAGATTGTTTGAAAATATAAATAATAAAAAGATGTGAATCATTGGGAAATGTTTTCGATTTTATTTTTTGCTGATTTGAGATCTACAAAGATACAGCAACAAATCAGTATAATGAGAACATAGACACCAAATTAGTTAATATATCAGTTCAGAGTTAACATATTGATTCAGAGTATTGACAATAAATCACTGCAGAGGAAAAAATTTAATGTACTGAAATCTTTCAGTTCATAAATGAAAGAAAATTGAGAGACATTTCCCAAAATTTACAATGTTGCAGGCAGAATTGTGTTCCCTCAAAATTCATTTATTGAGTCCCTAATCCCCAGTGCCTCAGAATATGACTATATTTGGAGACAGGGCCTTTGTAGAGGTTATTTAGCTAAAATGGAGTCATTAATGTAAGCCCTAATTCAGTATGACTGGTGCCCTGCTAAGAAGGCAATAGGACACGACAAAGAGGGACAACCACATGATGAGCACAGAGAGAGAAGGAGGCCATGTGTGAGCCAAGATAGGTCTCAGAAGAAACCAAACCTACTAACACCTTAATTTTAGACTTCTAGACTCCAGAGTTGTGTGAAAACAATTGTGTATTTTGTTATGGTGGCCCTAGCAAATTAATACAGACAATAGTCTAACGTTTTTCATTAACAGTTTATGAAGTCAGAAAAAAACTTTTCTCAACTATCATCAATAAAAAATAAACTTCAATTAAGTATACTGAAGGAAAGGCCAAAGAGTTGTTGTATTCTCTCTGAATGTTAGTGTATGAATCTAATATAATGGAAGTATTAAAGAAGCCATGTAAGGCAGTTAATTAATAAAAATATTTTTGTGGATTTATGTTCATGAGATTTGTCAGCTTTTTAAAACTTGTAATATAACTTGAAGTTTAGAATTGTGATGCCTCCAGCTTTGCTTTTCTTTTTCAAGATTGCTTTGGCTATTTGGGGTGTTTTATAGTTCCATACAAATTTTAGGATTGTTCATTTTAGCTCTGTGAAAAATGGTGGTATTTCAATGGGGATTGCATTAAACATGTAGATTGCTTTGAGTAGTACAGACATTTTAACAATATTTGTTCTTCCAATCCATGAGCATAGAATGTTTTTCCATTTCTTTGTGTCATCTTCAATTTCTTTTACCAGTGTTTTATAGTTTTCAAAGTACAGGTATTTCACCTCTTTGGTTAAGTTTATTCCTAGGTAGGATGCCTGGGTGGCTCAGTCTGTTAAGTGGCCGCCTTTGGCTCAGGTCATGATCCTAAGGTCCTAGGATCAAGTCCGACCTTGGACTCCTTGCTCATCAGGAAGCCTTCTTCTCCCTCTGTCTCCCACTCCATCTGGTTGTGCTTTCTCTCTCTCTCTGACAAATAAATAAAATCTTTTTTAAAAAGTTTATTCCTATGTATCTTACAGTTTTTGGTGCAATTGTAAATGGTATTGATTCCTTGATTTCTCTTTCTTCTGCTTCATTATTGGTGTATAGAAATGTAACCGATTTTGGTATGTTGATTTTTTTTAAAAGATTTTATTTATTTATTTGACAGAGAGAAATCACAAGTAGTCGGAGAGGCAGGCAGAGAGAGAGAGGAGGAGGAAGCAGGCTCCCTGCTGAGCAGAGAGCCCAATGCGGGACTCGATCCCAGGACCCTGAGATCATGACCTGAGCCGAAGGCAGCGGCTTAACCCACTGAGCCACCCAGGCGCCCCTTGGTATGTTGATTTTGTATCAAGGGATTTTGCTGAATTTGTGTGTCAGTTCTAGCAATTTTTAATTGGAGTCTTTTGAGTTTTCTATATAGAGTATCATGTCTCACTATCATGTCTCTATATAGAGTATCATGTTTCACTATCTGCAAATAGTGAAAGTTTGACTTCTTCCTTGCTGATTTGGATGCCTTTTATTTCTTTTTGTTGTCTGATTGCTGAGGTTAGACTTCCAGTATTGTGTTAAATAACTGGTGAGAGTGGACATCCCTGCCTTGTTTCTGACAATAGAGGAAAAGCTCTGTTTTTCCCCATTGAGGATGATATTGTCTGTGGGTCTTTCATATATAGCTTTTATGATGTTAGGGTGTGTTCCCCCCTCCCTACTTTGTTGAGGGTTTTTATTATAAACAGATGTTGTACTTTGTCAAATTTTTCTGCGTCTGTTGAAATATCATATGGTTTTTATCCTTGATGTGATGTATTACACTGAATAAATCTCACTTGATTGTGATGAGTGATTCTTCTAATGTGCTGTTGGATTTGTTTGCTAGTATTTTGTTGAGAATTTTTGCATCCATGTTCATCAGGGATATTGGCCTGAGGGTCTCTTTTTTAGTGTAATCTTTGACTGGTTTTGGAATCAGGGTAATGCTGGCTTCATAGATTGAGTTTGAAAGTTGTCCTTCTGTTTCTATTTTTGAAATAGTTTGAAGAGAATAGGTATTAGCTCTTCTTTAAATGTTTGGTAGAATTCCCCTGTGAAGCCATCTGACCATAGACTTTTGTTTGCTAGGAGATTTTTTTTTTTTTTTTTTTTTAGATTTTGTTATTTATTTGAGAGAGAGAGCGCATGGGCAGGGGGTATGGGGGCAAAGGGAGAGGGAAAGGGAGAAGCAGGCCAAACAAGGATCCCGATGTGGGTCTTGGATCCCAGGACCCCAGGATTATGACCCAAGCCACCCAGGCAAAAGGCAGATGCTTAACCAACTGAGCCAACCAAGTACACCTGTTGGGAGATTTTTTTATTACTAATTCATTTTCTTTATTGGTTATCAATCTGTTCAAGTTTTCTATTCCTATTCCAGTTTTGGTAGTTGATATGTTTCTAGTTATTTATCTGTTTCTTCCAAATTGTCCAATTTGTTGACATATAAATTTTTCATAATATTGTCTTAAAATTGTATTTCTGTGCTGTTGGTTATTTCTCCTTTCTTGCTTGTGATTTTATTTGGGTCCTATCTCTTTTCTTTTTGATAAGTCTTGCTAGTGGTTTATCAATTCTATTAATTATGGAAAGAGCCTAAAATATCCATCGACTGATGAATGGATAAAGAAGATGTGAGGTGGGGCGCCTGGGTGGCTCAGTGGGTTAAAGCCTCTGCCTTCGGCTCAGGTCATGATCCCAGGGTCCTGGGATCGAGCCCCGCATCGGGCTCTCTGCTCAGCAGGGAGCCTGCTTCCTCCTATCTCTCTGCCTGCCTCTCTGCCTACTTGTGATCTCAGTCTGTCAAATAAATAAAATCTAAAAAAAAAAAAAAAAGAAGAAGAAGATGTGAGGTGTCTCTCTCTCTCTCTCTCTCTCTCACACACACACACACACACACACACAATGGAATAGTACTCAGCCATAAAAAATAATGAAATCCTGCCATTTGCAATGATGTGGATGGAGGTGGAGAGTATTATGCTAAGTGAAATAAGTCAGTCAGAGAAAAGACAAATACCACATGATTTCACTCGTATGTGAAATTTAAGAAACAAAACAGATGAACATAGCAGCAGGGTGGGGCGGGGGGAGCAAACCAAGAAACAGACTCTTGACTATAGAGAACAAACTGATGCTTACCAGAGGGGAGGTGGGTAGAGGATGAGTTAAATAGGTGATGGGGATTAAAAAGGGCACTTGTGATGAGCGTTGGGTGTTATATGTAAGTGACGAATCACTAAATTCTACATCTGAAACTAATATTACCCTGTATGTTAACTAATTGGAATTTGAATAAAAATTTTAAAACTAAATAAAATAAAATAAAATTTGTAATTTGTTGTGCTTTATTTTCTCACTCTACAGTAATATTTCTTATCTAATTTGTATTATGTTTCTTAAAAAGAACTCCAGAATTGTGCAAGCTTCAGGGTCCACAAAACCTGGATCCATCCCTGCACTTCAATTATCTCACTTCTCAGTGACAAGTGAACTCATTCTTGTCACTCCCCCAGTTCAGCTGTATTCCCAAATCTGTGAAGTAAAAAGTTTCAGCAACTTCTCTTAACTCCCTGGCTTTTCTGATTTAATGCATCTTACATGAAACCCGGGCATTTGTACTTCTGTGGATTTCTGCAAGTTGTTCTGATGTGTGGCCCAGGCTTTGAAAACCACTATCCTGCAATGCTTTATAAAGGTGGACCATCACTTATTACGGGTTGCGAAGTCAATTTAGTGGGCCGCAATCAACACTGTTTTAACAGAATGGAATTTAAATCAGCATGCATCACAGGGTATTAGTGGTATTTGTCAAATTTCTGTTTTGTTTCAAAACAAAACAAAATTTACATGATCTACATTGCTTTAAGGATTCTAATTCTAATGTCAGAGATACTAGAAACTGTTTATGACAAAAAAGAATGACCTGGATTTAACTCATTGTAAACAGCCTCTCTGGCTTATGCCCTTAAGGATAACTTTGTTACTGACTTACGGGGAAAACTCCAGAATAGAGAAATTATAAGCTCACAGAACTATTTTTAAAAAAAGATAGGGATTGTGGTGTGTGTGTGTGTGTGTGTGCATGTTTTCAAATTCTGGAAATACTAAAATATCTATAGAAAAAGGAAAAGCAACTCGAGATACATTTTTTTTTTAAAATTATTGTTTTACTATGGAGTGTGGTGAGGAAAGAAAATAGGACTTTGGAAAAGTTTCATTCCATGCTAGCAAAAGTTTCTGTCTCTGTACCTAAGGAATAATAACCACCGGCGAAAGAACATGGTATGAAAGCAAACTGTATGATATTTGTAGGGCACGAAGACAGTTCTTCCTACTAAAAATAAAAAGCTTCAGTTATGCTGTCTGGCAAAACTGACTAAGAGTTTGTAATGTTCTGGTACTTGGATATCTTTATTTCCTGGAGCCCTAAAAATAAAAGGACATATTCTATGTGGCTTTTAGATTTAGTCATTAACTAACCCTGGACTTAGGTTTTCACTAAGAATCTGCTGCACTTAATTTGGTCAGCTTTTCTTCTAGCATTCATGAGCTGATAATCATGAACTTGGAGAACCTTGAAAATTCAAGGCAGCATGTTTTTCAAAGCACTTTAACAAGAAAGTTTAAAATGATGGGTCAATAAGAACTACAGTTTCCTATGGGAAAAAGTATTTTATGTGTTCTAGTTTGACTACTGTTGAGTGATGTTCAGACATTGTTCTATTAAATGTGTTGGTATTTACTGAAGATGATACTACAAATGAATTAAAACCAACAGCTCAGGAGTCAGACCTCTCAGTGAGAAAACAGCACTGTACTTACCTGCATGCCCTGTGCCTTAGTCTCCCCATTTGAAAGTGGAGATACTAATGAATATAACTCATGAGGATATTGTGACCATTCAATGAAATAATACATACAATGTGCTTGATATATTTCTGACATGTAGAAAGCATTCAATAAATTAATTTTAAACACAGACACACACAGAAAGATCAAATAAGAGACTTTTGGGGTGCCTGGGTGGCTCAGTGGGTTAAGCCTCTGCCTTAGGTTCAGGTCATGATTCCAGGGTCCTGGGATGGAGCCCTGCATTGGGCTCTCTTCTCAGCAGGGAGCCTGCTTCCCCCTCTCTGCCTGCCTCTCTGCCTACTTGTGATCTCTGTCTGTCAAATAAATAAATAAAATCTTTAAAAAAAAAAAAAAGAGAGAGAGAGACTTTTATGTTAACTCAACATTGATCTTATTATTTTGTCCAGTTTCAGTTCTAATATATTAGAAACAATGTCAGGGAAAATAGAGCTATTTTTAAAGAGGATCAAAAACTGATTTTTAAAATGGACTCTAACAGAGTGATTCTCAAATTAAGGCAATGAGGATTCTTACGTTTCATTTAACAGTACTATTGTTTTTAAACAAATTCTCTGTTGGGTTTTTTTAGTTAACTGTGTCATCAATAAAAAAAAATTTATTACTTTGTTACAGTTTTGTAACCTGAGATTATTTGAGCTACCCTTAGATAACCAAACTAGGATCATTGTTGTATATAAGAAATATTCACCAATGGAGGTAGGAGAGGTTGGAGGAGGGCGTTATCTAGAGGCAGAATTACTTAGAAAACTTTTTCAAAGAGCAAATGCCTAT
The DNA here is from genome assembly GCF_009829155.1 of Mustela erminea. Classification (NCBI taxonomy): domain Eukaryota; kingdom Metazoa; phylum Chordata; class Mammalia; order Carnivora; family Mustelidae; genus Mustela; species Mustela erminea. Next base: position 46,740,590 of record NC_045615.1, on the reverse strand, counting down.
GCTCCCCTCTACTGCTCCTCTAGAGTAAGAACCACTGATACAAAAGAAGGTAGAGAAACAACTTAATAGTTAAAATGTTGGAAGTATAATGGCAATGGTCACAAGTTCGCCAACTTTAAGAATTAACTTTTTCTTTTATTTACAAACCGAATGATGCAAACCACATTCCACATACAATGGGAAATCCAGAGCCTTTTCCAGTGTGCCTGCAATTTACTCCACCAGTCAGAATGGCTAAAATCATCAAGTCAGGAAATGACAGATGCAATTTACTCTGAAAGAGATTTTTGTTCTCCAAGACATCTGCCACTGCAAAGTCCTGCTTCCACCAATTCTGAGTCCCCACTCACTGTGCCCTTTGCATTCTCAGCCCACTGCGTAAGTGGTCCTCTCTGTGCTTACTTTCTCTTCATTCACTCCAAATACCACTAATAAATTTCACCTCCATTTCTGGCTCTCCTTCTCCTTTACTCTTTTTCATCTTTTGCCCTAGAATTTGTCATCATCTGGATAATTATACGTTGATTTGATGAGGACAGAGACTCAGTCTGTTGTGTTTGTTGGGATACCCCTAGTGCTATACCACATGCAGTAGGAATTCAGTAAATATTCATGTGATGAATGAGTGATCGAATGGAGACTTTATGATTATTATTTATTTCATCAATGCAGCAGACTTTTACTGTGAGCTTTGGATAATGGCATTTACTTAGATCGGAGCTCAGAACAGGAAAACTATTTAAAATGGACCCCTGAACATCTCTGTTTTCCAAGCTCCTGGACCATCTGTCACAGGGACTTCTCACAAGTCTTTCTCCTTAGGCCATGTTTGTGACCCTATTGGGCCTTCTTTCCCTTTATCTTTCAGACATTATCGTATCTCTCCTCATGTCTCAGGTCCCGGGCTTTTCCTGCTTCCAGTGTTGATTCAACCAAGAATGTATGCACATAATCAGAAGTCCAGTTGTTGTGTTTCCAATACTAGAATTTGATTAATCATCATCTTTGGCCTATGAACAGTCTCAACCGTGGTCCAGGCCTGGCCTTTATTTTATTTTATTTTATTTTTTTACTTAGTTACATATTTGTTTATTAAATAATAAGTATCTGTATACATGCCACCCAGCATGCAAATGAGAACAGTCAAAATTTCTAACATTTATCTATGTTTTCCTCCCTATTTTATACCCTGCCTCTCTCCAGTAGAAGAAACCCTATCCTGCAACTTTTACTATTATTCCTTTCACTTTTTAGAATGATAGAATAAATGATAGAATAAATATTTCTTTAAAATATATTGGGCAGTTTTAGTTGTTTGTAACTTTTTTTAAAGGGATGTGGGGCATTACAGGATATCTGATCTTTGGGGGCTTGCTTTTTACTTAAATTCTAGTTCTAGGATACATTTGCATTCTCTTTTCTTTAACGTTATACATATGTAAGTAGAATTAAAATATAAGGTATATGAATCTCCAATTTTAAAAGATAATGCCAAAGTTTTTTCCGAAGTAGTTGAATCAATTTTACTCCTAACAGCAAAGTATAAGCTAGCCTGTTTATCCACGTCTTCTCCAATATTTGATGATAATAGGCTTCTTTAGTTAACTAACTGCGTTTTAAATGGTGTCTCATTGTGGTCTTCTTACTAGCTTATAAATGTTTTTTATGTATTTTTAAATTTTTTAAAAATGTATTTTTGTGTATTTTTATATTTTTTATATTTTTTATTTTTTTATACTTTATGTATTTTTTAATATTTTTAAAAATGTTTTTTATGTATTCTTGCTATCAGTTCTTTGCCAAGGTGTTGCAAATATTTGTCTTCATTTATTTTTTTTACTTTTTTAAAGATATCTTTTAATGTGCAATCTTTTTAGTTTAATATTCAAATTTATTATCAGAGAAATCAGCTATCATAAATATGAAAGCAATAGCCTTGAAAGACAGTGATAAAGGAAGTCACCACAATAGGTAGAGTTTCAGGGTATGTACCTAATCATCCATTTTGTGTGAAGAGACAAGGGACCTAAGCTTAAAGTATACGTTGAACTTTTAGATAGCAGCAAATGCTTGGCCAGCTGGTCAGGGACTGTGCTCTTTTCCTAGAACTGTCATACAAATTAGGCAGCTTAAATTTATTCCCTCAGAGATCAAGAAAGCCAGAAGTCTGAAATCAATATGTTAGTAGGGTTAGTTCTTTTGGAGGCTCTAAGGAAGAATCATGGGAGGCCGTTCTCCTAGCATCCAGCGTTCACCAGCAACCCTTGGCATTCCTTGGCTTGTGGGCTTATCATTCCAATCTCTGCCTTCATCATTAACATTGCCTTCTTCTCCGTGTACCTGTCAGTGTCTTCCCCTCTTCTTGTAAGAGCCCCAGTCATTGGACATAGGGCCTACCCTAAATCCAGGATAATTTTATCTCAAGATTTTTAACTAAGTACATTTACAAAAATACTAATTCCAGATAAGGTTACAATCTGAGGTTCTAGGGAGGCATGAATTTGGGGGGAATACTGCTAAACCACTATGGGGGTCTAAAAGGAGAAGGACTAGAATATCAGGAAAAAAACAGGTCTGGGAAATAGGCATGTCGTTGAACATCAGAGAATGAGCGTAACAAATGAAGAGCTTTAAAACACTTAACACCCACCCAAGATCACCAACATGGAAAGGGCACCAAACAACCAAGTAGACAAAAGTGACTTGACCAGTTGACATTATTCATCCTCTGCCAACAGCCACCTGCTGCTAGCACAATGGGAAATGGATGAAAAAGCTTTGTCTCGGGGATAGAGACTGTACATGTGCCTAACATATAGTCCCATTCACCAATGCTAATTTAACTATTGCACCTGCCAAATGTTCAACCTGCAAGCAAAAGAAGTCAATGCTGAGTACCCCCACATAAGTATCACACTGCTCTGCATCTTATATTCCTCATTTGTGGGAATTGCTGAAAGTCATTTGGATTAGCTCTGATTCATTATTTTTTTTAAAGATTTTATTTATTTATCAGAGAGAGAGAGAGGGAGAGAGAGAGAGCACAGGCAGACAGAATGGCAGGCAGAGGCAGAGGGAGAAGCAGGCTCCCCGCCGAGCAAGGAGCTCGATGTGGGACTCGATCCCAGGACGCTGGGATCATGACCTGAGCCGAAGGCAGCTGCTTAACCAACTGAGCCACCCAGGTGTCCCTGATTCATTATTTTTAATGGCCACACAATATTCTGTGATATTCCAAAGCTTTTTCAGCCATGGCTTCTTTCATATTATAACACCCTATTATTTTTCTCTTATGGTAGGTACCCAAGGACAATAGATGGTGAGGACACCTGAGAAGACCCTATCTGACCTACCCACCTCCAGCCCCATCAAAGAACATGCTCCTGATCTAGTTTCACAGTACACATCCAAACTTAACAATTCAGAGAAGAATTGAGTTTCTGCAGCTGTAAGTTTAATTCTGGGAACTAACTATATTTTTTAAATCCATTTTTGGCCACAAGCTAATAAAGCTACTGTTCTTTCAAATGATGAAAGCAGAGAAACTCTTTGAAGAACTTTCCAGGAGACTTGGCAGTAAGATAATAGTGTTGGAAAAGTTCGCAGCAAAAACATTCTCTGAGTCCCTGTAAGTAGAGGAAGGTCAAAAGCAACTATCCAATGTAGATCCTTTTGAGGATCACCGTATATGTACAAATTTTTCTTAATGACAGTCTCAAATTGATTTAGGAAGGGGAAGCGGAGATGGTGAAAGAGAACATGTCTACCTTCCAGCTGCCAAAAAGCAACAGCTGCTTCAGGATGCCCTTACATGGCATTTGTTTCCTGTTGTCCCCGAGTGAAGTCTGCCGGGACAAACTAAGGCAAGTGGTATTTGCCATTTCCTGGAAGACAACCACAAGGCCAACTCTATAATTACCCAGAGGCCCTGTCTAAGCACCACAGCCGTAATCAGGCATTGGTCACAGGGAGAAGAGACTGCCTGGGACTCTGGGTAGGTATGTTGGGCATGTAGAGTGAAGGGTCCAAACCACATCTGGTCAGATCCTACCAGGAAAGCTTTGCCTCTACAGATACTGCAAGAAACAGCTCGGCATGAGGCAGCTGACAACCACCTCATACTGTTTTGTTGTCCAAAATATCTGCATGAGGGCAAAATTTCATAGGAGCAAATACAGATTGTTTTTGAATATTTAGAGATGCAGTTTATATTGGCAACAAATCCTGTGCTAGGCCAAGCTGAATAGTTTTGCAGCTGTTCTTGTCTTGCCTAACTGGGTCTCAGATTGAAAAATCACTGACCTACCAGCTAACTGCTAGTTTTAAATGACTTCTAGGAAAAGTCCACCAACAATTTCATTTCCTTGCAATGCAACAAGCAGTATGTCAGCTATGGTTAACATCAGCATCTGTAATTTCATAACGAACCAATTCTCGTCCCATGTCTAAAATATGTGACTACTTGTAATCACTTCCCTTGGAAGCTATAACCCTTTGTTACCTAAATAATAATCAAATTGTCTTCTAAAGCATATCTACTTTTCTTGATCAAAAAACTAAATTATTTTTTAAAAAACAACTAAATTATTATATATGATTTGATTTTTATTGTCTCAAAACATTTCTATAGGGGCGCCTGGGTGGCTCAGTGGGTTAAAGCCTCTGCCTTTGGCTCAGGTCATGATCTCAGGGTCCTGGGATCGAGCCCCACATCGGGCTCTCTGCTCGGCAGGGAGCCTGCTTCTTCCCTCTCTCTCTGCCTGCCTCTCTGCCTACTTGTGATCTCTCTCTATCAAATAAATAAATAAAATATTTAAAAACAAAACAAAAAAAAAACATTTCTATAACCTTTTAGAAGTAATTTTCAGACTGTATCCCAGGAACTCTGTCTTCATAAGAAGTCTTCCCAGGGGGATAAACAGATGAGAACAGAACGTTCTGATTAAGTGGTTTGGCATTCTCACCCCTCCTTGCATTACCTCCCATAAAATAAAATAATAAAATAGAATAGAATATGATTTTAAAATAGACTATAATAGTTGGTAAGTTAAAATAATCATTTCAAAATTTTTTTATTTTGAAATAGTTATAGATTCACAAGAAGTTGCAAAAATAGTATAGGGAGGTCCTGTGAACCCTTCACCCAGCTTCTCCTAAAGTAACATCTCACTTAACTACAGCACATTATCAAAACCAGGAATACTATTAACTAGACTATAGAACTGCACTCAGATTTCATTGGTTTTCACATACACTCCCTTGGTATGGTTCTATGAAGGGTTATCAGTATATAGATTTCATTACCACTGAACTCCCTCGTGATACCCCCTTTATAATCTTACCTCCTTCCACCTCCATCCCTAGCCCCATTAATCTGTTCTCCACTGACCTGATCCCTATCATTTTGCTATTTCAAGAACGTGATATTCTTGGGATCATACTGTAGGTAATATTTCAGGTTGGCTTTTTTCATTTAGCATGATGGCTTGAGATTTATCCAGGTTGATGTGTGTGTAAATAATTCCTTTGTATTTCAAAATAGTACTCCATTATACAGATTTACCTTAATTTTTATAATCATTTACCTTTGTAAGAACATTTGAGTTGTTTCCAGTTAGGTCTTTTACAATTGAAATTTTTTTTTACAAATTGCTAAGAGCATTTGTATACAGATTTTTGCTCAATAAATTTTCCTTTTTCTAAGATAAATGTCCAAGGGTGCAATTGCTAGGTTATATGATAAGTATATATTTAACTCTATAATAAACTGTAAAACATTTTCTAGACCAATTGTCCACTTCATATTTCAGCCAGCAATATATGAAAGATCTAGTTTCCCTGTATTCTTGTCAGCATTTAGTACTATCAGTATTTTCCCTCTGGCTACTTGGTGTATAGTAGGGTAATCATTTATTTTTAAGCTCAATATTACCTTTCTTTTCTTTGTCCAATTTAAAACTGAGAACTGTTTAATTATTAAGAATCGTGTTCCCCAAGCATAAAATGAGCATACAAATACCTGTGATCTCAAAGGCCCAAACCTTAGAGCGTATGTTTACAGAAGGAAAACACAGAATATGGATGTTCCTATAGGCATTTTTATAAGGCTATACTAGCTTGATGAAAGGCTGCCTTCACTTCAGATATTCCCGGATGAATCACAATCAAAATGTATAGGATGAAATCATCCTTTGGCCATGGCTGTGCTGAAGAGAAAGGTCAACTTTTAATAACCTTTCTATGGCAGGGTCACTTATCTTATGGTGGATTTTATACTGCAGCACGAACCTGCTCCTTTCAATTTCCATTACCATGCTCATTCCCAAAAGTACTAATTTTCAATATTTTATAATACTGACTTCCTTATAAGTTAAGTGCTGTCTGGTGAGAGATGGGACCTACACTTGTGGTGAGCATAGCGTAGTATATAGAGTTATCAAATCACTGTTTTGTACACCTGAAATTAATGTAGCACTGCGTGTCAGCTAAACTTCAATAAATACGTGTGTGTGTGTGTGTGTGTGTGTGTGTGTAAAATGCTGACTTCCTAAGGGTGCTTAAACTCACTCTCATAGAGCAGTAAACTACTTCCATATTGTAGCATAATTCTAAATTTGCAAACAATCAATCACAACCTTAGCATGTAATTTTTTAAAGATTTTTTTAAAATATAAAAGCAGTACATACTCACAGTAAATAATTCAGATTTGCAAATCTTGAGCATGTCATTCCCTGATGTGATTGTATCGACCTCTTGCTGGCATTTTAACGTACTTATCTTTTATCCTAAATTTTAGGGTCAATTTTACTTTGGTGTCTGCATCACTGTAATCCATAGACTGAATATGTTAAAACCCTGAATCTAGGCTATATAGATAATAACATTGGTATTTGTTTGAATTCTAGCCATATTAAATCGTATCTAACCACAAACATGAAGAGCAAGGGTAATTGATACCGTTGCAGACATAACTGTGAGTTACTACTGGTCGCTAGAGCTGGACCTTTAGCAGGGCACTAAGTATGAGAAAAGGGCTTGCAAAATGCTTTGAAGTTCAAAACTTAATGTAGTCTCTTAGATTTAAAATGATCTACCTCAAAGGATGGTATTTCCTTTCTGAAATGTCTTCCTTACACTCAAACTGTTTGACATTGTCTTCCTTTATGATTGTGGTTGAGTGGAGTGCCACTTTTTTTAGTTATTTTAGCTGTATTAGTTATAAGCTATGAGACCCTAAAGTCTAGCAGCCAGTACAATATGGAAGTTTATCACTGTCTCACATGTGAAAGTCCAGAGATAGACAATCCAAGGTTGGTAGGACATCTCCACATCTTTCCATCTCAGGGCACCTGGGTGGCTCAGTTGGTTAAGCATCTGCCTTCAGCTCAGGTCATGATCCCTGGGTCCTGGGATCGAGTCCCACATCAGGCTCCCTGCTCAATGGGGAGCCTGCTTCTCTCTCTTCCTCTCCTTGCCATTCTGTCTACTTGTGTGTGCTCTCTCTGACAAATAAATAAATAAAATCTTTTTTAAAAAGTTAAAAAGAAAAAGAAAAAACCTTCCATCTCTTTGTCTAAAACGGCTGCTCCAACACCCCCATCATATATACATCCCAGGTAGTGAGAAGAAAGAAAGGAAAAGAAATGTGTATTGCCCATTTCTTTTAAGGGTATAACCTGGAAGTGCTACATATCACTTCTATTGTCACTCTGTTGTCAAGAACTTAGTCATAAGGGCACAGCCAGCTGCAAGTGAATCTTGGAAAAAGAGTCTCCAACTAAAAATCAGAGTGCCCCACTATGAATATGTTAAAACCCTGAATCTAAATCGTATCTAGATTTTAATATTAGAGAAGAAAGATGAAATAGATATTCAGAGAGAACTCGCTGCCTCTCCCAGAGTGACCAGTTATCCCTCAGTTACAGTCAGCTCCTCATCTTTGCCATTATTTTCAGCGTGCTGAAGTCCACGTACAAATGAAATGAACTTGAAAACAGGAACGTTTGCATTCAAAGATGCCTTTCAAATTACAACCCAAGGAACTCTGTGACCGCCTCCAGAGTCACAAATCTGAAGTGTCTCCCCTTACTCTAATATCTTGTTTCATTCACCAATTTATATGGATAAATGATTGCACTTCAGTGGTAAACAAAGGAATACAGATAGGAAGGTGAGAGAAAGTTTTCAAAAACATCTCAAAGAGTTTCTTTGAAGTAAAATTTTGTGGGTTTTTTTCTAACCTCCTCCCATTGCCTAGTAATATAGTAGTAGCAGCAGCAGCAGCAGCACAGTGGGTGCAGTAATAGTAACAATGGTAGTGGTAATTGTAGCGGGAAGTAAGAGGCAGAGAAGGTGATTTTTATGGCACACTTGCTATGTGTCAGGTCTTTCCTAAGTTATCTCTCTAAACTATTTTGTTGGATTCTCATAACAATCCTTTGCAGTATTTGTCTCTTGAAAATGAAGCTGAAGCAAAGTGATATGAAGTATCTTGCCCCAAGTTGTATAGCAAGTGAGTAGCAAAGCCAGAATTTTAATACAGGCAATGTGACTGCCTGTATGGTACAATATGCCTGGATACCCTTAACTGGGGTACTGTGCTAGACACTTTATATCAGCTCATTTTTTTAAAGATTTTATTTATTTATTTGACAGAGAGGGAGATCACAAATAGATACAGAGGCAGGCAGGAAGAAGGAAGGCAGGAGGAAGAAGCTGGCTCCCTGCTGAGCAGAGATCCTGATGTGGGGCTCGATCCCAGGTCCCTGGGATCATGACCTGAGCCGAAGACAGAGGCTTCAACCCACTGAGCCATCCAGGTGCCCCTATATCAGCTCATTTTATCCTCACAATAATCTCACAGTACTATTTACAGATGGGAAAACTAAGGATTGAAAAAATTAGATAGCTTCCCTTTAATCACGGCCATGAAGTAATGGAGCAAGATTTAAATCCAGGCAGTCTGATTCCTATCCTCCAAACTAATGCAGAGCTCATGTTCAAAGCTGTGCTCTCTAGCAAAATCCACGTACTGGGGAAGAAAGCATAAACTAATATAACCTTGTTGTTTTCTAATAAACTTTCCATTTTTGCCTTCTAATTCAGCTGGAGCACACTGGAATATCAAGTTAGAACAGCTTCCCAGGAGTGAACAGGTGGGTTTGTAAAACTAGATTTGTTTTGTCTGATGAGTCATCTTTGTCTTGTGTCTGGTAAAAATGAAGTTGTTTTGTCTCACTGTGGCCCTGAGAGGTATTTAAGGTTATATCCAGAGACATCTTGAGTTTGTCATCTTTGTCTGACTATAAAAATAAAAACCAGATGGCCTGCTGCAGGTATACGCATGATGGTTGAGTGTATGGAGGTGGAAGGTAGGAGAGGTCAAGTAAGTGACAGGAAGTTCCTTAGCCATACTATTGTAATGCCTTCCCTACACACACACATACACACACACACACACTTTCTCTCTCATTCTCTCTCTCTCTCTCCCTCTCACTTAAATCCACTAGAAACAGCTGCCTATCTGTACCTATACCAAGCGCCTTCCTATTCCTCAGATACGTATCACTAAGGCCAATCCTAGAAAAAAATGTAAAATACAATACATATCACGCCTTCTCCACCATCTTTGTTTGTCTTCCTTTCTGCCCTTGTTTTCTGGTGTCTACACACTGCCCTTTTTGAGAAGATGATCTGTGTCAAGCATAGGAGGTTCCAACACTTGGAGCATACGTATTGGGTCCTTGTAAATCCCTCACAGAGACCCCTGCCCTAACTACAGCTCTCTGCCCCCGCTTATGTTTAAACAATATATTCATTTACTCAACAAATATGTATGGAATGGCTACTATGAGCCAGGTCCTGTTCTAGGCTCTTGAGATACTTTGGTGAGCAAAACAGACAAAAATCCCTGCCCTTGAGAAGCTTACATTCTAGCAAAGGAAGACAGAAAACAAGCATGTCACATTATAAATGAGTACATTATTTAGCCTATTTGTTTGTTACTAATACTGTATAAAACCAGAGAAAGTTGAGTAGGGAAGAAGGATCAAGAGAGCTGAGGGGAGAAAGCAAAGATGTGGTTTGAAATATTCAATAGTGTGATTAGAAGAAGTCTCAGTAAGAAGAAATTGAGTTCTTAAGAAATTAAGAAGAGACTTGAGTTCGGGAGAGAATGAGCAAGTGGATAAATTAGGAAAAAACATTCTAGACATAAGAAGGAACAAGTACAAAGGCCCCGGGCAGAATGTGTCTGAAGGATTTGAGGAACTGCAAAGAAGCAGAGTTCTAGAGCAGAGTAAGTGAGAGGGGAGAGTAGCAGGAGATGAGGTTAACAAGGTCAAGGCGGCCATAGCCTCTAGACCTTATAGACCAATGCAAGGACTTTGTATATTAAATTGGGAACAAATGTTACATTTTCTCTTAAATTTAATTGATATAGAAAAAATATTCTCCTCTTTTAAGAAAACATATGGAAACTTAAGAAATAACATAGTAGGGTGGACCAATGGCCCATTCAACTCAGTCTTCTACATCTAAAGTGTTTCCAGCTTGCTGAGTGGAAGAACCTTGTGCTATATCCCAATCATTAACCTCCCCTTAAAAATCTACTAGACATTTATGTAGAAGTGCACATAATTCCAGCCTAAAACATATTCTTCTGGCTTGCATAAGCTCTTGTGAGAAGATGATCTGTGTCAAGCATAGGAGGTTCCAACACTTGGAGCTTACCTATTGGGTCCTCATTTATGTAGCAGTCCCTACCACCACAGCAGCCCTCTGCCACCATGAACCCAAGACTTCTATGAAATTAAAACACAAACACACGTTCTTCCAATAACAATTTGAGGATTTAGGTTCTCTAAATTATTTACACTTTCAAGAAGCATCCCTGAATCAATACAGCCATGAAATCTGGAGACACAAATTAATCATAATAAATAGCACTAACTCTCTTCCTTAGGGTTTTTAATGCTTGAATGATTTATGGTATTGTATTATCTTCTCCCAGTAATGGAGGAAATAGGCACCTATTAATTCCGGGCTGCGTGTGAGGACATCACTAATGCAACAAGAAAGCAAAAGGAAAAGGGAAAGTGTTAACTCTATTATAGGACAGGGTTTCTCAACCTCAGCACTACTGACATTTTGGACAAGATAGTTCTTTGTTGGGAAGTCAGGGGTGCCTATTCTGGGTATTGTGGAATGTTTAGAAGCATCCGTGGCTGGTGCTAAGTAACACTAAGATGCCAGTAACACCTTCCCAGTCACGACAATCAAAAATGTCTCCAGGTTTTGCTAAATGCAGAATTATCCCCAGTTGAGGCTGACTGCCATGGGGTGATCCAGTTATGCCATACGTAACTCGTAGCTCATGCTCATCCTCAAATACTCTCTAAAAATAATAAGGAGGCTGATATGTCTGTGCCTTTGGAATCTACAAGTGAAGTAGCGATTAAAAAGTCAACAGACATCAAAAAGTAAATTTCAGGGCACCTGGGTGGCTCAGTGGGTTAAGTCACTGCCTTCGGCTCAGGTCATGATCTCAGGGTCCTGGGATCGAACCCCGCATCAGACTCTCTGCTCAGCAGGGAGCTTGCTTCCTCCTCTCTCTCTGCCTGCCTCTCTGCCTGCCTCTCTGCCTGCCTCTCTGCCTGCCTCTCTGCCTGCTTGTGATCTCCGTCTGTCAAATAAATAAATAAAATCTTAAAAAAAAAAAAAAAGTAAATTTCAGAATCCTGGTTACATAGGATGCAACCTTAATGCCTTTGTAGTGACTGTGTGAATATTTTGCATAGACAAGAGACTATTTTCTATAAATTGGTGTTTGTTGATGTGATCAAGAAATGTAGCCTATACAAAAAAATTTTTTCAACTGCTGAAAGAACTGGAAGGTTGAATCTTTTATTTCCTTGGTCAAAAGGTGAGCTTATCCCTTCCCCTCTTCTTTTAAGTGAAATAAAGACAGAGTTTGAAAATGCACCTACCCATTTGGCTCGATAGTTAAGTCTTGTCTGGCTATAGTGTAAAAATAGACATTCTTCTGTCTGAACATGAAAATAGTACTTCCCCAACAAAAGCTAAATGTCTTAGAGCTGCAAAAGATGTTTACTTTTATAAAAAAGCTTTTTCCTCTAGTGTGTATTTTGGGATCATGTAGGTGTTTTAGTAGAAGTAAGCAGGTGTATAAGGCTTAGAGACAAACCCGTAAGAGCGTGCTTCCCACCGTAGGTGAGGGAGTCTTGTGCTAGTCACAACTTTCTGCATGTTAGGTTGGGAATATATGCTGGTGTAATATTTATCCTCCCCTCTTGAAAAGTTGTAGATACATTGAAATAATGATATTGACCATAACTATCTAATCTTCCAGGAACACTTTCTATCCATTCATTCATTCATTCAACAAGCAGTTATTAAAAACCTACCGTGCCCTTTGTAGGTCACATTGTCTCTCAACTCTCCTGTTATAGGGCAGAATTGGGCACAGTCAAGACATTAAAAAATGAATATGGTTGTGTTCCAATAAAAATTTTTGTTTGCAAAAAGGGGGCCATAGTTTGTCAACCTCTGAAATAGGGGAAAAGGAATCAGGAGTTCATGGGGGTCACCACTTCTAAATAGGATGACCTAGGTGAACTTCCTTGAGAAGGAAGGTTTACTAGGAGGTAAACAAGTCAGACTTGTAGTTTATGTGGAGGAAGAACATTCCAGGTAGAGGGAGCGGTGAGTCCTGCGGCAGCAGTGTGTCTGGTGTGTTTTGAAGCATCAGGAAGGAGCTCTGTCTGGTTAGGACACAATGAGTGAGTTACCCTACTTGTAACCACTCTCACTAAATGAAACATGTTTCACTATAGTGAGTAAGGGCTCAGAAATAGGCCTTTTTGGGGCACCTGGGTGGTTCAGTCGGTTAAGCGCCTGCCTTCGGCTCAGGTCATGATCCTAGAGTCCTGGGATCAAGTTCCACATCAGGCTCTCCATTCAGCAGAGAGTCTACTTCTACCTCTTCCTCTGCTCATGTTCTCTCTCTCTCTCTCAAATAAATAAATAAAATATTTAAAAACAAACAAATAGGCCATTGTGATATAGGAAAGATGAGCAACATTGATGTGTTTTGTGTTGTCCTCACTGAGGCCTTGGTTTAACTTAATAGTGAGAACAAAGGCAACCAGATGAAGGGAAGAATGCCTAACCATAGAGGTTTCCTTTAGGAATCTTTTACCAACACATTCTCATCCTCAGCAGAGCTAGCAAAATGAAAGTTTATAATCAAAAAGCAACTATAGGGGCACTTGGGTGGCTCAGTGGGTTAAAGCCTCTGCCTTCGGCTCAGGTCATGATCTCAGGTCCTGGGATCGAGCCCCACATCGGGCTCTCTGCTCAGCGGGGAGCCTGCTTCCCCCCCACCTCTCTCTGCCTGCCCCTCTGTCTGCTTGTGATCTCTCTCTCTCTCTCTCTCTCAAATAAATAAACAAATAAATAATTTTTAAAAAGCGACTATAAAATACTGCCTTTTTATTCACTTGGCCTGTTTATCCCTGAAGTGGTTTTTTTTTTTTTTTAAGATTTTATTTATTTATTTGACAGAGATCACAGGTAGGCAGAGAGGCAGGCAGAGAGATAGGAAGGGAAGCAGGCTCCCTGCTGAGCAGAGAGACTGATGCGGGGCTGGATCCCAGGACCCTGGAATCATGACCTGAGCCGAAGGCAGAGGCTTTAACCCACTGAGCCACCCAGTGCCCCTCCCTGAAGTGTTTTTAAGAGGCAACTGACAGTAGTATTTACAGAACCAGAAGATAGAGCTATTATTTCTAATTTTTCAATAAACCTAACTTCTGAGAAGAAAACCTAACTTCTGAGAAGAACTCTCTAACCCTTGATCTGGATGTGCTGAGAAGGTAGAATAATGTGAGCCTCCAGTTGCCATGAGAGCAAAGCCAGTCTGTCCACGGGCTTGCCCAGAGTGGGCCAGCCAACAAGTCCACAGGCTTGCCCAGAGTGGGCCAGCACACCTGGGTCTGAGTGTGAACTCGTGGACACGGGCGACCCTTGGTGGTGATCAATGTGTAAAATGGTTTTCATGTAGTGTTTGATGGAGCCAGCTTGTAGTGCAACTTGGAATAATAACTTGACATTTATACCCCATCCTTTCCCACAAAAATGTATTTATTATGAAAGGATAATAGACAAAAGATAGAGAGTAAAACAGAAGCCTCGGCAGAACCGCCAAAACCTGACAGTCCTCTCAAGACTTGCACCGTACCTTCCTTATCTTTACCTGTACTTGAGCCTTGCTGGAATTCTCAGTTCCCAGAATGCTCGGTGCTGTCCCCTTCTGGTCAAGAATGTCTGTGGCCCAACCCTGTCACTCGGGTAACATATTCATCCGTGTGTTCAAAGAGCACTTCTTCCTAATTAAGTCCAGTCCTCCAGTTGTGCACTTTCATGCTGGGACTCTTCCTTTCCTTCATAGCACTTCTCAGTTTGTAGTTCATACATTCATCTGAGTGACTGTATCAAATTGTGATTTTGGCACGTTATCCCAGGCCTATTACAATCCATCATAAACGACTCTAAATGGGGCAAATAAGGTAATCCAAGAACACAGTTTTCTCAGGATTCTGGTTTAATGCAAAGGTAAAATGACATAGTGGAACTCAGGGAGAGGAATTGCATGTCCTTCAGCCCCTTCCCATAAATTTTTCTTCTAATCAGCATTGTGGTATGATTGGAGTTGAGAGTTGAAGATTATATTTTCCATGAAGACATGAAGAGCAAGCCCACATTCATTCTTTGACAATCAGCCGGAAGGAATATGACGATTCAATTGACTGTTTTTCAGAATTGAGCATGCATTCAGCTGGAGAAAGAATGATTCATCAGTTCATGCCTTTGCGAAAAATGACTATGGTTCATACTCCCCTCTTGTGGCCACTTTCAAGGATACCGGCTTGTACATAGGAGTGTAGAAGGCAAATGAGAAACCAAATTCCTTTATTCAAGTCAGGAACCTGAGAGTCACTCGTTCTTTAGCCCTTCTCATTGTCAGACCAATTTTTATAAAAATTGGTGGGACATTACACAGCATCTCCAAACAAGGGTCAGTAGACTTTCTGTTAAATGTTTAATGATAGAAGTTTAAAAATGTTTTAAAAGTTCAACATTTAAGCCAGTGGATGGTTTGATGCAAATACCTGAGAGGCCTGATCATTTCTTGCAAATTACCTTTCCTTAATTACATATACCTTATCTCAGTTTGTTCCTCTTCAAGTAGTACATTAGTAAATTTGGAACTTTTGGGGAGTGTGGGAAGGAATGATCTGGTGGATGAAGCAATTGATAACATCACAAATGCTCACTATACAAACATTTATTGAGTATTTGCCACTGTAGGGAATCATAGTTATATAAAAATTTTCCCTGTCTTAAAATATTACCCAGAAGTGTGAAGGGACCTGTATACGTATCTTCATTACATGAAAAATGATAAATGCCAAAGAGACAAATTAATGTGCTCTTTGGCTATGACATAGGACAAAGCCAGAGACAGGAAGTGAAGAGGGACAGTTGATGAACTGCTCCTTCTGAACCAACATATTCCAGTGCAGGACAAATATGGATGCAGCACTTACTCTGCTTCAGGTGTTCTGAGCACCTTATCAAAGGTAACATAGTATTCACCTCTTACCCATTAGGCTGGCTACCTCTTACCATGCAAAAAGGAAAATAACAAATGTTAGCAAAGATGTGGGGAAATCAGAATCCTTGTGCACCAAATTGGAAATGTAAAATGGTACGACTGATGTAGAAAACAGTATGGCGGTCCCTCAAAAAATTTAAAATAAAATTACTATATGATCCAGCAACTCTACTTCTGGGTATATACCGAAATAATTGAAAGCAAGATCTCAAAGAGATATTTGTACACCCATGTTCATCGCAACATTTTTTAGAATGGCTAAAATATAGAAGCAACCTAAAAATCCACTGACAGATGAATGGCTAAGCAAAATGGGGTGTATACGTACAACAGAATATTATTCAGCCTCAAAAAGGAAGGAAATTCTGACACATGTTACAACACGGATGAAGATTAAGGGCATTATGCTAAGTGAAATAAGCCAGTCACAAAAAAAACAATTACTATATGAGCCATTCATATGAGGTACTTAGAATAGTCAAAGCCATAGAGACAGAAAGCAGAATGGTGGTTTCCAGGACTAAAGGGAGGGAGGAATGAGAGTTATTGTTTAATGGGTACAGAGTTTCAGTTTTACATGAAGGTTTTCTAAAGACAGATGGTAGTGGTGGTTGCACACTATAAATGCATATAAATTCACTGAACTGTACATTTAAAATGGTTAAGTAGGTACATTTCATCTTATTTCACCACAATAAAAAATTCTTTCAAAAAATATGCTATTGAAGTTCAAAGAATAACTTCCTATTAGAGGTAGCAGCAAAAGCTTCTTAGAAAGGAAGCATCTAGGTTGGTCCTTGAAATACTGGTTGCCTTTAAGCATGGGAATTTCAGGCAGAGGGAGCCACCTAAACGAAAGCACAGAGGCAGAAAATTGCAAGGCAAGGAAAAGAAAATATAAGTGCTCATGAAAGTTAGTACATAACGTCACAGATCGTTTTAAACACCTGGCTCACGAGTTTAGAATCAGCTTAGGAGGCAATGAGAAGGTATTAAAAGCTTTTAAGCAGGAGACGGATGTGATGTGAGTTACACTTTGAGAGGAATAAATTTTTAAACTACTGTTCAAGTTGGATTGGATTTGAAAGGGAGGAAGTATCCAGAACCAAGGTCGAAAATTCGTGTTCTGTGGCTCAATCCAGCCCATAGACCTATCTTATTTTACTTAAAGAGTGTTGAGCAGTATTTTTTAAAGTATTTTTATTAACATATAATGTATTATTTGCCCCAAGGGTACAGGTCTGTGAATCATTAGTCTTACACATTTCACATTACACATTACACATTTCACAGCACTCACCATAACCCGGCCACCCTACCCCTACCCCTCCACCCCCACCCACAACCCTCAGTTTGTTTTGTGAGATTAAGAGTCTCGTATGGTTGTCTCCCTCTGGATCCCATCTTGTTTCATTTTTCCCTTCCCTACCCCCCACAACCCATTGCTCTGCCTCTGTTGAGCAGTATTTAATGATCACATAAAGTTTCAGATCTCTGGCTTCTCTTTAAAATGCTAAAACGATCTGGTGACACCAGCTGTCATTTCCTCATGACAGTAAGACTGCAAGAGTTGAACAGCAGCTACTATCTCTCCATGGACCACGTATTATTTTCTGGCTTCCAAGTCCCAAGCACTGCCTCTTGTCTTCAGACACAAAAGCTTGGTGTCAGCTGCCAGTCCTCATTGTCCTGTGTGTTTTGTCTTCCTACTTCAGACTTTCTTTCTTAATGTATGAGACCTTCCTGACTCATTGGGGCAATTGCATTTGTGAATGTGAGTCCAGAGGGACACAGCAATTGGATGTGAGGTGACCAGAGCTTTCATCAAGAATTCGATCACAGGGAATGAAGAAGGGCATTTGCAAGAGATCCTTGTCCTGCTGGTTTTTCTAAATCTGAACCAGCTATTAACATACAATGTGAGAAAAAAAAAATACAATGTGAGAATTGCTGACTTGGATGGAAAAAATAATAATTATGAACAGTTTGACTACATTTCCTCAGAAAGTCAATTATAATGTCCCCAAAAAAGTTATTTTGCCTTTTTCCTTTCTAAAAATTTTTAGAGTAATGATTATTGTTATTATACAGAGTTAAACAGAAAAACAGGAATGACTCAGTTTCTCCCACCATAAAGTATGATAGTCAATTGATTACATCACAGTAAATTGTATTTTTAAGCATGAGATGTGTTTCAATCAGTTGATGAGGTCATTAGTCAAGGGGGCCAAACTGGCTCATGGGAGGGACAAAGAAATCCTATTTTTTTAAATATATAAAACACAGCTATGGATATAGCACATAAATGGATATACAGAATTATTTGTGGTATTACAGTTGCATAGGGAGGGGACACTTAGGGGAAAAAAGCTCAGAGGGCCCCTTGGGAGAGTAATATTGAAAAGAATATTTGAGAAATACTAGACAGAACAGACTTTGAGCAAATTATCTGTTTTGTCTCCATCTGTACTGCCTACCAGTTAATGCTGGGTAGACTCTAACCAGATCAAATCTGCTTGCTTATCGTTTGTGAGAGATCAGGCCTCAGTCATAGCATCACCAGTGCCCCTGTGTAAAGACCTCATGAAAGCTCTGTAACAAACCCAGTACTGTTCACAACCGAGATATTGAATAAAAATACAGATGCCCTTGCTCAAAACCAAGAAGAAAAAACACAAGCACCAGAACAAATTTCCAGAATAAGATCACTTCATTACGCAAACAGTACTTCTTAGTCTGAAACATCTTGCCTTGGGAACTTAACACGACAGCCAAGAAAACATCAGACAGATTTGGAGAAGGGAGGCTGTTGGCGAATAACAGCAAAGTGACCTCACCCGTGAGATGGCCTGAGTGCAAACTCCAGTGTTGGTGAACAAGACACATCCTGCAAGTCAAATGCACGGACGTATGAAGTCCAGCTGCATCTCACTTGGACAAGAGATCCACATGCGGGCGATCTGTGTCTGTCCCAAGGTGAGGTCAGAATAAGAGAGCAGCTAGCAGAGCTCACATTGCTAGTACACAACCAACCCAAACTCCCCCAAACTCAATGAGGGTTCTGTCTGAGAAAAGACGACACGAGACTCCAGGGATTGATGTGAGCAGCTGCTGTGTTTGCAGAGCTTAACTAAAAGGATGTGTTTCATCCCTCAAGAGGATACTAACAGTTTATGTGGAAAGAGGAGGCGTGCTAATTCTTATTACAGAAGGCTCCGGGACAATCTCCAGCAAAGTCTAGCTTCCTTATTGGGGGCCTACATCATCATCACCACCATTATCTTTTTTATTATTATTATTATTTATTGAGCCCTAGTCCAGTCACACATTGGACAAAACATTATGCCAACATCCTCTCTTTTCCTCCAAATTACCTTACAAGATAGGCATTATTATCACCCTCATTTGAAAGATGAGGACATGGAAACACAGAGAAGCTAAGTAACTTGCCCAAGGTCACACAACTAAGACGCATCAGAGCTAGGGCTTGAATTCAGGTCTGTATGACTCATCAGCTCTCTGCTACTTCCTACTTCCTCCAGGGAGAAGAAGGATTTTGAACATGTGTTCCATCCTCTGAAGGCTTGATTGGTGTAATTTAGATTAGAGGCAAAAGAATTTATTTCTGGTAGTATTCAATGGCATCAGTGATTAGCAAGATCCTTTCGAGCCTTTCTGATGTCCTTTGGCAATCTGGCACCTGATAGGGAGGTAGGCATAAAAGATTGGAGGTACAAGAAAACAGCAGGCATTTTAGAATTCACCAATTCTGAATCAAAGCAACAGATGTATGTACTTACATGTAACTTTTGGGGCTGGAACTCAGACATAAGTGTCTTGCACCTTGGTAATGGTTTTGACAGTCCACATTCATAGCCAAGTACTACCAGAGTGGGTTCTTTTGGAAGCTTTCAATGCTGGTTAAAATTTCCCAGAGGAAAGAAAAAAGAAAAAAAAAAAAAAAAAAGGAAGGGAGAAAGGAAGGAAATATTTCTTGCTATTGTGATGAAGGACTTCAAGAATACAAAAAGACAGGGGTGCCTGGGTGGCTCAGTCAGTTAAGTGTCTGTCTTCACCTCATGTCATGATCCCGGTGTCCTAAGATGGAGTCCTGCATTGGGCTCCTTGCTCAGCAGGAAGCCTACTTCTCCTTCTCCCTCTGTCCCTCCTTCCCACTCATTCTCTCTCTCTCTCTTTCTCTCAAATAAATAAAATTTTAAAATCTGAAAAAAAAAAAAAAGGAAAAAAGGAATGCAAAAAGAGAACTCATAACTACTAAATGAAAATCTGCTCCACACAGGTACGAAAATATCATGAACTGGCCACATAAAAACAGTTATAAATTTTTAGTGAACTGAGAATGATCTTAATTTCAGAAGAAATCTCCTATTTCCTTTCTCAGACCACAGCAGCTTTCCTTCTTTTACTTTCAACTTTACTCTTTAAACTCAGCTCTCCAACTCAAAGTTGTGCTCAATCATTACCTTCCTGATGTCCTCAAGGATTTCTCATGTATTCTAGATTCCTGGTTATCACATGATGTCTTATTTCATAATCTCTTGCCATGGCTCCTCTGGGGTTATTTACTGCCTGGAAAGCTACATGAGATCAGCAGCCCTGCTCTGAGGCCCATGATTGGGCCACCTCTCACCAACAGCGCCCCTTACCCCCTTTGGGTTCCACTGTGTTTGCCAGACACACTACCTCTAGAGGGCACCACAGTCATTGCCTAACGCCACCAACCTCATCAGGCACCTTGCCCCTGCAGAGCACCACCATGCCAGTCAGCGTCACTACCACCAACACCCCAAGGATCTACACTGTGCACTGTCGCCTGTGGCTGGTGCTGCTGAGATGCCCTAGTAACTGTGCTCTGGAGTCAGCCATACACGACAGGCTGCTGTGCTTTCATTGCACTGAGTCACATGGGTATGAGCTCAAAACTGCTTATGCCCTGGTTTTTGAAGAGATTCGATGAAATGGCTTATCTTGTTTAAACCCAGAGCTTCCCCACCCCACCCCCCCTTTCCAGGATGCACTCACATTCACTGAGAGCTGGGCTCAGGTCAAAACTAAAGGAAATAATATACAGGCATATCTTGTTTTATTGCACTCCGCTTTACTGTGTTCGCGGATACTGCATTTTTTACAAATTAAAGGTTTGTGGGAACCCTGTATTGAGCAAATCTGTCAGCATCATTTCTTTTTTACTGAAGTATAGTTGACCCACAATGTTACATTAATTTCAGGCATACATCATAGCGATTGCACAAGTCTCTACATTACCATGCTCACCACGAGGGTAAGCTACCATCTATCACATCAACACCATTTTTCCAACACTGCTCACTTTGTATCTCTGTGTCACATTTTGGTAATCTTCATAAGATTTCGAACATTTTCATTATTATTTTATTTGCAATCTCAAGATAAAGCTCTCATGAATAAGGAGTTGCTTCTTACAGATGAGCAAAGAAAGAGGTTTCTTGAGATGGAACATAGTCCTGGTGAAGATATTGTGAGGATTATTGAAATGACAACAAAGGATTTAGATTATTACATAAACCTAGTTAATAAATCAGTGCAGAGTTTAGAGGATTAATTCCAATTTTGAAAAAAGCTCTACTATAGGTAAAATGATATCAGACAGCATCACATGCTACAGAGAAATCGTTTGTCAAAGAAAGAGTTAATCACAGCAAACTTTATTGTCATCTTATTTTAAGAAATTACCACAGCCATCCCAACTCCCAGCAACCACCACCCTAATCAGTCAGCAGCCATCAACCTGGAGGCAGACCTTTCACCAGAAAAAGATTACAACTCACTGAAAGCTCAGATGATGGTTAGCATTTTTTAGCAGTAAAGTATTTATTAATTAAGATATATACATTGTTTTTAAAGATACATGGTATTGCACACTTAATAGTCTACAGTACAGGGTAAATATAACTTTTCTATGCACTGAGAAACCAAAAAAATTATTTGGCTTGCTTTAGTCTGTGGTATTTGCTTTATTACAGTGATCTGGAACCAAACCCCCAATGTCTCCATGATATGCTTGTGTCCCACTGCTTCACTGGCTAGGTAATTGAACTAATCATATCTGCTTAGCTTCCTGTTCGCTTAGAATGAGTCTTTCCCCAAAATCCTTGGCTCCTCCTAAAGGACCCACCCCTCTCATCCCTCAGTACATGTCCAGATTTTTTCAGTGGGGCATGAAACTAAGTTTAAACAGAACCCACAGAACAGAGATTAGAATTTGATCACAAATAGTGGTTACACGTGTTCCTGTAGATTTGTTAATGTCAGCATTGAAGAATAAAAACCAAACTATCACAGATCATTTGCTACTGCCTTATAGAATTTATTTTACTTAATTGGACTTTAGCCCTTTCCCATTACCTTCTACCCAGGAGTGTTGTAGGAACCAGCAAAAAGAAATGTGATATTGCAAGAACACTGTAAGGGTACCATTTGCTGCTTCACCTGGTGTCTCCTAGTTTTTTTCTGAAATTATTTTACATTGTGAATTTTACCACTAATCTTATTTTCCTCCTTCCTTTGGTTGCCCAGTGTAGACTCAGATGTGTAGCCCACCTGGTAGTGGCTTGAATTGTGTCCCTCTAGAAAACAGGTTCAGGTCTCAACATATGGTGCCTATGAACCATATGTTCCTTATTTGGAAATAGGGTCTTTGCAGATGTAGTTAAGACGAAGTCATACTGGATTTGGGTGGGCCTTAGAGCTAATGGCTGATATCTTTATAAGAAAAGAGGACACGGGGTGCCTGGGTGGCTCAGTTGGTTGGGTGACATCCTTCGGCTCAGGTCACAATCCCCGGAGTCCCAGAATTGAGTCCCGCATTGGGCTGCTAGCTCCATGGGGAGTCTGCTTCTCCCTCTGACCTTCTCCCCTCTTGTGCTCTCTCTCTCACTCTCTCTCTCAAATAAATAAAATCTTTAAAAAGAAAGAAAGAAAGAAAGAAAGAAAGAAAGAAAGAAAGAAAGAAAGAAAGAAAGAAAAGAGGACACAGAGATTCAGAGGAGACACAAAGGGAAGAAGGTCATGTGAAGATGGAGGCACAGACTGATATAATGCTGCTCCAAGCCAAGGAATGCCAAGGATTTCTGGGAACCATTAGAAGCTAGGAAGAGGCAAAGAAGGATTTTTCCCTAAGGCCTTCTTACGAAGCATGTCCTGCTGACACCTTGATTTCAGACTTTTAGCCTCCAGAACTTGGAGAAAAGAAAGTTCTGTTGTTGAAAGCCCCCCAGTTTGTGGTAATTTGTTATGACAGCCCTAGGAATCTACTGCATAACTTACAAGTGCATAGAACCGTCTGGTCAGTATTGCTCCTCCCTAATTTAACCCCTTATATTTCTATTGTCCCAGTTTTCTCAGTTATTTGTTTGTATCTTCAATAGAGTCACCTCTGATTCTTTCCTCTCTCTTCTACCCCCATTCCCCTTTTTATTCTACCCCTTTTCCTCTAACTTTGTTTCTGCCCTTTTTATTTTCCTCCTTTTTCCTAATAATTTTTTCAGTGGGCTATCTTGTATTTCTATTCTGATTAAAATCTATTTTCTGGTTTTCTTGCCTATGGTTCTTCTTCCTTGGAGAAGGAATATACCTTCCCACATTGCTGAACTCAAGATGTGACGACATGATCTGCTTTGGTGGATCAAATGTAGTCGGAAGTGAAGTGTATCACACTTAGGCAATAACTTTAAAACTAAGCATAGTTGGCCATATTTCTTTTCCTTCGGTCATGGGAAATGGTTGGACAGCCTGGATCCCAGAATGGAGACAAGGAATAGCACAATTACAGTAGACCTATAGTAAACATGTAGCATGAATAAAAAATAAACATTTGTTGTAAGTCCCTAATGTTTGGGAGATATTTGTTATGATGACTTAACCTGTCTTGAAAGATACAGGTTTTTTTAAAGATTTTTTTTTAAGATTTTATTTATTTGACAGAGAGAGAGAGATCACAAGTAAGCAGAGAGGCAGGCAGAGAGAGAGGCTGAAGCAAGCTTCCCGGTGAGCAAAGACCTCGATGAGGGACTCGATCCCAGGACCCTGAGTTCATGACCCTTGAGGGACTCGATCCCAGGACCCTGAGTTCATGACCCTAGCTGAAGGCAGACGCTTAACCCACTGAGCCACCCAGGTGCCTGAAAGATTTTATTTTTGAGTAATCTCTCCATCCAATGTCGGGCTTAAATTCACAACCCCAAGATCAAGTGTTGCTTGCTCCACTGACACCCAGCCAGCCAGACACCCCTAACTAAATACAGTATTTTATGTTAATTTCTTCCTCTTCTTCCTAACCTTCAGTGGGAAAACCTTTCAGAGCTCCCTTTTACCTAATGAATAAAAGCTAAACTACTTAGACTGACATAAAATTTACCTGACTCTAACCAGTTTTTCTCCTTTTATTTATTTATTTTTTTGCTTTGAAAGTTATTACTAGAAAAAGAGCAGTTAATCACATTAGCTACATTATATTTAGCAGAATATTATGCATATTTTGCCACTCTCTTATTAATTGTTTCTGTAAGTCAAGCCCTGCTTAAGACCAACTAGAAAGTATGACTAAGCCACAGAAGAGCCAGCCTAGGAAAGAATGGCTAGAGTAAAGTCCTGCAGGAACTTGTGGTCAGAAATTGACCCAGTAGGTTGATGACAAAAACAGAGATGAAAGATCTGAAATCAGGGCCAGAATATGTTGGTAGTGCTTGAAGGTGGGAGAGATTGCACGAATAGAAGTCAGTAGCTAAGCCAGAACTGAGAAATGAGTGTGGGTCCCAGGAGTAAGACCCACAGGGAATTAAATATCAAGGTATGAGAGATGATGGGGTGTTATGGACTGAATTGTATTCCACCACCCCCCCCCGGCAAAGTCACATGTTGAAGCCCTAACACCTAATGTAACTGAATTTGGAGACAGAGCCTTTAAAGAGGTAATTCGAGTTAGATGAGGTCATAAGGGTGGGGCTATCACCCAGTATGACTGGGAAGAGAAAGGGAAGAGACACCAGGAATGTGCGAGCATAGAGAAAAGTCCATGTGAGGACATAGGGAGAAGATAGCCACCTATAGGCCAAAGAGAGAAGCCTCAGGAGAAACCAATCCAGCTAGCATCTTGGTCTTGAACTTTCAGCCTCCAGAACTATGAGAAAATAAATTTCTATTAAGTAAGGAAGCCATCTATTCTGTGGTAGTTTGTTATGATAGTCCTAGCAAACTAATACATGGCATTGCATGGAGGAAGGTCCTACAGGCCAAGCCCTGAACAAGATAATTATCGAAACTCTGCTCTCACCACAACTTTCCTTCATCCATAGTCACTTCCTATGCAGCTCTCCACTACTCCAAAGGAATCACGCCCCTTCTGAAAACGAGTTATGTCTTGTGTCTTGTGTCTTAGACTCCTAGGCGGGAACTACAATATTTCTCTTGTACCACCCAGAGATTTGTGCTATGTATATCACAAAGGCTTATTCAGTGCTTAAGGGTTGATTCATATGTTCTCTGTGTTTCCTAAATCAGAGGTCCATAACTTCATGGGAGCCCTGAGAAAGGGGGTAATTCATAGATGGAATTTAGAAGCTGGCCCACAGCTTTTGTCAGGTTCTCAAAAGAAATCCTAGTCCTCAAGGGTTAAAAAAAGAAAAATACTTCAACTCTGATACTGGCTTTCATTAGACCCTTTTGACCAATGCCAATGTTATGTGGATCAGTTCCTATGCAGTAATGTAATCACTTGATTTGTCAAAGTTCTCCAATCACATTTACACATTGGATAAGTTTCTAAATCTAATCTCCAGCTCCATCTGTTAAGTGGGTATTATAGGTTTATGGTCCTCAGCTTCATGAGCTGTAACTATTTTAGAAATGACAGCCTTAGAAACAATAAGAGTTTGGATATCTGCCCATGAACTTTCCCAAAGTAAAGCCATACTTAAAAGACATTGTAGGGGGGGTCTGGGTGGCTCAGTCAGTTAAGCATCCGCCTTCCACCCACGTCATGATCCCAGGGTCCTGGGTTCGAGTCCCATGTTGGGCTCCTTGCTGCAAGGGGAGTCTGCTTCTCCCTCTGCCCCTCTTCCCGCTAGTTCTTTTAATCTCTCTCGCTCTCAAATAAATAAATAAATAATCTTTTTTTATAAAAAGACATTGTAGATTCAAGGTTTTTTTATTAAAAAAAATCAGTTTTCTAGTTACAAGAAATATAGTGGATCTTTTTAATCATTTTATAGATTAATAAGATCTAGAGAAAACCTCTAACAGAATCCAAATTCCCAAGTTTTGCCACCTACAAATGAACTCTTAATTACATTTAAGAGATAAGTCACATATCTTCACGTAAGATATAAATCCAGTTTGCTTTACCCAAGTTATTTCTGTGTTAATGTACCTTTCTATAAGAAATTTCACTTTGATCATTTCATAAAGATATAAAAAATCAATGTTAGTATTAGAATATTTTTATTGGTCAAGTCTTTTTTCTATAGTCCTGCAGCTACAACTTTCTCCACATTGTCATTGGATTAATGTAATTACCTGAAATCAGTCTCATCAAGCTATCTCAAATAAATGGGGAATGTGGTTAGAATACAAAGTCAATTTTTCAGGTCCCAGAGAAAATTTCCATAGCCAAACCAGGCAAAATCTTCAGAAATGCTTGTCCTGCATGTAGTACCACTATTCCTGTGGCCCTCAGGAGATGCCAGAAAAAAATGGTGCCTGTGTCTCCTACACTTCGTAGACCCCGATGTCCACAGAGGCAGAGGAGAAGCAAAGTCAAACACAGCCCACTCCTTTGATCCTGCCTCTGAGGAGATGGCTCACACCCTAGACCTTGGCTAAGGAAAAACATCCCATTGTCTGAGGCAAAAGGACATCACGTCATTTCATCCTGTGCCTGCAAAGGCTGTTCAGAACAAGTAATCCTGATTGTAGAGACGTGAGACAGTTCCCAGCTGCACCGTGACTTGTTTTCGGTTCCTAGGCAAATTGCCCAGTTTCCTCTGCTTCCAAATTTCCCCAACTGCAAAATAGAGATAATTACTGTTACCTTTCTCTTGCAGAGTTCTGACAAAGAAAGAGGGCAAATGTCTCTGAAGTGGTTGGAAACAATTGTCTAAGGACAGACTTGTCTAGAACTATAGGTGGGGTTTTTGTTTATTTTTGTTGTTGCTATTTTGCTTTTGGCCCGACTTTGGCATTAAGTGTAGAAAAGTCTAAATTATAACCAATCATGGGATGTCAATGGAGCGCTTAAAGTCAACGGAGTGCTTAGAGTCAACTAAGCGCTGTGCCAGGCAGAAGGAGCACATCCCTACCCTCGAGGAACTCACAGCTCGCTCACAAGGAGGTATTTTATGCCTGGGGGTTGGCTAATGCAAGCACAGCAATTGGCCAAGGTCGCTTGGGTTGGAATCCTACTCTATAACTCACGAGCCGGAGACCTGGAAAAATCACTCAGCTGTATTAAACCTTGGTTTCCTCGCGCAAATCACAGTAGCCACCATTTGAGTGTCTGCTGGGTGGTAGGAGGTATTCTTGGCACTTGCGTTGACTTGAAACTCAGAGATAGAGATGATTATCATCCCAG
This sequence comes from Mustela erminea, assembly GCF_009829155.1. Lineage (NCBI taxonomy): Eukaryota > Metazoa > Chordata > Mammalia > Carnivora > Mustelidae > Mustela > Mustela erminea. The sequence continues at coordinate 46,713,266 of NC_045615.1, read as the reverse complement.
TATTTGTATCCCCATCTTACAGATAAGGATACTGAAGCTTAGAAAGGTTACATAATTTGTCCCAGCTCATACATTTAGGGAGTGGGTAAGCCAGGATGCAAACCCAAGCTGCATGGCCTCAAAGCATGCAGACCTTACCAGTTTTTTTTAAGATTTTATTTATTTATTTGACAGACAGAGATCACAAGTAGACAGAGAAGGCAGGCAGAGAGAGAGGAGGAAGCAGGCCCCCTGCCAAGCAGAGATCCCAATGCGGGGCTCTATCCCAGGACCCTGGGATCATGACCCGAGCCGAAGGCAGAGGCTTTAACCCACTGAGCCACCCAGGTACCCCAGACCTTACCATTTAAACAGCACTACCCTAAAATGGGATCACAGTTCGACTCGCCTCATATAGACTTATGAGGATCAACTGAAATCATGCATAAAAAAACTGGTAGCACAGTGTCTGACATGTAATAAATGTACAATAAAGGTAGAAGTAGCAGTAGAACAGAATAGACGCCTATATAAATAACCCTAAAGCCAAATCAAAAATAAATGGGTAGGGGAGCCTGGGTGGCTCAGTGGGTTAAAGCCTCTGCCTTCGGCTCAGGTCATGATCCCAGGTCCTGGGATCGAGCCCCACATTGGGCCCTCTGCTCGGCAGAGGGCCTGCTTCCTCCTCTCTCTCTGCCTGCCTTCTCTGTCTACTTGTGATCTCTGTCTGTCAAATAAATTTTTTTTAAAAATGGGTAACACTAGTCTATTTCATGAGAAAACTTCTTCTCCTAAACCAGTCCTTGTACAGAGGGTTTTAGTAAAGAGTCGTGTTGGGGGAATAATGATGCATGAACCGCACCATTTCTGAACTGGCATCCAAGTGATGTATAATATGAATAAGTGATGCTTCATCTATCCAGAAGTTTCTGAAGGTCGTTTAAAGAAAACGGAAAGTATCTGAGGTGTCCCGCTTCTATTAAAACTGAGACTGTATTCGTGAGAACAGTTTCCAATTAAGCAGTGTAAAAACGCATCTGCTGTAATTATTCTTCTCCCCTTCCCTTGCCCCCACCCCCCAATTTCCTTTAAGAAGAAATAACAGCAGAGTTTCTTTTCAAAGTCTTAAAATAAAAATCCCCAAAAAAGGGATCCTGCTTGCTTTTAGAGTTGTTTGAAAAAGGAAAAAAAATGCATAAAGAGCCACGTGCTTCTGTTCTGGCCAAGTTATTAGCCTCTGAGAACAAGAGCTAGAGGAGAGGACTGTTAACCCCCTCGTCTCGGGCGGGATGAGCTCGTTCCCGGTTGGCTTGCACAGCCTGGAAAGCTCCTCGCGCCCTCCGAGAGGCCAGCCTGCCGGAGAACTGCAGGAATCTGCAACAAAAACGGTGACAGCCTGAAACACACCCGCTGCCAACCTCCACATTTGTCTGTCACCTCAGACCCCAACTAGTTGACAGAGCAGCAGAATTTCAACTCCAGCAGGCTCAGTGTGCTTCTGGGAAGAGAAGCAGAGCTAACGAGAGAAGAGATTTTTTAAAGAGTTTGGCTATTTATCGAACTTTTACTTCCTGGCTGTGTGCAAAGAGGAGATTGAACTCCAATTTTACATCAAGGCTCTGGGTCCAGTCTCATCCCTGAAGGTAAATTTTTATAAGTTTACTGTATCATCTCATTGCATTTGTTATACTAATTTGTATGATCTGATGAAGATGTCTAAAATTTTTTTCCTAGTACAAAGCCATTTATTTACCAAAAAAAACACAAAAATCCTTTTGTGTGATTTACAGAAAAGCTAAATAGGCAAGTTTAACTCTCATATTCACGTTTCCTTTTCTTCTCCAAGATTAAATAGTAAATTGTAATAAATGATGGTTTTTAATGTAGCCCACAAACACAAATGTAGAACCATTGCTGGTCACATTAGCATTTAGATCTTGATGACGTCTGAATCTGGGAATGGGTTTTGTAGAAATATTTTGCTAAATATATTAAATAAATCATAAGGGATGTGGTTTCTTTTAAACTTTCAAATCAAAACGTTTTCCATGTTTAAATTACCTGAAATTATTTCATCACCATCGTTGTCCTAGTCTGTACCTAACAGCAATGTAGAAATGGAACATTTTCCTTTTCCAAAAGGTAGGAAAATCCCTATCCTACTATGATCTTTGATTATTTTTTAATTATTATGACTATTATTCATTTCTTAACTCCCTTTTATACTTTTACGACTAATTATCTCTTGTCTCCTTCTACCATTTTTTAAAGATGCACACACATAAAATTTTTCTAATTCGTAATGATGTCTTATTTGGGGAGGGAGAGGGGAGAGAGGGGAGCCGAAGAGCTAAAGAGATTCTGGTAACTCCTCTAGCGTGAGGTACTGTCATTTCTGGCTCTGTTGAAATGAAAAGCAATAATGCAAGTCACGCTCACTCATTCTCCCAGGTATTAGAGTCCCCCTGCAGGAGAAAACCATGCTTTCAACTGCAGATTGATGCTGCTGATACTCTAACCAAGAGGTACTGCAGAAAGAGTATCTCTTTTGCACTGCCTTTAATCTGCAAAGAGGTTAAGTATGTCACCTTGGCATTGTATCTGAGCTTTCTTCTGGCCCACAGCCTAAGTACACGGAATAGAAATGTTCACTCAGTCCAACTCAGCAGAAATCTTCTTTTTTTTTTTTTTAATTCTCCCCTTTCTCTTGGATGCCAACTTTTTTTCAGTTCAGAGCTTATTCACCTAAACTTTGATGGTAATGACTACTGTTAACGTTGACTATTTAAAAAAAAAAAAAAGACAGTCTCCTTAGGAAAGACTTAAGTTTATATTTCTGTTCATTCAACAAGACCTAGCAAAGCAGAGCAGTCTATTTCATCCACTTATTGTCCAGTCAACCAAAAGAATACGTACGTGTTATTAATGAATCTTGCCCTTTTCTTTCTTTTATGGAATTTCTGTACAGCCACTCAGCAGTTACTGAGGCTTCTTTTCCAGGTCTGTTGGGATTCAGTTCCCAGTCTTCCTCATGTGCAGCTCCACTTATCAACTACGTAAAAAAACAGTGATGATGGAAATGAAGGGCGATGTTTCTAGAAAATGCCGAACACTATTCATTTCATTTCCTCTTGACAGCTTGTCATTTTTATTCCATTAATTTGTAACAGTACACAAGCATTGCTATTCAAGTTTAGCACAATTTCCAGAATGTGTTAGGATCATTTGCCACCAAAAAAAACAAAAACAACTACAGCTTTCCCTCCACATATCCTTCTGGAACAACCTTCAGTGAAGGAGAAAGGGGCCCCTTAAACCGAGAGGAACTTCCGCAGTTGGCCTGCCAGTCCAAGAGATGCCTGGCGAAGCTGGGGTGTCTGGCTCATACAGGCCCACCGGGCATCTTCCACCAAAGGCTCAGCTTGCAGTGGTAGTACCAGCGGGGACCAGCCTGGGTTTTGTCTTGGGCACCAAAAGATGGACAGAATTCTGGGGAACAGAGTGTGTGGTCTTGACTGATTATAGGGACATGGTTTAATAAAGCGAGTCAGATCGGGGCTCTGGAAACATACAGACCTGGTTTCCATCTGGGCTTTGCTAGGCCCTGTGACTTCGGGCAAATGAATCTTTGAGCCTCAGGCTTCTCATTTGTGGAAATGAGGGTCATAAAATTAGTTGCGACCTCAGAGATCTGTGGTGACATTAAGTCAAAAAACAGCTATGCCTGGTGCAATATGAAGTAATCAATCAGTCATAGCTAATAAGAACACACTACCCTATCTATATGTCCCGAAGAGAACTCTGTAAGAAGAGAATTTACTGTAGGTTTTCCCTCAAGGTCTTTTACTGACTCATCTATTAAGCAAGTAGCAATAATAATACCCACAAATGTGGTTGTTGTGGGAATTAAATGAGGTATTTTTTAAATACTAAGTACAGCACCTGACAGAAGGGCATGCCAGGAGAAAGTGTTCAATTAGGCCCTTGAAGTGATTTTTCTGCTAACAAAATTGGGGATCAGGAAGGAAATATTCTTGGAATTCTCTTTTTTTACCCAAAGTAATACAAAAATAAATCTGACTCTGTTGTACTCCCCTGGGGTGGAGGGGCTCGATGTGAAGTATTTATTACCGTCTTTTACTCCTTCATCAATTAGCTGCTTCTTAATGGCCAGTCAAACAAAACCAAAGGGAGTTTTCTGTTTCAGAGTGCCATTAAGAGAGAGAGAGACTAAATGCTGCTTTGCAGTCAATTCTGTTTCGTTGGCCTAGTTGGACAGGGGAGAAGGCCCCCAATATTTCTCCTTTCTTATCTTTTCTAAAGGCGAGAATAGGGGTTTGGGCATGTCCTGGGGGTATTTTTTCCCCTTTCTAACTGAAATTCAAACGAAAGGGTTTGGGTTTTGTTTTTTGTTATTGTAAACCTCTCCCCTATGCTCCTCGCATTGAAATGTCAGCTGCTTTTTCTGGCTACATGTAGCAGGAGCAGCCTGTCGTCATAGCAATGAAAGGGTATAGAGAGACTCGAGTTTCATGACCCAGTCTGTGAAATAACTCTTAGTCGGCTCTAAAATCCTTCTTTAGAAAAGAAGTCTCCAGTCCTGGCTTGTTTCCTTCCTATTATGCAACCCACTTATGTACACCAATTGCAGGAGCTAAATGTTTCCTTTAGAGAGTCAATGAATCGATGCTAAGAAAACGAACAAGAAAGCTAGCGAAACAGTGACCAGTTTCCTCGGGAGCGCAGGGGGGAAAACAAATGGGAAGGCAAAGGAAGAAAGAAATAACCTCCCTTCGTAGCACACACTGCACAGCCAGAATAAATCCATTTTCCTAGTTCCCACTGGCTCCTCCCATCTTCACGACACACCACAGCAGAATGGTTATCCAGGAGAATCCTGGGGCAGCCTGCCTGGGCTCACGCCTGGCACTCTAGTCTTCTATCTCCTTGCCTCTGTCTTCTCATCCGTAAAACAAAGCTAATAAGAGTCATAAAACTGTTGTGGGAATCGAATGAGGTTGTGCGTGTAAGGCTCTTATTCCAGGGCTTGACCAGTGGTCAAGGTTGACTATTGGGCTTCCAGGCTTCAATTTCCCCTGTTTGTTAAATGAGCATAACAGCAATTCCTAAGACTGCTGAAGGATTAACTGAAAGAATGGGTGTAAGTGCTCAGTAAGTCGTAGTTCTTTTAATACTTTTCATCGCTGTGTCTAACTCTGAGAGCAATAGTTCTTTTCCAACTCGGAATTTCCCAATGAGTAACTGTCATGAGCGCAGGCCTCAGAATTATCATCATATAAATGTGAACCACTGAATGCCCGAAGAGGAAAAAAAAGAAAGAAGAGTTCTTACATTTATAAAGAATAAAGAAAATTCTCATTTTGAGTAGCAGTAGAATAAAAGGTTATTAAAATATCTTAGCTTTTATTAGGATGCTTTATATTAAAATTTCTGTTTTAGTTTCTCCAGTGTTGTCCATGCCACGCAATTATGTAAACAAGTAATCTTTTGTCTCAAACAATTCCTGTATTCAATGTTCCGTACCACGAGAAATGCCAGAGGAGCTGCAGGAGTGAGTAGAGAGAGAGGCTGTGCTCTGGTGGCTCTTACTGTGTAGGTAGGGAGACTGCCATTCAACAAATCATCACATTAATAAGAAGTGCTTATGCCCAAGTGCTTGTGCACAAGGTGACCCCAAATACAAAGCCATCTTTATTTTTCTAATGAAAAGATCCTCAGCCAAAGGCCTAAATGCACGAAGGATCTAAATGCACAAATGGAGAGCATGTTGTAATGTATACTTAAGATGCCTAAGATGTACTCACTGAACCCACTCTGTAATTTTCTGATACAGACTAGTGCATCATCAGTTTTCTGCAAGTTGTTTATAACACACTTCTCAAAAATCTGCCAGTGCTGCAAATTGGATCCCCAAGCATGAATTCTTTCTATGGTAATGGTCTCTATGTATTAATTACTTTATTGCTTTTCCCAGCCCTCTTTCAAGTGTTGTGGGAAAGATCTTAGGGTTCGAAGCCAAGGGCCAAGAAAGAATTCTTGAGACATCTTCACTGCAAAAAGCTGGTTTTATTAAAGCACGGGGACAGGACCTTGGGCAGAAAGAGCTGCAGTGGGGTCATGACTAGTGGCTGATTATTATATACTTTCAGGTTGGGAGGGGCTTAGGGATAACACAAGCCTCCAAGGTATTTTGAAAACAAGGTTTCCAGGACCTTGAGGGGGCCAGCTATTATTAGGAAAAGGTCATTTATTACTGTTTAGTAAAAACAAAGTCTCAGTCATGAGACCCTTCAGATGCATATCGGTGGGTCCATATGCTTTGAGTATGATTGCCAACATGTATCTTGAAGAGGAGAGATAAAGGAAGTTTCCAAAGGAATTTTTATATGTTAAATTAGATTTACAGGATCCTGGGGGAGGTCAGGCTAAGATTGCCTTTTGTCCTTACCAAAGTGTTACATTGAGGCAGTTGAGTTCCTACAGCAATGTCACTCTGCCTGTTTCAAGAACTTGTCAATGGGCTGTAAGAAGTAAAGAAATTTAATTTCTCTTTTGCCTTTGTTTCCCACATCAGAAGGACTTATTTGAAACCACTTGAGTCTGTAAGGTGTGGTTTTCTAAAACTGCAGTTCTAACACTTGCAATAATGAAATCATACCTCAAGAATAATTACCACATCTGCTTGAAATACCTTTATCTCCTTTTTTTATTGTGAAGATGACCGCCTTAAGCATGACAAAAATAAGCATTGCTTGAGATCATTTCAGGCTGTTTTCCTGAAATGGTACTTTGCTGTTCAAAATGAAGTCATTGAGACAGTGGTCTTTAATGTGAGAGATCTCAGAAGCATTAGAATATAAGGCAAATCCCTCCTTTTCATAACATAATTCTGGGGGTGAAAAATTAACAGTATATTTGAATATGATATATATATATATATATATATATATATATATATATATTATATATGCTGGGGCACCTGAGTGGCTCAGTGGGTTAAGCCTCTGCCTCTGGCTCAGGTCATGATCCTGGAGTCCTAGGATCGAGCCCCACATGGGGCTCTCTGCCCAGCAGGGATCCTGCTTCCCCCTCTCTCTCTGCCTGCCTCTTGCCTACTTGTGTTCTCTCTCTCTATAAATAAATAAATAAATAAAATCTTTTTTTTTTTTTAATTATGTGCTGAAATAAGTGTTAAGAGGACAAAGCACCTTTGTTCTAAGAAAGTATGTAAGCAGCCTGACCCCTGCGGAAGGTCAGTGATGGCTTTCCCTGATCTAAAGCTAAATGGGTGTTACTCTCTGGTGTCTCTGTGTGTGTGCTTGTATGCCCCTCTATGTGTGTGTGTTGGGTGGTGGTGTTGGGATGAGTGGGAGCTGGCAAGAGAATTCTGTGATACCTTGGACAAAGACCCTGTAGCAAGGAGGATCATGGGCTATTTGAGGAACAGAGAGAAGGCCAGCTCCTGTGAGAGCAAAGAGCAGAACGATGGGAAATGCAAATCCTAAGCAACTCTCCTCATGATGCCCTCTTCCCTGAGCACTAAATGTTTTTCCCCCTGCTTGATTCATGTTTAATGCGTATCTTTACCATCTCTGTCAAATTCTGCTTAGACTCAATGCCCCAACTGGCATTAACCATGTTTAACCCTCACTTGGCCCCACACGGTAGTAGGTTGGGTTAGGAAGAATGACAGCCAGTTGAAAGTCAGAGCTCCAGAAAATCTGTATCATTCACAGGGCTGGGACACCTTGATGCAGACAGTGACTCAGCAGAGAACTCAAAATAGAAGAGAATCTTTTTTTTTAATCCTCCAGATAACTGTAACGTCAAGCTACAGAGCTCTCCGAAGAGACTCATTAATACCTTAAAAGCCCTGAAACATCAGCGTTAACTCTGGATCAGGTAACCATATGCACATGTCAGCCGAAATGACTGAAGGGTGACTGAAGGGTGACTGAAGGGTGACTGAAGGGTTTCCTCTCTAATAACAAAGCCTTTGGCTATCTTATAAAGACTGAGTGAAGGAAAGGGGTCCATTTGAGTTTGATTATGAAATACCTAGGATAATCATTTTGTTTACTACAATTCCCTGAAAGGAAATTCTTCTATTTTTTTTTTTAATTTTATTTATTTGACACAGAGAGAGAGATCGCAAGTAGGCAGAGAGAGAGGGGGGAGGAAGCAGGCTCCCTGCGGAGCAGAGAGCCCGACACGGGGCTCGATCCCTCTGCCAAAGGCAGAGGCTTTAACCCACTGAGCCACCCAGGCGCCCCTTCCATAGTTTTAATAATTACTAAAGATAGCAGCCTACAGTTTTCCTCTGACTTAAGTGAATTCAGCAGAAGATCTACCTGGCCTTATCTAGAAGCATGGATGTACATGGTCTAAGAAACAACATGCCAAGCGTAAGAACAAAACAAAATAGAGAAAACAGTCAAAGCAAACCATTCTCTTTTCTAGGGTATATATGATGTGTCTTTCTCAGTTTGTTGGACTTTAGACAAGGTAAGATGAACAGATCAATAGTCATAATCTGCCTTGAAAACCAGTAATGTTGAAGGAAGGTTTTTTTTAGTTTCCTTGGCCTAGGGTAAGGGGGAGGACCTGTAAGTTTGGCTGAAGCTGCCTGTGAAGGAACCAACATCCTGGGGGAGAAGGGGCAGCTCAGCTGCCTGGGGATTTCCAGGCAACATGAGGGAAATTCACTTCAAACAGTTAACTATCGGCACTAAAATTTCTAAGGAGTTATTTACATGGTCAGCAGAAGAGATAGAAAAGAGTAGATTCCAACCCTGTTCCTCCCTTAGAGGAATGGATAACTATGTACCTGTTCCTAGTGCAGTGGTCAGACAGCTTGTTACTGCTTAAGAGAAAAGAAAAGAGAAGGGAGATAAAGAGAGAGAGAGAAGAGGTATATAGTGACACAAGGAGTACCCAGTGGAGAGAGATGGTTCAAACAGGTAGATTTAAGCCACGAGAGAACATGCAGAACTTCAAAAATACAATTTATCTTTTTAAGTTTTTTTAAGTTTTAATTTAAATTAAGTTAAATTTTAATTTAATTAGTGTATCAAATGAATCAATTGAACGAATGTCCTACCAAACTATAGAAACTGAAACTGAAATACAAAAGTCTACTCTGGGGGCGCCTGGGTGGCTCAGTGGGTTAAAGCCTCTGCCTTCGGCTCAGGTCATGATCCCAGGGTCCTGGGATTGAGCCCCGCATCGGGCTCTCTGCTCGGCAGGGAGCCTGCTTCCACCTCTCTCTCTCTCTCTCTGCTTGCCTCTCTGCCTACTTGTGATCTCTGCCTGTCAAATAAATAAATAAATAAATAAATCTTTAAAAGTCTACTCTGACCCAATCTTATTCTAATTTAAACCTCTAGAAAATATCCTAGAAACTGAAATGCAACCAGTCACAAATAACAGCCCAAAATGAATCAGAGGACCCAGAATACCTTCTGTTGGTTTGTGTAAGTTCACTCCTAAATCTAGATGGAGAGTGACATTCTAGGGAGTACCAAACTTTAGGCTCCCTTCCCTTCTCTAAGAGACAGAAATTTCTGGATATGATATCAGGAGCTAGAGAGACCAAGAGTCGGAGAGTTCCATTCAGAAGTATTTCCTAACAAAGCAGCATTCCAAGCCATATTTAGCTATCACATGCACTGCTTTCCACCCTCCATCTAAAGGACCAGGCATTGGTCGTAGAGGCCAGAGCTGACATAGCTCCATCAATCTGGGGTGGCTGACACACCCATGACCTATTTTGCTGTGCCTTTCAGTCCAGTCCCTTTGGGCTCAGCTGGGCTACCTTCCCAGCCAGAGGAAAGGATACCCAGGGCCCTTTCCTTGTTTTTCCAGCGACAGAGCTTGTAGACCTGCTGAGAAATCTAATTACAACCTCCTTTCATGCTAAAATCCAATTACAACCTCTCCCAGGGTGAAAGCCAATCCTTTTGATACAAGAGGAAGCCAAACAAAGAGGCTTCAAGCTGGGGGTGTGCCTGTGTTCTGCCTTCTCTTAGGCAACTGTTTAGAAAGGTTGCCGTGACCTTCTTTTGCCTTGAGTAGGAATGGTGGTCATAATCTATCACGACTCCCATCCTCATAAAAAGGAAAAATATTTTTATATCTGATGCTGGAGTTTCTCAGGATTTTCTCAAGCATCCATAAGTTGGGCAAAGCAAATTGTGAGCCACTCTGCACACACACATTTTTGATTCAGCAAGATGACTTTTTAAATTGAATTTGGAATATGTTAAGCAAGAAAAAAGTGAGTTATAAAACCCAGTATCCTCCTATAATCTGTTCCTGATATCTTCAGTGTCCTGTGCCGCCCTTTCAGGTACCTGTTCACTTGTGGATAATGAGAAACTGCAGTGCTGCTGGAAGAAGGGTCATCCCAAATTCTGAACCCTAAATAAGATAAACAGAGACGGTTCTCAAAATAGTCATTTGTGGGAATACATATTTTCCAAGTACCTGGTTGGCATAAGTCTATAATTGCTGAAACAATAAAAATTTTAACCAAGTTCTAATCAAGTATCTATCACTACTACAAATCACTGTAGTCATAGAATATGTATAAAATCTAGATTTGCAGCTTACCCCCCCAAAATGGGCAAAATTTTTAGAAGGAGCATCCAGTTATCTATTAGGTTTTTCATTAGATATGAGTGGAGCAATGGGGTTTTTTTTAATAAGATAAAATTACTATAGGCTCACTTAAAAGTGCCCCATCTATAAAGTTAATATAAATATATAAACAAAGAAAGATTCACCATTTAATGACTCTAAAATACCTCTAACAGGAAAACATTTTTTTAAAGGTTTTATTTATTTATTTGACACAGAGAGATCACAAGTAGAGAGGCAGGCAGAGAGAGGGGGGAAGTAGGCTCCCCGCTGAGTGGAGAACCCAATGTGGGGCTCGATCCGAGTACCCTGCGATCATGACCTGAGCCCAAGGCAGTGGCTTAACCCACTGAGCCACCCAGGTGCCCCCAGGAAAACATTTTTACTATAGTTGACTCAACTTCAGTTACCTAATCATCTAAATAATATGATAGGGAGCCAGTAGCAAGGATGACTGAGATTTACAAAAGTCAGAATAATTGATGGTGATTGTAGGTCAATGAAAACCTGTAACTAGTTTTAAGACACCATGTTTGCTCAGACCTTCATGTTCTCTTAGCTCACTGGAATCGTTTTTAACTCTCAAGCCATTAGTTCAGAGGGTCCCCTCAACGCGTTATTGGGAACCAAACAACTTGGAGCTAACTCTAAATCCATGCAGCATTCTGTTGGAGTTCAGTAGACTCAAAACACAAATGCTGAACCCTCTTCTTCTTTCCCTCTTCTTTCCCTCTCTTCTTTCCCTCTCTTTCTCTTCCCTGATCCCCAATGTCAGCACATTACCGTAACCTTTGAGGACCTCATAGTGGAGTGCAGGTTAAGCTCTTCCCAGGAAACTTTTCAGCAACTTCCTAAAATATAAGTAGGTAGATATTGGAAGCTTTTGTTTTAAACTGGGAAAACTTCTTTTTTTTTTTAAGATTTTATTATTTATTTGACAGACAGAGATCACAAGTAGGCAGAGAGGCAGGCAGAGAGAGAGGAGGAAGCAGGCTCCCTGCTGAGCAGAGAGCCGGAAGTGGGGCTTGATCCCTGGACCCTGGGATCATGACCTGAGCCGAAGGCAGAGGATTTAACCCACTGAGCCACCCGGGCATCCCATAAACTGGGAAAACTTTTGATTTAAACTCCCAGTGATCTTGCGTTTAATAGTTTCTTAGATACCTATGGGGGCAAGGGAGGAGTATGGTTTTAGCTTACTGATAAAAACAGCTGATTGATGCCTCCTTATAATCTGAAAGCAATTGAAAGTGATTTCAAAAGCAAATGGTTTCTTATAGTTTGAAAAATACTGTGGATAGGAGAGCAGAAGTTTACTATAGTCTGAGCTCTGGATATGATTAACTTCTTTTCTTTTCCCACAAGGTGACAGACAATAGCCCATGCTTATTTTATGTTTGGTTCTTTGTTTTATTTTTCCCAAATCCTCGGTATTTGGATGGTGGCCTAATAAGGCCTGCGGTTGTAATCCTGGCTGGAGGTGGCTGAGTCACCTCACACTTCCCAGCATCTTGATAACAGGGCTAATATCTCTAAAGATCCATAGCATAGTTATTGATGTAGTATGTACATTTTAGTGCCATGAAGCTATTGAAAATAGTCATTGTCCAAAAAGAATTAAGAGCAGATTCCCTTATATAGTGTTGCTCATCCAAAATACAACTTTATTTCAATGTAGCTAATTAGACTACTCTTTTTTTTTAAATTTTATTTATTTATTTGACAGAGAGGGATATCACAAGTAGGCAGAGAAGCAAGCAGAGAGGGAGGGAAGCAGGCTCCCCACTGAGCAGAGAGCCTGATGCAGGCAGGGCTCGATTCCAGGACCCTGAGATCATGACCTGAGCTGAAGGCAGAGGCTTAACCCACTGAGCCACCCAGGAGCCCCTAAACTACTCTTGATTAGGCAATTTTCTACATGTTCGGACTGACTACCCCAAAAGAGTGGTTTTAGAACAGATGTTTACAATGTTTAGTCAGCCTCAGTTAATGAATTGGCTTTCCTTTGGCATAGCAAAGGACTACAAAATAGAGGAGGAAAGAACAGAGAGACTAATTTACTTCCTAAGGTTCCAGATTAATCCTGGTGGTCCTAACATTCTGGAGATTGCATGAAAAGTAAAAATGGGAGAGTACTTTAAAGTGGAAAAAAAAAAAAAAGTCGTGTTCCAATACAAAATACTCCCAGAGCTACCGGCCCATATTTCTTTCTAAAACTCTTCAATCCACCTTTCAAATCTTATTATTATATCAGCAGAACCATCTTTATTGAGTGCTAATCACATTTGAATACCTTGTAGCTTTAGATTCTTTCCAAAGATGAGGACTGCTATGTTCCGTTTAAAAAGAAGAATGTGCCCCAGGTAAGGCACTACAGAGGAGGAGAAACGTTCTCCTCTATCCTCTTATGTTCAGTGTTTGGGGCCTGCAAATTAAACTGACAAAAGACAGGTTAACAGGAGAAAAAGATCTATCCGTATGCAACCAGGAGCTGGCTCCTTAAACAGTTAAAGTTTAAGGCTTATATAGGCTTATACTTACTTAGTAGGAGAAAGGAATGAGTGGGGGAAGAAACAGCTTCTATGAAAGGACAAAAGATTTCTTTAGGAAAGACAAATGGGTGTGTAGAACAAACTGGAGATAAGAGAGTTTGTGAAAATGTTTTATTATGTAAGTGGTTTTTCTTCTTCAGAACCATAAAACTCTCCTGGAGAGGAATTTATGGTAGGTTTACTCTTGGTCTCTCTCCCAGGAGTAGAAGCTACCCTGAAGAGGGAATTTATGGCATTTCTCATTTCTCGGAAGGTTCTGCTTTTATTCAGATAAAGGAAGTTCCAAGAAGGCTTCTTTCTGCATCTGTTGAATCTCAAATGCCCTCAGCTTAAAATAATCTTCATACCAGCTCAAGGGTTCCAAGTGGGTCCCCACAGCAACTACTAGACAGACTTGAAACAGGGCAGCACGGGGAAGCAGAAGGCAGCTTCATGGGCAGAGGATCTGAAAATATTCAAACCCGTGAATCCTCAATTTTGAATCAAGTGTTGTTTGGTCAAGGTTCCAGCAAGGACATGATAGATCGAGGCAGAAAAACTGAATTTGGGGATTTGAGAGAATGTATTAAGGGACTATTTATCAGGTGTTGATGAAGTTCTAGAATATACGTGAAGTTCGGTGGGGTGAGGTCTAGAGCCGATGACCAAGAAAGAATTCTTGAGACATCTTTGGTGCAAAATGGTGGTTTATTAAAGCTCAGGGACAGGACCCGTGGGCAGGAAGAGCTGCTGCCCCGGGGTTATGAGGGGTGGCAGGTTTGTATCATGGGGCTGGGGGATGTAAGGAAAAGGGATATTTCAACAGAACTTTCATATGCTAAAGAAGACCTACAAGATACCGGATACCAGAGGCCTTGCCATTGCCAAGGTCATTTTGCCCTCTAGCAAGGTATTAACATTAAGATGGGTGGCGAGATTCCTAAAGAATGTCCCAGATGTCCCACCCAGGAGTGAGGATGGGGGAAGGTTGGAGGGTGTCAGCTTTTGCTTTGTCCTCAATGGGCCTTCTGTTCCCTCATCAGTGTGAGCAGGGTATAGAGAAGCCACAGGGGTTCTGAGAACAGGCAAATAAGAACTAAGTTTGTACATACCAGGGGAGGGAGCATTTTCTAAACTTAGACAGAAAATGCTGCATAGAGAGGGTCATTGAGGGGAGCTGTGACCTTCAAGAGAGGGACATAGTCACGAGAGGGAGCTGAGAAAATGCACTCCTCCTTCCCTCACATTTCTCCTGCAGTGCACCCCACCTGCTGAACCCCACAGAAACCATCAGGCAAGAGAACCTGAAGATGTAATTCACACAGGCTCTGGGAAAGCTCAGGTTGGAGAAGGCTTGGAGAGTGAATGTAGAGTGGATCTGGAGGAGCAGATGGAAGGTTTCTAGATACTCAGTCGAGGGAAAATCTTTTCCCGGTATGGGAGAGGTAGAATTAACAGCTGTAGACCAGCTGTGTCCTCTCCTTGCTAGAATGAATCTTCTGGAGCTTCCCTTTGGAAGGCATGAATATTCCCAGGCTTTTCATCCTATTTTCAAAGAACTTCTCAAACCTCAGCCATAAGGTTCTTTAAGGCTGTTGTATCTGCTTCTTTCAGAGAAGGCAGTGTGTAGCGGTGCACCATTGGGAAAAGCCATTGTTCTCCCTGTTTAATGTGTTGGCCCTCACCAAGGCACATGAGAGACTTCAACCATGTGCTGAATCCTGGAGGGACTTCTGCTTGGAGTGAGTCCTTTCATTACTGGTTCTCACAAACACATCAAAGTCCACCATTGTTCCCCAGCAGATCCCAACACCATGAGAATGAGGCTACTTGGAACTGTTCTTAGGTATGATTTGCTGTTTTTCTTAATCCTGGAAGAGAACTACCCCAGTGAATAGTTCTTGGTGCATTCACAGAGCTGAAAGCACTTGACATTCCTCTCCCAGCTAGCAGAACTTAACAACCAATTTACTCTGTTAACAAAAGAGAGACAATTTCCATTGAATCCAAAGAGGTTTTCTATTGTCCTTGTTGAGTTTAACTAATAAGGGAAAGTCAAATAAGAATAGAGCAGAAAGCTAAGAACCTGACATTCAGGGGAAAGAAATTCCAGGGAAGTAGGGAATGAAAAAAATGGGGCTGGAGTTTGGGGGTGGGTTGTAGAGAAAAGAGCTAAAGGGAAAGAAAGAATAGGAGTAATATATCTGATCATATCATGGGCTAGGCTTCGAAGGTGAATTGTCATGCCAGTAACAACATGGAGCAAATCATTCAGGTATTATTAAGTCCTGCCACAGGCCTTCAGGGGTGCCATACTCAGGAGTAGATTCAGAATTTATGAACCAGAAGTTTACTGTATGTATTGGGTCTTCTTATTTATTTATTTATTTATTTATTTATTTATTTATTTATTAAAGATTTTATTTATTTGAGAGAGAGACAGAGAGAGCATGAGCGAGGAGAAGGTCAGAGAGCAAAGCAGACTCCCCATGGAGCTGGGAGCCTGATGCGGGAGTCGATCCCAGGACTCCGGGATCATGACCTGAGCGGAAGGCAGTCGTCCAACCAACTGAGCCACCCAGGCGTCCTAGGTCTTCTTTTTTAAAATAGGAAAATCAAAATTAGGTACAAGGCTTTGTAAGGAGCACATTCAAGTGGGGAACTTTAAAGCTTAAGCTTAAGTATATGTGAAAAATGGGGGGAGGAAAAAATAAATGTAAATATGAGAAAACCCTGCATGCACAGAGAAACAAGGAAATAAGAGGCCAGATATCGTGATATGATTCAGCAAATAAAAATAAATATGGCCAAAATAATTTTTCAAAGTACACCACTCTTAAATAGCTCCCAAAGCAAAGCATTTTTACTATACTTGATTCAACTTCAGTTACAGAATCATCTATGTAATATGATAGGAGCCAGTGGTATCACAGCCCAAATTTTGCAAAAGTCAGAAGAATTGACCTTGTCTATATGTCAGTGAAAACCTGTAACTGGTTTTAAGACACCATGTTTGCAGGGTGCCTGGCTAGCTCATGCAATGGAGCATGTGACTCTTGATCTCAGTGTTGTGAGTTAGAGCCCCACACTGGGTGCGGGGGTAACCTAAAAATAAAATCTGTTTTTTAAAAAAAAATAAATAAATAAAGATACCATGTTTGCTTAGGCCTTCATGCTCTCAGCCCATTGGAATTTTTTTTTTTTTTAAGATTTTATTTATTTGACAGAGAGATCACAAGTAGGCAGAGAAGCAGGCAGAGGGAGAGGGAGAAGCAGGCTCCCCGCTGAGCAGAGAGCCTGATGCGGGCCTTGATCCCAGGACTCTGGGATCATGACCTGAGGCAAAGGCAGAGGCTTTAACCCACTGAGCCACCCAGGCGCCCCTGGAAATCATTTTTAACATAGGGCATGGTAGAAACTTTCAGAAGGGCTGGCAAATGCCTGAGGGCAAGAACAGAGCACTGCCTTCATGGGTCCATCATGTATAGTTGGGAAATGAGGCCCAGTGAGATTAGTGAGTGGTGAGTGGTACGAGCAGATGAGGAGCTCCGGGAGGAATGATGAAGAGGTGCGGAAACATAGCCGTCGCACAGTCTTGCCTAAGATAAGCCTGTGGGATCCTCTAAATATAATTAAAGTAATCCTTTAATTATTTGTTGTAGAAGAGGAAGAATGTACTAATTTCTTCCAAGCTGGAGAGAGAGAGAGAAATCTTTGAAAATGTCCCTGAGAAACAATTCCTTTTGAAATCTTGCATGTTTGTCATTCATGACTGGGCACAGTGGCACAGAACTCCAGAAGCTCTCACTGGATGAGTACTCTTTATGAAGTGGAGGTGAAGTGACAGGAATAACAGACGGTTCACAGGTGAAGTGCTTAGCATAGTAGCTGGCATATAGTAAAATCTCAAAAAATACAGGACATTATATTACCTATTATGTATAACAGTTAATGATAAAAACCTACATTTTCAATAAAGCTATAGTTAGGTGAATAAGTCAAAATTCCAAAGCTTCTAATGAGCTAAACTCCAGAGTCCTAGAACATCACTGCTACCTCAGTCCTTTGGTGAAATAACTAAAGCCAATCCGATTCAAGTGGCAGAGAATTAGACCTCTCAATAGGAGGGACAGCAGACAACTGACAGCTATCTTTACCGTCCTGTAATGTTTATGTGTGTGAAATAAGAAGTGTTAGAAGTTGTCTCAAGACAGCTACCTATGCAAGTTAGAATAGAGTTGACATTCGTGGATGTTTGGTTCTTAAAAGGGAGACCTGTTTCTGTCATACCAAATGTTTCATCTAGATGTTTGTTTTGATGCAACATGGGCTGTCCAGTAGAAGAATTTCAGGCATTTGAAATTTCAAATCCTAGGTTTCCCCCGAAAGGCCAGTCCTATAAAATTTAGTCTAGCTGTCATCTTTTAAAATTCCAGATGAGGTTCTCATGAAAGTTTGATAATGAGACACTCTGTTTCTAACAGAACGAAAAGATTCTCCTCAAAGTTCTCCATCATCTCTCATCCCTAACCTCTCTAGGCTCACAAAAAGAGTGGTGCAAAGGAAAGAACTCAAAAGGGATGAATTAAAGTCTCTGCAAAGTATTGATTGGACTTATTAAGCCATTTTTGCTTTATGAATGTTCCAAAGAAATGATATCCTTCATTTCATTTGTACAGGTGAAATCACCAAGGGACTATATGATCACATTTGAGTCTCAAAACAACCCTAGAAGATAAATAGGAGAGGTACTATATTTTTTTCTGTTTTGTAGATAAATCAGTGACTTGACAAAAAGTCTCTTGGCTGGCAAAGGCAGCTCAGTTCTGGAACTCAGATCTTCCAACTCAGTACCAAGTGTTCTCTCAGCTATGCCGATGCCTCTAAATAGACACACAAATTTGGGCAAAATAACATTATCTAATTTCACATCAACTCTCCATATTTAAGTCCCTAGACTAATAACTTTGTATTCAAAAATTTGTCTTATTTCTGCATTTTTCACCGAGAGTTGTATTTGTTCTTTTTACAAGAAACAGTTTGCATTTCATAGAGCACACACACCAAATCTGAATGTCTCAAAATATATGACTTTTTACTGATCCAAGATTAAATGGTATTCGTCATGCTTAGCAAGGACATCATGGTTTCATTTTCAAAGTACTTTGCAAGCATCAGCTAATTAAGCCTCCCTGTCATCTTCAGTATGACAGTTGTTTTCAAAATATCTCTCATTTCCCAGGAAAGTTCTCTGCTCTGTCTTCTTTATACAAATCAGCACATTTGTTCAGTTCTTAAAATAAGCCAAAGGCTGTGAAATTATTTTGATCAGTGTGTGGCAAATACAATTAGCTCAGTAAGGAAAAATGCCCAGTGACTGGTCTGAAGGACAAAATGGAACACAAGCACAAGAACTCAAGGCCTTCTACATTCTGAACACTAGATTGTTCCACGAAGTCTAGTCTTTAAAAGTATAACACAGTCATCTGCTTTATAAGTGAAAATTTGAGGTGGTTTCCCACTTGGGTCATTCTAAATGACACAGTCATATTCTGTCTTTAAATTTTGTCTTTTATTTCAGGATGAAAATAAACACGAGAACTAAAAAATGGAACTAAAAAATAGTTCCATTCTAGACACAGTAAATAATCAGGGACCATATAAGAAATATTGGGTTGACTCTCCAAAAGCCTGCACGACTAGTCACCATAGGTCATGTGACAAACCCTGTACTTATTTCATGTCTTAGTACATCTTCCCACAGCTATGCCAAGATTCTCAGCATTGTAGTAGCTCCTTTGGGCTAAGAACAATGAGAAAATACCTCTTACCTGAGACCAGAAAGACATTAATTCAGGAATATCCTTATCTCCTAAGTATGGATTAGATGCATGTAGAATACTAGAATTTAATTGTGTGGAAGAGAGGACATGTCTATTTGAGTTTATTTTTAAAGAGTGAACTGAAAGTAGAAATGTTCCAAAACCAAGACACCCAGGAAGCTTGAGATCACCAAGGAGAGGAGGACCTGGAAGGATGGAGGGGAAAAAGGAAAGGAACATTAAAGATTCATTTTCTTTATAACACAACTAATACAAGACATAAATGACTATGACGGTAATATTGATGAGATGCACCAGGCAGAATGATGGAAATAACAATCAGTCACATGTATTTGTTACTTTAGAGTTCGCAAAGAGCTTCTCCACCTCAGCGGCTCCCTCTGACAATGCAAGGAATTATTATTTGCATTCTGTACATGAAGTTTGGAGAGATGAAGTAATTTGCTCAGAGTAATATTTAGTACTTGACAGAGCCAGACAGACAGCTAGACTTGACAAAGCCAGAATCTCTGATCTGTTCTGAAGCCATGGGAGAATGTTGGATTCTGAGTCCAAAGTACTGCATTCTAATCCTTGCTCACTTCTTAGACTTGAGCATTTAGCCAAGTAATTTATTTATTTATTTATTTATTTTTTTAAAGATTTTATTTATTTATTTGACAGAGAGAGATCACAAGTAGGCAGAGAGGCAGGCAGAGGGAGAGAGAGGAGGAAGCAGGCTCCCTGCTGAGCAGAGAGCCCGATGCGGGACTCGATCCCAGGACCCTGAGATCATGACCTGAGCCGAAGGCAGCGGCTTAACCCACTGAGCCACCCAGGCGCCCTAGCCAAGTAATTTAGATTCTTCAGGGTTCCATCTCTTTATAGTCAAATGTTGTCTACCTCCTATCCTTATTGGATCAAATGAGACCATATACAAGAAAGTTTTTATTTTTTTTTATTTTTTTTTATTTTTTTTTAAGAAAGTTTTTTATAACTGTGAAATGTTATATAAATATAAAAAGAGGTATAGCTAAGTGCAACTTAATGAATTCCTGGGGCCTTGCCTCAACATATCCTTATTGTTAAGCTTTCTTTCCTTTTGTCTGAAAGAACAAAGAATTCCTCTTCTCTTCAGAGTTAAACCTAACACCTGTGCTTTAATAATAGACCAGCAAATATTTAACAAATTCTATCATCTTCCTTCATCTTCATCATCATTGTACAGATAAACAATGAGCATCAAAAAGCTAAATATTTTATCCAAGATTGTGCAAATTAAGTAGTAGAGCTCTGAATCAGAGCCTTTGTCTTTAAACACTGTGCATGCAATGTTGCCTTCACAATGACTCAGGCAACTTCTCTGTTTTCCGCCTATTTCAGTTATCTATGCATAACTGAAATCTACCCCAAATTTGGGGTAGTTGCATAACAGTGATGCATAACAATCCACCCCAAAATTAAATGGCTTAAAACCAATCCCCTTATTTGCACTAGATTCTGCAATTTGAACAGGACTCACCTGGGTAATTCTTCTGGTGATTTTTGTCTAAAGTCACTCACGTGGCTCCAACAAGCTGGGAGCTCAACTGAAGCTGAACCATCCAAGATCGTCTTTCATTTCCCAGACTTCTATGTGGCCACTGATTGGACTTATTAAGCCATTTTTGCTTTATGAATGTTGCAAAAAAATGATATCCTTCATTTCATTTGTACGGGTGAAATCACCAAATGACTATATGATCACATTTGAGTCTCAAAACAACCCTAGAAGATAACTAGGAGAGGTACTATATTTTTTTCTGTTTTGTAGATAAAGAAATCAGTGACTGTGACAAAATCACACCTGATTCAGAGGTCCCAGCTAGTCTCTAGTCCAAATTTTCTTACAACATGGTGAATGGCTTTCATAGGAAGACAAATCCCAATATGTAAGTGCCTACTAAGCTTCTGCTGGCATCATGCCTGATATTGTCCCATTAGCCAAAACAAGTCATAAGACCAAGGCCAAAGTCACAGGGAATAAGGCCCAAAAGTTGTAGTTCACTAGGGTTATCATTGTTTATCACATCTCCTCTCTCTTTATCTTCTCATTCATTAGTTACGCTTTCCCTTCAGCACAGAAGATACTTTAATGACCACATTTTAATACAAATAAAAATTTCCAGTGACCACACATTCCCGTTTAGCTACCATCTTCCATTCCTCTCATAGTCAACTACCTTAAGTGAGCGGTCGACTCTCACTGTCTTCATTCCTTCTTCTACTCCCCAGTCACTGCAGACGGGCCCATACCAACACCATTTCACCCAATCTACTCTCCTTCAATTCTCCAATAACCTCTGTACTTCCAAAGGCAGTGGGTAATTCACTGGCCTCGTTTACTCTGACCTTTCTGTAACATTTAACACTTTCTTACGTGACTCTTTTCTCTGATCCTTTGTATCTTTAGCTTTTCTGATCCTCTAATGGCACTAAATGGTCTTCATTCACCAGGGTTGTAGCTCCTGCTCTCTGCTCTACTCACTATATAGCTTCTCATGCTAATAGCAGTCAAAACTATCTTTAGCCCCGAACTCTGTGCTTATCCCTAGACCTGTTTATCCAAGTATGTCACTACTCAAATGCAATGAATTTAAAACTAATTTATCATCTTTCTTCTAAAATCATATCTTCCTGCTATAATCCCTTATCTTGGTGATGAATGCCACCATTTACCCAGCTGCCCAAATTAGAATTGTGACAAACCAAGACTCTTCCTTTTCTTCTTCCAACAGTATCCAGTTGGTCATTAACTCTTCTTTGTTCTGACTTTAAATAGTTCTCAGAACTATCCAGTGGTAAATGTTTAACAATCAGCGTTGGACAGGATGGTTTGGGGCTATTGGGGTTGTTGGGTAGCATTATCTGATTTCAAATGCCTTTTATCCCTATTTCTGTTGCATTATGTATACATCACATTATATTAAATCAAATCATTGATTTACTTGACCTCCTTCTTTTCCATTCTTCAGATAGGAACCATGTAGCCCTGTGCTTAGGTAGTGTCTAGTAAGCACTTAATAAATGGAAAAAAGAGTGAAAGAGTGATATACTCTCTGGCCAACATGACACGTTTCTTCTTGATCCATTCAGCTGCACTCCATTTAAGAAAACAAAGGGAATTATGTAAGATACTATGATCAAGTTAAAGGGAATTTTTTTTCTCAAATTTAATGAGCTATACACATTGCTCTAAGAACTAAAATCAAGGGAAATTAGTCTTGAAACCCACAAGACTAATTTCTTCCTTGCTCTTTATGTTGCTACCATTTATAAGAAAATGTGGTTAACAGTCTCTTAACCTCATTTCATTGTTATTTGTGATGAATGTAGGCAAGAGTCCTGCATCCTGCAGCCCTGCTCGGCTGTCACGTAAAATTAACCATCACACATGTTATCCCCACTCTAGATAGGGACTCTGAGGCTCAGAGGGTTAAGTAATTTGCTAAAGATGACATAGACGGCAGCTGCGGGACCAAATTCAAATACACATCTTTCTAACCCCAAAGCACCATTCTCCTTGTACTAAACTGGTAGTTCTCCTTAAGGGCAATTTTATCCGCCAGGGGCTATCTGGCAATATCTGGAGACATTTTTGGTGTCATAACTGGTGGGGGATGAGGGACTTGCTATGAAATATAATGGGTAGAAGTCTCACAGTTGCTGCTAAACATCCTACACGCAGAAGAATGCTAAACATTCTACATAACTACAAAGAATCACCCACCAAGAAATGTTCATAGTGCCAAGATAAAGCCGGCATTAAATTATACTATTTTGTATTTTTACCATTTCCTACTGCTAGTAGAATAGTAATATGCTGATCTAAATTATAAATGACTGTAGTTCCATAAATCTAATAAATACTGGCTAAATGAATGAATGAATGTTAAATTTTGAATATAGGGGAAGGAAACTGCATTTTTCAATGACTTTTCACATTAGCATTCACTAAGAGCATAAAATATTTTAAATTACCATCAATAATAAAAATGGGAAATAGATACCACTTATGTGCTTGAAGCATTAAATACCACAATATAAAATGTTTTATTTTGATACTATAAAATCATACAATATATTTTCAGTGGTATTAGTAGTTTAAGGAAAAGAGATAACAGCAGTTTATGGTTCATGAGAGTCATAGAATTATCTCGTTTTAAATATCAGAGCTGAAGGATCATCAAGGTCACCTGCTTCATTATTCATCACTTAAGAAAACTGTATCTAGGAAAGGGTAAGTGAGTTACCCAAAGTCTCTTGGCCAGTGAAGGACAGTGTTGGAACTAGAATTCAGTTCTCCTGACAGTTACATGCTTTTTTCATTCCAAGGTATTTTTTCAATATCCCTGAAGTGTTAGAATCTGGGGTGTGGGGTGTTGCTGCATATTTTCATTTAAACATGTACTTCATCCAAAGGAAATTGAATTTCTATGTTTTGCCTTGTTTAGACAATAAAAAGCATTATTGAAAGGGATTTTTGATATCAAATAACCCAACCAACATTCTATGATTAGACTTTTTCCTCAACATAGAAAAATATATTTGCTGTGTATGCAAAATGTTGAAACTTACGATATCGGAGCTCTTTATTTAAAAGTTTAAAGTGAATTCTCAACTTGTTCCCATACTGGCTTAGGGTTTTTTTTTCCTCCTTCCATGCGTCTTTGTATAAGAGGTAAATGGAGATCTTGATTTGCAAAGGAGCTGGGAAAGCACCAGCACAGGAGCCGGGAAAGCTGGGTTCCAGTTTTCTCTCTTAACAGCTCTCTGGCCTCCAGCATGTCCTGTCATAGCCTTTCTAACCCCGTTCGTCATCTCCCACATCATGAGGTTATTGCAAAGGTTGAAGAAGATACTCTCCCATTTGTAGATCTGTTTGGTAAACCCAGAGCACTTTGATAATATAAACTTCCAGTATTTGTTATACATCATTACTAGTTCTAAATAATGTTTATTTAAGGATATAAACAGAACACACATTCCTCTGTTAGTACTCTGAATTCCTGAAGTTATGGACAGTCATTTTCAGAGGGGTCCTTTAGAGGAATTAAATTAAAGTCTCCAAGCTGAATACATACATGTTATTCTCATTAAAAATGGAACAGATTAAGGGACGCCTGGGTGGCTCAGTTGGTTGGACAACTGCCTTCGGCTCAGGTCATGATCCCGGAGTCCCGGGATCGAGTCCCGCATCCGGCTCCCAGCTCGTGGGGAGTCTGCTTCTCCCTCTGACCTTCTCCTCGCTCATGCTCTCTCTCACTGTCTCTCTCTCAAATAAATAAATAAAATCTTTAAAAAAAAAATGGAACAGATTAATTTATTTGAGGTGATATAAGGTTACAAGTGATTTATGTTTTCCCCCACACTCAATCTTTAATCTCCATTCTTCCAACACACTATTCCCTAGTTGGAATAATAGGATAGGTGAAAAGTGTGTTCTTATTTTTTCTAACATGTTAAGGAAGTTTGTCCTACCACCTGTAGGCCTCTTTTCTTTAATAAAAATTTCACTTGCTAATGAAGTTAGAACCAAAGACCTTAGTAATTCCTATTGTCCTAGAAATAGTAGTAGCAGCAGCAGCAGCAGTGGTAGTAACACAGATATAAATCAGATGAAGATATAGAAATCATCTATTCATTAGATAGTACAGATGAAACATATGCATATATTGGCACTCTGCTAAAATCCCAGTATAATGATAGGAAAGGAAAAATAATAATATAAACTCACAATGACAAAGAAAAAAAGAGAGGGTGACATGATAAAAGATATCGGCAAATTTTTGGAATGTAGCAAGCAATTGGAAGAACAGGGAAAGCTTAAATCTAAGGATGTTCAGAGAAGGGTGCCATAAACCAACAAGCCAGTTCCCACTGCAGAACTCAAAAAAGTTTCAAAATTGGAGGTATCAGGTCATTTGGAAGTTGAGGCAAGGGTAGAAGCTGAAATCAGGGGGATTGGTTGAAAGCCTCTCAGATATAAACTGATGCCAGTTCTTGCTCATGCTGGTAATTGACAGAGGACTCCCCTTTTCACCCTAAACAGGAAAGAGAAGGTTATTCTCTGGCCCTGGGCTTTAGAGAGGCACCATGGAGGGTGGGATATGATGCCACACAGAAATCTGGGGACTAAGTGAGAGTCTGTGTATGCGCTGAGAGATTTCCAGTCCCTTCACTCCTTCATCTCACCGCATGGAGCAACCAGGCATTTACCCCACCCTATGGGGTAGGAAGTATGAAGATCTTCCCTGGGGGGGTGGGGGGAACTCCCCAAGGAAAAAAACCTAACAATGACATCAAGGGCATCGCATCAAAAGTGTTAGGTTACTGTCTGAGACCCTCCATGGTAGCTCTCCAAAATGACAAGCCCTGCCTGTGAAATGTCAAATTGGTTTTTTAGTGACTTGCTACTAAATATTACCATACAACCAAGACATTGCACATTCGAGAAAAGCTTTCGACATAAAAATCAAAGACCAAAGTAAACCAGAAAAACAGGGATAATATGGAAACAGAAAATACAGGGTTCAGAGAAAATTTTTTAAATATTGAATTAATATCTTCAAAAACAAGAGTATATATCACACTAAAGAAAAAGATGATAACATCTAAAAGGGGGAACATCAGGAAATAAATTTAAAGTGTGTGAGAAAAACATTTAAAAAATTAGTAGTAAAGAGAAAAGATAAAATTGAGGAACTTTCCCAGAATAATATAAACAAGATGGGAAAAAGGAGCAAAAATTGTAAGTAAATTAGAGAACCAACCCCAAAATTCTGACATTTAACTATTATGAATTCCAGAAAGAAAATATACACACACACACAAAAATAGAGTAATAAAAATTATCAAAGAATTAACATGTGAAAATTTCTCAGGGGGCACTTGGGTGGCTCAGTGGGTTAAAGCCTCTGCTTTCGGCTCAGGTCATGATCTCAGGGTCCTGGGATCGAGCCCCACATGGGGCTCTCTGCTCAGCGGGAAGCCTGCTTCCCCCTCTCTCTCTGCCTGCCTCTCTGCCTACTTGTGATCTCTCCCTCTGTCAAATAAATAAATAAAATATATTTTTTTTAATTTCTCAGAACTGAAATATATGAATTTCCAAATGAAACAGGCCTAATGAGAGCCTAAAGTAAATTAAAAAGGATCCAAACTGGAGTGTCTGGCTGACTTAGTATGCAACTTTTGATCTCAGATGGTGAGTTTGAGCCCTGCATTAGGTGTGGAGATTACAAAAGTAAAAAATAGGGGGTGCCTGGGTGGCTCAGTGGGTTAAACCTCTGTCTTTGGCTCAGGTCAGGATCTTGCGGTCCTGGGATCAAGCCCCGCATCAGGATCTCTGCTCAGCAGGGAGCCTGCTTCCCTCCCAGCCCTGCCTGCGTCTCTGCCTACTTGTGATCTCAGTCTGTCAAATAAATAAATGAAATCTTTAAAAAAAAATAGTTTTTTGTTTTGTTTTGTTTTTTAAAGGATCCAAACTAAAGCAGAGATTGTAATACCTTAGGATACTAAGAACAAATATTGAAGCTTGGGGAAAAAAACTTAAAAGCTTACATAAAGAAAGAAAAAAAAATTCTCATTTTTAAAAAACTGGGGAAAAAACAACATTGGTATTCTTACTAGTGTTAGGTACATTATTAAACGAAACGAGACTGAGACAAGGTGAAAGTTATTTAAAGCTCTATTTTATGATAAGTATTAGCAGTTAGACTGATCGGCCAGGGGAACGAGACTGAGACAGGGTGAAAGTTAGGCAAAGCTCTATTCTATGCTAAGCATTAGAAGTCAGACTAACCAGCCAGGGCTGTCTCTGAAGAGAGGGACCACCCCCAGCTTACAGGCTCAAGTATTGACTGACTGACCTCCGAAGAGGGCGACCCCTCCCCATCTTACAGATTACCTTTTATAGAGCAAAAGTCTGGCCACACATAGGTGGCCAATGAGATTGTAGTCATGTTAGGTCACACACAGGTGGCCAATTGAATTACAATTTACCCTATAGTAGCTGTTTGACCTAACCTATTACTCTGGTCAGAACTGGTGCTCAAGGTTGGTGCCCAAACGACAGGGTTTACATTCTTTGGTGGTTAAGGAAAAAGTGTGTGTGTGTTTCTTACTGATTGGATGTCTCCACATGGCCCGACTCGTCCTTGTATTCTGGGCTCTATTATTAGGAACTAGCTGACCATATTTTACTGGTTTCCCAGACTTGCTTCTAAGTAAGTTTCTCTCGGGGGAGGGGGGCAGGGTCAGTTTAAGTTTTACTGCACAAACAACAAAATGGCTTTTAACCAAGATGGAGTCGCTCTGGCTAAATAGGTCCTTACACTAGCAATACTGGAAACTAAAAGAAAATGGAATATGTTTTAAAATTCTGAGAAAAGCAATGTTCTGCTTTAAAATTCTGTATCAAGTGAAGGATAAAATACTCATGTTTTCTTAATGTGCAAAGTCTCAAAACTTCTGTCCCGTATATATTGTTAGTTTTGGAAGCTTCTGGAGGATATGCTCCATGAAATGAAGGAAAACACCAAAAAAAGAAAAACATATGGGACTCAGGAAGCAAGAAGTGAAACCCAGGAAAAGAGCAAAGGAAAGGGGATTCCCAGGGAGGTGGTGACTAGCCCGCCAGGAGGAAAGCCCGCCGGCTGCCTGGGCTGCGACAGTCATGTAGAGCAAGACAACCAACACCTGGGAGACACAACTCCAAGGGGAAAATAAGCCTTGGGGATTCTCTGAGGGGTTTGTGCTTGTTGTTCTAGTGTTGTCATTGTTGCCATATTAAAAGGAGTTTTTAAATGTTGTTGGAAAATTGGGGAAGAATAAGTATACATGGAAAAGTATATTAAAAGAGGAGGTAATTTCAGGGCACCTGGGTGGCTCAGTGGGTTAAGACTCTGCGTTCCGCTCAGATCATGATCTCAGGGTCCTAGGATCGAGCCCCACATCAGGCTCTTCGCTCGGCCGGGAGCCTGTTTCTCCCTCTCTCTCTCTGTCTGCCTCTCTGCCTACTTGTGATCTCTCTCTGTCAAATAAATAAATAAAATTTTAAAAAGAAAAAAAAGAGAAGGCAATTTCTAGGGCCAGACAAAACAAAATATTGTTCAAAAAATAAATGTAAGTGTGGTTCAACACAGGAAATTACTACTTGGCTCAGCTGTGAGGAATATACACATTATTCGTAAATGTTATATAGTGATTTAAGTAAGAATTGTGATGTCATTAGTTTAGGAAAAGAAATGGGGAAGGAGAAGAGTATGTTTGTGCATTGTGTGCATGCATATGGTATGTGTGTTAAGCGATAGCTATTATAGTATTAAATCAATAGAATAATTTTTAACATTAATATGTTTTTAAATATGTATTTATTTTAAATGTGTATTTAAGCATCTGTTTTGAAATATTGAGGTAACCAGCAGAAGAAACTGTTTACATTCTTAATAAACCTCAAAATATTATTTAAAGCTCTATGGATACATTTATGTATAAAAGATTGCAAAACTAATTTAAAAGAGTCACCTACTATTTCTAGGAGACCCAGAGAATATCTTTTAAAGACTAGAAACTCTGTTCCTAATCCCAGATGGATTTGGATTGCCAGGTTTAGAAATACTCCACAGGGAAATGTACATCACCCACTCCTTTTAAGAGAATTCCCCAGGAGGCCAATTTACTTCGCCTCTTTGAGCTTCTCTTGTCTCATCTCTCAGCTGAAAAAGTTCATTTAGAACAAACCAAACTCCAATTCAAAGCAAATAACAACTGAAACAGACCAGGGGCAAATGCCAGCTCTTCTTTTGGAGCAGAGCCTCTGCTCAGATCCAGCTGGCTGTTGCCAGGAAGACCAGTGGTTGCTAAGAGGCCCAGTGGTTCAGGAGAAACTGCAGATCTGGGGGGGGGTTACAGGGGGGTGGGGGAGGGTGGAGTTTTTGTTTTGTTTTTGTTGTTGTTGTTGTTGTTCAGATCTGGGTTTTTACATGAACACTTTGGACTTTAAAATGCTGTTTTAAACTACGCAGTGCCTACCAAACCAAACCCATCTGCAGGCCCCCACCCACCCACACAGACTGCCAGTGTGAGACCTCTGAATTAGATGAACACTGATGACTGCTTTAGGCAGCACAATGTCTCATTCCTAAAACTCTGCATTGAATGTATGTGTTTCTTCACCACCAAAGAGGCAGGTTGTTTTATCCCAACCTGACATAATATACTATTTCACTTTGTCACTTTTATCTTTGTGAACACTCACAGATCTTAAGACCCAAATCTGCATAGCGCCTCTATTCAAGGAAACACAAGCATAAAGAGAGGTAAGTTCTGCCAAACACAGCTGGGCCGGAAAATCAAGGAGTCATTCTCACAGAGACACAATTGGGTAAAAACTCATTAATCCATTTTTCCAGATATGCTAGTGTACACAAAGACAATAATCACCTTTAAATGTAAGGATCAATATCAAGCTCAATATTTGCTGAGATTATCTTTTAATCTTTCACAAGGAAATTTTACCCACTACTGCTAATTATCTTCTTGGTTCACAGGCCTAGAAAACATGAAGACTGTGCTTTTTTTCCTATACATTTTGGGAACTGCAGCTGCAATCCCGGTAAATGTCCTTTTTTTTTCTGCTGTTACATCTCTTCTTCCTGACATTTCATTCAGACATCCTCCAGTTAAAAAGAAAATGTGTGCATATAGTGGTTTGAAATTCTCTTTTTAATTTTAATGTTATTTTTTTCCCAAGCAGGGAACAAACAACTAGAAAAATTGAGATAAAATACTTTCTAAAAGAATATTTCTTTCAGAACTACCAGATTCCATAAGATAAAATAAATCAAAAGCTGAAAATGTCGATTATCAGTTTTTAGAAAGGGGATATGCCAGGGCATAAATGCCAACGAGAACGGGAAGAAATAAATTGTCTTATGAAAATTCATCACTTAGCATGAGAAGCCCAAGAAATTAGTATGAGAAGTCTTGGGAGTGCGTACCCATACCCTTCAGCAGCATTTTCTTTGAGTTCAAATATATACTGGCTGATCATTTCTGAGTCTGAAATAAAACAGGAACCGATGGGTTAGGGGCAGGAAATGGAATCGTAATCATAAATCAGCTCCTAATTCATCCTTGGAGGTGGGGGGTGGTGTGAAGGTTGTTGAAAATAGAACTAAAACAATTTTTTTTTCTTCATGATCAGATACACTAGCCCCACCATTCACACAGCAATAAATTGTATACACACAAATCAGAATCATTTGAGACCATGTCAGCCCCCTTAAAATTACCTGAAAGTTTTTGTTGTTGCTGTTGTTAGCAGAACCATGGCTTGGATGATCATTTAGGTGTCTTCCAAATGATCCACTTAATCTATAATCAAACCAAAGGATTTGTGCCATTTGTTTCTTTTTCACCAAAGGGAGGAATCAGTCTCCTCTAAAGAAACAAAGTGATTTCTCTCATCCCTTCTCTTCCTCATTCTCTACTCTGTCTAGGCTTCTGTCCTTGGTTTTTGGATAGCTGGTGGCTAACATTTGGTTGACAGATGTGTCAGCAAAGACAAACATCGTGCCGCCCAGACCAGGCAGTTCTTAGAAAACAGAGTGTATGACCACACTGCTAGGGCTTATGCTTAAGTAGCTGGAGCTACTCCAGCTGAAATTATACATTGTCCTCTGAAATTACAAAAGTGGGATAAATTATGTTCAGCACAGAAAGAAGCTCCCACAGACCCATTGTTTTCTCCTAAAAATGTGTTTTGCCCTTGCAGCTGTTGCCACTATGTAAACAGACATCAAAAGTGTCTCTCAACCAAATGTTTGAATAACACATCTACATGCAGACATATTTTAGATGTTTTTTCTTTAGGACAGTTCCTTGTGCAGATCCAGTCAGATGCTAAAAAGCTAAGTATCTTCTCATACGGTTTACCCATTAAAAATCTTGTATCATTTTCCTCACCTGCCTGAATTCTATAGAAGTAAGTCGATTCTGTGTGGTTAGGAGATTCCACACAAAGTTCCAGATGTTATGTTGTTATTGCTGTGGGAATAATAATAAAATAGAATTTGATTTCAGAAAATTTCTGAAAGAAGAAAAGCTGCCGTGCTTTTTGTGCATTTCTTCCAGCTTACAGAGGCAGAGCAGAGGAAGACGGGTGCAGAGAGGGGGCGCGGTTCCCCACTAATAAGCTAAAATCTCCTCTTTCCATTGCCTTCCATGTCTCTGCTGGCAATCTGCCAGACTGGCCACCATGCTTTCTCCTTTCTCTCTTATAAATGGCTTCTTTGGAAACTTTTTCAAATATCATTACTCCTTTTAGTTGAGAAGGTGATAAGAAGCAAGAGAGCAAACAGCATCTAAAATGAATCTTGTATGCCATGTCTTTCCTTATATAATCGGTACAACAGAATGTAATCATAAAGACAAGTCAGTGCAAATAGAATCTGAGTTCTGTACGTACACCTAGGTCTGCCTGACATCTGAGCATCCGTAGTATCTCTCCGATAAAGATTTGTGGTGAATGCCTGCTTAACAGTATCAGACAGTTCACAGTGTTAGCACTGTATCACACCACTGCTAACAACAGTCATTTTTTTCACTTGGGTAGTTTTTTACAATTTCCAGACTTTTATATTTGTGTAAACTTATCTTGATATTTCTGCTTAATTCACCTTGATAGATGACAGGGTAGGGATTTACAGTTTGTCAAGTGACAGATTCTTAATAACAGAGTCAAGACTTGAAGGGAGATCTCTTCTAAATCCATTGTTAAACATCTCCATTGTATCACTGCCCGCTCTTCATCTACGCCTTTAGTCTTGCTAGAAATAGAGCCATCCCTCTAGTTGAAATAATACTCCATAGCTCTTCTTGACTAGAATGAAGTGTACTGTTTCACACAACTTTTGAATCAGTTCCACATTAAGTTGTTTTTTATTGTAAGATTTCTTGTTGGATATAAGGCTGATAGTGTTAAGAAAATAAACATTGAATAAAAAGTTTATATCTTTTCTGCTAATTAGCAGCAGTTACTTAAAAGTTAACTTAAGGAAATGTAGTGTTATATCCTTTGGTTAATTTAATTTCACTTGGACTTTCTGCTAAACAACAGTTCTCAAAATTATAAAGTATGAATATTATATTTTTTAAAAGTTTGAAAAGCACAGAAAATACTTCCAAAACTCAAAGATGACTATTATTGAAATAATTTTTGCTCCATTTTCACCTAGTCTCTGCATATATAACATTTTCTTAAATATGTTTGTGATTCTGTTTTCATTTAACATTATAATATGGACATTTGCTTATATTCTTAAAAATTCTAGAGAGTCTCTTTTTTTAAAGATTTTATTTATTTATTTGATAGAAAGAGATCACAAGTAGGCAGAGAGGCAGGCAGAGATAGAGAGGAGGAAGCAGGCTCCCCGCTGAGCAGAGAGCCCAATTCGGGACTCGATCCCAGGACCCTGGGATCATGACCTGAGCCGAAGGCAGAGGCTTAACCCACTGAGCCACCCAGGTTCCCCGAGAGTATCTTTTAAGTGATATTATGTATGAAGCATATTACTACTAATAATGATGACAATAAAAGAGTAACTGGAAATTTTAAATGTTAACATCTAGACATGAATAACATGAGCTAATTTCTAATTTTTTCAGACAAATGCAAGGTTCCTGTCTGATCATACCAAACCAACTGCTGATTCCTTGAGTTCCATCCAACAGGCTGAAATACTATTAACACCTAACAACACTGCAATTCCCATGTTAAGGGTTGAAGATGCAGAAAATGAAAAGGAAATTGCAGGGTCTGTAGATCATCCAAACCATAAGGTAAAAGTAACATGGTTACACTGTTACAATTTTAAAATTTTCCAAAGGTCTCAATTTCAAAGCGTAGTCAAGGATATTATCTCATTCTCACTCGTCTCAGTTTAATTTTCAAAAGACAGTGATCACATCAACTGTTTCCAATCACCAGAAGAACTGTGAGAGTAAGTTTTACACCTTCGGCCAAGGTGCTATATAATCATGTCATATCACAAAATTTGAATTCAGGTTAAACTTTTAGCTATAGAATGTGGAGAACATCATATATGAGTTTACTTGATATTATGTGATGATAAAGAGTAATAATATTAAGTATTGGCTTATGAATTATAAATAAAATATAGATATTCCATTATCATTTGTTTCAAGAGTAAACTTCTTTTCTTTTAAGGCTGAAAAATCTTCAGAACTAAAGTCAAAGGAGGAAAATCATGACCAGTCAGCAGATCAGGACCAGAGTTACAGCCCAGAGCTCAGATTACAGGATGAAGAGGAAAGTGAAAGTGACTTAAGTGAGAATTTGGAGTATATACCATCTGAAGGTACATTGGACCTACAAGAAGATGGGGGTGAGCCTCAAAAGAAAAAAGTCCCAGAGAACATTGATTCCCTTGCTCCTAATATTAGTTCCACTATAGATCCTAACCAACAAGAAAGCATTACAAAAACAGAAAAAGAACAGGAACAACCAATAAACGATTTACATCCTCAGCTGAATAGGAGCAACAAAGATAGCCAAGATGTAAGTGATCAAGGAAACCAAGAGCAGGATCCAAATATTCCCAATGGAGAAGAGGAAGGGGAAGAAGAACCTGGAGAAGTTGGTACCCACAACGATAACCAAGAAAAGGGGAGAGAACTTCCCAAGGAGCAGTCTAACAGCAAGGAGGAAGAAGACAGTACCCAATCTGATGATGTTTTGGAAGAGTCCAGTCAGCCAACTCAAGTAAGCAAGATGCAGAAAGGTGAATTTGATCAGGGTAACCAAGAACAAGAAGAGGATAGTTCCAATGCAGAAATGGAAGATGAAACTGCATCAAAAATTAACAAGCACAATCAAGATGCTGAATGGCAGAGCCAAGAAGAAAAACCTGATGTTATCAGCAACCAGGAGGAGATAGATAAGAAGTCTGTTTCTGAAGCTCTGCCCGTGGAGCCTACCAAAGCTGGTAACATCATGCCCACAAATCACGGAGCTAATGTTGATGCTGATGATGACGCCAGACACGATGCAAGTGATGACTACGAATTCATCCCAAGTGAGACCTTCATAGAGGCTGAAAGATCTCAGTCCATTGCCTATAGCCTCAAATATGAAGAAGAAAAAGAAAGAGAGAGAGCACATGAGAATGGGAACGTAGAAGCCAGTGAGCCTGGAGAATACCAAGAGGTGAGACTCTTTATAATAATGCTTTTCCGATAGAGCAGTTAGCTTTATCAAGACATAGCCATGACCTTTCTCTGTGCTCTCACAGTCTCCTATGCCTATCTCTATCAGCACATTATGAAAATACATCAAAATTTTTTATTTCCCTCTGTATCTCCATCAGTAGGCTGAAAGTGCCTGTTTTGTTTGGGTTCCCCTAGAAGCAGATCCTGATTTTAGTACAGTTTGACAAGTTCAGGGAACAAAGAGGAGTGGAACATGATACAGGGGAGGAAAGGAAGCTAATCGAAGGTACATAATTAAAGCCACATAAAGCACATTCCTCTGAATTACCGCATCTGGAGAGCGAGGGAGCTAGGGCTTTAAAAAGACTGAGAATTGCTAGGAGAGGTATTAATTCCCCAGCAGTTTTGGTCTCTCCTTTGAGCAGGCCAGATAGATTGCCATGATATTTTGGGCACAGAGGTGCAGAAACAGGCAATTGAAAGTGGCTGGAGTGAACTAGAATGACAAACTCTGACAGATCTGAGGGTTGGGAGACACTGACAACTATTGCTCCAATGTCTTGAGAGTAGATGCAATGTAATATTCAAGTTGAATCACCAATGTCTAGCAAAATGCCTCTAACATAGTAAGAGATCCAGGAATGTCTGTTGATTTAACTATCAGGATTAAGAATAAAGACTTCAGCTATAACTTTATTAAGCAAACACATACCAAAATGATCATCAGAAAACCGCAACAGCGTGGGAGTTGGGGAGAAGAATATTGTTATTGGGTTTTAATCATTCGGAGCTTTCATGCAAAACACTAGCAGCCACCCAGTAGGACTTGACATAGCTTTTGGTGGCCAAAGTCAACAGTAACCTTGCTTTCTGAAACCTCCGCTGCCATTTTACGGTAAGAGTTTTATTACCCCTCAGAAACCTGGGGCCCCTGGGTGTCTCCATTGGTTAAGCATCCAACTCTTGGTTTCAATTCAGGTCCTGACCTCAAGATCGTGAGATTGAGCCCCATGTAGGGCTCCACGCTTAGCAGGGAACATGCTTGAGTTTCTCTCTCCCTCTCCCTCTGCTCCTCCTCCCTACACTTACTGTCTCCCTCTTTAGAATAAAAAAGTAAATCTCGGAAAAATAAAAAAAGGAAATCTGATGAGAAAACTTTATCAACAGCTTCATAGGGATTACTGATGTAAATGTGTCTTAACTATGGAATCACACAATAATACTACATTTCTACTGTTTTCCCAATCCAAAGGGAAAACTTTCCAACTTTGCTCCAGATGTTAGTTCCAACTTTGATTGAGTAATCCCCAGAGATATAGCACTGAATCCAGTTGAAGACACAAATGGCTCCTGTTCTCAAAGTGTTGCTATTTTCACAATTACAGCTGGTACCTTTTTGAGATCTGAAATGTTTTGGGTATAAAAAGCTTTCTGAAGGAATGCAGTTGGAATACAAATTATAATGGCTTTCCCCTAAATAAATAGACTTCAGTTTCTGCTCTTGTTATTATAAAGGCCAAGAAAGCAGAGAGCTCACCAAAAGAAGATGAAAGTTCGTATGAAGACAACAGAATGGTGCATGGTAGGGGTGAGTACGGGCTAAGCAGGCGGCTTGTGGCAGTATCAAGGAAGAAATGGAATGGTTACTTAAGCTGTCCCCATTCCTTCATTTGTCACTGCTTCACAGAAATTTCCTCTCCCAAATCCTCCCCAAGGAAATGTTCTCCTAAGTTGTTGACATTCGCTTGCACACATCTGATATACAACTATGGGCAAATGTGTTTACAAACTGGAAGTCTTATTGTAATACTAGTATGAAAGCTAGATTCTTCTTTTTTCCAAAATCCTTTTGCTTCTGAGAAGGATGAATTCTACCTTATTTAATCTCAAATCCATAACTTATTAGTGAATTTAGACACCTTATTTAATTCAGACCGGATTCCCAATTGCATACCCCAATCACAAACATTTTTAATTTCAACATGATAAAAATTTCGTGACTTATTTAACTTCTGACCAACTTGGACAGCCTTGAATTATAGACTCCAGACATTGGCCATTGTAGGCAGACCAAGAAGAGCTGTTCTTTTTAATTTTTGTTTGGTTGGTTTTGTGGTTGTTGTTGTTGTTTTTAAATTCCCAATTCAAACTGCACAAAAAATCTTAACTATTGTGTAAAACACTCTAATGCCAGAGGGCCCTATCTTGACATTAACATGTCCATTAAAATGGTTTCTAATATTTTCCCAAATTTTTTCTCCTTAATGAAAACAGAGCTAATCATCTGGATAAATTTGAGATCGCATACTCAGTTCAGCTTTGCTCATGCTTCTTGTCCAAAATTTTCTGTTAGATTCTTGCATGAACTTCCAGTGTAAAAGAGGACATATCTGTAAGGCTGACCAACAGGGAAAACCCCACTGTGTTTGCCAAGATTCAGTGACTTGTCCTCCTACAAAACTCCTTGACCAGGTAAGTATTCTACAAAAGGGTTTCTAAATGGTCCCAAATAGCGATTTGAATGAAAGTGGTTTGCAATTGAAATATTTGGCAAAAAAAAAAAAAAAAAAAAAAGGCAGATGTCCTGGTTATCATCTAATACTTGAAATAATGTTGAACAGGAACAAAAACCAGCAAAAACAAGGAGTTTCTACAGTGCCCTAAAAAGGTAATAATGGCATTGATCTTTAGAACTCATTTTAAAATTCATTGTATCCTCAGAACGTCTGCAGCTTGCATTCTAGTGAGCTTATCTAAAGCTAAATTCTTCACCCTGGTATAATTTAATTGATTTTTCTTTTCTTTTCTTTTCTTTTTTTTTTTTTTTACCAAATGGGACAGTTATCATCTTAATAACTTCACTTACCTGACCACATTGTTGGCACAGTTGATCAGTCAGTCTATAAACTTTAAGGAGCAGGGTCTTTCCCCAGTGTACATTCAGAAACATGAGCTTTTTCTCATGCTTGTCTGTCCTAGGTTTGTGGCACTGACAACCAGACCTATGCTAGCTCCTGTCATCTGTTTGCTACTAAATGTAAACTGGAAGGGACCAAAAAAGGGCACCAACTACAGCTGGACTATTTTGGAGCCTGCAAATGTAAGATTCCATCATTATTCTGCCAACCACCATTGCTGAGAGGATTGGGGTAAATCTCTGCATATCTGAATAATATATATACAAACTCACACATGCAAACGGAAAAAGGCTAATGTAGTTCTGAACATAGGATGCTCACTAAAATCTACTAGAGAGACTTTAAAAAAGAAAAAGAAAAAGAAAAAGAAAAATGCCCAGGGGCACCTGGGTGGCTCACTGGGTTAAAGCCTCTGCCTTCAGCTCAGGTCATGATCCCAGGGTCCTGGGATCGAGCCCTGCATCGGGCTCTCTGCTCGGCGGGGAGCCTGCTTCCTCCTCTTTCTCTGCCTGCCTTTCTGCCTACTTGTGATCTCTGTCTGTCAAATAAATTTTTTTAAAAAGATCTAAAAAAAAAAAAAAAAGAAGAAGAAGAAGAAAAAAAAGAAAAAGAAAAATGCCCAGGCTTTAATTATAAGAGACTGATAGAGTTGGATGGGGTTGGGGCTTTGGCATTGTTTTTTCATTTGTTTTTAAAGTAACCTAGACAATTCTAACGTGCAGCCAGGGTTCAGAACCACTATGATAATGTTACCACTTAATAACTGAGACAAGTCATTGGAATTTTGCTAAATTACTTGTCCTCTTTCCAATGTATGTTAAGTCTCCGCCAAGAAGTTTTATAACAATATATCCTTCCAGAAGTTTTCTTTTTTTTTTTTTTAAAGATTTTATTTATTTATTCGACAGAGAGAGATCACAAGCAGGCAGAGAGAGAGAGAGGAGGAAGCAGACTCCCTGCTGAGCAGAGAGCCCAATGCGGGACTCGATCCCAGGACCCTGAGATCATGACCTGAGCCGAAGGTAGCGGCTTAACCCACTGAGCCACTCAGGCGCCCCAGAAGTTTTCTTAATTGTCTTCCTTCCCCCAAGATACTCTCAAGTGTGTTTGGATCTCCTTATCACTAAGTAATTCTCCACATTAACCATGCTCACTAATATTTCCAGTTCTCTTCTCCTTCCTTATGCACAGGAGTATTAAACTTCCCAGCCCTCTGGATGTTAAATGTGGCCAAATGAGCTGCTCAATGAAATTTCAGTCAAAAGCCTCCATGTGAGTTCTGGGCAGATGTATTTAAGAGCTAGTGTGTGGTTGTCTATGTTGCCCCAACCTTGTCTGGAGATGGTGGTGTCCTCATGATCCTGAGCCCCAGAGAGACTGCCATGAGCAGAGCCCTCTTGCCAACTTGTATTGGACTCGAATGTCCAAAACAGTGATGGTAGTTAACACTGCTAAATAGTACATCTGAAAGTTGCTCAGAGAGTAGATCCTGAAAGTTCTCATGCAAGGAAAAGTAAAAATTTTTGTGACTGGATGAGATGATAACAGTTAACTAAACTTACTGTAGTAGACCTAGCACAAAATATGGATTGCAGGCATTAAGCTGTACGCCTTGAACTTACACAGTAAGCTTGAACTTAACTCACTGACATCTCAATAAAACTAAGAAAAAGAACCAAACCCTTTGTTCTTTTAAGCCACTGAGATGGAACATCATTTGTTACCACAGAATAATCTAACTTCCATTTTTGTCTTTTTTCTCCTAATGAAGAGTTCTTGTGTCCTCTACTGCTACATGCCCACTTTCTGATTCTAGAACAGTGGTTCTCAGCCTTGCCTGTGTATCAAAATTTTCTCTGGATCTTTTAAAACATCCTGATGCCCAAGCTCCACTCTGAAGCAATCACATCAGAATTTCCTTGACTGGAAGCCGTGTCTGGGGTGTTTATAAAGCACGCTATGCAGTCCTGCTTGGCCGCCATGGTTAAGCACACTGTTGTGCTGGTAAGACAGTGAGGGAGCGCTCGGCCACCGGCTGTTGTTAGACTTCCTGTTTTGACGACTTGCCTTAAGATAGGAGTTAAAGTAACCTTTAACCTAAAGGTTAAAATCTCTTTTCTTGGGGCGCCTGGGTGGCTCAGTCGTTAAGCGTCTGCCTTTGGCTCAGGTCATGGTCCCAGAGTCCTGGGATCAAGCCCTGCAACTGGATCCCTGCTTGGCGGGAAGCCTGCTTCCCCCTCTCTGACTCCGCCTACTTGTGTTCCCTCTCTCGCTATCTCTCTCTCTCTGTCAAATAAATAAATAATCTTTTTAAAAAATCCCTTTTCTTTCCTCTTGGAACAGCCATTCCTATTTGTACAGACTTTGAAGTGACTCAGTTTCCCCTAAGGATGAGAGACTGGCTCAAGAATATCCTCATGCAGCTCTATGAGGCAAACCCTGAACATGCTGGATATCTAAACGAGAAGCAGAGAAATAAAGTAAGTTATCCAAAGTCATCCGGGGGCCAGATCCCTAAGTGTCTACCTACAGGGTCTGAGGAAAAAAGATGTGTGGGTGGGGGAAGAGAGACCTACCTCCCTTTGCATATCAGCAAGAGCCCACTTTGCCTCCCCCCGCACCTGGTAAGTTCATTCGTACTAACAGAATAGTAGGGGTCACCATTCATGCCACAAGGCTTGAGACATAGCCAAACCACCCCATTCCTACTCAAAGTGCGGTGGCCCGAGCAAGGACTCTTTAACTCACGCCCAGAGCAAGCGCTGGTTGAGCAAAGTAAACCTCAATTCAGCATTTCTAAGTTCAGGGCCAGACATAGTATTTAAATTTAAACATATTTTCTGCCTTCCTAGGCCATACAGATTTATGGTATAAGAGAAATTCCTTACTATGCTATATTACTTGCAAAGTCAGTAATATAGCAAGTTTTTAAAGTTTAGAATATTTATTCCAGAAGTTCTCAGAGAAAATTCTTTCATCAAATAGCTATTGAGTGCAACTTAGGTACCTGGAATTAATTTATGTACTGGAGATACAGCAGTAAACCAAACAAAATCTCTGCCTTTGTGACCTTACGTTCTAGACAAAGAGACTCTGAACAATTAAGAGTGTGTGTGTGTGTGTGTGTGTGTGTGTGTGTGTGTGTAGATGTATGTATGTATATACATATTGCAAATATGAACATACATGCACATATATAAACATGTAAATAAATACGCAAACATATGTGTAAGAAAAGCAGATGGGATAAAACATGCTCTGAAGAAAAAGTTAAGCAAAAAGGAAGCTGTGAATTAACTGTGTCAAATGCTGTTTACAGGCTCTAAGATGGGGACTGAGTGAGCCACTGATCTGGCATGTGGTGGCCCCAGAGTTGACCTTGACAGAAGCTGTTTTTGCAGAATGGAGAGGAGAAAAGCCTGAGTGGGCAGGGTTCAAAAGAGAATAAGGAGAAAAGGTGTGAAAGCAGCAAATACAGACAATATTTTCACAGCATTTGCTATAAAGGTGAAAAGTGAAATGGGGGGGCAGATGGAAGGGAGTATGAGTCCCATCTACCAGTGGGAGATGGTAGAGGACGTTTGTATGCCTCTCCAGTAATCCAGTAAAGAAGGAAAAACTAATGAGGGGCAGAAAAGGTGCCCAGCTGCCATTGAGTGTTCTTGAAGAAGTGAAAAGGGGTAGGCAGGCTCCTGAGCACCTGTGAAAGGTCGGGCTTATATTCAGAGCACAGGAAGTTCATCCATGATAACAAGGAGGAAGGTTGGTGGAGAAGGCCCTGGGAATAAGTGGACATTCTATTCAAATTGCTTCCAGTTAGTTCATGAGTAACATCACAAGTTGAGAGTATTACATGAATTGCCTAGAAATAATGTCTGTCCTCTCTCTTTAATACATCATCATGAAAACCTTGAGAGCATTAGATACAAAACAGAGAAATTCTAATGAGAATGGCCAAGTGTTGTCACACAACAGCTAGACTGATTGTAAGCACACATTGGACAAAAATACACAAAGAACTAAGAATGGAGTATGCCACCAGGGGAAAGAGAACACTTTTTACTAATCAGTAATTTTGCGTGAGTCAGTTCAGCCCCTTTCATTAAAACCTTTTCCTACTGTGATGAATAGTATCTGGTTAAAAGAAAAATCAAAAAATACTTAAATCTCTTCTGAAAACCACAGGTTGTGGGGTTTTGGTTTTTGTTTTTTTTTTTTCTTTCTTTTAATGTTAGCTGTTATTCTCTGTAGAACTAAGAAAATCAATAGTGTTGATTAGAAAGTATTTTATTTTGTCTCATATGATGGTCTGGGCCTATTTTCCTCTGTCATGTCACTATTACTCTGTAAGTAAAGTTTAGCAAATGGTAATTCCATTACACTTGTCTGATTCCCTGATGATTTTCTCCCTTCCTAATACCAGGTCAAGAAAATTTACCTGGATGAAAAGAGGCTCTTGGCTGGGGACCATTCCATTGACCTTCTCTTAAGGGACTTTAAGAAAAACTACCACATGTATGTATATCCTGTGCACTGGCAGTTTGGTGAACTCGACCAACATCCTATGGACAGGTAAAAACTCTTTACCTTTCCATTACTAGGTCATCGCCCTGACATAATGTCTTAGTTATCTGCACGAAGATAATTCTAAACAAATTTAGAAGTTTCCCAGCTCTTATTTAGAACACTGCAATCCCAAAAATATGTGGTTAGGTGTCTAAACACAAAACTGTTTTGAAAAGAACAGAATATGGCCACACCACGGTTCCCACGTTTAGGTGTTAAGACCTAGCCTGCAACAGAGACTCCTTCAATTCTTTCTCATTCTTGATCCTAAATTCCCAAGATAATCTTGGGATTGGCCCGACCTGGGTCAAATGCCTACACCTAGAACAATCAGCTGTGGTCAGTGGGTAAGAGCCAGGTTGTACAAACGTGATGGCTGGTGGGGGCATCCCTATAAATTTAAGATGGTGGGAGGATACTTCTAGCGAGGAAGGAAACCTGGTGACATCCCAAGCACTGTCTATCTTACCCCTTAATAGTTTGTTTCATTTGCAGTTTTTCATGAGTGTACTATTTACTTGGCCTACTTATCAACCTTGTGGAAGAAAAACGCCTTGGTTATCCTAAAGATTAGCTTTAATATATAAACTACTCTTTAACATAGTGTCATTCACTTTATTGCAGAGTCTTGACTCATTCTGAGCTTGCTCCTTTGCGAGCATCTCTGGTGCCCATGGAACACTGCATAACCCGCTTCTTTGAGGAGTGTGACCCCAACAAGGATAAGCACATCACCCTGATGGAGTGGGGCCACTGCTTTGGAATTAAAGAAGGTAAATTCATCATCAGCCTGGGGAAAGGGGTGTCCTTTTCTCCAGCAGAGCCCTAAGCCCTGCAGCCCTCCTAGAGAGGTCCTGCAGCATCCTCAGATGGAAACCTCCAGACAGGAAGGTGGCAGCACCACAGGTAGGACTCCTTTGGTGCACACGCTCTCATGGCAAGGTTCTTGCCTACTTCCGTTACGATACTCTTTTTATGATACGTCGAAGTCTTAGCAGTTGGCTAAACCAAAGAAAATGACATCAATCCCGAGAGCTGTGCCAAATATCAGAAGGCTACCCATCTGAGAAAGGAGGGATTTTATATCCTTTCTTAACCAGAGTATTGGTCCAAACTTCTAAAAATCATAGGTAAAGAGTAAAAGAACAAGTCTGATTCTGCCAGTGGGAGATGTCAGAAAAATCTTAGAATTCATAATGGATACACTAAAGACTGGGCCTCCTATCACAATAGAATGTGTCCAGATATTGTGCTTTAATCCATGACTGCATCTTCAATGACAAAAATAATAGTAGTTGTAATGATAATAATATAAATGATGATAATAAAATCATCATCATCATCATCATCATCAAAGTGTTCTTTCTTTACTCCTGTGATGGAGGAACTTATTTTAGACATTTGTTTTGCTAGTTTATGTCTTAATGTATTTCCTTTTATTTTCCTAAGTTAAGGCTGATTTTTATGAGCAAACATGTTTTTAATGACCAAGATTTGAAAAATGTTCAAAAAATGAAAAATCAGAACCACTTGCACAATGTAAATCAACAGTAAACATCAAATCTCTAAAGCAAGGGTTTTATACATATGTTCACGACATACAAGTAGGATGAATGTCCAGCCAATCAATAAAGAAAAGTAAGTTCATCAAAAGTCAGAATTTCCCAAAAAGGTAACGTGTGTGACCTTCACTTTAAAAATATTCTTCATGGTATGTAGAATGCCTTGATA
This sequence comes from Mustela erminea, assembly GCF_009829155.1. Taxonomy (NCBI): domain Eukaryota; kingdom Metazoa; phylum Chordata; class Mammalia; order Carnivora; family Mustelidae; genus Mustela; species Mustela erminea. Next base: position 46,669,790 of record NC_045615.1, on the reverse strand, counting down.
TTAAAGAAAAGAGCTGAGAGTAGGAGAATTGACTTATTGATAAATAGGTAAGCAGAAAAGCTTAGCTCTTTTCTTCTGCAATTTTGTTCTGTGAAATAAACACAATTGTAATGAGCAAAGAATGTGTATTTCTGTGCGCACCAACTGTTGTGTATTGGTTGCCTATTGCTGCAAAACAAATTACTCTAAAGCTTAGAAGCTGAAAATCTCACAGTTTCCAAGATCGGGAATCTGAGATTAGTTTACCTGGATGGTTCTGGCTTGGGATCTGCTCTAAGCTCACCCACATGGTCACTATGTTGGGAGGCTTCATTTCCTCACCATGTGGTCTTCTCCATGGGATTGCTAACAGCACCACATCTGGTTTCCTCCGGAGTGGGTGATCAGAGAGAAAACAGAGAGTGAGAGAATCCAAGACTGAAGCTATAATGTCTTTTATAACCTAATTGCATGAGTAACATACATTACTTCTTCTATATTTTGTTGGTCAGACAGACAACCCTGCTATAATATGGGAGGAGCTCTTGGAGGTGGGCCATGACATACTATTTATATCCTGTTAACACTGATAGGAAATTAACAAGCTAGTAAGACTGAGACCTGCATAAATAATACCAATTTCCTTTCTAACATCTACAAGCACAGTACTTATAAATTCAAATATATTCCTAAAAATAGCTGAAACTGCCTTTTCTAATTGCTGTGTTAAAAAGGACAGAATTTGAAACTAGCAGTTTTGGGGTGGAGTCTTTGGGTTTTCCACATAAAGTATTACGTCTTCTGCGAAGAGCAAGAGTTTGACTTCTACTTCGCCGATATGGATGTGACATCCCAAGCACTTTTATTTCTTTTTGTTTTCTGATTGCTGAGGCTAGGAATTCTAGTCCTATGTTGAACAGCCCCTGAGAGTGGGCATCCCTGGTGTGTTCCTGACCTTAGGGAAACCTCTCAGTTTTTCCCATTGAGAATGGTATTCGCTGTGGGCTTTTCATACAGCCACCCTGGAAAACAGTATGGTAGTTCCTCAAGAAGTTAAAAATCGAGGTACCCTATGACCCAACGTTTGCGCTACTGGATATTTACCCCAAAGACACAAACATAGTGATCCAAAGGAACACCTGCACCTGAATGTGTATAGCAGCAATGTCCACAATAGCCAAACTGTGGAAAGAGCCCAGATGTCTATTGACAAATGGATGGACAAAGAAGATGTGGTATATATATACAATAGGATATTACTCACCGACCCAAAAGGATGAAATCTTACCATTCACATCAATGTGGATAGAACTGGAGGATATGATGCTGAGTGGAATAAGTCAATCAGAGAAAGACAATTATCATATGGTTTCACCCATATGTGGAATATAAGAAATAGTGCAGAGGATCATAGGGGAAGGGAGGGAAAACTGAATGGGAAGAAATCAGAGGGAGAGGAACCATGAGAGACTCTTAACTCTAGGAAACAAACTGAGGGTTGCTGGAGGGGAGGTAGGAGGGGGATGGGGTAACTGGCTCATGAAGTGATGAACACTGGGTGTTATATGCAACTGATGAATTATTGAACACTACAGCTGAAACTAATGAGGTACTATTTGTACTCTATGTTCACTAATTGAGTTTAAATTTTTAAAAAAGGACAAAATACACCCAAGTAGAGCCACCCCACCCTACTCCCTCTACTCCACCATTATCAAGAGGGGGAAAACTTAGCTGGGACAGGACATATTTGTGTATGCCTTTTAATATTGCACTTGATTTTAACAGAGTGATGGAACTGGAACAGAGGCCATCTATTTAAGGAAATCAGTTGTGCTTCACTGTTCTGAAACTTCTGGCAGCTCTTCAGCGTGTAGTCTCACTCAGGCTCTGGGCAGGGTGGTTGTCTGGGAGGAGCCGGAAGGGCTTAGACTTCAGTGACTCGAAAAGCTCCTAATGATCTTGTTTGTTCACTGTGGTTTGGCCATGATTACATTATTTTGAAGCAGGGAAAGAATTATCACATAGTCAACCAATAAAGCAGATATTTAATATTCAGTCAGAATAAGTAAACAAGTTACTGCTTTGGGAAGTAGCTAGGGAAAACAAAACTAAACATTTCTAAGCACGTCCTTCCTTCCCTCATGGCTGAGAAATCCACAGAAGGATGAGATAAATTTTAGCCAGTGTTTTCCTGAATTTTAACTGACTTTTATCTGAGCTAGATGTACTCAGATATTCCAGCTCCGTCATTCACTAGCTATGTGAATTAAGGCATACCGCTTAACCTCAGCAAGTCTCATTTTCCTTATGTGTAAAAATGAGGCTTAATTAAAAGGTGAAGGAGTCTTACTTATTTAGTGCCCATGACATACCGTGTATCCACATTAATCTTCAGAAGAACCTTCCAAGTGAGACCAACAGAGCAAACGAGTCAGATCATGCATGTCCAACTAACCCAGTTAAAGACATTATCCTAAGAGTACTGGAGGATCATGAAAGTGTTTTAAACAAGGGAGTGATTTCACTAGATATGTATTTAAGAACGATTCTTTTGGTTACATTGTGGAGAAGCCCGAGAAGAGCTGAGAGGACTTGTGGTAAGTTCAGGCATCGTTGATGAGAACTTGAACTAGGGCAGTTACAGTGGGGGGGAAAAGAAGGAAACCTATTCAAGATGTATTTAAAATATAAACATATTCTAGGTATATTCAAGAATATAAACATATTCACGGTGTATAGATATTTCTGTATCTATATCTATAGATATTTTTATATCTATATCTATATATCTAAGACGAAGTTTGCTAAGAAATATGTGGGGGCAGGGAGCAGACAGTAGAGAAATTGAGAGGAAAAGAAGTATGACACTCAGGTTCCCTGCTCAGGCCAGGCAGGGGAACAGAGACGCAGAGATAGAAAACACAAGAACAGAAGCAGATTTGGGGAAGATGATAACTTCCATTTATGACATGTTGAACTTTTAAGTACGTGGGAGACAATGTGCAGTTGATAGAGAAATACATGGGTCAGCTTTTCAAGATGGGATTTTGGAACTTAACTACATATTTGAGGATTATGAGCATACAGAAAGTAGTTAGCACCATAGAAGGGAATTGCTTTCCCAAGAAAAATGTGTTGAGTTACATGGAGAAGGCTCTAGGGTTGAACACCAAGGAACAACATCTGGATGACAGATAGAGGAGGAAGAAGGAGCTCACAAAAGAGAATGAAAAGTCTCCTGAAAGGAAGAAAGAAAACAGGATAGCGCCTTGTCAAAGGAGGTTTTTGAAGAGGAGGAAGAGATCACAGTTCCAGATGCTGCTGAGATGTCAAGATAAAAGACTAAGAAGAATATTCCTTTTGCACGGACCTAAGGATATCCTGGGTGGCCCTAGTAAGAGCGATTTTGGAGGAATGGTAGAGATGGAAGCCAGGTTCTATAGACTGAGAAAGAATATATGAGAAATGGTAAAGAGTGGCTGTTTGAAGGCAGGATAGAGCTAAAGAGGGATATAAAGTTGAGAGAAGCACTTCAGGGAATAAAATAAGCTTGAGTACTGGCCCATTCATTCATTCAACAGATGTTTTTTACTGATAGTCCACACAGAGCCAGGTGCTGTTCTCAAGGCTGGATGTGCAGCATATTTAAATGCTAATAGGAAGGGCCCCGGGAGGAAGGAAAGGTAGAAGAAACAAGAAAAAGAGGAAAATTAGGGGAGAATTTTGGAGGTCAGAAGAGGTCCCAGGCACAGGCAGAGAATTAGCCTAAAGTCAGCAGGAGGAACATCTCTCATCCAAACAACTAAAAGAAGACAAAAAGTATGAGCACAACAGTAAGTAAATTTACAAGTAGTCACCCTAAAATGTCCATTTTACGAAATGAAGCCATTGTTCAAAAGAAATATGCCACAGTTTGTAATGTTTCCTATTCTTAGGCACAGACTTGTATCGGGCAGGAAAATTACCTGGTGTTCCAGACAGGGTATTAGTTTAATATACTCCAAGTTCATCTGCTTAAGTATTTGTTCAACAATTATTGAGTGAGGGTGGGCCACGTAGGAAGGAGTGGTCTCATAACCCCTAAGGGATGCTGTCTTCTTCCATAGGTGTGGCAACAACTTCTTTTATAATTACCCATTCGAGGGGCACCTGGGTGGCTCAGTCCATTAAGCATTTGACTGTCAATTTCAGCTTAGTTCATGACCTCAGGGTTGTGAGATCGAGCCCCGTGTTGGGCTCTACACTGGCTGTGAGGGCTCCTTAAGATTCTCTCTCCCTCACCCTCTGCCCCCGCCCCTCGCCTGACTCTGGTATGTGCATTCTCTCTCTCTAACTCACTCTTGTGCATGCACAAAAAATAATTACTTGGTTGGAAATTGGATTTAATTGGCGCTATACTTCTACTTATTTCTATTATGTTTTAACAATCCTTGAAGGTTAGTATACTCAGCTCTTTCTTGGCTGGGCCTTTATCAGTGCTTCTCAACCCTACATTAGAACTACCAATGGAGCTTTTTAAATGTATACATGCCATTGGTCCATCCCTGGAAACTCTGATTCAGGAGGCCAGGGTTAAGGCTTTGTAAGGACCTATTTTATTGTCCCTGCTCCCCTTCCCCCGGGAGACTTAAAAACAAGTCCTGGAAACCAGCTTCAGGTGTGGAGGCCAAGAAAAACAAAACTGTACCCACCTCTAGTCTAGCCCTGAGATAAGTACAGCCATCTTGACAAAGCAAAAGCAGGCACCCTGCACTGTAAGAGTGAGTTAGCATAAGAATGGCCATCCTGAAGGCCGGGAAGCCATTTTACTGAGTGTTCCTAACCAGCCAGCCCTCACGGGGCACGTAACTTGAGATAAGAAAAAGTAGCTAAAACCTGAAAAAACAACTTAATCATATACCCCCAGGGAGGTTAGGTGGTGGTGCCACAGGGACCAAATGTTAAAGAAAAACAAATAGTTAACTTGCAGAGATCACAATCCTGCAAGACAGGAGTCTCCCTTGGTTTGCCAAAGTCCTGGTGATTTACAATAAAAAGGCTATTTTTCAACGGCCCAAATTTCCAGAGACAAATGGCTCAGTATCTCGAGGTCACCCTCCCCACCATAAAACTGAAGGAGGCTGAGGCAGAAGGAAATGTAAATAAAGTTAAATTTCTTCTATACCTAAATCTCACTTAATCGCCAGGATGGCTCCAGGGTGACACCAGGGTGGCAAAAGGTTAAAGAAAGTTAAACTGTCAAAGTGGGGCGCAAGATATGTATGTAGCTATGAAAAAGTGCCTTGAAAATGCTATATAAACCCTTGGCTTTGAGTGCTCGGGGTCCTTGTTGAAACCTGCTGTGCCGGGCAGATACTTGGACCCCAGCTAGCTGGAAATAAGCCTCGCTGTGTGACTTGCATTATCGAGAGTTGTTCCCTGTCTAATTGAGGGGTGGTCAACTCCATACCCTAACAGCTTGAGGGCGTATCTTTTTTTTTTTTTTAAGTGAGGTACAGTTGACACATCATGTTACATTAATTTCAGGTGTGCAGTATAGGGATTCAACAAGTCTGTGTGTTACCATTATGCTCACTGCAAGTGTAGCTACCCTCCGTCCCCATACAAAGCTATTACTGTCCCATTGACTGTATTCCTTACATCGTACCTTTTATCCCTGTGACTTATTTTATTTTATCCCTGCGACTTCTGTAACTGGAGGCCTGTACCTCCCACTCCCCTTCACCCATTTTGCCCATCTCCCCATCCCTCCCCTCTGGCAGCCATCAGTTCGTTCTCTATTTCTGCCTTTTGTTTGGTCATTTGTTTTGTTTTTTAGATTCCACATATAACTGAAACCATATGGTATCTTTTTAAAAGCTTCACAGGTGATGCTGATCCCCTACCAGGGTCAAGATCCATCCTACAGTCTTATTAGATGGTTTCTCTAATCCCCTAGCTCTGACATTATTTGTTTATATTACTACTCTGGCTATTTGCTGAAAGTGTGTTTTGTTTTGTTTTTGCTTTTTACAGAAGACATAGATGAAAACCTCCTATTTTGAATAAAGATTTGAGAGAATTCAAACATTCCAGCATCCTCCCGTGTTCCTGACCACTCCGGAAAATATATGCAGCTGCAATACTTGTAGATTTATATTTAGCAAAATATATGAGAAGACAATGAGAGTAATTGCTTGCTAACAGTGTATGCACCAAGCATTTAACATTAGCTTTGGAAATAAAACTTTAAATAAAGTCAACGTATGCAAAATACTGTGTACTGTTTGTGAACAGGAGTTTAAGTCATCACTCTCTGCATCCACTTGAGATACTTACTAATTATAAAACTTGAAGAAAATTTTGTCATTTTGTCCATAATATCATGTATACTTCAAGAAAATGGTATCATGTTCTTTTGTTGTTAAGGTGTATTATTTTCAGTATCTTGATGTCCTAATAAAAATCTAAATGCTTACTCAAATTTATTTCTAGTCATTTATTTAAACAACCATATGTGAAAGACCAACTCAGAACTCACCCTTCAAATCAAATTATAATTGTGCTTCCTAGATCCTACTACTTTAAAGAAGTGAGTGTGGTTGGGGGAGATGTTTCCTATGGGAAACAAATACTCAGTTGCTAAATGGTAGATGTTTATTAATGTCCTTTGTCGTGCTGTAAATTTAAACGGAAAAGAAATAAGTTCAAGTGCTTTCTACTAAGTTCAGCTTAAAATATGGATGATTATGCACTGCTCAATACAACTAATTCTAACTTTCATGCAGCTGTTGGAGGGAAAGGGGACCCTATAAAATTTCTACACATTTTGTGTCCTCAAAATAAAATAATATAAAGATAATGCAGACAGTATAAAAGCTCTGAGGTGTCTTAATGTCCAATGTAGTCAGAGATAAATATTACTACTGTAAATTGATAGCAAGAAATCGGTGGTAAGAGAAATTTTGTGTTTTCATTTGAACTCTTTCTTCTTTGATAACTGTTAATACAGTAAAGGCTAGATTGCAAAAATAATAAGACACCATGATAGAGCTTTTTCCAAGGTCTGAACCAAAGCAGTAAAAGAACCTGACACCTTCTATATTCTACTTAACAATATTTAAAAGAAAATAAAATGGGTTTTGGTACATATTTTCCTATCTGAAATGAAAGCTAATCAATGCAATTGTCTTTTTTTTTTTTAAATAATCAAAAATGTGTCATCGTGGTTGTTAAGAGCTTTGTCTATTAGAGTCACTGAGAGAATCTGCCCAAGAAATTTCATCTGAAGGAACTCCTGGAAAAGCTCGCTTTTTAACAGGATAATTTTCTCTGATTAACTTCAAAATCATATTATCTATTTTCTTAGCTTTGTGAGTTACTTGTTCTTTTTTTTTTTTTTTAAGATTTTTATTTATTTATTTGACAGAGAGAGATCACAAGTAGGCAGAGAGGCAGGCAGAGAGAGAGAGGAAGGGAAGCAGGCTCCCCGCCGAGCAGAGAGCCCGATGTGGGACTCGATCCCAGGACCCTGAAATCATGACCTGAGCCGAAGGCAGCAGCTTAATCCACTGAGCCACCCAGGCCCCCCGAGTTACTCGTTCTTAACCAGACCACAGCACACCCATCATTTCTAAATAATTAAGTTTAATTTGATTAATCAAAATATAAATATTATATATAATTTTCTCCAACTACAGAAATAAGTTTAGAAATTATTCCAAAATTCAGAATGTTTTTATTTGTAGCTTCAGAGAAATGACATGAGAAGTCTTAATTACAGTCATAAATTTACAAATTTGTTAGGAACTGTGGAATTATATTTGGAGGTATTAATTAGAACTAAATTACCACTTTAAATGTTTTAGAATAGTGAAAAGTGATTTTAATTATAAAGACACTACCTGTTTATTTAAAATGCTTTATTTGAAAATAAGGTCATTTTGGGCTGACAAATATTACTTAATAATAAAAAATTTTAGAACCTTAAATTTTCTGTCCATTAAGTCTCCCTAGTATATTGCTGCCCTACATGATATATTGTAGACATACTTTAATATTCTTGATGGTCACAGTTTTTTTTTTTAAGATTTTATTTATTTGACAGAGAGAGAGATCACAAGTAGGCCGAGAGGCAGGCAGAGAGAGAGAAGAAAGCAGGCTCCCTGCCGAGCAGAGAGCCCGATGCAGGGCTTGATCTCGGGACCCCGAGACCATGACCCGGGCCAAAGGCAGAGGCTCAACCCACTGAGCCACCCAGGTGCCCCATTGTGGTCACAATTTTTAACTGTGGTTTGTTTGTGATAAAGACATTCCTCTAATCCCAACCAAGAAGATGAAGTTATTTTCTGTCATCAGTCGTTAAGCCCTATCTCTGTGTGAGATACTTTAGAAGTTGGACTTCTAGTCTGAAACTAGTTATTCAGTTTAGCTTTAAATCTTGTGACTCACATTACCCATGACCATAAAGGCATTAGTAATACGACTTAAATACTAGATGGGGATACAGATCCTAGAAGATCACACTGCTCCTTGACTTCGTTGCTCCGAGGGCCGTTTGAAGCAAAGGTAATTAAAAAGATACACGGTATATTCTGTTGCTATTGCACTAGGTCAAAGAAGGTAAAATTTTCTCGTGTCGGGTAACTTATGATTTCTAACAAGCCCACTGATCGAAGAAGAAAATTCAAGGGTTTCGATCTCAAAGGAAGAAAGGAGAAGGAGAAACCTGAAAAAGACGAGAAAGGTAAATAAGTTGCCTAATTCAGGTAAAGTAAATTAGCATGAAGATAAGTCATAGTTGGAACGCCTGGGTGGCTCAGTTGGTTAAGCAGCTGCCTTCGGCTCGGGTCATGATCCCAGGGTCGTGGGATCGAGTCCCACATCAGGCTCCTTGCTCGGCAGAGAGCCTGCTTCTCCCTCTGCCTCTGCCTGCCTCTCTGTCTGCCTGTGCTCGTTCACTCTCTCTCCCTCTGTCTCTGACAAATAAATAAAATCTTTAAAAAAAAAAAAAAGATAAGTCATAGTTGAGTTTAAAATAAATGTATATAAAATAGTTGATGAGTGACTTTTATAAAGAGATATACCTTGCTTCAGACGCTGGTGAAGTCTTAATGAGAGGGTGATGAATTTGATTTTTCTTTCAAGATTCAATTCCAGAGCAGTGTTTTTTGGTTTGAAACTCTCATGGTAAATCAATTTGAATTAAATGTGATTTAAGACAGTAAAAATGCTTGCTTTCTGAATCTGCTGGCCAGTAAAGACCACACTGATTTGCGTTTTTGAATTACTCATATTTACTCATATTGTACTATTGTCTATCAACCCACTATGCCTTATAAGATTTTCCCCCTATCGTTTTCTTCTTGAGAAATTATAATTGTCAGTAACAGCATCCAGCCTATGTAAAGGTCTAGTAAGTCTCATGTGGGTAGAAGCTCAAGATGGATTTATTTGTATATTATATAAGAAATCTCATTTGAGGAGTACTTGGGTTAAGTGTCTGCCTTCAGTTCAGGTCATGATCCCAGGGTCCTGGGGTTGAACCCCACATCCGGCTTTCTGCTCAGCAGGGAATCTGCTTCTCACTCTCTCTACCTCCCATTCTTCCTCCCTCCTCACTGCTTGTTCTCTCTCTCTCTCTCTCTCTCTCTCAAATAAATAAATAAAATCAAAAAAAAAAAAAAAGAAGAAGAAGAAGAAAATCTCATCTGAGCCAGTGATGATATGTCCCCAATACTAAGCATGATGAAACGCTGGTGTTTAAAGATTGGTGGGTAGAGGTTACAAATTCAAATAACTTCAGGGACCAAGCAGGTATAGGTTGAACTGTGAGATTATAGGGAAGAGTAGGAATTGTACGCAACGTTATCAGCCAGAGAATGCATGTCTTCTCTAAAGGCATTCGAAGTTTTTTTTTTTTTTTTTAAAGATTTTATTTATTTATCAGAGAGAGAGGGGTGAGAGAGCGAGCACAGGCAGACAGAATGGCAGGCAGAGGCAGAGGGAGAAGCTGGCTCCCTGCTGAGCAAGGAGCCCGATGTGGGACTCGATCCCAGGACGCTGGGATCATGACCTGAGCCGAAGGCAGCTGCTTAACCAACTGAGCCACCCAGGCGTCCCATTCAAAGTTTTTTAAAGCATTAGTCTAAGCTTGACAAAACCTGTATCTGGAGGCAGACTTGAGCTTGACCACTGCTTCAACCCCTCTAAGCAGCCTATTTACAACAGGAATAGGACTTAGAAAAAAACTAAAATGATTTTCCAACCCTTCAATTCCAGACTCTTCCTTCAGAATGCAATTTCTTGTCTTGGCTGGCCTTTTGAGCGCTGCCACTGCTCTGCCCATCCCCGTGAGTACACCTCCTCCATTGTCCACTCCATTTCCAGTCTAGAGAGAGTACTTCTGGGCTAGTATTTCTGAGCCTTTCCTGTATCTTTTCATTTCATGAAAGAGAAAGGTAGAGTCCAGGAAAACTGTAGAGTCGGGAATTTATCGCTCGTCTTCAGCCCAGTGGTCTTCTCAGGACAAAGCTCAGTCCCATGTGCCATCTGCCGTCTGACCTTGAGCAAGGGGCTGACCCATGGCTTCCCAGTCTGTAAAATAAGTCAAGAGCGACCTCATAGTAGTGCAAAGATAGTAAAAATGCATATGAAGCCAAAATTCCTCTGGCTCATCCAGTTAGGACTGAAAAATAGGCAGCTCTCAGATAAACTTAGCAAGATAGAACTCCTATTTCACAGTGACCTAAGTCTTAATTATGCAGTTTGAATTGAGTTTCATTTACAATATCTTTACCCCAAACCGTCTCATGTTGACTGTAGCCATGCCTCGCACATCTACACAAATGATTTCTACAAGTGTCATTTGTGTCAGCTGTAGTCTGAACATGTAGGACATCAAGTAGACAAGAAATCCTCTTTCCTGAACTCTTTCTAACCAAGGAGCTTTCAAAGTGAGGGAGCATTCAAAATTTGTGTTTGGGGATACAAAATTTAAATTGACAGTACTACACTCCCTTCGCTTTGAACTTCTGAATGCTAAGAAGGAAATTGAGAGCACTGTTGATTCGAAGATAAAGAGACATGCAACATGTAATGACTCTTACGAAATGTAAATAAAAACATTATTCGGAAGTGAGCTTAAAGGCAAAAAGTACACCTTCTAAATCACTGGACAAAATTAATTCGACCTTTCCCCATTAGAGAGGCAACCGCTTTTCATTTCGGAAGTGAAGTTGCACCACTGGTGGGCATACTGCCAAATAGTGGCCTGTTACTCTCATAAAATCTCTTTATAACGAACACTCTATTACCACATGTTGCTTCACCTTGTTGCTGTTGTTGCTTTACAAGCTTGAACAATTTGGAGGAAGTACCAGTGAACAGGTAAACTTCTCATTGTATTTTCAAATGCCGTGTTCATCATTTTTAAAGTTGACAGTTGTCTGAAATGACTGACACCATTTTTCTTTTTACAGAGATTTGGCTTTTACCCACTGCCAGGACCGCCATTTTTTCCTCCGATCCTGTTTCCCCCACCTCCACCTCCACAACTGCCCTTGGTAAACATGGGTTTGAAGAATCTCAAATTCCAAAAAAAAATTTATTACTTAGATGATGGTTGTTAAATTTCCCCAATTTTCATACACTTATATGAGGCTTAATTTCAGGTTGCCAGGCATCATCAGCTCTTCACACCCCCACACAGCATAGCCTGTGGCAGAATGTGACAGGAGCCAGCAGATTTCCCCCTCTGAATATTCAGTGACTTCTTCCAATGGCTCTCTCTCTCTACACTTAACCATCAAAAAAGTGTTCATACTGAATTCCTTTGACTTTGGAGAGCCTAGTTGCTCTTCATGAAGAAAATACCTCTTTTAGTATTTTTTCCTAAATCATCTTGCTGCTTTTTTTCTCAAAAGTTTTTTTTTTTTTTTTTTAGCTCTTTGTACCTTCCTCTCCACAGGTGAAACAATATAATTATTTTGCTCTTCCTGTTAATTCCTCTCCAATCTCTCCTAATATCTGGATTCTTGTAACATTTTTAAATAAAGGCCGGAGAGTGCTAAATACATACTAGAAATTTCTTCACTCTCTATGGAATAGTTACACTGGTATAGATAGGTAACGTTCATTTGATTAATATTTACGCGTGTCTACTGCATGATAGGGTCTCTGGAGGGCAGGAAATATAAAAACTATGAGATATGTTCCCAGTAGGATGAGAGAGATGGATCAGTGTAAAAATGTATGTTGATAAGTGCTTCTAGATGTAAATACAGAGTTGATTTGGGCTGTGGATGCAAAGACTTGATTCACAGAGGAGACGTGATCTGAGCCAGGTCACAAGGAGCGGAGGAGTGGCTGGGATGCCGCAGGCAGAGGGAACAGTAAGTGTGCCAGACGGACCTGAAAGCGACAGGACAATTTGGGCAAATGACCAGTACAATGAGGCTTTTGAAAAGTTAACACACATTTTAAAATAGCATCTTGTTCAACTTCTTATCTACCACCTATTTTGAAAACAAACATGATTTTGTATAATTTTATATCTAAATGAAATAAATGAGTTTTATAGCTAAATGAAATAAACACCTTCCTTTTGCTTGTATTTAATTTAAACTGTTTATTTTGCAACTTTAAGTAGGCTTTTGGAAATTTGTCACTGAAGCTACAGTCCTCAATGGAACAGTCTTTCCCTTTAATATTTTCACATATCCTAAATTTCTAAGTACTTGCATTTATCATTAGTTGCTAATTAATTGCTAATTTTGGTTCAGTCAAAGCTAGAGCATTGTTTTCCTTTTTTTTTTTTTGGCTGAAATTCAGTAAGATTTAAGTAATGCAAAATCCTGAAGTTTTGGGTTATAATCAGAATGTAGGAATCTCGGTTAACATCTTATGGGAAATCTTTTCAGCCAACAGATCACTAGTATTTGAAATGGAAACTTCCTTCCACCAGATGGCAGAGTGGTATTAAAAAGCAAAGGAAAAACTACTCCAGAAAAACTGGTAAATTTGCAAGCACTATCAAATGCATAAGATTCCTTGGCTTTCGATTTAACTAAGCAAAACAAAAACAAAAACAAAACAAAACACATACCTCTTGAGAGAAACAAATAATTTAAAATCCATCAGACTCTAAGCTTCACCAAGTTGAAAGTGGGCTCCTTGAGAGCATAATTGCTCAATAAGTACTGATGGAGGATGGAAGGATAAATGAGTTAATGAGAAAAAAAGCTAAAACAAAATTTTGTTTTATTCACAATTCACTTTCTTCCCCCTCTTTTTTTGTAGATTCCAATTCCTCTTCCTTTTCCTCTTCCTTTTCCTTTTGATCCAAATCAAGTAAGTATACTTAAAATTTCCTTTAAGAAAGTATTTAAATGAATGAAACAAATGAAACAAAACAATAACTTGAACATTCTTTAGAATTAATTGGAGAGAAACCTGATACCAGGAATTAATAGTCACCATTCTCTTTTGGACCTTCAGTTATTGGTATTTTATCAGGATTGGGTTATTTTATATACAAATCTCATATACCCTTGCAGACTGAACTACCTAAGACCTGAAACTTTCCTTGATCGTGTGGAAGGAACCCAGGAAACAAGCACAAAAAGCATTTGAAGGCAAATATTCTAGGGATGCAAACTCTGTCATTTCATACTCTGGAGTGATCTTGAATTCCTCTGAGTCTTACTTTCTTCTAGAATATAAAATAATGAAAATGAATGACTTACAAAATCTATTTCCCCTCTAAAATCTTATGCTTATATCTACCATTAATGAGAGGAAAATGCATTCTTTTGAAATGAAATCCTTTAAACTGGATTTAAGATTATGGCCACGTTATAAAAGGATTATTTAAATTTCATTTTTGACAGAATTTTGCTGAATGGGAGGACAATTACATATGATAAGATTGATTCAGTCATAAATCAAAAAATAAGTTATCTAAATTAAAGCATATTAAAACTGAATTTGTTAATGATACTCCTATTACAATGTTGGGAAATGACATTCATTAAGGTTTTCTTTCATAAAAAAGTGATCCTAAAATCTAGTCTTTTTCCCAACCTAGTAAGCATAAGTTTAATGACTTTTTCAAGAAGTCCCTGCTATGTTTGGAGACCACAAAAGACAAAGTGGACTATATGCTTCCAGAGACAGCAGGTCTGGGGGGAGAGAGTGGGGGGGTTACTTAAAATATTAATGAATATGATTCTTAATGACAATTTTTAGAAATGTAAGAATTCTAAAAAGCATGTTTTCATTAATCAATCTAATATAAAATCATTAACATAGACAAGATAGACAAAATGCTGAATTACAACTCCTTCATTATTTGACTATTTCCTTTATTCTAGGTCCTGACACTTAATGACCTTATAACGGTAAATATATCTGCCCTATTAAAGTATAAAGTTCAAAAATGCTACATGCAACTGCTTATATAAGATGAGAATTACTATCTTTATTAGTCTGATTCATTTGGAAACAAAATAAAGCCCAGCTGTTAAATTCAAAGCGAAAAAACAATCTCAATGCATATGGACAGTTCTACAGTCAATTCTTCAATTCATCCAGACTATAAACTGACAAAACCACCTCTTTGATCACGGATGAGGGTGAAATTGAAGAGTCAAAAGACTTAGACCTACAGGGTAAATTGCTTTAGAGAAATTAAATAGACTTGATTATTTCTTCATTAACAATGCATTAGCATAAACACATAATACATTAAAAATTATCAAATCTAAATTCCAACAGATAATAATTTTTTTTACTGAAATGCACAAATTCAACTTCTTAATGAGGCCCTTTATTGATACAATAAGTTATTCAGAATCTTAATTTATGAAAACTCAGGAGAAATACCTGAGTGGATTTTATAAAAGAGAACACTAAAAAATTCCATTTCCTCTAAAAACATACTTTTCATATTTAACCATTTTCTGAAATCAAGACAAACCTTGTAATATAGATACATACTTTTATTCTAAGATCTTTTTCTTTGAAATGCCATCATTAACTAAAATGTACGTTATACAATCAGTGGTATCTTAGAATCAAAGACATGCATGTTTTGTAAAAATGTCAAAAACTTGGGCCTAAATCATGTGTGCCTGAGAGAAAAATTTTCCAAGCTGAGACTGTTTAAAGCCAGCCATCTTGAGGAATATTTAAGTGTCCCAGAAACTTGAGTTCAAACAGCTTCTGAGTCTACCCAATAAGAACTTTAGTCTCTTTAGTTCAAGTGCTAGTGCTCTCCCTACAATCCACTCTGTTTAAGCAACATTATAGTCCATTTCCAAATGGCAAACAATAAAAATTCTTGCATATTTCTAACTAAAAATGTTTTAGAAAACTACCTTCCATGAATAATTACTGATGATTACAAAAATAGCAAGTTCACCTCTACATCAAACATGGCTGAAAGACCACTGGCCTGTGGTTAGAAAGCTTCTACGCCCACCTTTGCAATTAAATTATCTGTGTGACCATGGGTAAAAGTATAGTTTACCTCTAAAGTCTCTCCCAGTGAAAATACTGACTTCTCAGACACATGACTCATTCAGATGACCGGATCTGAACACTTAATACCTATTTATACTTTCCTTTACTGAACTTCTTGAAAGTATTATGGGCTGGGACATCTGGCTTGCTTAGTCAGTAGGGTATGTGATTCTTGATCTCAGGGTCACGAGTTTGAATCCCATGTTGAGTGACTACTTGAAAATTAAATCTTTAAAAAAAAAAAAAAGTGCTGGTGCCTGGGTGGCTCAGTGGATTAAAGCCTCTGCCTTCGGCTCAGGTCATGATCCCAAGGTCCTGGAATCAAGCCCCACATCGGGCTCTCTGCTCGGCAGGGAGCCTGCTTCTCCCTCTCTCTCTCTCTGCCTGCCTCTCTGCCTACTTGTGATCTCTGTCTCTCAAATAAATAAATTTTTAAAAATCTTTAAAAAAAAAAAAAAAAGGTGCTGTTGGCCACTACTCATTCTGTGAAGAATTCTGACAGAATAACTTACAGAACTGCCTTATCTTCAGAGCCATAAGAATTTTTTTTCTCCCAGTGTTCCTAGTTAAGTCAGAAAGCAAGAAGAGGCCCAAGAGAACAAACACTACCTCAGGTATTACTCTTGCCTAAGAGAAAATTGGGACAGTTTTTAGCTTACATGTTCTCGCATATGTGCTGGGATGGACAGCTCTGCAAATAGAGGGATTAGCCTTCTTTCAGTGGTCACTTTCTTCAGCAAGCTGCCGGTCTATTAAAGCAGAAGGACCTGTGGAAGCTACAAAGCAGTACTTTTCCAGTGAAACTGCTTGTCTAAGGAGACCCTCAAAGCAAAGTATTCATGGTTGTCCTAAAATTTTGGTTCAAGTATCATTCACATAGGGAGATTGCATAATTTAAGAAAAGTAGCACTTGCCTGGATGTGTACACAGTGAGTTGTTTTTTTTTTTTTTAAGATTTTATTTATTTGAGAGAGAGTGTGTGTGTGAGAGAGAGAAAGAGAGCATGAGAGGAGAGAGGTCAGTGGGAGAAGCAGACTCCCCACTAAGCAGGAAGCCTGATGTGAGACTCCATCCCGGGACTCCAGGATCATAACCTGAGCTGAAGGCGGACGCTTAACCAACTGAGCCAACCAGGCACCCACACAGCAAGTTTCTTTCTTTCTTTTTTTTTTTTTTTTTAAGATTTTATTTATTTATTTGACAGAGAAAGAGAGAGCACAAGCAGCGGGGAGTGGCAAGCAGAGGGAGAGGGAGAAGCAGGCTCAGCGCCCAACATGGGGCTCGATCCCAGGACTCGGAGATCATCACGCGAGCCAAAGGCAGACGCTCAACTAACTGAGCCACCCAGGCGCCCCCACAGAGCAAAGTTTCTTAACCATTCACATCAATCCTATCTTTTAGATTATAGTGAATATAGTTACAAGAAAATCGTTTTTTGAATTAAGGAAATTTAAATCTAGATATTATATATTTATTTTAAAATTTATACCATATAAATAAAGCACTAAAAATGGAATTAATTTTTCAACAAAACAAAGATTTTTCATATAGAAAATATTTTAGCTTACATGTGGACCAAGTTAAAAATAAACCCACTGACAGCTCTAGCACTGATCATTGACTTTTCTTCTTTCAGTTAATCACTTCTATTTTGAACCAACTCGGGGTAAGTTCACATTAACTTTTAAGCTATTGTAAACTACAAACCTATTTAATGGACTGAAGAAGTCTTTTTTTTTTTTTTTAGGGTTTCATTGGGGTAAGGCTTTATTTCTATGATTTTATTGATAAAAGTAAGTGACATTTAATCTCAGAAAAGGTAAGAATAATTCTCCTAAACTATAAAAACATATGGTATAGTCAAACCCAACTGACTTACCCAAATTAGAACTTCTGAATTATAAACTCTAGGCTCTTTAGATCACAATTTCTGTAGGTCTAAAAATGTATTATTTTCATAATGTCCATGGTATGTGACAAAATTTCAGCTTACAGAAATATATGCAATAATAGGTTAATAAATTTCAAACAGTAAATTTTACCTCAACCTCGTTGTTTTATGGACAATTCATGGTAAGCAGTGAAAAAAGTCTGCTGTGAAACTACCACATCTAGAAATGGCCTGATTTCAAGACAAGGCAACACATCTCCGTAACACAAAAGCATCAGCTTTGCTGGATGGCAAGGCTACAAACCTTGAAACTTCCCACTTTGATTCTCATCCAAGTTTGCTTTCATTTAAAATACATACAAAAAGTAGGTATGTTCTTTTAAATATCTGAATTAATGTCAATGAAGTCTATACAGTATTTAGTTATTTTAATCTACCTTGAGAGAAGCTGAGTCAAAATAGTCCCAATCCCAATTTTGAGAAAGAAATTGGATTTCACCCAAGTTTTCCTTCTGACAAGTTTCACTGCCCTAAAACATTTACTTAGTATTTCTTACCATTTCAAATGCTCTTATCAGGCCATCGGAAGGCTAGATGGGAGAAGTTAAGCTCTTTGTGGCAGAAAACCCAGTTGAGGGTTCAATTTATCAGCACTTCGGGTATAACAGAACCACATTATTTTCTACCTCCCAGTACACGTGATTACACCAATACTAACCCAACACCAATAAATTAACTGTCGGATGGGAGACATGAGTGGAAGCAAAGAAAAACTTATGGCAAAAATACCTTCATATAATAACTATAGTCTGTAATGTTTATTTTGGCAGAAATAATTCTCTATGTCAGAAGTTATATACAGTAAGTACAATCTCCAAATACGTTTCAAGCACTATTACACATTTTAAAAATATTTTTACCTTAAGAGTTTAATAGTCTCAGGTCATGTCCATATTGATAAATTAATAGTTTGAGGAAAGGTGTACTGATGAAAGCAGGTAATTAACCTATTCAAATTCATTACAAAAGCTTTCTTCAAAGGATGCATTTTTAAATCAGTTTATTAAAACTTCACAAATATATTAGAGTGTAATACTACCCACCATTTCTTATACTATAAGAAAATATAGCATTTAGCCTCTAAAGGTAGTTAGAATTTTCAAGTGCCCTCTTTAGCTACCAAATATTTAGGTTGTAGATAATTATGGTCTTACTATGTAAGTCCAGCATATTGCTTCCGTTTGAGTTTGAAATGCTTTCAAAAGCTTCAGAACACCTGCTAGCAAGACAAATATTGGCTGCTGCCACTTATCCTTAAGATATTACCAAATAAAATGTCTCTGAGCCAAAATTTCAATTTCAACAATGCTAGCTAAACCACACATGGCCCTAAAGTCAAGTCATAAACTCTAACTCTATCAATATGGATAATGTGAGTAGTCCTTAAGTAATGTATAATCTTCCGAACTGCATGCTTAAAGTAACAAAGCTTCTTCTCCTTAGTAAGGAATACAATACAGAAGAGGTTTATGAACAAGGCAGACCTGGATTCAAATCCCAGCTCTGTCCCTTTCTGAATTAAGCTTGGGACAATTTTTCTAAGTATCATTTTCATCTGTGAAATGGAAATAATACCACCTAACATCATGATTGTTTGGAGGATTGAGTGATATAATGTAGATACTCAGTAAGTGGTATCTGTTAATACTATTTTGCTAAATATCTCTTTTAGACAAAAGTATTTCAATAGTATTCCTTACACCTAAAATATAAGAAAAGCAAATATGGAGGTAATATCACCTAGTAATACAGGAGCAGATATTCCTCCATAAATGTCTTAAACTAAAATTTTAATCTGTTTTTTTCTTATTATAGATGATGCTGGATATTTAAAACACTTATCAGAAGATTATCTGCTTCTATCCTATCTATAGTTTATAGGAGTTTTATAATTCTACATACTTTATATGTCCCAGAGAAAACTCCAAAACGCCATGAAGAATTTATCTACAGACCATGTGCTTTAGTACTTCTTTAAATAAAGTGTTGTATTATCTAATATCTTTTCTAATGTCATTGTAAATGTTTCAACACTATTACACATAAGTAAATGTTGACCTTCAGGGAATTTCTCAAACTTTCTTAAGAGCCTTAGTAAGCAGCTTCAATTTAAAGAATTCCATTTAGTGCCAGGAAAAAGCAATCTCTTCTTGCCAAACAGTAAAAGTAGAATCCAAACTGTTCATTCTAGAAGAAGGTCATCCTACATACCACCTAATGAGCAGGTCATCCTAGTCAGCACAAGTCCCTTATTACATAACCAGGGACCAGGATTTTATGGATTTTAGAAAATTAATGTCATATTGAAACCTTATAATGCTTCCAGAATGGTCTGAAACAACACCCTGAAATCAAACATTCTAATGTTTCTCAGCAAAACTTACAGTCACAGGAATGGGCAGAAAGCTTCCTGTCAGTTCAGCTCAGGTTTACCACCAAAGTAGTTTTGATACTAAATTGGGGGGCTAAAAACCTTTTGATTTACCTTAGCCCACTTTTGTCCTCAAGCTACTATAATACTTTTTCCAAATATGGTAAGGGAAACAACCATGACCTTTTTTTTTTAAGATTTATATATTTATTTGACACGCAGAGAGAGAGATCACAAGTAGGCAGAGAGACACGGGGAAGCAGGCTCCCTGCTGAGCAGAGAGCCTGATGTTGGGCTCAATCCCAGGACCCTGGGATCATGACTTGAGCTGAAGGCAGAGGCTTAACCCAGAGCCACCCAGGTGCCCCAACAACCATGTCTTTATTCCCTAAACCTCCTTTTCTTCAGATCCCCCATCTGTAGTCCAGCTGGAATAAAGGAATCATGAAGGTCCTCACTTTAGGTTGACAGGACTAAATACCACAGGACTTTCCCAATGGGCATCGTATAGCCCAAATGTGACACACCTGCCCATCAGACAAGTATTCTTTTCCTTCCCCGTCCCTGCCTCCACGAGCACCCAGACCATCAACAACTCTTTCCTTTCCTCAAATCATGTTAACAGTAGGCCTCTCAAAAACCTATGCAAATCCTTATCGTTCCCTTCCAAAAAAAAAAAAAAAAAAAAAATTAACTCTGAAAAGACCTCCGTCTGTCTCATTTCAATTCCTTTCTGAACATTTATTTATTAACATGTAATGTACTGTTTCAGGGGTACAGGTCTGTGATTCATCGGTGTTATACAATTCACAGAACTCACCACAACACATACCCTCCCCAGTGTCCATCACCCAGCCACCCCATTCCTCCCACTCCTCTCCACTCCAGAAACCCTGTTTGTTTCCTGAGATTGAGTCTCTCATGGTTTGTCTCCCTCTGGTTTTGTCTTGTTTCATTTTTCCCTCTCTTCCCCTATGATCCTCTCTCTTGTTTCTCAGATTCCTCATATCAGTGAGATCATATGATAATTATCTTTCTGATTGACTTATTTTGCTTACTATAATACCCTCAAGTTCTAGCTACGTCATTGTAAATGGCAAGATTGTCTTTTTGATGGCTGCATAATATTCCATTGTATGACCATCTATTCTTAATTCACTCATGATACATGCAGTTATAGTAGAGTGAAATAAACATATCATTTTACGATCCTCTGAACATATCTTTTAATTCAGAATTTTTGGGGTTTTGGGGTTTTTTTTTATTTAAGATTTTTATTTATTTATTTGACAGGGAGAGAGAAAGAGCACAAGCAGAGGGAGCAGCAGGTAGAGGGAGAGGGAGATGCAGGATCCCCACTGAGCAGGGAGC
Organism: Mustela erminea; assembly: GCF_009829155.1. Classification (NCBI taxonomy): domain Eukaryota; kingdom Metazoa; phylum Chordata; class Mammalia; order Carnivora; family Mustelidae; genus Mustela; species Mustela erminea. Next base: position 46,648,614 of record NC_045615.1, on the reverse strand, counting down.
CCAATGCGGGACTCGATCCCAGGAACATGGAATCATGACCTGAGCTGAAGGCAGGTGCTTAATCGACTCAGCCACTCAGGCATCCCTAATTGAGAATTTTTGAAAAGTGAGAACGTGAGCTCTTGTTCATTGACCCTGATCTTTATTGACTAAAAGAGTGACTGAAACTTCCTCAAAACACTGATTCTAAAGTCAAGAAAAATATATAAGGTTTCCATTTTGAAAATTGCAAGATTCCAAATTCCAAGATTACATAAAACAAAATATGAGGCAAATAATTTAAAGGTAGATTAGACAATGGTGATGCTCCTCCTAAAAGGAGCCTAATGTGGCAGGAACATCCTTCAGAAACCAGAAGATCAACAAAAAAAAAAATGATAAATAAGAACTAGATGGAAAACAGAAGTTATGGCTGACCATAAATTTATCTTTATTCAGATTATGATTCTTGAGCGAGCATCAGTTGTTTAGACTTGGTTTAAGCTATGCTTAATTAGAACACATACAAAATGATTATTTATATTTTTTGATTGGAAAGCAGAAAATTCTGTGTTGCATTTCACCATATTTACTAATTATATTCTGATACGAACTTCTAAATGCAAATGGCTTTGAAAGTGAATAAAATAAATTCCAAGTGACCAACCCTGCCCTCCTGTAGGACAAGCTCTGTGATGCTGCCTTCTTTTCAGCACATGCCCCTTTGCTGGTTCATGGCTCCCACAGGGATGTGGGCTACAACCCGCGGCACTCAGTTTCAGTTTCAGAGTCCTCGCTCCAGTGTGCATCTCTCTTTTCGGCCACCAGTTTGATGAACTGAGAGTGACTGGCATAAAGCTGGAGTTGATCACTGATGTCCACCCATTTCACTTTTCCAGCATCATCGCCAGCTTCTAGGGTAAGGTTATCCATTACCTCACCTGTTAGCAAAGAAAAAAAATATCACCAAGAAAAAGTAATTCATTTGTTTATTTTCAACATAATTCTGTAGCTTCAAGTAAATGTGGCCCAGTTCATTAAAAACTAGAATGTTCCAAATCTTCGAAATGCCCCAATTTTAATCAAGTTTCTAAATTTTTTAAAGAAAGATTTACTATTTACTTGAGAGAGAGAGAGCACAAGCAGCGGGAAGGGCAGAGGGACAAGCAGACTCTACGCTGTGTGCAAAGCCCGAAGTCAGGCTCGATCCCAGGACCCTGAAATCATGATCTGAGCTGAAGCCACTTAACTGAGCCACCCAGGTACCGCCCCCCAAGTTCCTAAATTTTAAGTAGAGGCACAAATAAGGAAGCTTTTCTCTTTAAAAAGTAAGAATACCAGCCTTTTAAAAAAGAGTTCTATTAAATAAGTATGAAAACTTATGTCAAAATAAATTCTAAAGGGATTAGAGATTTAAATGTATAAAAAATAAAACAATTATTGGCAATTCATTTTACACTATTAAGGTAAGTGGGCCTTTCTAAGCATGACCCCAAACCAGAAATCATAAATGAAAATATTTATAATTGTATTTACAAATAAATATAAATATTAAAATAATATACTTATCAAAAAATTAAAAGTAATGCTGCTCTCATTCACTATTGTACATTCATTACATATGAATGTAAATGGCATATTTCTGTAAGAAAATTTGCCAATGCTATCAAGAGCTTTGAAAAAGCAAATGCTCTTTGATAAGCATTCATTCCACAAGTATCAGGTGCCTCTCACCCAGTTTAATAACCATAAGTCAGTTTACCTGTTTCATCATGGTAGTTCACAGCTTCTGTCTCCATCCATGCATTATCAGTGTTTCGAGGATCATCAACATATCCCTTATATATCTATTTTTAAAAGGAGGCAGAAAAAAAGTGTAGAATGAAACACAAATGGGGCGAGCAGATGTGTGTTACCTTCATTGGAATCAGAAATGTAAATATCCTGTTGCAAAACAGTGTGCATAAATATTCAGGAGGCAATAATTACACATTTATTTAGGATCAAAGAACAGCAACTAAGGGTACACAGATTTGGGTAGCAACCCACTGTCCCACTAGGGAGCAAAGCCGGGTTTTTTATTTTTTTATTTTTATTTTTTTTTAAGATTTTATTTATTTTGACAGAGAGAGAGAGAGAGCACAAGCAGGAGGAGCAGCAGAGGGAAAAGAAACAGGATCCCAGCTGAGCAGAGAGCCCAACAGGGAGCTCGATCCCAGGACTCTGGGATCATGACCTAAGCCAAAGGCAGACACTTAAATGACTAAGCCACCCAGGTGCCCCAATTCAGGCTTTTCTAAAGCTAAAAAGAAAATGCTTGTAGAAGTTGTTTACAAGGAATTCTGATGCACTGGTAAAGAAAACCAATCGTGGCTGAATATAATCAGTTGCTGAGCCTGTCCCTAAGCAAGTCTGTTCTTTAGCAAGTTGCAGGTGTTTGTGTAGTCTTTGGAGTATTTGTGGTTTGGCCCAGTTTAAAAGTTCAGGGCTCCACCTGGTGAAGTGCACAAGGCCCAGCTCCTAAAGGCCTCTTAGCTCCATTTTAAAACCTCTTGACATAACTGACTCCATTATTTCACCTTTCATAAAGAAATGTAAATATCACAGAACCTTTCATGTAGCATTCTATATGTTTGATTTAAATTTCCCAGGAAACAATATTGTCCAGAACCATTTGAGTCAGCTTTAAAATTCACAAAACCCTCAGGGTGCCTAGGTGGCTCAGTTAGTTAAGCATCTCACTCTTGATTTCAGCTCAGGTCATATCTCAGGGTTGTGGGATTAAGCCTGGCATTCTGTCTCCCTCTGTCCCTTTTCCCACCTCCCACTCCCTCATGTGAAAATAAAAATTTCACAAAACCCTCAACTCCACAGACTTTAATTTCATAATTTGGGAATTATGAAATTCCCAGTCACATTTGGGCCATATGATTTTTTTTAAAGGCTCTATAAGTATTACTCTGTTTTAGTAATTTCTGCAATTATAGTTTCAGACATACAAAGATTCTTTTAGTTATAAAGAGATCTATGAATAAATTTGGTAAAGACTAATATTTAAGCTCTTAATACATGAAAAGATTTGGATCTAGCCATCTAACACAAATGCAACCAAAAACCTGAACATAAATAAGAAATCCCAATTCTAGAAAGGAAACATAGCAAGTGGAACAAAAGCCAGCATAAAACAGAAGAAACTCTGTAGTATGTTTTCTTATCATCAGTACACATACACTGATGTGTACTTTTTTTAAAATTACAAAGGGTATGTAGACAAAACAGAGGTAAGACTTAAATGGTTATCCACCAAAAAAACTCTGAATAACATAACTTAAAATGTAAATGTCTTTGTAAACAGCCAAATTCATATAATTTTTTTTAAAGGTTCTCTGATGGATGGTGAGCTCAGGGTCACATTAGCTAACATGTAGTCCAAAGAAAAACTCAGAGGAGATAAATGTATTCTAATGAAATTGACCTAAAGTTGGGCTATAAAACTTTAAGCAGAACTGTATTTCAGTGAAGATCTACTGAATTTAAGTTGTGTTTAGCAATATGTATTTCAAATACACGGGTAATTCACTTTATTCAGAGAATAAACTACCGGATTTCCAGGTGAACTTTTAAATAATTTTCATTCATCCATGGGGCTAAGTCCCTTCAGAGGAACCACCTTTTCTTACCACTAGATGTTCCTGGCTGAAGAGCTTGTGCAACTGTTCCTCTAATTCTTTCTTTTCCGCTCCAGATTTCTGTAAGGAGTTGAGAGCTTCTTCGCCAAACTCTCTTTTAAGTGCAGCACTAATCTTCTCTCCAGGATCCACCATCCCCTAAGAGTCACATTTTAAGGGGAAAAAAAGCAATACGCTTTAACTCATGCAACAAATATTTACTGGGTGATACAGTAAACATTGTTCTAGCTGCCCGTAATCATGATCCCCATTCTGTGCTATGTTCTTCTATAAAGCATTTGATTCTAGGAGAAGCAGCCAGTCAGGGTATCCCATGTATTTGACCACAGTAATTGGTTCAAGGTTAGTCTATGGTAAACTGAGCCAAACAGACCTCTTTCCTGGTACCTTCCAAACTCAAGCTAAGGGGGAAGGCCTGGAGGCAAGGAAGAATACAGCAAGCTAATACTTCCCCATTGTTCATTCCAATCCATTTTTGTCCTACAATGGAAAAAACCATTCTTGCAGATAGCAGTATATGTATAAAGTGTCATCCTCTTACCAAACTATCTCCATTTCATAATATGGCATAAAATATAAAACCCTCTACTGCTAAAAAAATTTTTAAATGTAAAAAAAAACAAAAAAACTCTCTGCTGGGGGCACCTGGGTGGCTCAGTTGGCTAAGCTACTGCCTTCAGCTCAGGTCATGATCCTCGGGTCATGGGATGGAGCATTGTTTTGGGCTCCCCACTCAGCGGGGAGTCTGCTTCTCCCTCTGCCCCTGTCTGCCTCTCTCTTATTAAGTAAACCTTAAAAACAAAACAAAACAAGGGGCGCCTGGGTGGCTCAGTGGGTTAAAGCCTCTGCCTTCGGCTCCAGTCATGATCCCAGCGTCCTAGGATCGAGCCCCACATTGGGCTCTCTGCTCAGCAGGGAGCCTGCTTCCTCCTCTCTCTCTCTGCCTGCCTCTCTGCCTACTTGTGATCTCTATCTGTCAAATAAATAAAATCTTATAAAAATTAAAATTAAAAATTAAAAAAAAACACCTCTGTTGCACAAACACCCATTTTACTTTTTTAATAATTTTTTAAATTTTTTATTAACATATAATGTAATATTAGCCCTAGGGGTAAACTCTGTGAATCACCAGGTTTACACACTTCACAGCACTCACCATAGCACATACCTTCCCCAATGTCCATAACCTAACCACCCTCTCCCTGCCCCCCTCCCCCCATCAACCCTCAGTTGTTTTGTGAGATTAAGAGTCTCTTATGGTTTGTCTCCCTCCTGATCCCATCTTGTTTCATTTTTTTCCTTCCTTACCATACCCCTAAACCCCCAATTCTGCCTCTCAACTTCCTCATATCAGGGAGATATGATAATTGTCTTTCTCTGATTGATTTATTTCACTCAGCATAATACCCCTAGTTCCATCCATGTTGTCACAAATGGCAAGGTTTCATTCCTTTTGATGGCTGCATAGTATTCCATTATATATATATCACACATCTTCTTTATCCATTTTTCTGTTGATGGACATCTAGGTTCTTTCCATAGTTTGACTATTGTGGACATTGCTGCTATAAACATTCAGGTGCACATGCCCCTTCAGATCACCGCATTTGTATCTTTAGGGTAAATACCCAGTACCATGACTGCCGGGTCGTAGGGTGCTACTTTTAACTTTTTGAGGAAACTCCATGCTGTTTTCCAGAGTGGCTGCACCAGCTTGCATTCCCACCAATAGTGTACGAGGGCTCTTCTTTCTCCGCATCCTCACCAGCATCTGTCGTTTCCTGACTTAACTAGTCATTCTGACTGGCTGAGGTGGAATCTCATTGTGGTCTTGATTTGTATTTCCCTGATGCCAAGTGATGTGGAGCACTTTTTCATGTGTCTGTTGGCCATTTGGATGTCTTCTTTGCAGAAATGTCTGTTGATGTCTTCTGCCCATTTCTTGATTGGAATATCTGTTCTTTGGGTATTGAGTTTGGTAAGTTCTTTTATAGATTTTGGATACTAGTCCTTTTTCTGATATGTCATTTGCAAATATCTTCTCCCATTCTGTTGGCTGTCTTTTGGTTTTGTTGACTGTTTCCTTTGCTGTGCAAAAGATTTTAATCTTGATGAAGTTCCTTCCAATAGTTCATTTTTGCCCTTGCTTCCCTTGCCTTTGGTGATGTTTCTAGGAAGAAGCTGCTGCGGTTGAGGTTGAAGAGGTTGCTGCTGTGTTCTCCTCAAGGATTTTGATGGATTCTTTTCTCACACTGAGGTCTTTCACCCATTTAGAGTTTCTTTGTGTATGGTTTAAGGAAATGGTCCAGTTTCATTTTTCTGCATGTGGCTGTCCAATTTTCCCAACACCATTTGTGGAAAAGACTGTCTTTTTTTCATTGGACATTCTTTCCTGCTTTGTAGAAGATTAGTTGACCATAGAGTTGAGGGTATATTTCTGGGCTCTCTATTCTGCTCCACTGATCTGTGTCTGTTTTTGTGCCAGTACCATACTGTCTTGATGATGACAGCTTTGTAATAGAGCTTGAAATCTGGAATTGTGATGCCACCAACTTTGGTTTTCTTTTTCAACATTCCTAGGGCTATTTGGGGTCTTTTCTGGTTCCATACAAATTTTAGGATTATTTGTTCCATTTCTTTGAAAAACATGGGTGGGATTTTGATAGGGATTGCATTAAATGTGTAGATTGCTTTAGGTAGCATAGACATTTTCACAATATTTGTTCTCCCAATCCATGAGCACGGAACATTTTTCCATTTCTTTGTGTCTTCCTCAATTTCTTTCATGAGTACTTTATAGTTTTCTGAGTACAGAATTCTTTGCCTCTTTGGTTAGGTTTATTCCTAGGTATCTTATGGTTTTGGGTGCAATTGTAAATGGGACTGACTCCTTAATTTCTCTTTCTTCTGTCTTGCTGTTGGTGTATGGAAATGCAACTGATTTCTGTGCATTGATTTTATATCCTGACACTTTACTGAATTCCTGTACAAGTTCTAGCAGATTCGGAGTGCAGTCTTTTGGGTTTTCCACATAAAGTATCATATCTGCAAAGAGCGAGAGTTTGACTTCTTCTCTGCCAATCTGGATGCCTTTAATTTCTTTTTGTTGTCTGACTGCCGAGGCTAGGACTTCTAGTACTACACTGAATAACAGTGGTGATAATGGACATCCCTGCCGTGTTCCTGACCTTAGCAGCAAAGCTCTCAGTTTTTCTCCATTGAGAATGATATTCGCTGTGGGTTTTTCATAGATGGCTTGATGATATTAAGGTATATACCCTCTATCCCTACTTAAGAGTTTTGATCAAGAAAGGATGCTGTACTTTGTCAAATGCTTTTTCAGCATCTACTGAGAATATCATATGATTCTTGTCCTTTCTTTTATTAATACAAATACCCATTTTAAAATTCAAATATACACTGACATGAACGTAAAAAAATACACTATTCCTGATGATATTATGGAACTTTTTTAAAACTACAAGAAACAGTAAGTAATAAAAGTTATCTTTTTTTAATGTCTAAAGTTATCAGAATTCAACACAAGAATGCTCTCAGTTTTACTCGGACTTGAAGTAGAGGTTGAATTCTGAAACGGGATCCACCATTTATGAATACCTACTTTATGTCAGGTGCTTTATCACTAGTAATCCCATGAAGTAGATACAATTATCTTTACTTTAAAGAGAAGGGTTTGAACTCCAAATATTCAGCTCTGAGTGGAAAGACCAGGATACAAGCCTATGTCTAACTCCAAAGTCCATGTTCTTTTCCAAAGGTTTTATAATTAGACTCAAATTCTAACACTTTGATGCATCATCTTAAACTTGCTCTTGACAGTGAGACTTCACTGCAGTGAGGAATGACAAAAGAATTCCTGAAGTGGGGAGAGAGGGAAGATAAATGAAGGGTAAAGATCCACACAAAATAACCTTGCAGCAAATGAAGCAACTAAGAAGGACTTAAAACATTAATTTGATTTAATTTTAATTCTTACCCCTGGGATTGCCCATTCTCCACAGTCTTTCCTTTTTATTGCCACAAACTGTAAGATGTTTTTCCCAGAAATGGGGTGGGTGATTTTATTTCCACTACTATCCCGTTTCCACCTAAAAATAATAATAGAAAATCGTAACTGATTTAGAGCAAAGAAAAGGACCTGTCTCAAACTTGAGACAAAGTTATATATATCTTTCTTTATAAAAAGACATATATAAGTCTACCTCAAATCAGCTAGTTTTACCAAAAAATTATTTTGTAATAGAAACACTCTGTATTTACAAACCAAGCCGGATATCTACTTTCCATAAAAGATACTGTATTCTCTGGAATAAAAATTCAGAATATAAAGTTTTTACTACTTACGTACTGTCTAAAAAAGAAGTTTAAAAGCTGAACAGAATTTAGAGACAGGGACATAAACTTAAAAAATAGTCCAAGGACATTTTTTAAGAACCACAAGTAGTGTATGGGCAACTGGGTGGCTCAGTCAGTTAAGTGTCCGACTCTTGATTTCAGGTCAGGTCATGATCTCAGGGTCATGGGACTGAGCCCCACATCAGGCCCTGCGCTCACTGCAGAGTCTGCTTATCCCTCACCCTTTGCCCCTCCCCCGACTCTTGCTCACTCTCTCAAATAAATAAAATCTTTTCAAAAAAATTTGTAAATAGATAATTCTTTCAAAATACACTTCTTCTAACCATATCTTCTTTGCCAGAAATGCTGATACATCTCCCCTTTCCCTTCTCTACCCCCACCACAGCCACCCTCAACACACAATTTTAAGAATTATTCTAATACAAACTTAGGCAAAGATAAAAGACTTTGAACTTCCAGTACTAAACCAAAAAAGAAAGCCTAGTATCTAATCACTGCATGGCATTAGATTCAATGAAATAAATGAGGTGGGTTGTTTTTTTTTTTTTTTTTTTAAGATTTACTTATTTATTTATTTTTAAAAGATTTTATTTATTTATTTGACAGAGAGATAGCAAGTAGGCGGAGAGGCAGGCAGAGAGAGGAGGAAGCAGGCTCCCCGCCAAGCAGAGAGCCCGATGAGTGGCTCATTCCCAGGATTCCAGGATCATGACCAGAGCCGCAGACAGAGGATTTAACCCACTGAGCCACCCAGGAGCCCTACTTATTTATTTATTTAAGACAGAGAGACAGATAGGGACAGAGGTAATGGGAGAAAGCACAGGCAGGAAGGAGAGGGAGAAGCAGCCTCCCACTGAGCAGGGAGCCCGACATGGGGCTCGATCCCAGGACCCTGAGATCATGACCTGAGCTGAAGGCAGACACTTAACTGACCGAGCCACCCAAGTGCCCCTAAAAAAATGAGTTTAAATACGAGTTTCCAAATTTTTTTATATAGTGGCTGACTACCAATTCCATCCCATAATTCCTGCCTTGAATGAGCTCATAGTCTAGCAGCAGAGCTAGATATGTAGGTGAATAAATAATAAGAGAGAATGACAGTTTGAGGAATAAATAGAAATGAAAGAACAATTAGTACAAGACACCATCAATTTTTAAGGATGCCAGACACAGGCATAACATGAGGAAGAAACAAAGGTGTAAAATAGTATGTTGTAAATACAGGTGGAGTCTGGCTACATGGCCATCAGTGGGGGCAAGAGGTGTGATGAGGATGGAGGAGTAGGCAAAGAATTAAACAAGGTCAGCTGCTTAGAGAGCCAGAGAATATTTTTAAAGTAGAGTAAAGCCATAAGCAACTGGTATTTTAGAAAGTTCACTCACTCTGACAAAAGTATGGAGGCTGGTTTGGAGGGAAGCAAGACTGGAGGCTAGAAAAGTGTTAACCATGATCCAGGTACATGATGATGAGGATAGGACTGAAGGCAGACATGGTAAGAATAGAGAGAGCACGGGTTTTACTTTTATCTCTTAAAAACCATTTATACAACACTTATTATATAAGTGATATTGTTTTAAGTCTTTAATGTATTTATTCATTTAGACCTCAAAACAACCCTATAAGTAGCTGACTACCTTTAATTTACAGACAATGGTATTTCAACATACTATTGATATTCCCTCCCCACTTCTGATAGCCCACACATTCCTGTCTCACCAAAACTAGAAAGAAAATGTTAACACCAGTAACTTTTGATCTGATTTTATTCACAATAATATATTAACACTACCCAACACATTTTCATTTTAAAGGATCTAAAGGAATGTCAGTTGTACACATAGAATCCTAGGAGAGGCACCTGGGAAGAGAAAAATTTAACACTTGCCCTGGAGAGTATGGACAAGAACATTTGTGAAATTCTATACTATACAATGCTGTTCTGAACCAAGAAGTACTTGAAAAAAAAGGCAATGGAATCTTTAAAAGTGACTAGGTGACTCTTTTACTCATTAGTGAAAAACTGGTATAAAAGAACACGCACAATATCTGAAAACAAATACCCGTGATTCAAATTTCATATCTACAAGATTTAGGTGAGTCACTTAACCTCAGTAAGTTTTCATTTTCAGATCTATCAAACAGATAGGTTAAATACCTACTTTGAGGAGTTTTGTGAAAAACAAATGGACAAACTAACTTTGTACATTCTTCTCTTCCCTCCATTTCTACTGCCCCTCTTCAATTTAAAGGGACTCATTGGTTAACAGATCCATTACCAAGGCAGCAAAGAACATCAACCTAACAACACAGCTGAAAGTTAGACTCTGCCACCTGTGGGCTCTTTCACAGCCATGGACCATCTCAAAGCCTTCAGGCGTCTGATTTGTATAAGGACAGAATTAAGCTCAAAATGTCTATTATTTTGAAACAATGCAACAAAATTACCACATACACTCCCATATATTTCTTCCACCAAAGATAAAAATAAGCTAATGAGAAGCTAACTTTTAAGTCTCTAGCTTCCCTTTTCTTCCTGGCCCCTTATTAGCATTCCTGCTTCAAATGTTTCACACCTTCCTCATTTTAGCTAGTCTCAGCAAAACTGGAAAGAAACTGATACTGTCATTCATATTTTTTACTTACATTCATTAATAAAAATGTATTAACTCTTCCCATTTCATTTGAACCATAAAGCTTCTAAAGAAATTTGAAACGGATAGGTAGGTTGGCAGGTGGATACGCAGGTAAACAGATAGGGAGGGAGGTGGACTGGCAGGTGGGTAGGTGGATAGATGGATGAAAGATAAGTCAGGGGTGAGGGGTGGGGTAAAGATCTCTTTTGACAGGAGAACTGAAAGGGCAAGCAGGCAAATAAAATGGGACAAATATTGGTGGCTCTTCCACTAACTTGAAAATAGGGAAATAAGCTACTTTCCTAGAGTTAAACTATGAAATCATATTCTTAGATCAGAGAAAAACAAAGTCTCCTGAAAAAAAGAAAGGACCTCAAAATATCAAAACTAAAGAAGTAAAAATATTGAGGGTATTTGCATTATTTAAAGGGAAGTAACAGGGGCACCTGGGTGGCTCAGTGGGTTAAGCCTCTGCCTTCAGCTCATGTCATGATTCCAGGGCCCTGGGATTGAGCTCCGCATCGGGCTCTCTGCTAGGCAGGGAGCCTGTTTCCTCCTCTCTCTCTCTACCTGCCTCTCTGCCTACTTGTGATCTCTGACTGTCAAATAAATAAATAAAATCTTAAAAAAAAAATAAAGTAAAAAAATAAGGGGAAGTTAACAATTACATGTGAGAAGGGAATTGGTAAGTGAAGACATCCTAAAAATAAAGAAATTAAAAGAGTGACAGAGATGATACAATATTCCAGATGTGCTGGAAAGATGATCCCTACGGAGACAGTCAAGTACATATAAACACTGGATTCACCTACCTTCTTTATTCTGATTCATGCTCACCAAGGGGCATTCTGAATACAATCTGGCTTACCAGATAGACCTCCCTCAGGAAGAGAATGCCTGTCCCCTGCTCTGAAATCTTCACTGGCTCCAGTTCACACTCCTTAACTCTGGCATTTAATATTCTCCACAATAAAATTGAACAAAAATTAAATAAGCTTAATTACCCACTATTCTACAAAAATCTTCTGCTTCAACCAAGCTGGTTTTTCACTGGCCCTCAGTACTCAGATACTACTACAAGCCAACTTCTTGACTCTCCTGCTGTACCGCTATCCAAGCTTCAAGCTCAGCTCAAGTCCGCCTCCTTAACAACGCCTTTCTTGGGTGCTCCAGTTTACCATCATCATGACCCACATCTAATCTAATGGGGTGGGGGGCACAGAAGGAGAAGGAGAGAAAAGAATTTAAGCAGGCTCCATGCCCAACACAGAGCCCAATGCAGGGCTTGAGCTCAGGACCTGAGATCATGACCTGAGCCAAAATCAAGAGTCAGACACTTAACCTACTGAGCTATCCAAGCACCCCTCATCTAATATTCTAAAGCATCCTGTTATCACCCATGTTACCTGACATGTTTTGTGTTTTTTTTTTTAACCTTGACATGTTTTCTGATTTCATATTTTTCATCTTGCAAATGAAGCCATAGCTCTTCTGTGACAGGGAGCTGAAACTTAAGATTCTTTTACTTCTTTATATCCTCCAAAACACCTACTCAATTCTCTGAACAAAGAGATGTTCAGTAAATACCAGGTGAGTTAACTTTGTTCAGATAATGCCTAAAACTATATCTTCACACTTCTATCAGTATGATTGCACATGATGTCCCTTTAAAATACAGATTTCACAAGTATACCTATATACATACATGTATATATACAATCACACACACTTATGCAAGTATACATTATATATACACAAACATACATATATATGTATATGTAAGCATGTGGTTACAGTCCATATTTCTCCAATCACTTGGCTCTCTGCTACTGAAATGTTTTCATTCTTACCTGGTTATGATGGGATCCGCAGCATGATTTGGGCCCCATCGCCCCAAAAGCCCCCGGCCAACCAGTCCTGTCCGTCCTGCAGGATTTCTGGGACAAAAAATGTAAAAACAATTGAATGTGTCCATCTTTTTTTAACGTAACTTGATATGACCCAGAAGAAGGCAGTAAGTACAGTAAGAGGGAAATAATATCTCATCTCAAATCCACTAGCATTATCACATATCTGGCACTAAAATTACTTATTTCCTTACACTGTTATTTAACTTTTTTGTGTGCATGTCTGAGCTCTGAGCTTGAACCAGGAGAAGATCTCATTTTCAAAGTCGTTCTCAATATGAGAACTTTTTCAGTTTTCATCTATATTCCTAAATTTAAACCAGTACTTTTCTGGACTCGTACAACAGGACAAACGAATGGTCTGTACCTAGTCATCATCTATCTCTACAACAGTGATGATTTATCTTTCAAGATACCCATCCTCATCTTCACTTTCTCACCACTCCCTTTTCTTAACTCCCATCTCATAAAATCCTTCTCATGAAGTAGTTTTGTTACTTTTTTAAAATTCATTTTAAGTAATCCCTATGCACAATGTGAGGCTCAAACCCTCACACATTCTTCCACCCTTATTTTTGTTACTTTTAAAAGTCCATTTATTCTCAGTGGGTTCTGGATGTTTATTACCAATAATATATATTTTGTATCATATAATGAGGTAGTAGTATTATTGAGGGTTTCAATATTTTTAAAGAAAACAATTTTATAAAAATGCCAACTTACTGTTTAACCAAATAGCACAACCCAATGTTAAAAAAATCTATCAGGTAAACATGGCAACACTCATGCGTAATTTTATTCCAGTCATTATTCCTTAATGTTCGACTTTCATTATGTACAACACTGTAACCTACAGTCTTATCTAATTATGATTTTATCTTTTGTTCTCCCAATACAAGAAGGTAAATAAACACAGAGCCCAAATTTTCCCTATCATCCATCTCTTTTTATTCTGGTTTTCCCTGTGACTATTATGCAAGTTGAATGAGTTTTGCTATTGTTTTTGTACCAGGCTCTTGAAATATTTCAGCAAGACTTACAAATAAAGACAAGACACCTGGCCAGGTGACAACAGTTTTACTTTTCAAGCTCACAGGGGGAGGGACAAGGCAGCCAACAACTATGTTTTATTCCATGTAACCAGACACCCCTGAATAAAAATGATCAAAACCAGTATTAAGAGAGAGAATGTTAGATTTTTAGATGGCTAAGCCTCTAACTTGTACATCAGAAACTATGGAAAAGATACATAGACTATCCTGTAGCCTGAGAAGCAGAAAAAGTTGTTTGCAGTGAAAGAGAAATAAATGCAACATGTAAAGAAAGCAGAGATGGATTTTCAATTCCCCCCCTTTCCTAAAGTTAGCTGCACTTATGCTTCAGCCTCCTTGAGATGATCCTATCAACCTAAAGTTCACCTGTTACTCAGGCAAGCTAGAATTGTTTCTATTAGTCAGACTCTTGGCTAAAACAATATGCTATCTTGCCTTTGCTGCCTTTCCTTTTACATGGGTATGTATCTTTTAACATATATTTTTAAATATATCTTTTAATATATTCTATCCAGAAAAAGAACCCAAGGAGTAAGTCAAATGCACTGTTATTAAAAAGATCCAATAAAGGACGCCTGGGTGGCTCAGTGGGTTAAAGCCTCTGCCTTCAGCTCAGGACATGATCCCAGGATTCTGGGATTGAGCCAGCGTCGGGCTCTCTGCTCAGCAGGGAGCCTGCTTCCCTTCCTCTCTCTCTGCCTGCTTCTCTGCCTACTTGTGATCTCTGTCTGTCAAATGAATAAATAAAGTCTTAATAAATAAATAAATAAATAATCAAAAGATCCAGTAACACAGAAAAGTGAAGCTATGACCAAAGACTGAATTTAGCAAAACTGAAGGACCAGGTTATGGTAAGAGGAGCACTATCACTGCCTTGTCCTTGAGGAACTAAGAATACAATCACACTTTTCCAAGGTAAGAAGTGTGACTACAGATCTCTGCTCTTTTTTTGTTTTAGTTGAGGCATGCTTATTTTCACAGTTCTTCCTAACTTTTTTAAAGTAATACCTACACCTAATGTGGGTCTCCAACTCACAACCCCCAAATCAAGAGTCACATGCTCTACTGACTGAGCCAGCCAGGCACCCCTCCATTCTGTTCATTAACTCAGTTATTTCCACCTTCAAAGTGGAGTTACAAAAAAGTGCATTCAAATCCTGCTTCTCCCACTTACTGTTCGCAAACTGCTTACATTCTTTCTCCTTATCTATAAATGGAACTAAAAATATCCACCCACAGGGTTATTGTAGTGTTTTAATTAGATCACACGTATAAATTCTTCTGTACATTGTCTGGCACATACAAGCACTCGATAAATGTTAACTGGGTTTTCTACCCTTAGAAGACCCATTATTGTAAGATATCCATCCCCAGTACCTACCTGGGTCTTCCATTTTCAATCTCATACAAACCATTCTGGCTCTTTCTCTCAACATGCCCATCTTTTTCATTAAACTTGGGAGAGAAGTTACTTTCACTGGAATGAGAATATGAAAGCAAAATATGAAATAATGGCCTAATACTACCAAGAGCTCACTAATGCCAGTCAATCTGTTATTTATAATAAAGTATGCCTGAAACTTAATTTTTTAAGAGCCAGTTTTCATTTACAAATCCATCTTATTCCTTTGAAACAGGTTCTTAAAATAAGTGTTTACTGAAACACCTTATAATACAAGGATGTGTATTATAACCCCTCTAGGAAGGACTATACAGAAAATCTGCAGCTCCTCCCACATGCTACAAAAAAAAAGTCTACGTTACTATTAGCAAAGAGGTATTGTCTGTGGGCACAATACAGCAACTGGTGGTTCCTATGTGGATCGCAAAATAAGACCCCTTTCTGATATCTTGATGTTTTTACTGTCTCAAAGTAATTTTAATTTCCTCAAATATATACTAGCTAATATTTTCATCAAAGTAAACCCACAAAACAGTGAATTTATCCTAAAACTTCGTAACAACTATGATGTAGACTAAAATAGATATATGCTGGAAATGTTCTAAATCTTGATCTCCATGGTAAAGCCATATAAACATAAAATCGTTCTGAGCTATAGAAGCATACATAAGAAATGTGCACTCTACTGTATCCATCATTCCTCAATAAAAATATTTTTAATGTAAATGTAAATAAACTACTTCCCTCACCATTAGGAAACCAGTGACATAACTGCATTGATAGTGAATAGTTGTATAGCACTACATTGTTCATAGGCAGTTCTGACCTAAGTTTTAGGTTTTTTCTTGCTTTAATTTCAGTAAGTGAACAAAGAAGTAATTGTGCTCTATTATGGAAATAAGTTCCAATTTGAATGATCAGACATTTTTTCAAGACTTCTAACCAATCTTCCATCTAACACACAAATAAAAAGAATTACATGGTAAAAATCATGACATTATAAAACCAGTGTTACAATGCTTTTGGGACTCCAGGTACTCACCACTGGGGGAAAAAAGCATGAAACTAATCATAACTGAAATATTAATGTTAGTAATAAAGCTTGACTTAGATGGTGATATAAATTCAACTCCTAAAAAATAAACTGAATGAAAATGTAAGAAAATGTATTCAATCTTCCTGTTTACACTATATAGCACCCTTGCTGACACCATTAATTTTAATTGTACATGATGTATATGTAAAATACTCTAAAATGGGGGAAGTAGAATTCCCTGAAGCTACTGATATCTCCACAAGTTAGCTTCATGATTAATAATCCAAGTACTATCACGAAGTTACAAGTACATCTTCAGATAAAATTAAAAAATTGTAGGTCAAAATCAAGTCACAGCAGTAAGACCATGGTAAAGTTTAACCTAATGAACTAACTAGCAACATTTTTTACTTATCTGACTAATAATCCCTTGGGAAGCATTTATAATAAATTGGCCCATTAAATCAAATTTATAAAACTGTTCTAAAACCACGGTAGCAGTTTAGCAGAGTGGTTAAAAGCATGAATCCTAAGAGTCACACAGAGTTCAAGTCCAAGCTTCACCATCTACTGGCTCTGTGACCAGATGTAAAGGGCAACCTTTCTGTGCTTCCATTCTTCGTGTATGTTTTTTCTACAAAGCAGAAATAACAACCCCGTCTGTCTTCCAGAATAATTATAAGAATAAAATAATGTTTATAAAACACTTGGTGCAATACTTAGTTCATAGTTAGCACATTAAAAAGTTCTATCATTATATTCATTAAAAGAACATAAACATAAAATGTGAACTGATGTACTTCCATGAATTTAGTCAAAGGATTTTGGCTTGAGTGTTTGTTTTCTTCTCTATCCTTTATCTATCCCTTCTTTATTTTTGTCCCACTGCTCTAATTTTATCATCCTCCTGTTCCTAGTAATCTGAAAAAATTCTGAAAAATATTTTCACTACTTCAAATACGAGTCTAGCTATGGTGGAAAATAACCACAAAAGATATTCTACTGATAACCTAAACAGAACAAATGAAAATAAGTACCACCACTTGCCATTCTATAAACCAACTCCACAGTAAAACAGATTTACTTTTTTGGAAGAATCATCATAAAACCCCCAAGAGAACAGCAAACATGGACTGTCTTGCTTTAGCAAGCATTCAAGCCAATGTGGAAACTGAGTTCTGACAAAGTCAAACACTAGGTAAAAATAATTTTTCAGCTCTGTCAAAATGGTAACTTACAAATACAACCATTCTCTTCACCATCTTACACCCAGCTACCAGCTAATGCCAGCAAATCTGCTCACCTGATCTGAGGATCTGCCCACCTCGGTCCTGCCAAGACAGAAACTGCAGTGTACTCCACAGGATTATAATCTTGCCACTCAACAAACCAGCCTACTTTCTCATTAGGAACCTGGCTGCGTTGGACTTTTGAACCCGGGTAAGGAGATGTCCGGGCCTTGTTGTGGGAATTCTCTTTGGCACCATTAGAAGTAGACATGATGTTCGAGCTAAGATGAAACCCAAAGGATGAAAATGTGTTTCTGAAAAGAAAAAAAGGTAAAAAATGTTTTACATAAATACCAAAAAAAAAAATAAATAATTAAAAATAAAGAACCTAACTCAAAGACCCAAAAACAGACTTCTCAATTTCAAAGTATACAAGTCTAACATCTATGAGAAAATTATTTTCAAATGTAAAACTTTTTTAAATATTGCCAAATTTTATTAATTGGAACCAACTCATTGTATTTCTTTTAGCTGAGAACAAGGGACAGAAGCTTACCTTTTTTAGCAAAAAAGTTGGGGAAGTTATGAAAATTCAACCTAAAAACAAATGTAAAAGACTTTCTTTGAAAATAGTCTGTAGTCTAACACATGTATAAAATGTATGGCAAAAATGACACAAAAAAGAACAAGAAGTACTACAAAATAATACTACAGAAAGTCAGACTATGATAAATACACGAGTTCTAAACTGATGACAGCATCCCTGCCCTGTTCTCACAATATCAATGATCAGACAAACACCAACTGGCTAGGGTGGTGAAATAAAGTCAATGTGCTGTGTCTCCTTGTTTCATACACTGGTAAGTACACAGTTATCATTTCTGAAGTATTCCTTACCAGAATGTATGACCAGAATCGAAAACATAAGGAAATAATAGAACAGAATCAGTTCAAGGGACAGCTTGCAAAATAAATATGTGTACTCTTTCAAGAGGTAACAACATCATGAAAGATGGAGGCCTCTTCCAGTTAGATGCAGACTAAAGAGACATGAAAACTAAATGCAATCAATGATCTGGGCTTGGTTCTTGAACCAAAAAAGGAAAAAAAAAATTTTTTTTTGCAAGACAGTCGTGAAATTTGAATGGGGTTATATAAATACTATTATTTTTTAAAGGATTTTATTTATTTGTCAGAGAGAGAGAGAGCGCGCACAAGCGGGGGAGCGGCAGGCAGAGGGAGAAGCAGGCTCCATTGTGGGGCTCAATCCCAGGACCTCAGGATCATGACCTAGGCCAAAATAACAGATGCTTAACCAACTGAGCCACTCAGGCATCCTTATAAATAAGTTTAAAAGGTGATGCAAAAACCATATTTATTTACTCCTGACAAAGAAACACTTGGGAGACAGCGGCTTTGTTGGTGAATTCTATGAAACATGTAGAGAATTAACACCAATCCTCCTCAGATTCTTCCAAAAAAACTGAATATATCCAATTTTTTTCTGTGAGGCCACCATTATTATCCCGATATCAAAGCCAGACAAAGACACTACTAGAAAACTAGAAAACTATAGACCAATATCCCTGATGCACATTGATGCAAAAATCCTCAACAAAATAATAGCAAACAAAATTCAAGAGCACATTTAAAGGATGAGACATGATGACCAAGTGAGATTTATGGGAATGCAAGGATGTTTAAACATATAAAAATCAGGGACGCCTGGGTGGCTATCAGTTAGACTTGCTGCCTTTAGCTCGGGTCATGATCCCGGCGTTCTGGGATGGAGTCCCGCATCAGGCTCCTTGCTCGGCAGGGAGCCTGCTTCTCTCTCTGCCTCTGCCTGCCACTCTGCTGTGCACTCTCTCCCATTCTGACAAATAAATAAATAAATAAAATCTTAAAAAAAAAAAAAACAAATCAATCAACATAATACACATTAACAGAACAAAGGAAAAAAACACACGATCATCCCAACTTATACAGTAAAAGTCTGCCATAATCCAACACCCTTTCACAATAAAAACATTAAAAAAACTAGGAATAGAAGAAAACTACCTCAAATAAAAAGCAAAAAAAAGAAAAAAAGAAGAAGAAGAAAACTATCTCAACATATTAAAGGCCATATACAAAAAGCCCATTTTTTGGTGTGATAGTGAAAGACTGAAAACTTCCCAAGATCACAAAGAAGGGACCCCAAACAGTCCCTTGAAAATGAAAAAGTTGAAGTGACATACTTCCTAATTCTAAAACTTACTATAAAGCTATAGTAATCATAACAGTGTAATACTGGCACAAAGACAGACATATAGGTCAATAGGATAGAATGGACAGCCCACATATAAACCCTCATATAGACAGTCAAACGATTTATTGACAAGGGTGCCAAGACTATTTAACAGGAAAGGACAGTCTTTTCAACAAATGGGGCTGGGAAAATTAGATATCCACATGCAAATGAAGATGGTCCCTTACTTTACAGCATATGTAAACCCTAATGCAAAATGGATCAAAGACCCAAACATAGACCTAAAACTATAAAACTCTTAAAAGAAAACATACAGGGAAAATTTCATGTCACTAAATTTGACAATGATTTCTTGGATATAACCAAAAGCACAGGCAACAAAGAAAAATAGATAAACTGGACTATAACAAAATTAAAAACTTCTGGGCATCAATAAGCAGTCACTGGTTTTAGATATACCCTCACATCACCCGGGGTTCCCAGTATTATAAAAATGAAGAGTAACTGGGGTGCCTGGTCAGTTAAGTATCAGACTCTTGATTTCAGTTCAGGTCATGATCTCAGGGTCCTGTGATGGAGCCCCTCCTTGGCGCTGTGCTCTGTGGGGAGTCTGTTTGAAAACTCTTCTTTCTCCTTCTCCCTCTGCCCTCTCCCCCAACTGACACACAATCTCTAAAATAAATCTAAAATAAAATAAGTAAATCTTTAAAAAAAGAGAGAGAGAGAGTAACTGGTAAGCAATTTTACATTGTTGTAGTGGCATCTATCAAAAATAGCCCTCATAACTTCCAAAGAATATAGTTTGGTTTTTTAACTTGGAATATTTGTTTATTAATTTTGTCAATTTCGGAATTTGGTTGACACATGATGTTATATTATAAAAAGCATAGATGTTTATTCCTTCCCTCCCAAATCCCACTGAAAAGAGATAAAGATGTACAAAAGGCAACAAAATCCACAGCAGGAGAGAGAATAGAACACTCTGAATAAGAGATTGTAACCAACTCTGGAACACTGAAATTTTAAAATTAAATAAAAATTTAAAAAAAAGAGATTGTAACCAATTTTAGGTAGAAAGTGGATGGGTTCATACTGACCTACAAACCAAAATACAACAAATTATATTTGAGAATATGCACAAAAAGCTGGGTGAGAGATGCCATTCCTAAAAGAGGTGGCCTGAGTGGTTTCAAGCTTGGACTAGTGGACCCAACTGTCCTAAGTGTGCAGTGGGGCAATAACCATGGAAATCGGTCACCCTCCTTCCCCAAATAAAAAGTTGGCATTAGTTATGTCTGCCCCTGGAATAAAACCAAAAAGTTAAAATGGAAGACTAGAACCCCTATTGTGAATACTGGTGTTATAGAATACAGCAGCAATTTAGGCTTAAAATCACCACAGTTCACACGAGGATATACAGTTAAGGTAGCTATGCTCAGCAGAGAATTCGCTCCACTAGTATAAATCCTGGAAAGGGGAAGGCGAGCATTCCCAGCCTGTGCACTGGCCACCTGCTCACACACACTCACCTGAAACCTTCCAGTCTATGTGCCAATGTTCTATCAGTCCATCAGTCCTCCCATTTAGAGAAAACAATGTCTATTACCTACATTAATCAAAACATAAGCCAATAACTGGTGCCCACCAGATGTTTAAAAAACAGAAGGAAAAAGGACTGAAAAGTAACAGGACCATTAACACCCAACAGTTAATTCATGAAATAGAAGATAATTTATTTTAATTATCATTTTTACAGATTCAGAAGTTTTTATATCCATAAAATATGAAAAGGCTGCTATTAAGAAGAGCAACTAGAGAAAAAGAAGTTCTTGTCAAAATTGGCAACTCAATAGAACAGATGACACAATAGATAGATGAAGTCTGAATTAGTAATCTGGAAGATAAATTTGAGTAAAATCTCTAAGAACACCATACAAAAAGGACAAACGAATAGAAAATGAGAGAAAAAGAGAACCAAGAGGTTTAACCCAGAAGGTCCAACAGTTACCACAAGAGTCCCAGGGTGGGGGGAGGGGGAGACAGGACAAAAACGGGGGGAGAGGAAGGACTGAAGAAAATTTCCTTTTGCTCAAAGTAAACAGGACATGCCAAACGAGAAGAATGTCTTGAAAACCATTCCTAGAGACATCAAACTCGTTCGTTACTCTGTACCTGGCATAATATCTAGGACCTCGTGTTTACTGAACAATGAATTAAGAGGGGGGAAAATATATATATAAAAGTAGGAGGCAGTATGAGATACCGTAAATCCCTAAATTTACCCAGGGGTAAAGAGAGAGATGATAAATATATATTTAAAACGAGGTGGTGAGGAGGAATGACGACTTATACTTTTCATTTTACACCATTTATACTGTTCACATCTTTAAACTATATGCATGTATTAATTTTCATCACAACGTTTTAAGTATCAACCGGGGGGAATGGCACGGGACACCACCCACGACCGAACAAGTGCTATTTAAACTCTCGGAAAACAGTAATACTGGTGACTTATGGAGAATGGCATATTTCAGCATCAGAGACGAAGAAAAATTACTACCATCATTTTTCCTCAAAAGGTAAATAAAACATTTTGGAGTCTTTGTGAAAACGTGAATACCGCGATAAAAACTCAGGATGCACGCAAAGCCTACGGAATCCGCAGGACCGGACGCTGGCTCCACCCACAACCCGAAGACTCCGAAGGCAGCACTAGAGAGAAAATACCTGCACACCGGAATGCTGCAACAGCCCGAGGACTTGACAGTCACAGAGGCCAAGGCCACCGAAAGAGACACTGTGGCTAAAGTCTTTCCCAGGATGCGTTCAGCCATCAGCTGCCCGCGGGCGGCTTCGCGGAGCGAGGTCACGCTTAGCTGGGGCCACAGCGTCCGTTCGCCCCACGGCCCCAGGTATCTAGCGGGCACTAGGACCGGGCCGCCCTTCGGGGAAGGAGTATCTACGCCTTTCACAGAAACACACAAGACCGGGAGCTCTCCCCAAATAATCCCCCGCTGGCACCGGTGAGACGAAGGGAACCAGAGCCGCCGGCGACGCGGACGGTACCAGCGCCGGCAACCGCGGAACGGCGACGCGGGTCCCGTGACCTCCCGCGTCCGTAACAGCGCTTTACAGCCGCGCCGTAAAGCAAGAACAGCGCCGGCTTCGCGGCGCTCTGCTTTTTCGACCTCCCAGTGTGCGCAGGCGTACTTGGGGTGGAGTGGGGGAACTGAACCGAAAAAGCGCCCGAAATAGGAGAAAGTGAAAGAAGGGGAGCCGGAAGGGGGGGAAATGGGGAAGGAAAGAAAAGTGATTGAAAGAAGGTTGTTTACCTGTTATTTTTATTTATCGGCAGAAGGGAGTTACAGGCTCCTTCACCCGTAGTTAACAACGGGTGTCCTAATCCTATCTGAAGAAGTTGGTGGCAAAAGAGGTACTTAAGAGGTTTGCAATCCACTTAAGGCTTTTCTCTTCCTCTTTTACCAAGTCGCTAAATTTGACAGAGCTTTGCCGGATGTGGCCCTGGCAAACCCTTGGAGGAGCAAACCAGCTGTGAGCCGGCTGCTCAGCTTGGAGCAGGAATGCAGAGCAACACCCAAGACAAACAAGGGGCAAAAATTAACCAGACCGCCAGACTGAAGATTGGTAATTCATATCTGTACAAAACAGTTTGTAATCTGGCTCTTTAATTTTTTATATTCATTATCTTCTTCATGTGTCAAATATTTAACTTTCAAGTACATAATCCAGTTTTTCAAGCGGTTGGTATGGACAGACACTATAAAACTTTGACTATCTCAAAAGCCAGGTTAATCAAACTTTGGGAAGAATTGTTCTGAAGACTGAAGAATGCAGAACTTTTGGCATATAGCAGCTCCATCACAACCTCTACACTAAGAGACTTGACTATACTAACAGGACTTAAGCACTTTGAGGCCTTGTCCCTACACTTGTCCCAGAATAGAATATCCCTTAAAATGCCTGTGTGGAAAAGGTAACAGTGCAGGAGAATTGACTGTTCCAGGCAAAACCTCCTGATAGACAGACAGTACCTACATCTCTCTCTTAGAGCAGTTTCTTTCAAAAGTTGCAATTATAAATCCTTTCTCTGCCCTTTGTGTTAAAAATCTGCTATGCAGAACTATTTCCTCAAGGACCTGAGAGCCCCTCACTTTAAAATGCAAGCATTCAGAGAGAGAACTCCTCAGTCCCTGTGGGAGAATATGGGCTTAACTTTAATGGACATCTTTCTTCATCCCGGACTGCTGCCTCTTGTCATAAAGATAGAAGTTTTTTTCTCTGACAGGCACCAGCTAACAAACCAGATGGCCTACTCATGTGAATCAGCAACTCACCCCCTTAACACCCCTCAGTGCCTTTCCCTTAGCACACTCCAGCCTTTAAAAGTCTCCAGCCTTCTGTTTCAGGGAGGTTTTTATCCACATAGTAGTTATTACTGAATAAAATGTGTCCTTAGCTAGTATCCAGGTTTATTTTTGACAATTCCTTCAGATTGTAGAGTACTATTATTAAAATGAGTTTGCTTTTTAAAAAAATAAATTTCTGAATTTGGCTTCCTCTGGTCAGATACACTTTGCCCTCATTGTTGACAGCCATTAGCCTCTGCTTAAACCAGAAATCTAATTAGGTGGGCTCTGTTTAAAATGTTCAGCTCTGGGGTTTCTGGGTGGCTCAGAGGGTTAAGCCTCAGCCTTCAGCTCAGGTCATGGTCTCAGGGTCCTGGGATTGAGCCCCACATTGGGCTCTGTGCTCAGCGGGGAGCCTGCTCCCCCACCCCCCGCCTCTCTGCCTACTTGTGATCTCTGTCTGTCAAATAAATAAAATCTTTTTTTAAAAAAATGTTTAGCTCCCCTAATTTTTTTTTTTTTTTAATGAATGAGGCAATTTATTAACCCAGCATTTGTTCTAATGCTTCTTGTTGGCAGCTGCCACCTGTCCGGCAATTCTGTCCAGATCTCTCTGTCCCTGAGGTGTCAGTTTGGGGCCCCCATCTTGGTCCTTTCCCACCATTTTCAGCCCCTCTAGGGCTTGTAGGACCCTGCGGGCCACACTCTTGGAGCCTCTCCTGAAGTGGGTAAGCATGACCCCGTTTCTCTGGAATCCCCCGTAGATCTTGGTCATGGAGCTGACCCCAGTGCCGCCCCGGAGGTACAGGTGCCGTGCTATGGAAGCAGCTCGTGTGTAGAACCAGTTCTCATCGTAGGGAGCAAGCTCTTTATGCTTGGCCAGCTTGACGGTGTCCACCCATTCAGGGACTTTCAGCTTCCCACTATGCTGGGAAATAAGTATGCTGACAAATGAGTCATTAGGAAGAAGAGAAATAAGGCAGTGAAATAAGGCACAAAACCTTTGACCAGAAACAGGAGAGAGACAGTTATTCTTACAGAACTTTCCTCAAGATCTAGTTTTCTAACTACATTCCATAAGGAGAGATTGGAATAGACTTAGCTTAAAGAATTAATGCAACCATGCATACAAAACCAACTCCTCAGTAGTAGGATATACCACAGTTAGCTCAGACAGCAGGTCTCGGTGTGGGAGGGGGTAGTTTCCACCCTTTGAGAACATCTACTAGACTGTGCTAGAGTGTAGTGAGCATGGCTCTTGCCCACTCATGTGCAGAACCGAAATGCCATCTCTAATATTTACTGTTTTTTGTTTTTTTAAAGATTTTATTTATTTATTTGACAGAGAGAAATCACAAGTAGATGGAGAGGCAGGCAGAGAGAGAGAGAGGGAAGCAGGCTCCCCGCCGAGCAGAGAGCCTGACGCGGGACTCAATCCCAGGACCCTGAGATCATGACCTGAGCCGAAGGCAGCGGCTTAACCCACTGAGCCACTCAGGCGCCCAAATATTTACTGTTTTATACTACCTTCCATTTATCTAAATCCCAAAGAAAGTAGAGAGAAGTGAGGGCTTTTGTATTTTATTTAATTTTTTTTTAAAGATTTTATTTATTTAGGGACGCCTGGGTGGCTCAGTTGGTTGGACGACTGCCTTCGGCTCAGGTCATGATCCTGGAGTCCCGGGATCGAGTCCCGCATCGGGCTCCCAGCTCCATGGGGAGTCTGCTTCTCTCTCTGACCTTCTCCTCGTTCATGCTCTCTCTCACTGTCTCTCTCTCAAGTAAATAAATAAAATCTTAAAAAAAAAAGATTTTATTTATTTATTTGACAGACAGAGATCACAAGTAGGCAGAGAGGCAGGCAGAGAGAGAGAGAGAGGAGGAGGAAGCAGGCTCCCTGCTAAGCAGAGAGCTCCATGCGGGGCTCGATCCCAGGACCCTGGGATCACAACCCAAGCCGAAGGCAGAGGCTTTAACCCACTGAGCCACCCAGGTGCCCCTATTTAATTTTATTTAGTAACCACAAACCATCTTTAAGGGCTTCTTGCAATAGTTGGTGAGATAGGCAAAAGATGCTGCCTAATGAATGTTTCTAAATAGGAAAGCAATGTATGTGATTACCGGAATTGATTTCAGGCATACTAAAATTAAAAGTGATTAATAATTTCAACTGTTTCTCCCTTGTTGTGTTCATTTCATTACATAACAATATTTATAGATTGCTATTTACCAAGCAGTGGTCTATGTTCCAGGAATAAAGTTGTGAAAAGACAGACAAGGTCCTGCTCTCATGAAACTTACTGTCTAGGGGAGATAAATGAACTATAAATAACTAAACAAACTAGGAATTGCCTATTAGGAAAAGTGTTATGAAGGGAGTAGAAGACTTGCTGCATAAAAGAATAATAGAAACTGGAGTAACTATATTATAGGAGAAGAATGTTAGCAAAGACTTCTCTGAGGAGATCACTCTTTTTTTTTTTAAATTTTTAAAATTTTTTTATGAACATATAATGTATTATTAGCCCCAGCGGTACAGGTCTGTGAATCGCCAGGTTTACACACTTCACAGCACTCACCAAAGCACATACCCTCCCCAATGTCCATAACCCAACCACCCTCTCCCTACCCCCCTCCCTGCAGCCCACCTCAGTTTGTTTTGTGAGATTAAGAGTCTCTTATGGTTTGTCTCCCTCCCAATCCCATCTTGTTTCATTTATTCTTTTCCTACCCCCCAAACTCCCACGTTGCTTCTCAACTTTCTCATAGCAGGGAGATCATATGATAGTTCTTTCTGAGATCACTCTTGAGAAATATTTAAGGATATGAAGCCGCCAGCCACTGGAAAACCTGGGGGAAAAGTATTCCAAGCAGAGAGGACTGTAAGTGCAAAATCTCTAAGGTAGAAAAGAGCTTGGCCATAATCAAGGAACAGACAGGTCAATGCGCTAAGGCATAGTAGTTTACCAGAAAGTGTGATCTGCAATGAAGCCAGAGAGGTAGCCAGGATGTCGGATGCAGCAGTCTGTTTCCCAACACCCATTTATTCATTCTTCTTTCTTCCATGTCATATGTAGAAATGTGTCCAGTTGGGGCACCTGCATGGTTCAGTCGGTTAAACATCTGCCTTCGGCTCAGGTCATGATCCCAGGATCCTGGGATGGTTGGAGCACCACATCTGGCTCACTGCTCAGTGGGGAGCCTGCTTCACCCTCTCTCACAACCCCCCCCCTCACTTTCTCTCTCTCTGTTGAATAAATAAATAAAATTGGTGTTTGGGTTTTTTTAAATCTTTAAAAAAAAAAAAGCTTACCCCCTATGGCAGCTAAGGGGGCCACACGACCCTTTCCTGGCCAATGAGATGAATGTGGTAGCCTACCGTGTGGGCTTTCTGGGAAGGCCATTGTTTTCCTGGCCAAAAGAGACTGGTGATTTATTAACTTTGCAATTTCCCCTCCCTCCTTTATTCCACTTGAAAGGAGGGCACATTTCCTAGAGAAGGGGCAGCCATCTTGAGATTCTAATGACAAAAGCCATACACATGGATGACAGAATAGGGTACAAGAAAAAACCTGAGGATTGGGGGCGGGGGGTGTTTGTTTGTTTGTTTATTGTTGTTGTTATTTCCTCAAGTAGTTGCACGAGTCCCACGTTGGCTGCTTCTGGGCTGATAAGGAAAATAGTCCCCTTTATGACTAAGCTACTATAGGTTTATTTTCTGTAAAAATCTTGACCCAAGAACCAAATCACAAAAGGTCTTATAGGCTATAGTAAGGAATTAGCAGTTTATCCCAAGTGCAATGGAAAGGCATTAACATTGTACCAAACTTTATTCCTCAAAACATGGAGAAGTAGGCATTATAGAAGTTGAAACTAGATAAACAGCAACATAGCAATAAAGGTTGGAATGAGAAGTCTTGTTACTAGACTCTTAATACTTGCCTCTACTGCTGCCCTCTCTCCATTTCCATAATCCCCTGGGTCATAAGTAGCCTATTTTTCTCTTTCCCTTATGGTAAGTCTTTTCTTAGTATCTTTTGTGTTCTTTCAATCAGCCACCGGTCCTGTCTCTTAATAAGTTAATGCATGTTGAAGGAAATTTAAACAAAGAATTTAAATGACTTGTTGAAAATCCCGCAACTAGAGAGTAACAGCTGGAATTCCAACCTAACTTTAGAGTTTTTGCTTTGACGTTATGCCGCCTCAGTCTTCATAAAGGCCAAGGATGAATAGTTTTGACTCTGATTTCTTCTAGTCCAGTCTGCCCCAGTTCATCTAATAGCAGCCTCTTGCTGAGGAAGACCACTATTTAGTCATAAGAATGTAAATGTTATCTGTTGATTTTTGCTTTCAGAATCAACATAGACCAAGCACTGAAAATGTTATAGTTACAAAATATAGATATGATCAGTCCTGAAAATATGAAAGTAAACCAGATATGACAAGGTAGGAATGGACAGCTGAGGAAAACAATAGGGCTTACCCTACTTTAACAGAATGGGAAGCCAGAAGTTTCATCATACAGGGGCAGGAATAAGACATAAAAAGTGTACAAGTTTTAAATATAAACAGGAAAGGCTGGTGGCTTAGTCCGTTAATCCTCTGCCTTTGGCTCAGTTCAGGATCCCAGGTACTTTTCCCTCTCTGGCTCCCCCTGCTTGAGCACTCTCTCTCTCTCTCTCTCTCTTTCTCTCTGCTAAATAAATAAATAAAATCTTTAAAAAATAATTAAAAATTTTTTTAAGTGTGGCCAAACAAAAGTAGTGAGAATAGTGACATAATTGTATTGGGAATATATAGGGAGAAGGGTGTTAGAAGTAGAATAAGTGAACTATATCCTCAGCTGTCATGAAAGAAAATCAATTAATCATGTCTAGTATTAAGAAATGACACTGTAAGCCTTTCTTGGGAGCATAGATGTCAACTGTACAAGAGACAACTAAAAGGGCTGCAAGTGTTTAATCTGAAGAGCTAGACCAGGGTGGGACTGAGAACTATTGGTTTTTATCATCAACCCTGCTGAACCATTTTTTTTTCAGATTTTATTTATTTATTTGAATGAGAGAGCAAAAGTGGTATTGAGAGAACAAATGGGGGGCAGAGGGAGAAGCAGACTCCCCTCTGAGAAGGGAGCACAATGTGGGACTTGATCCCAGAACCATGGGATCACGACCTGAGCCAAAGACAGACGTTTAACAGACTGAGCCATCCAGGTGCCCCTTGTCGAACCATTTTTATTTTATATATTTGCATATATATAATATATATGCATAATAATTTACAAACATATAAAAATAGTTATATATTTGTATACTATATAACCATTTTTATTTTACATATTTTTATATGTTGAACCAGATATATTATTTACTTTGAATTCATAGATTCATTGCTTTAAAAAAAATGTGGTTGAACAAGCTAACATTTAAATCCCTCCAGCTCTAAAAATCAGATGTCAGAGCCAAGTATGAAGAGCATTCTATCCTAGAATGACTGAAAAACTATTGGAACATCTCCTTTAGCACAGTCTGGCAATCATTTCTGAATGTTCTTCCTCAGTGTTCTTTAAAGTAACAGGGAAAAGTTCTTAACTGGCCTATGTAATTGCAAAGTATGGTGGCCTTTCCTTCTGAATCCACTAGGACTCTACAGAGCCAGCCTGGAAAACATAAACTCTTACTTATGATTCGTTAAAATACAGTAGTAACTATCATTCATTAAGTATATTTGTATGTAAGATGTCAGTTCTGTGCTTTTGAAATATCTCATTTACTCAACCAAGCTGCTAGTGTATCCATTTCACAGATGAATTAACTGAGAACTCAGGAAAGGATAAGTAATTAACCAGCTATCACATAGCCAATAAAAAGTTGGCAGGAATTCAAAATCTTAGTTTTAAGAGTGCCTGGTGGCTCAGTCAGTTGAGCGTCTCTATTTCACCTTGGGTTGTGATCTCAGAGTCCTGAGATTGAGCCCCAAGTCAGGCTCTGCACTTAGGATTCTCTCTCTCCCTCCCCTACTACAACACACACACACACACACACACACACACACACACACACACACCCTGGCACGTGCTTGCTCTCTCTCTAAAATCAACAAATAAAATCCTTGTTTTAATGGCTGTACTCTAACGGTATGAGGGGGAGGTGTTATGAATGCTGTAGGAGTTATGAACAATAAAAAGTATTATGAGTAATAGTTTTTATCCTTTTGAATTTCTCAAAGTGATTTAGCAGTGGCTTCGCTTTTCTTCTTTGCCCTAAGAAAAAAGGCAAAATAGCATAGTGATAATGGCCTAGATCTAAAGTCAGCTCAACCATTTATACTATGACCTCAGGTGATCTACTTATTTCTCTTAATCCTTTGTTTCTTTATTCATGAAATAGACATTCCATTGAAGCTACTTCTTTAGAGTGTTGAGAGGGTAAAATGAACTGTGACTATATGTAAAACACTTGGCATAATGCCTATTCGAGGGCGCCTGGGTGGCTTAGTGGGTTAAAGCCTCTGCCTTCGGCTCAGGTCATGATCCCAGGTTCTGGGATCGAGGCCCCACATTGGGCTCTCTGCTCAGCGGGAGCCTGCTTCCCTTCCTCTCTCTCTGCCTGCCTCTCTGCCTACTTGTGATCTCTGTCTGTCAAATAAATAAATAAATATTAAAAAAAAAAATGCCTATTCATAGTAAGTGCTCAAATCATCATTGAAGGGCTCCTTATTATCTTTACCTACCCCCTCTTTTTAATGTCACTTCAACATCTGGGAGGGCAGCATGTAATTAAGATGCTTCACACAGAAAACATTTTAAACTTTCCCAATGAGAGGTGTTTTTAAAAACCACAAATATGTGGGGCACCTGGGTGGCTCAGTGGGTTGAGGCCTCTGCCTTCGGCTCTGGTCATGGTCCCAGGGTCATGGGATCAAGCCCCGCATCTGGCTCTCTGCTCAGCAGGGAGCCTGCTTCCTCCTCTCTCTCTGCCTGCCTCTCTGTCTGCTTGTGGTCTCTGGGTGTCGGATAAATGAATAAAATCTTTAAAAAAAAAAAAAAAACCACAAATATGTAAACTTCCACATGTGGCTCTGTGTCAGCTTAGTAGCTGATTATCATTTACAAAACCATCCACATTATAATTTTATTAGTGCTAATTATAACTTACATTATAACGGATGGATAGTTGATAGAGCACTGTGCTTAATGCTAATTAATTTGAGCTTCACAAGAATCCGGTAGGGTAAGTATTAATAACATCCCAATTTTACAAATTAAGAAATACCCTCAGGGAAGTGAAGTCACATACCCATATTGGATTCAAGTGTTACTGTTTTCAAATACTGCATTTTTTTCCTAGACCAGGGGAACTCTGGTCAAATTAGTGGGTCAAAACTACATGGTTCTCCAGGGTGCCTGGGTGGCTCAGTGGGTTAAAGCCTCTGCCTTCAGTTCAGGTCATGATCCCAGGGTTCTGGGATTGAGCCCTGCATCAGGCTCTCTGCTCAGCGGGGAGCCTGCTTCCCCCTCTCTCTGTCTCTGCCTGCCTCTCTGCCCACTTGTGATCTGTCTGTCAAATAAATAAATTTTTAAAAAACTACATGGTTGTCTTTAAATACAATTTTCTTTTTCTTTCTTTTTTTTTTAGGATTTTATTTTTTTAAGTGATCGCCACACCCAAGGTGGGGCTTGAACTCCCGTGTCGCATGGTCTCTCAGCCAAGCCAGTAAGGTCCTCCAAATACAATTTGCTTAATAAAAAATATTAGAGACAGAGTTTACATATATGAAAGTCAACATATATGAAAACAAACACACATACACATATAAAGTGTATTTTCTTCCCATAGATCTTGGACAAAAAGTTCTGACAAACACTGAACCTGTCCCTAGCCCCAGTTATGCATTTATTTGTTGAGGGAGCTTTAAAAAGTTAATCCAGCTGATCTGTTCATTTATAAGAGAGGAAGATAAACAGTTTTCTTCTCTACTTCCTAAGAGCCTCTTTAAAAAATCCAATGAGACAATATATGTGGAAAAAAAGCTCTGGAAAGGGAAACTTTCTATGCAAGTATTTGTACTATTGTAAACTTGGATTTGAAAACCATAAGAAACAGTTGTAGATGATAGATAGATGTATGAATTCTTTATGAACTTCATTTTCTTTGTGATTTTCCTGCCTCTTAAATATAAAGTGATCGGCAGTCATCCACATGGCAGAAATCTCTTTCCAAGCACTGCAGGGTCACACAATTTGAATGACTATCAAGAGCATCTTTATGCAAGGTGATTTTCTATTTTATTATTCATTCTGGAAGTAGTGATTTATTAACCTGGATAAAGATACAATTACATAAGTGTGATATGTTGTGTTTTTTGTTCCCACAAATTGCAACAGGTTGAGTGAAAAAGGTTATCCAAATATACTGCTCTTCCTTGTCGAAACAAGGGTCGTAAGGATGGTATGATACGATTTTTCCTGGCCCTTGATTATCGCTGCCCTTGAAAGGACAACGTTTTCTGTGCCCTCCAGAAATCGCGTTTAGTTCGAACTAAAATGTGAGACATAATATCTCGGGGTGGGGGAGCGGGGGCTTGCGGCACAACTGACCTTCTCCCCACGTTCCTTTTAAGACGGGAAGCTGCATTTGCATCCCTTCGTTAATGGTGAGCATCAAGTTTCAAAGAAGCATCTGGACTGCGGACACTGCCAGCTATCTTTGGAACTTGGAGAGGAATTACCACATTTAGGAAAACAAGCGGGAGCTGTGCCCCGAAGGTCGGCTCGCCAGACCCCGAGGTAGTGGGTCAAAGCCGAGCGGACCGCGAAGCCGTGCCCTCCTCTGGACTTTGTCCCTCCCAGATTTCTGAGCGGGCGAGCGGCCGCTCCGCACTGCAGCCCGAACCAATTGTGAAAGACCTAACCAAGCCCAGCCCAGCGGAAGGAACGGTTTCAGAGTTGTTTGTTTCTCTCCGATAAAAGGAGCCCTTCCTTGCCCTGCTTCTGTGCTCGCGGGTGTGTGACGGAACCACCCCCCAGAAGCAGTTTGGAGGGACTGGGGGAAGGAAGCGCGCCCACAGCTCACGACAACCGAAAGGATGAAATTCTTTCTGCAGTGCCTCCAGCTTCTGCCTTTACTCGTCGTCTTCACCTTAGAGTCTCTCCTGAAGCGTTTTATTCCTAAGAAGAGAAAATCAGTTACTGGGGAAATCGTCCTGATTACTGGAGCTGGACACGGAATTGGGAGACTAACTGCCTATGAATTTGCCAAACGTAAAAGCAAACTGGTTCTTTGGGATATAAATAAGGTAATCATGCTTCCTGTGTTTTACCTTCTGGCACCTTTAATTGTAGTCATGGATGCATTCTGTAGGCAACAAGCCCGGACAGCATCTCTATGAAGTAGGGAGAAGAAAATGACTATTGGCATTTTATAGATCCATTAATGTTTATGATTACAGGATAAATGGACCTAGAGGATATAAGATTCGCAGTTACTACCCATCACTAATTTTGCATTGTAAATGTATTCTTACTTTTGCCCAGAAAAGAATTTGTGATCTCCTCCAGAGCCTGATTTCACTGATCCTCTATCTTAAACAAATGGAAAGAGTAATGGTTTTAAGTTAGCCTATTAAGAACTTTGAACCTATTAAGAGAAAAATCCTACTTGCCGTTACTGGGCTGATTGGGTTTAAAAGATACCCAACAGAAAAGAACATTACTGTATCATAGCAATTGCCAAAAAATAATTCTCAAAATCATGTTTTAAAAACAATATAAAAGAAAAACAATATAAAACAATATAAAATGGATTTTATAAAACAATATAAAATCATGTTTTAAAAACAATATAAAAGAAAAAAACTCTTTGGGGTACCTGGCTGGCTAGTTAGGAGAGCGTGGGACTCCTGATCTCAGGGTTGTTGAGGTCCAGCCCCATGTCGGGCATCAAGTTTACTTAAAAAAGTAAAATGAAACAAAAAAATCTTTTAATAAAAATAAAAGAAAACACTCTTCAATATATATAAGTTTTACAAGAATAAAGGTGTAGGCTTAAGGAAAAGAGGAGAATTTAGAATCTAACCTTTTACATGGCCAGTGTTAGATGTACAGAGGGATTTCTGTGAGGCACCTGAAGGCCTGAAAAGCCGTCTCTTACCCATTAGTCAACATCCAGCACTGTAGCTGTAAACAAAAATTCGGGGAATGGGCCATTAATAAGAGTCCTCCCAGTGAGTGGATTATTGAGATAGCAATCAGCAAGTCCTTATTGAGTATCTGTTGCGGGATAGTAAGGACAGAGCAAGCAGGCAAACAATCTTGTAGGGAAAATAGACTTTAAATAATTATACATGCAATGGAAGATACAAAGGAGGCCCAGTCTAGTCTGATGCGGTCATCGGTGGTGAATGTCAGGCATGGAGGTAGGTCACAGTCCGCGGAGCCCTCCACCTCTTCATAAGCTGCCTTCTGACTTCTAGAGCTTTAGATTCCTTTCCTGCAAAATGGGTGAAATAACAGTACTTACCTTAAAGGCGTGGGAGACTTATACCAAAGAGTACCCGTAGTGTCTAGCAGTGTTTAGCAGTGTCTGGTATATGGTCTGGATAATAACACGTTAGTTACTATCCATTCACAAAGTGAAGTTTAAGCTAACATTGCAGGACTTAGGGCTAAGAATTAGGTTACACATCTGTGTTATTGGCTCCCGATGCCCTCTGCTCTTTCATATAAAATTTTCTCTGATTTGGAGTGGAGTGCATTTATTCAACAAGTATTTATTGAGTGCCTACTATGTGTCAGGCACTGTTCTAATGCAGATCTAAGGACACAGCAGTAAGAAAAACACAAACTTTATGAACAAGGGACAGTAAACAAGATATGCTGTATGATAAATTATGCAATTGTTAGAAGGTGGTAAGTATAAAGAAAAGTAAAATATGAAAGGGGGTAAGGACTCCTGTATGGTGGTGGTTGGGGGTGGGACAGGGAGGAACATGTTGAGCTTATACAGAAAGCCTCCTGAGATGGAGATAGTTGAGTCAAGGTCAGAAGAGGCAGGCAGCCCCTCACATATCTCTGCAGGATCAGCAAATGCAGAGCATGGCACTGAGTGAGGGAAGGGAGAGAAATAAAAGAAAAATCTAGATCTGTGCTTTTCAGTATAGTTGTGGCTACTAACCACTGAATGGTTGTTGAGCCTATGAAATGTGGCTCCTCTGAATTGAGATGTGCTGTCGATGTTATTACACCCAGGATTTCAAAGACGGTATGGAAAAAAGGAATGCTGAGTATCTTACGAACAACTTTTATATAGCTTACATGTTGAAATACAGTATTTTGTAATAATAACAAATATTCCAAAATAGTATTTTGGGTATATTAAGTTGAATAAAATACACTTCTTAATGCTATTTTTTCAAGTGTGGCTACTAGAAAAATTAAAATTAAGTATGTGGCTCACATTGTATTTTATGAGACAGCACAGGTCCAGAAACTTCAGCAGCACCTCCTGATCATCAAGGTTCCTGGCAGCTATTGTTTGTGCTTGGGCTTTTCCTGGGGGGAACCAGTGGAAGGTTTTGAGCCAGATTCTAGGCTGTTGGGTTGCAGGGGGAAAGAGCAGTTAGGAGACTGGTGGTAATCCAGGCCAGAGATGATGCTGGTTTTGCAGACCAGGAAGTAGTAGCGGAAGTGGTCAGAAAATTAAGGACAGTGTAGTGAGTATTTATTATGTTAAATTCATCTCATTTAAATAAGCCATCTATTATTTTAAGGTTATATCCTCCCCACTTGTTTTGTGGCTGAAATATACCATATATTTAGTGAAATTACAACGATACTAACTGGTAGTTTCTGTGTTGGTATTAATGTCCTTACTTGGCTAAATAAAAAGATGGGCAGCCCTAGTTCAGTATATATGTTGTGGTCCACTGTTACTGAAATTCTACAGGTTTTAAAATTAGGAAAGTGTGAGAACCACTAAACCTGACTGGGGACGGAGAGTAAGAGTGGAAATTTCAAGCAGTCCAGGCAGCAGAAGCTAGAGCTGTCCAACTTTGGGGTTGGTGACTGGGGAGAATGAGTGAAAAAGAGGAAAGCTTCAGATTGTTTTCAGATCCCCTTGGAAGGGCAGGGAGGGGCCAGATCAAATTCTTCCCCTCCCCCACCTCTGCCCCAGGGTTCAAAGACAAATTATCTCCAGAGACAAATTTCTCAGATTAAGTCAAGCTGCAAGGATAGCAATGCCTAAAGATATCCTTCTCAGGAGGTCGAGGGCAGACATTTCCTATTCATCAGGAAGTCCACAGAAAAGGAACATGAATTTAGGGAGGGATTCATGGTAGCTTCAGCTCCGTTTTTTGACTGAGACGGGCATCATGAATTTTTTATTGTTTTATGTAGATAATCACATTTCTTGACCAGTCTCACCCCCATGCCTGGTTAGATGAATTTGTGAAGATAAATTTATAGAAAGTGGTGAGCACCTATAATATACTCAAAGACTATTTATCAGATGGAAAAGTGAATTAATGAATGAAAAAAGCACTGGAAACAATTGGAAAAACATGTAGACGTTTAGTCGTCTAAGTAATGGGCAGAGAGCTTTAGTTGCGGGGATAAGAGGGCCAAGAAGGGTAAGTAAAGTCTTAAGAGAGAGCCCAGGATTAAAAAATTGAGACTGAGTACAGCACATTAGGGAAAAGGTTAACAAGGCAAGTGTTGAAGAATGATGAGCAGGTCCATTGTGCTGAGAAGAATTTTAAGGGTCCACTTACTTTTTATTTCTCACCAAATGAATGCGGAGACTGTCTAAAATTTTTCGTGGCAGGATTTCCAACTTTAATTTGCTGCATAGTTCAGGAGGTATGGAGTGCAGACCTTGGCCCTAAGTGAGGAAGACCAGGGGAATGGGCGAAAGCAGGATTGCAGATGTAAAGTACTGGTATGTTTGTTGCTACCCATTCTGCCCATTGACAGAGAGACCAGCACTAAGCAAATCTCCACCAATGGAATAAAGGGCAAATGGAGCTTTATGTAGAC
Source organism: Mustela erminea (assembly GCF_009829155.1). Classification (NCBI taxonomy): domain Eukaryota; kingdom Metazoa; phylum Chordata; class Mammalia; order Carnivora; family Mustelidae; genus Mustela; species Mustela erminea. Next base: position 46,611,652 of record NC_045615.1, on the reverse strand, counting down.
TTTGTTTCAAGTAAGGACTGAATTTTGTGAATACCCAAAGAATCAGTACCATATACTTTTAAAACTTTCTTTATTGCAGTAAAATATGTATTACATAAACATTTCCATTTTAACATTTTTAAGTTTCGGTTTAGTTGTGTTGACTACATTCACATTGTTACGAAATGATCTCTGCTATCCGTCTCCAGAACTTTCTCGTCATCACAAAGTGGAACTTTGCACTCACTAAAGTTACTCCCCAGGTCCTGGCAACCACCATTTTCTTTCTGTGTCTGTGTATTTGACTATGCTAGGTATCTCATATAGCTAGAATTATGCAATATTTGTCCTTTTGTATCTGGCTTGTTTCACCAAGCTTAAGATCATCAAGGTTCATCCATGCTGTGGAATGTGGCAGCATTTTGGTCCTTTTGAAGGCTGAATAATATTCCATCATGTGTATATACTACATTAATGAAATTATACTTTCAAAGGAAGGGGCCGGAAGCTGCCTGTCAGGTTCAGGAGGGCAACATAAGGTTTACTTGAGATGTTCCAATGTCCTTTGGGGAATAAGGGCTCCTCATCAGAGGACAAACAGCAGTTTGTGGGAGAGATTTCAGCAAAAGGGAAAACACCCTATTTCCTTTTACTGTCACACAGTAAGTTCACTGAGCAAACTGAATTTTTTCCATAACCGTCCAGATTTAGGTTTTCCTGCAAGAGGAGTTCAAGTTTACCAGCAAATTTGCACACTACTGTTCTGCTCTGCCGTTCTCTCTGTGGGTAAATGTAGTAAGTCTGTCCACTTGTGCGTTAGTTGACGGTAATTTCTTGGCTTGCAGAGCTCACGGACTAACCCTCAGTCCAAGGTATGGTTTGAGGCATTCTTTACAATGAAAAATCTACAAAACTGGTGAAGGCAAACCCACAAACAAGCACAAATGGAAACAAAAAAAAAAAAAGAAAGAAAAATGAAAACAGAACCCCTAAGGTCTAATCATGAACTTCAGGTGACAAAATCAACACTCCACACTGGGCTTGTCATCATTCCTTTTCTCAGATCCGCTCTCCTTGTGACTTCCATCTGACTGTTGCAACACTATGTCGCCATTTCCTCCAACTAAAAAGGAAGCGCTTCAGCTTCGGTTCTTCCCACCTTCCTCATCTAGCGGCCAAGACCTGCTGAGTTTGCCTGAAGATAGGTTGTAAGGCTCAGTCTCTTCTCATTCTTTCCAGTCGTACCCCAGCTCAAGCTTCTACCATCTGTTGGCTGAATCATTGTAAACTCCCTACTAATGTTTCTCTCTTCCTACAGTGTTGACCCCTAAAATCTGTCCTCCATACGTTAGCAAAAATAATCAGGATAATATACAAATCTGATTCTGTAATTCAGTCAGTGCCCACCCTCCCCAACTTTTTGGATAAAACCTAGTATGACACACAATGTCCTTTGATCTGGACTCCTGCTGACCTTGAGCTTTATGACTCAGCAATGCCAGTCTGCTAATATTTTCCCACTGGACCTTTCTACTGTCCATCCCTTTGTTTACACTATGCCTGCCTGCCCTTGCCTCCCTTCTCTTTACCTGTCTGTTCTACTCACCCTGGTACCTTTTGTTCTAGAATCGTATTTCATGCCCCTCCTCTGTGTTCCCCATAACTCTCTGTATATTGTTTTGTTATTATACTTATCATAGTGTATTAGTTTGAACCATATGAAACTGCCAGCTTTCAGTCCTTTATTCCGACATAATAACAATTTCATGGGTCCTACCTAAATCTACCTAAATCTTATGCTTCCTTTATGTATCTGCTAGACTGTGAGCTTGCCGAGGTTAATACTCTGTCTCATTCATATTTCTGTCTGTAAGGTTGCTCTTTTTTTTAATATAATTTTTTATTTTTTTATTAACATATAATGGATTATTAGCCCCAGGGATACAGGCCCGTGAATCACCAGGTTTACACACTTCACAGCACTCACCATAGCACATACCTTCCCCAACCACCCTCTCGCTACCCCCCTCCCCCGGCAACCTTCAGTTTGTTTTGTGAGATTAAGAGTCTCCTATGGTTTGTCTCCCTCGCAATCCCATCTTGTTTCATTTATTCTCCTACTCCCCAAACCCCCCAAACCTCTGTAAGGTTTTTCTAAGCACCATGACTGTGACCTACACATTAAAATGTTAAAAGAATGAGTGAATGAATGAATGAATGAGTTAACCCCTTTTTATCTTGCAGCTAGAAAATTGATACTTGTGAATAGTTTTTAGTGACAGTTTTTAATGGAAGAAAAAGCTCAAATTTTTAAAAATCCTGATAGTATTTATCACACATTCACATTCATTCATATGAATGTGTCATATCACAATGTGTGTCATACCACACCTATTCACAGGTATTAAAATTTGTGAATGCAAAACCAGTATCTTAAGATTTTTATGTTCTTTTTTAAATTATATTTTAAAGATTTTCTTTATTTATTTGACAGAGAGGTAGAAAGAGAGAGAGAGAGCACAAGTAGGCAGAGCCACAGGCAGAGGGAGAAGCAGGCTCTCCGCAGAGCAGGGAGCCTAACATGGGGCTCGATACCAGGACTCTGGGATCATGACCTGAGCCAAAGGCAGCCGTTTAATCAACTAAGCCACCCAGGCCCCCCCAGATTTTTCTCTTCTTTTAAAAAGCTTGCTTTAACTTTGGTTCCAAATAAAAAACTAGTCAGAGTTCAAAGAGCAAAATGTAACCTATATCCCTGCCAAAGATCTGTCCAGTTAAATTCTTGCCCAACGCTAGTTCAGACAATCTGACTGTCCTTAATTTATTTTCAGCTGTTGATATAATATGTTCATGTCATTTACGTTGTTCTCCTTATCAAATTTTTGTTGCCTTTTCTAGCACGGAATTGAGGACACGGCTGCTGAATGCCGGAGACTGGGTGCGAAGGCTCATGCCTTTGTGGTAGACTGCAGTAACCGAGAAGATATTTACAGCTCTGCGAAGAAGGTGAAATTTTGCATTTGGGTAGAATCGGATCATGTCAGAGCCTGGAGGGATTCTGGAGCTGACAGGGTCATGATGCAGACGAACTAGCAGAAGTTTTGTCATTTGCCCACGATTGTGCAGTCAGCTAGTGGCGGACCCACAACTAGAACCTAGAACTGAGTTTCCCAGACTTCAGTGTGTTCTAGAATCCTCCAGAGAGCCTGTTAAAAAATGACGCCCCCGAGGTTTGCTTTCGTGGATCAAGGCTTGGGCCCAGGAATCTGCTTGTTTAGTATTCCACATACCCACACCTCACCCATGTGATTCTGCTACAAGTAAATTCATGGATGACACTGCAAATCACTGACAGGGTCTTCAGACGCCCAAAGAACTGGGTTAAGGAGTTAGGATAAACTTAACTTTATCAGGCTCTGATCATAGATAGATTGATCTCTGTAAAGCAGGATTTGCCTCTCTTATATACAACTGAGATGTGCTGTGTATATATAATGGTGCCTCACTCTGAATGCATTCATACATGTTCTTGTTAACTGAATGTCACAATAGTAAGAAAGCAGTAGGATTATCTGAGCGAATTCCTTAAAATACACGTTCCTGGACATTATCCCTGTATAATCTGATCCATTACAGTATAAAGATTCTGACTGAACCAGCCGTGAGAACCTCCTTGCTTAGGGACTTTTAGATTTGCAGACATTTTTAACTTCTAATTTTGAATTGTAACCTTGTATCTCAAGCTAATGCCTCTATTACTGGTGAGGCCTGAGCTAAGTAGACAAAAAACATCTGCGTTTAACCGTCACTATTTTACTTAAATTAAGGATGATTTTCCTTTAGAGAAATGTACACTCTTCCAGTTACTACTGGCTATATGAGTGTGAGTTACTTAAACTTTCTGTGCCTAAGTTTCCCCAGTTATAAAATGGGGATCACAGCATTGTTAGGAAGATTAAGTGAATTAATGATGTAAAGTTTTTGGATCAGTACCTGGCACATAGTGATCCCTCCTTGATTTATCTGGGAATAGGCTGTTCTGGAAAAGGCGATTTCATTATTTGAACCCATTCCATGTGTTTTAACCCTACAGATGTTTTTACTGAAATCGCTCAAGGAGAAGCGATATGCTTAAACAAAATATTCCCCATGCTGTGTGATGATCAGATATTTGGAAGTTATTTTGATGGGTCCACTTTAGTATCAGGACATTTTTATGTCACACTGTGGAGAGACAATAGGTGATAACGGGGAACTCAAGGACGAAGGAAGGGACAAGTGTTTCTGGGCAGATTCTTCAGCAGGATAAAGGAGCGGTTTATATTTTCAGTCGTGCTAGTTTGGACGCATTACAGCAGCTCCATCGCTGCAGCCACACGCCCTGTCCTGTTCTTCTCCATATCTGAGGGGCATGTTTCGGAACAACGGTTTTCAGATCGTGCTAGAGATGCGGCTATAGGTACAGATAGTGTTTGATCAAGGGCCCAGTATCTTAACTTGACTCTTCCATACCTTCAGTACAACCTGATGAAGTTCATTTTTGGCTGACAAGCCTTCAGTATTTGGCACACTGGCGTCCTGATGGATTTTCCACCTCCCGGCTTCCTTTCTGTTTGAGCTTTGAGGTTTGTCTTGGCCTCTGAGGTGTGAAGATCTGGGAGAGTCTCAGCTCCAGGGGACCTTGAATTGTCATGTGACCTTGGTCAAGGAGGAGCCATTCTGTGTATCATGTTCCTCCTCTCTAAAGTGAACATACCCAGAGTTGCCAGCTCATAGAATTATTGTGAGAATTAAATGAGATAAATAATGAAATCATGCAAAATGTTTAACACAATGAAAGCCTTTAACAAGAGATTTGCTACCTCCCCCTCAGTCCCCCAGCACACCCCAGCACTATCTAAATATGATAACTCCTAACAGAAGTTAGCTTTTATTTGGAACACAATGTATAACAGAATGCATTGTAACTCCATTAAGAAGCTTAGTTACTCAAAGAACCGTAAAAATATCAGATAAGATATTCCAGCGTTGCCAACTGCCACCTGCGGGAGGAAGGCTGGCGAGGAACAGAATGGAGTGACTACAGAAATAAAGAAATAGAAGGTGTGACCAGCTTGATGGCATAATCAGTTTTACGTAGACCCCCAGATAGTCCATGCATTTACCAACTCATTAAAAAAAATTTTTTTGCTTACTTTTTAAGTAGTATTTAAAAAATAAATGCTGGGTTTTTGTTGTTATTGTTGTTGTTTTGTTTTGTTTTTGTTTTTGTTTTATGCCACTGATTACATTTTTATTAGCCGAAGCCCTCTCAAGGTAAAATCAACAGAGCAAAGTCAAGAGACTAAATTTTAAAAGAAAACTTCTGCCTAACCAGACAGAAGCTCTTTTGAAACTAAGTAGCTAAGATTAAAAGGTTCTTTCTTCCATATTGGCACATAGATTACAGAACTACTTTTCCCCCCACATCTAATAGAGGAACGTAATTCTTTAATAATCCTTGCATGCAAATCTTCCTTCAGTATTCTTCATGATGCAGATAATTGTCTTAATTTTAAAGGTGAAGGAAGAAATTGGAGATGTTAGTATTTTAGTAAATAATGCTGGTGTCGTCTACACGTCGGATTTGTTTGCAACACAAGATCCTCAGATTGAAAAGACTTTTGAAGTGAATGTACTTGCACATTTCTGGGTAGGTATGACTTCTTTTATGAACACATTCCCTTTTGTAAAACCCAAAGACTATGTTTAAAGTGGAGAGTTCAGGGGCACCTGGGTGGCTCAGTGGGTTAAAGCCTCTGCCTTCAGCTCAGGTCATGGTCCTGGGATCCTGGGATCGAGCCCCACATTGGGCTCTCTGCTCAGCGGGGAGCCTGCTTACCTCTCTCTCTCTCTGCCTGCCTCTCTGCCTACTTGTGATCTCTGTCTGTCAGGTAAATAAATAAAATCTTTTAAAAAAAAAAAAAAGTGGAGAGTTCAGGACACCTGGGTGGCTCAGTCCATTAAGTGTCTGCCCTGGGCTCAGGTCATAATCCCAGGATCCTGGGATCACGACCCAAGCCAAAGGCAGAGGCTTAAGGGACTGAGCCACCCAGGCTAAAGATATCTAATGCATCTTTATAACTGATGAATCTGCCTGTCATTCTGCCTTTATTAGGATGTAGGGCATTGCCTTAATGTTTTGAATCCCCGTCACATAGTAGGTGCTCAATAAATATTTATTGCATGAACCGTTCAGTGACTACTGGAAGATTGCTATTCATTTCAGTATTTTGATGACATATCCAAACTATTTTCTAACAATTTCACATTATACATAAATTCTTTGATAACTCTAGTTATTATATCTATTCAATATATGAAATGATAGAAAACATCAGTGACAAAAGATGTAGAGGCTCAGGGGATATTAGAAGTTCACAATTTAAGTGAAATGGATTCTCAAAGTTTTCAGTATCCATTGCTTTGCTTAGTTTTTCCAATCTAGGTATCATGTCCTGGTGCCTTAATTTGCCACATTTGGCAATTAATTGGTTTTTTCCCCCCTTTATTCTAGGAAAAATGTTAACAAAATATAGTTTTATTTGGAAATATTCCCAATGGGTCTGAAAATGAGAAATAACAGTTTATCTTTTTCTCTTCATAAACACTGTTGCTAGACTTCAAAAGCATTTCTTCCAGCAATGATGAAGAATAATCACGGCCATATTGTCACTGTGGCTTCAGCAGCTGGGCATACTGGGGTCCCCTTCTTACTTGCTTATTGGTAAGTGAGCTTGTGTTCCCTTAACTTGTTTCTGTGTTTAACTTGTGTGTGATTTCTTATCTTGTCTAATGAAAACTACCATTAATGATGATAAACTTGAAGTTGCCCGAATAGAAAGTAGCACAAAGTCTCTTGTACAGTAGCATTATCAACCGTTAATCCCCTCCTGGCTGACTGTTCTAGAAGTGGCTGCAGGGAAGTTATCCAATTAGAAGCCAGCTCTTTTTTTTTTTTTTAAAGATTTTATTTGTTTATTTGTCAGAGAGAGAGAGAGACAGCGCGAACAAGCACAGGCAAACAGAGCGGCAGACAGAGGCAGAGGGAGAAGCAGGCTTCTTGCCAAGCTAGGAGCCCGATGTGGGACTCGATCCCAGGACACTGGGATCATGACCTGAGCTGAAGGCAGCTGCTTAACCAACTGAGCCACCCAGGTGTCCCTCTTTCTTTTAATGTTTTGTTTATTTACTTGAGAGAGAGAGAGAGCAAGCACAAGAGGGAGAAGCAGGCTCCCTGCTGAGCAAGGAGCCCAGTTCGGGATTAAGACCTGAGCCAAAGGCAGACACTTAACGGACTGAGCCACCTAGGCGCTCCTAGAAGCCGGCTCTTAAAGCATTTTTCATCCCTTTTAACAGCAAGAAGTGATAAAAGAAGAGGAATATTTTTGTACCATGAATAAAAGTTAATAATAAATTTTAATAAAGTAATTTTATGGGAACAAAACAGTATAAAGAGAAAGAGTATAATCTGGAATTCTAAGTAGTAAAAGCATCCAAACAGTGAAATTGTTGTAAAAAAAGAATCATAATAGTTACCCATTTAAAAACCCATGCCGGGTGCCTGGGTGGCTCAGTTGGTTAAGTAACTGCCTTCGGCTCAGGTCATGATCCTGGAGTGCCAGGATCGAGTCCTGCATCGGGCTCCCTGCTTGGCGGGGAGTCTGCTTCCCCCTCTGACCTCTCTCCTGTCATGCTTGCGCTCTTTCATTCTCTCTCTCTCAAATAAATAAATAAAATCTTAAAAAAAAAAAAAAAAACCCATGCTATTATAATACCTGAAGAACTTAACTGTAACAAGAATGGTGTGTTCCACTGTATACTGTGGAGAATTGCTCAGTGAGGCCACCATAGCCCAGGGGATCCTACGGATTGCACACACCCCAACAGTGCCTGGCCATTTCTATATTTTAGCAAATAATGACTCTTAAAATGTTGAATTACTGTATTACATATTCAAATAATATGTATTGTCAAATAAATGTACAGATATGCTCAAATTTGTTTTCTGCCATTTTGGAATTAAGTAAGTAAATTCTAGAAACAACAGATATAGTTGTATGGATATAAATTTATAAACATTGGCATGGGGATGCCTGGGTGGCTCAGTTGGTTGGACGACTGCCTTCGGCTCAGGTCATGATCCTGGAGTCCCGGGATCGAGTCCCGCATCGGGCTCCCAGCTCCACGGGGAGTCTGCTTCTCTCTCTGACCTTCTCCTCGCTCATGTTCTCTCTCACTGTCTCTCTCTCAAATAAATAAATAAAATCTTTTAAAAAAAAAAACCATTTAAAAAAAAAAAAAACATTGGCATGGATGGGTATCTGTTTTATCTAACACATACGTGTGTGTGTGTATAAAAGATCTGTATCTTGCATTTCATAAGTTCCCAAGGACACATAAATACCAAGCCATTTTCCTCTGACCACACCCAGAGAGTGCTTATTCTTTGGTAATGATAAGTAATTTTATTTTGTTCCTTTTATTTATTTATATTTTCTTTCTTTCTTAGCATGTGTTTGTTTTCTAATAGTTTTTAAAATCAACGCAGACTTGGATTGAGTTTTTTTTCTAAAAGATGAAAGGACTGCTGAGGCAATCGCAGGACAGGCCTGTGGTCCAGGGCCACCAGAAGTTAGGTGATTGTCGCCTGGCCCTCTGAGGCTGATACGATTTGGCATTCCTGCACGTGATGAACGATAGCGGCAGGTGTTGCTTCTCAGATACTACGTGACACCCTGCTCCCCTGCCAGATTCCTAGTCCCTAGGAATCGGGAGAGACCAAGAGAATCTGAGTCCAGCAGGGGCTGGGAAGGCAGTCATGCCTTCTTCTCTTTGCCCTAGTAAATACTGTAGCTCGTTTGATTTGGATTTGATTCTACTCCACTGAATGTTCAGCAGTGAAAATCAAGAGAGAATGTGTTTTGCATGAGAAACAAATTTATTTTGTTCCCTATTGGTAGTACTTTCAGCAGAAGTAAAAGATCTCACCGAGTCTTGTCAAAGCAGGAACGACACACACAGTTGTGTGGATTGCAGACTACACAATTCTCGGCTGCACTGTTCATGTTCGGGTCCCTTTAAACTCGAAAGATTCTCCAGGAGATGGCAGTAAAGTCACTTGAGAAGAGGAGTAGGTTTGTCTTCACACAAAGGCACCCTTTGGGCTGAAAGGCAGGGTCGCAAGCATACAAGTGCCTTGTGCATTTCTGGCTTTGGGGGAAAGAGGCGGCTTGCTTGCCCCTGCGGGACTCTTCTTTGGCTCCGCGGCTGCACTTGGCCCGAGCTGCTGCAGTCTGTGATCCTTCGTGTTCGCAGCTGTCTTGGATTCACTTGACTCTGGTTTTTGCTCAGCCTTTGCTCAATGATAGAACTTTCACAGAGACACACTGAAGACTCCTCCCAGCAGAAAGCAGTGTTTATTGGTGGTTGTTGTTAACAACTGGGCAATATAACTGAGACACTGCTTTTTTAAAACATAAACTTTTTAATTGAAGTATAGCCTACATTGATTGGTAAAAATGCAGAGGTCATAAATTTGCAACTCAATGAGCTACTGTGATGTGGACACATCTGTGTAACCCCCATGCAGATCCAAAAATTAGGACAAGACCTTAGAACTCTTCCCAACCCACAGTCCCTCTCTCGTTCTCGAAGGACTTGTATTGACTTGTCACACCACAGATGAATTCTGCCCTCTTTTGATCTTTATACACATGGATTCATGCTGTGTATGTTAGGAATGTCCTGGCTGTTGCTGATAGCCACAGCGTAGTATGCACGAGGTTACTAGATAGCGATTTATTTATCCATACTACTATTTAGAAACATCTGGGTTGGGGCACCTGGGTGGCTCAGTGGTCTAAGCCTCTGGGATGGGCTCAGGTCATGATCCCAGGGTCCTGGGATGGAGCCCCACATCGGGCTTCTGCTCAGCAGGGAGCCTGCTTTCCTTCCTCCCTCTCTGCCTGCCTCTCTGCCTACTTGCAATCTCTGTCTGTCAAATAAAAAAAAAAAAAGAAAAAAAAAAGAAATATCTGGGTTGTTTCCAGAATGGGACTGTTGTGGATCATATGATTATGAATCTTGACCCAATCACTTACTAATGTGTGACCTTGGTAAGTTACTCAACTCCTTTGTGCTTCATTTTCTCTTCACCCATAGGAGAAGCTCATCACAGCAACTAACCAAATCCTCAGGATGCTGTAAAGTTTAAATCATATAATGTAATGCACTTAGGATAGAATCTAGAGTCCTGTAAGTGTTCGATCACAGGAGGGTTCCTGTTGGTGTTACATCCTAATTCTGCTTCCCTGTAGTCACACAACAGCAAAGTCCCACCTCTTATTTTAACTTCCAGAATGGTTTGCCTCGGTGAAACTAATCCTGTATATTCTGGCTCCCCAGTGTTGAGATGAAATTAAAGGGGACCTGGAGTTACCCAGTTCTTTTCCCTGTAATGGAGCCTTTAGCTGTCACTGGCCTGAGTTGCTACACCCACAGCAAAATAATTTATTACAGCTCCAATCACCTATGTTGGAAAAAAAGGTTGCAATTTATTTTGAAGTTACAGTTCAACAGTTTTAAATGATTAATGTGAAAAATCCAAGATCACAGAACTGGATTTGTGGTGAGAGACGTTGACCTTTTAATTCTATTCTAAAATGGTTTTGGCTGCTTGCTAAGTATTTTGTCCAAAAGTATCTGGACTTTTAAAAGAAAATATTTATTTCTTTATTAAAGATTTTATTTATTTATTTGTCAGAGAGAGAGAGAGAGATCACAAATAGGCAGAGAGGCAGGCAGAGAGGGGGAGAAGCAGGCTCCCTGCTGAGCAGAGAGCCCAATATGGGGCTTGATCCCAGGACCCTGAGAACATGACCTGAGTCAGAAGGAGAGGCTTAACCCACTGAGCCACCAAGGCACCCCTAAAAGGAAGTATTTAAAAGTACCATGAAACTCTGGCTAATATATCTTGTCAACTTGAAGAGCAAATTTACAATCATGAAAGTCATTGGTGTGGGAAGACGTGGCTAAATCAAGTCCTGACCTTTATTAGCTTGTAATGAAATGTTATTTAAAAGAATGATTGGGATAAGAAATATTCATGTTATTAATAATAAGAAATTTGACGTAATATTACAAAGTGCAGGGGAAAAAATCCACTCACTTTTCGCTTTCATATATACATATATCTGAAAATAAATTCACCCTGAAGTTCAAAAATACAGAGTTCTTTTAATATGCTCAACATCATTAACTCTGAGCTTTTATGTACTTCTGCACTTTTGGTTCACTTAAGAAAAACCAGAAAATATAACTTAATAAAAGAGAAAAAAATTACTCATAGTCTTACTGTGCAGAAATAATCATGGTTAGCATTTGTTATAACTTTTTAGGACATTTTAAATACAGGTATGTAGTCACACATTGAAAAAAATCTACCTGCATAATCTTGGCTTTTTAAAACTTCTTTATTTTTATTTTATAAAGATTTTATTTATTTATTTATTTATTTATTTGTCAGAGAGAGAGCGAGCACGCGAGTATAAGCAGGCAGAGTGGAAGGCAGAGGCAGAGAGAGAAGCAGCAGGCTCCTCACCGAGCAAGAAGCCTGGTGCGGGACTCGATCCCAGGATCTCGGGACCATGACCCGAGCCAAAGGCAGCAGCTTCACCAACTGAGCCACCCAGGCATCCCTTGACTTTTTTAAATTTAAAGATTTTATTTATTATTTATTTGACAGAGACACAGCGAGAGAGGGAACACAAGCAGGGGGAGTGGGAGAGGGAGAAACAGGCTCCCCACTGAGCAGGGAGCCCAATGTGGGGCTCAATCCCAGGACCCCAGGATCATGACCTGAGCTGAAGGCAGACACTTAATGACTGAGCCACCCAGGGGCCCCAAATTTTACATGAACATTTGGATGTTAATACATATATGTGCAATGTCATTTTCATTTTTTGCATGCTATGCTGCTGCACATATGTACCACTGTTTGTACAAATTATCCATTATTGTTGCGCAGTTCATCTGTCAGGACTCTTTCGGTTGCGAGGGACATGATGCTTAAACTGCTTCGGACCAGAAGAGCCCCCCCTCCCCACCTGCTCCAGAGCGTCAGGCAGGCTCTCTGCCTCTGTCTGGTGGTGAGGTAGCTACCGGCAGTTCCCTTAGCGATATAGCCAGCAGGTGGGGGAAAAGCCTTGATTACTCAGCAATGCCTTCCAATGTTCTAGTTGCAGAGATCACTCCAGGTGGATCCAGCCACTGGACAGGGGCCACCTGTGGCAGGCTAGTGACAGAGTGAGGTCTCCAGAATAAGGAAATAAGAATACCAAAGGGCAAAAACAAACAGCTTTCCACTCCACACGTTTGTTTTTTTTCTTTTAAGATTTTTATTTATTTGACAGACAGAGATCACTAGGAGGCAGAGAGGCAGGCAGAGAGAGAAGGGAAAGCAGGCTCTCCACGGAGCAGAGAGCCCGATGCGGGGCCCAATCCCAGGACCCTGGGACCATGACCCGTGCCGAAGGCAGAGGCTTTAACCCACTGAGCCACCCAGGCGCCCCCACTCCACACGTTTAAAATGGTCTCCACCTATTGGCCTTCATGAACTATATATCCCAGAGACTAACCTTGAATATAAATCTTTAGGAACATGACTGACTATTTCTTTGGGATAAATACTTGTAAGACGAAGGACTAGATCTAAGAGCATGGTGTATTTTTAATGAATTTGATACCGTTTGCCCAGTTGCCTTCCAGAAAAAGTTGCCAATTTGGAACTGTGCTTTGGAAAATAGAAAGCTGTGGAAAGTCCTCTCTCATCGTTTTTTGTTGTTGTTGTTGTTGTTGTTTGTTTACATTTTTATTTTTAAGCTTAGACATATATTGAAGGCTTAAAGAGAAAAGATTCCTAGTTCAATGATTTAAAATGAAAACATTCTGTACTTTGAAAAGCAACTCTAACAAATAAAAATTTCTTCATATCTTCACCATTACTGCTAGGCAAAAATCCCATCTTATTTTATTTATCGTTTCAATTTTTTTTTTAAGATCTTATTTATTTATTTGACAGAGAGAGAGAGAGAGGCAGGGAGAGAGGGAGCACAAGCAGGGGGAATGAGAGAGGGGGAAGCAGGCTTCCTGCCAAGCAGGGAGACTGATGCAGGGCTCGATCTCAGGAACCTGGGATCATGACCTGAGCCAAAGGCAGATGCCTAACGACTGAGCCACCCAGGCGCCCCCCCCAACTTGTTTTAGTTTGTGTTTATTTTATTCCTGAAATAACACATTTTTATATGCATACACCCATTGGTATTTTTATATTGTGACTTTCCTGCTAATGTCCTTCAGCCGCTTATCAACTAGAGTACTGTCTTACTCATTTACAAAGTTCCCTGTATTAACCCTTACCCATGGCTTACCTGTTGCAACGGCTTTACCAGTTTGTCATTTGCCTCTTAACTAGGGCGGGAGCTAATGAGGTTTAGAGTACATCTTATAGAGGGGCCTGGTTTATTGGCCCAATTTTAAAGCCCGATTCTACCACTTTGTTTTGTGTCTTTAGGCAAGTCCTATAACCCTGTTGAGGGAGCTCGTCCAGAAGCCGTGACCTGCGGAGCTGGACGTAGGCAGTTGTAGGCTCCTCCACACCGCCCTGTCCTTGTAACAGTATCCAACTGCCTTCCTGGTTCCCAAAAGCTGCCATAAGGACACAGCCTTGAGATAGAAATGTGGTGTTGAGGGACATCTGGGTGGCTCAATTGGTTAAGTGTCTGCCTTCAGCTCAGAACATGATCCCAGGGTCCTGGGATCAAGTCCCACATCGGGCTCCCTGCTCAGCGGGGAGTCTGCTTCTCCCTCTACCACTCTCCCTGCTTGTGGTCTCTCTCTCTCACACTCTCTCTTGCAAATAAACAAATAAAAATCATTAAAAAGACAGAAAAGAAAAGTGGTGTCAAGACTATCTGAATGGTATATATATATGCTGAACCCAGTTAAGGCCTCTATATAAAATTTAAAGATTCTGGCTGGTGGTGTGGGAATCTACTCACCTTACATCTGCGCAAGATGAGTGTCCCAAGTTCCCTTGCTTATTAAGCCTGCCACCCACCGATACAGAGTGGTCCGCCTCTTTCTTTGGCCTCCCTACCCTGTGTATGCAACCAGGGGTAGCTTCAGATTATATCCAACCAGCTCCCCCATCCCAGTGCCTCAATTTCCTTTCTGGTAAATGGGCATCATAGTCACAGCTATTGCAAAGAGTCGTTGTGGAGATTCAATGCAATAATACATCTGAATAACTAAGGACAGTGTCTGACAGTGATTAGTTTTACATATGATTATTTTTGTGTCTTTTCAAGGTAAGGTTTATATCTTACGTAAGTAAATCTAGCCATCTTTTAAGTTTTCAGTATATGTGTGAGTTCTAAAAAAAAAAAAAAAAGTTGAGGGAACTTTCCACAGGTTTGTATTTTCCAAAGCACAGGTTAATTGGCAAGAATTTACAACTACTTTGTATAATCGCTAATAAATACAGACTTACAGAAGAATAATCTGGTAATTAATGGCCCCAAACTGCACACTTTAAAGTGGTTAAAATGGGTAATTTTGTTATATATATTTTCACACAATTTTTAAAAATTAAAATAATGTCAGATTCCAAAAAACATTGAATTGTACATTTCAAATGGGTAGATTATGATACATGAATTTAATTCTCAATAAAGGTATTTTTTAAAAAACCTAATTAGAAAAATAATACCTGCTTAGAATATGATTACTTTTCTTCTCTTCCCAAATGAAGGAGCTGTAATGATAAGAAGTGCTTTGCATTTTGATTCATTCATTTGACAAATATTTATTGAGCAGCTATGATAAGCCAAGCACTGTGTTAGGCCCTGGGGATTTATTGGAAACCAAAATAATCATGAAACTTATAGTAAAAGTATGAAGGACAGATGTTAAAAAAAAATTCACCCCAATGAATATTTAATGACAAACCCTAAACAGGCTATCATGAAAAACAGAAGATTACTATATAGTGCAGAAGTAATTTAGTCTAGGAGTCAGGGGAAGGCCTCTTTGAGGAAGTGAAGTTGAGACTTAAAGGGAAAAATAAGAGCTGTCCAGGGGAGTTTTCCAAGGAATTCCTGGGTATGTTAGATAATTAACAGGCTGTGGTGACATTAACTCTTAGGGAAGCAACAACAAAAGCAAACACTTTGCCAATTTTCCTAGCGAGACCTTTGAACCTACTCAGTTCTCACTTCAGTAAGTGGTGTGGGGATGTAGTAAGAGTTCTTTGCCAATGCTTCTTAGACTTTAAAGATTGATTTATTGATTTATCTTTGAGAGAGAGAGAGAGAGATCCACGCACTTAGCACAACCAAGAGGGACAGAGGGAGAGGGAAAAAGAGAATCCCAAGCAAGCTCCACTCTGAGTGCAGAGCCCAACCTGGGCTCCATCTCACAACCCTGAGATCATGACCTGAGCCAAAACCAAGAGTCAGACGCTTAACCAACTAAGCCATCCAGGCGCCCTCCTTCTTAGACGTACATGCCTATAAATTTACCTGAGACTCTATATTGTGAGTTCTGATTCGGTAGGTCAGGGCTGGACCCGGAGATTCAGCTGTTGGCCATGAGGCCAGCCCCAAGAGCACACTTAACTTGGGAAGACGGACAGTGGAATTAAGTAGATGCAGCAGCTTCCTTGAATCCTTTTGTGACCTCTCTTTGTTTATTTCCAGTTCAAGCAAGTTTGCTGCTGTTGGATTTCATAAAGCTTTGACTGAAGAACTGGCTGCTTTAGAAAGAACTGGAGTCAAAACAACATGTCTCTGCCCTAATTTCATAAACACTGGCTTCATCAAAAACCCAAGTACTGCGTAAGTTGAGACGAGGGTTGGTGATTACCATGAATATCAGTCATTCTGTGGGTTTTCTTAAATATTTTAATCCTTTAAACCTGATATCTGATGCCCTTAGCTCATCTCAATTTCATCTCCTATACAGTGTGGGAAAACAGGTGGAGAGACAGAGGGAGGGAGAGAATGTATATAAACAAATATGAGTTAACTCAGGTGAACTTGCTAATCCTCCTTTTTTTGTTTTTTCTTTTCCTGGGCAGTGGTTCTCTGACTTAAGTATACATACATTTCCCCAGGAGTGCTTGGGAACCATATAGGGGGTCCCACCCCCAGAGTGGTTGATTGCCTGGATTTGGCTGGGAGAGAGTGGTGGTGGGGAGAGAGCCTTGGGGCTCTCTTAAACAAGCACCATCAGCAATTCTGATACAGATAACCCAGGACCAGGGTGAAAAACACCTTCCTTTGGTAATAGAGGTTATCCTCCAAAATAAGTACCGGTCTTTACTTAGTTAAAAAATAAAATTACAGGGCCGCCTGTGTGGCTTAGGTGGTTAAACTTCTGACCCTTGAATTCAGCTCAGGTCGTGGTCTCAGGGTCAGGAGATGGAGCCCTGCATGTGACTCTGAGCCGGGCATGGACCCTGTTTAGGATTCTCTCTCTCCCCCTCTCCCTCCGCCCTTCCCCCACCCCATCTCCCTCTCTAAAATAAACAAATGAATAAATAAAACTATAAAGGATCAGTTCTGAGGTTAACTTTTAATTTTTCTCCTCTTTGGGCATAGTTTTAATGTCTTTGTAAACATGATACGTACTTTTTGAAAATTCCGATACATAAAAAAATACAAGTAAGTAGGAAAGGTTCTTTTTGAGTTTCCTTGAAACCCTCTATCCAGTGCAGACTACTCAACGTTTTGGTGAACTTTCTTCTAGACATCTCTCTGTATACTGTTTAAATGTCTGAATTTTATGTAAATGGTATATATTACAGTGGGGTCCTGAAGGCTGTAAGTCAGGTATTTAACTTCCCTCAGCAGTATGTTGTGGACATCATTTCCTGTCAGTAAATACAGAGTTTTACCATAAATTGTATTGATTACTTAGTCTGAACTGTTGTGTCTACTAGTGATCTTTTCCCCTGGCACAGCTGTTTTTTGTTTGGTTTGTTTTGCTTTGTTTTTGATACAAAGCTTAATTTAATAGAAATTTTGTTTGTAGTTCTTACATTCTCGATGTGAGCCAAGCTGGAACTCACGGCTCCACCCAGGAGTGGCCCAGTCCTGGGCTCAGGGGGAAAAGGGGATGTGGTGGGTGGGGGGTCAGAGTTCAGGGGTTAGGAGCCCTCTTCTTCCTCAGTGCCGGAGGCTGGGGATGCCACCCTCTTTTCCTGCCCCCACTCTGGGATTAGGAAGGAAAGCAGATGGAATCTTGGGCCTGGGGCTTCTCTTCCACATTTCCCTGCCCGCCCCCCCCCCCACCCGCCCCAGGTTGGAGGGGAACTAAGGGATCTGGGGAGAGAAGGGGACAGAGGAGGGCAGAGATCTAGTGCCACATCCTAATGCCACACATTTTCACGTTTTGGTACCATCTCCTTCAGGTAGATTGGATTGGATTGAAATGAATTTTTTTTTTAATTTTATTTATTTGTGAGAGAGAGAGAGAACACGGATGGGGGGAGGGGCAGAGAGAGAAGGAGACTCTTCACTGGGCAGGGAGCCTGGCATGGGGCTCCATCCCAGGACCCTGAGATCATTCCTGTGCTGAAGACAGACGCTCAACCGACTGAGCCTCCCAGGCACCCCTCCTTCGGGTAGATTTTAGAAGTGGTGTTACTGGGTCAGAGGGTAATACGAATTTTAATATTCCTTTCTACTGCCCAGCTGCCTGGGGAGTGCTGCACCGTGTACCACGGTGTGGGGAGAGCACCTCCACTTCTCCTTCCTCACTGGTCTGCCTTCTGCAGATGTTCTGCCCTTGCCCTCTGTGAAGGATCGTCTTTGTTTCCTGATGACCTAGTAGCTAGAGTCAGGTGTTTTCTTTGGTTTTTCGGTAGTTTGACTTCTTTTGTGAATTGCCTGTTTCATGGCCTCTGCTCATCTTTTCTACTGAGCTATCGAGTTTTGAAACTGGTATCTAGGAGTTTGTTGTACATTCAAGGTGCCCTTTTGTATGTCATACATGTTGCATATATTTTTCCCCAGCTGGCTATTTGCCGTTAAACTTATTTTTATTTAGTTTTACATTAAAACTTCTCAGGTTTTTTTTTTTTTTTCTTCATGGCCTTTAGGTTCTACGAGGTGTTTATAAAGGTCTTCCTCTCCCCAAGCTTAGGAAATTATCCACCTATGTCTTTTTTCTAGTACTTTTATGGTTGTACTGTCACATTTAGACCTTTGCTCCACCCACATTTACTTTAAGAAATAAGGTCATGGTCCTGTTTGTTTTTCCCAAATAGTTAATAAGTTATTTTGCACTATTTATTAAATACTATATCATTTATTTCAGTGCTTTGAAATACCATCTTTAGAATAAACCTGCATATTTACTTGGATCTACTTTTAGATTATCTATTGTGCTAACATTCAATTTTTTTAAAAAGATTTTATTTATTTATTTGACAGACAATGAGAAAGGGAACACAAGCAGGGGGGGTGGGAGAGGGAGAAACAGGCTTCCCGCTGAGCAAGGAGCCTGATGTGGGGCCCGATCCCAGGACCCCTGGGATCATGACCTGAGCTGAAGGCAGATACTTAACAACTGAGCCACCCAGGCACCCTAAGATTCCTTTTTTAAATTTTATTTTGCCTTCTCACATTTTTCTCCTCTTTCCCCCCATTCATCTACCTTTAATGGAAATATATTTTAAGTTAATGAAAAATATTCATTGTGGCACTTAGGGAAAATAGCAGGTTCTATTTAAAAACACCTTAACCTAAATATGTCTACCCACAGGTAGAGTAGAAAGTCAACATCAGGTGGAAATTTGGTAGCTGTCCAAAGATCTCACACCCCCTGAAGAATCTATCAAATTGTCCAAGAGCCCATCTTTAAAAATGTATTTATTTTAGCGAGAAAGCATACAGGGAGAGGAGCACTGGAAGGAGGGAGAAACCCAAGTAGACTCCAGGCTGAGAGTGGAGCCCAGTGCAGGGCTTGAGCCCATCACCCTGAGATCACAACCTGAGCCGAAGCCAAGAGTTAGACACCCAACCGACTGTGCCACCCAGGTGCCCCCAAGAGCCTATTTTTAAGATACAATTTTGTTAGAAAACGAACATGAGCATATTTACTTCAGAAGGCCAGTGTTTTAATTCATCTGTATTAATCAAGTAAACCCTCATGGGACCCTGAAGAGAGAATATAAAGGACAAATTAATTCGGGGGCCTGAGGAGTAGAGCTGACCAGGAGGAGTAGAAAGAAGATAAAACTTCACTAACCTGTCAGTACTAGATGATCTCCCTTATGTGTGGACTCTAAAAAAGCTGGACTCCTAAAAACAGAGTAGAACAGTAGTTACCAGAGGCTAGGATGGGAGCACCAGGGGGTGGGGCCGTGGGTGGGAGCACTAGGAGCTAATCATTTCAGAGCAAAAACTTGCAACCAGTAGATGAATAACTCCTGGAGTTTCAGTGTGCAGCATAGTGATTGTAGACAGCCGTACTGTATTATAAACATCAGAGTTGCTAAGAGGCTAGATCTTAATTGTTCCCATGACCCCCACACACAATCAATCATGTGGTAGGGGTGTTAGCTAACTCCATGGTAATCATATTGCAATATATAAAGGTATCAAATCGACACATCATACACCTTAAAGTTATATGTGTTATATGATATGTTGATTAGCTCTCAATAAAAATAAATAACATATTTTTTTTTTAAAGAGTCCATTATAATTAAGAGGAAAGGTGAAAGGAAGAGGTGAGTTCCATCCTCAAGGATAAGATTTGCCAGTTTCCTCCATTAGTTTCAGGAGGAAAACCTTCATGGGGCCCTGATATAATATATTTGGGTCAGTTTTTTTCACCCAGGTTGTTTTTTGGCAGTTAAAAAAAGACACCATATTTCTAAAAATTGTATTTGAGTTTTTTAACCTTGCTCCCAGGACAGGGTTGCCCAAACTAACCTACCTTGTGGGCAAGAGTGCCCTCTTCTGGCAAAGCTGTACTCATGGCAATTAAAAAATAATAGGGACCCCTGCTGTGTATATATGTAGATGGGCATATGTATCTTTGCTCACTTTTCTAACCATTTTGTTACCTTTTTTTTTTTTTTTTAATGAAATTGCAAAGAGTAGGAACTTGCTTACTTTTGATAGATTTATTAGATTGCCCTTCAGGATTCTCCTGAGTACTTTATACCCCATTCCCCTTACCTTTGCCAGCTTTGAATATTAGCACAAGTTTTTTTATTTTTTTTTAAAGATTTTATTTATTTATTTGAGATAGAGAGAAAGAGAGAGCAAAAGCAGGGGGAGGGACAGAGGGAGAGGAAGAAGCAGGTTCATCACTGAGCAGGGAGCCCAATGTGGGGCTCCACCCCAGGACCTGGGGGTCATGACCTGAGCCGAAGGCAGATAGATGCCTAACCAACTGAGCCACCCAGACCCCAACATGTTTAATCTCTGTCAATATGATGAATAAAAAAGTACTTCTGTGTTATATTAATATATTTTTAAAAGATTTTATTTATTTATTTGACAGACAGAGATCACAGGTAGGCAGAGCGGCAGACAGAGAGACAGAGGGGAAGCTGGCTCCCTGCTGAGCAGAAAGCTTGATGCAGGGCTTGATCCCAGGACCCTGAGATCATGACCTGAGCCGAAGGCAGAGGCTTAACCCACTGAGCCACCCAGGTGCCCTGTGTTATATTAATATTCTTTGATTATCAGAAAAGCTGATGGTCATCTTTTCATATTTAATAAGTCCTGTCATTTTCTTTACTCCACTCTGCTTAATCAAATCAAGCTGCAGCATACAAGTACTTACGAAATCATCTTAAGGAAGTTCCCTGTGTTCCTAGTTTGTTGAGTGCTTTTTTTTCTCCCGCATGAAAGCATGTTGGATTGTGTCACATGCTTTCTCTGTGCCTATTGAGATGATCATGTGGGACTTTTCATATGATATATTATAATGATTGATTTTTATATGGTGAACCACCTAGCATTCTCGGAGTTTTTTGTGTGTTCTTTTATTTATTTATTTATTTATTTGAGAGAGAGAGAGAGAGAGAGAGAGGAGCTGAGGGGAAGGCCAGAGGGAGAGGTAGAGAATCTCAAACAGACTCCTCACCAAGCCTGATGCAGGGCTCAATTTCAAGACCCCGAGATCATGAGCTCAGTTGAAACCAAGAATTGGACGCTTAACCAACCAAGCCACCGAGATGCCCCCACCTTGCATTCTTGCAATAAATCTCATTTGGCTATGGTATATAATGCTCTTTTTTTTTTTTTAAGATTTTATTTACTTATTTGAGAGAGAGTGAGAGAGAACACAAGCAAAGAGGGTCAGAGGGAGAAAGAGAAGCAGACTCCCTGCTGAGCAGAGAGCCTGACATGGGGCTTGATCAGGGCCTCCAGAATTATGACCTGAGCTGAAGGCAGATGCTTAACCAACTGAACCACCCAGCAACCTTTATAATCCTTTTACTACCATGCTGCATTTGGTTTGATGCTGGATTTTGTTGAGGGTATTTGTATCTGTACTCATAAGAGATATTGTTACTTAGTTTTCTAGTGATACCTTAGTCTGGCTTTAGTTAAAGGGTAATTCTGGTTTATAACTTTAAGAAGGACTGGTGTTAATTCTTTAAACATTGAGTAGAGTTTCTCATGAAGCCATTTATTTGGTCCTGGGCTTTTCTTTGCTGGCGGGGGTTTGTGGGTTTTTGTTGTTGTTGTTGTTTTGGTTCTGATTCAATCTGTTATTAAAGGTTACTCAGATTTTATATTTTTTCCTGAATTAGTTTTAGTGCTTTATGTGTTTCTAGGAATTTGTACACTTCTTGTAGATTATCTGATTGTTGGTATACGGTTGTTCATAGTATTCTCTTATAACCCCTTTTATGTCTGTAAGGTAGGCAATAATGTCCTCATTTTCATAATAATCTGTCTTCTCTCTTGGTCGGTCTAGCTAAAAGTTTGTTAATTTTGTTGATCTTTTCACAGAGCCAACTTTTGGTTTCATTTATTTTTTCTACTATAATCTATTCTCCATGTCATTTATCCCTGCTCTAATCATGATTTCTTTCATTTTGCTTGCTTTATATTTAGTTCTTTTTTTTAGTTTATTAAGGTGAGAAGTTAGGTTATGGATTTGAGATCTCGGGTTTTTTAAACTTACAGCTATAAATATCCCTCTGAGCACTGGTTTTGCTGCATCTCATAAATTTTGATATGTTGTATTCTTTCACTCATCTCAAACTATTTCCTAATTTTCTGTGATTTCCTCCTTGTCCCACTGGTTAATTTCCACATATTCGTGAATTTTCCAGTTTTCCTTCTGTTACTGATTCCCGATTTTATTCTGTTGTGGTTGGAGAACATATTTTGTATGATTTTGGTCTTTTTAAAAATTTCACAAGAATTGTTTTGTGGTTTCACGTACAGTCTGTCCTGGATGATGTTCTGTGTGCCATTAAGAAGAATGTTTTTGGATGGAGCATTCTCTAGATGCTGGGAGGTCCAGTTGGCTTACACTATTCAAGTTCTCTGTTTCTTTGCTAATATGTCTAGTTGTTCAAGTCATTGTTGAAAGTAAGATTAATGTCTCCAGTTCTTATTTTATTTTATTATTTCTTTTCAGTGTTCCAGAATTCATTGTTTATGCACCACACCCAGTGCTCCATGCAATACATGCCCTCCTTAATAGCCACTACCAGGTTCACCCAACCCTCCATCCCCCTCCCCTCCAAAACCCTCAATTTGTTTCTCAGAGTCCACAGTCTCTCCTGCTTCGTCTCCTCTTCCAGTTTCCCCCAACTCCCTTCTCTCCTTCTCCACATGTCCTCCGTGTTATTCCTTATGCTCCACAAGTAAGCAAAACCGTATGATTCCAGTTCCTATTTTTAAACTGTGTTTTCCCTCAATTCTGTCCATTTTTGCTTCATGTATTTTGGAGCTCTGTTATGTATATGAACAATTTTTAATTAAATATTCTTTCCCCACATAAGTTCTCTCCCTCCATTCCCAACAGTGTAGAATAATATGAATTTTTTAGATTTTTTGACAGCCAAGAATTTTTGTTCAACATCCTTTTAAAAACATCTACTCTCCTACATGAAATATACATAAAATTTTTTAAGAGTTTAATTTTCGTCTGTGCTACACAAAGATAATAGTTTTTGTTGCCGAGTACCATACAAAAGAAAATGTTATGTAAGACGGTGACAACATTTGTATAGTATGATTGTGTACAGTGCTTCCATGCACATGAGCAGTGGCCTGCTGAAGCCAGCTTATGTTCATTCAGCGACACAGCATTGAGAGCTTGAAATCCACCCTGGTGAGAGTCTTTACACCATAGAAAGGAAATGCTACAAAAAGGGGAACTCTGGCCGTAGAGAGCCAGTTGCAAAACATTTACTAGCATATCACTGCATTAACCCCATTTTCAGATTAGATACAAAAACCAAAACCTCCAAACGTTGAAGAGTAGAAATATCTTTCCCAAACTTACTCAGCCACTTAAGTGGTAGCTAGATAATCAAACATAGTCCTTCTGCCTGAAAATACTCTTTGTCCATAAGCATCCCTATACCCCCACATGCATTCTTCTTCCCTACACCAACAGAGAGGCCTAGAGTATTTGGGGACGGTTTCTACAAAATCCATCATGGGCATTTATTTAATAGGATTTGCAACTCTTACTACTATTAGACTCTTACTACTTACTACTATTAGATTCTTACTACTATCAGGGAAAAATAATTTTCCATGTACTGATATTTTAATGATTAAGATTTTATTCTGCCAAGATAGTATTTTCTGAAAGTCTTTTCTTTTTGGCCTTTTAAAAATCATGGTATTGGCTAGCCATTAAATTCGATGAAAATTTCTTTGACAGAGGCTGAGACTTTGAGTAAAGCGATCAAGTACACTAAGAAAAGTTTAGTCAGTGCAAGACCATTTGACTGGGAGGTTCACAAGGCCACAGTGTGAGTGGGGAAGTATGCTGTACTGCGCACACAGGTGTCTGTGCATTTTCATGGAGCGTGGGAATAGTGAAGTCTGGTAGCAGTATGCTAAGAAGTGAATTTCCTCCTGAACACTTGAAGGCACAAGCATCTTTCAGTTTCTGAATTCATTTTTGTTGACGCTCTGCTTATACCACAGGCCAAAGGAGGGCTTAGTCTTCTTCAGGCTTCGATTGCCTTTCATTTTTACCTCCTCTGGACCAAAAGCTGTCATCTTTGTTATTACATTTCCTCTTCTGTTGCATCTCCACATTTTTCCTATGTAATACTTCAGGATCCAGGAGGAGCACAGTATTTTCATAAATGACTGCCCTATGCTGAGAATGAAAGGTCATACCATAGATATTTTAAACTCTGCTCTCCTTCATATATTCAATTATCATGCTCACTTTTTTTTTTTTTTAAAGATTTTATTTATTTATTTGACAGAGAGAGATCACAAGTAGGCAGAGAGGCAGGCAGAGAGAGAGAGAGAGAGGAGGAAGCAGGCTCCCTGCTGAGCAGAGAGCCCGATGCGGGACTTGATCCCAGGACCCTGAGATCATGACCTGAGCCGAAGGCAGCGGCTTAACCCACTGAGCCACCCAGGCGCCCTATCATGCTCACTTTTTAATTTAAATTCAATTAGCCAACATATAGCAGATCCTTAGTTTTTGGTATAGTGTTCAGTGATTCATCAGTTGTGTATAACACCCAGTGCCCATTACATCACGTGCCCTCCTTAATGCCCATCACCCAGTTACCCCATTCCCCCACCTACCTCCTCCACAGCAACCTTCAGTTTGTTCCTGGAGTCAAGAGTCAGTCTCTCATGGTTTGGCTCCCTCTCTGTTTTCTTCCCATTCAGTTTTCCCTCTCTTCCTTTATGATCCTCTGCATTGTTTCTTATATTCCACTTAGGAATACTTAGGAAGTATTGTACTTTTAAGTACAATACTGTAGAATTTTATATATATATACATATATATATGTGTGTGTGTGTATATATATGTAAGTATGTACATCACCCACTAATACTATATAGTACTTCTCAACTGTCCTAATCTTACTTCACTGCATATTTTTTCTTTCCAAATGAACTATTCTATATTTGTTCCTAACAAATCTCATCCAGTTCTTTTTGTCTCACTTCTCTTAACTAGTCACACACATTTAAAAATCTGCCTCCCCAGAATGTTACTCAAATAGTTTGGTGATGTTGGCAGATTTCATGAGTGTAATTAATTATATATCTTTTTTTCTAAGTCACCACCAAAATTTTAAAAACCGAGGGCCAATTCTTGCATAACACCATCCTAAGTGCACATGATCTAACATGCAGATGGCAAAGGCCACCTTTTGGAGACCTCCTGCTACTCCATAGTTAGTATGCCAGCGTGATTATACAGTGAGGATGCAATACGGAACTAAGTAATAAGGCTGAAAACTAAATCAAGGCTTAGTAAATATAAGGGCTCCCTATGGAGATGAAGGACCTAGAGCTGGGCACATTTTTCATTTTGTTTTTAAAAATATTTTTATTTTATTTTTAATTTAGATTCAGTTAATTAACATATATTATTTGTGTCAGGGGTACAGGTCTGTGATTTATCAGTCTTATATAATACCCAGTGCTCATTACAATACATGCCCTCCCCAGTGTCTATCACCCACTTAACCCATCCCTCCACGCCTCTCCCCTCCAGCAACCCTCAGCTTGTTTCCTAAGATTAAGAGTCCCTTATGGTTTGTCTCCCTCTCTGTTTTCATCTTGTTTCATTTTTCCCTCTCTTCCCCTATGATCCTCTGCCTAAATTTCCTAAATTCCACTTTCCTAAATTCCACATATCAGTGAGGTCATGTAATTGTCTTTCTCTGATTGACTTGTTTTGCTTACTGTAATACACTCTACTTCCATCCATGTTGTTGCAAATGGCAAAGCTTCATTTTTTATGGCTATATAATATTCTGTTGTGTATATATACCACATCTTCTTTATCCATTCATCTGTTGATAGACATCTTGGCTCTTGCAAATGGCAAGACTTCATTTTTTGTGGCTGCATAATATTCCATTTTGTATATATACCACATATTCTTTATCCATTCATCTGTGGATGGACATCAAACTATAGACATCATAGTTTGGCTATTGTGGACATTGCTGCTATGAACATTGGGGTGCAGGTGTCCCTTTGGATCACTACATTTGTATTTTGGGGGTAAATATCCAGTAGTGCAATTGCTGGGTTGTAGGGTAGCTCTCTTTTCAACTTTTTGAGGACCCTTCATGCTGTTTTCCAGAGTGGCTGCACCAGCTTGCATTCCCACCAACAGGGTAGTAAGGTTCTCCTGTCTCCACATCCTTGCCAGCATCTGTCGTTTCCTGACTTGTTAATTTTAGCCATTCTGACTGGTGTGAGGTGGTATCTCATTGTGGTTTTGATTTGTATTTCCCTGAGGATGAGTGATGTTGAGCACTTCTTCATGTGTCTGTTGGCCATCTGGATGTCATCTTTGCAAAATGTCTGTTCTATCTTCCGCCCACTTCTTGATTGGATTATTTATTCTTTGGGCTTTCAGTTTGATAATTCTTTATAGATTTTGGATACTAGGAGCCAGGCACATTTTTATATTTTAATTTTCTCTGACACTTTAGAAATTGTTTGCTGATGAGTCTTGGTATGTAATAAAACTTGTATAATGATATCTGGCTTTTTCCCCAATATTTCTAAAGATTCATTTTAAGATTTCATTTATTTATTTGAGAGAGGGAGAGAGAAAGAGAGGACATGCAGGAGGAGAGGGAGAAGAAGAGGGAGAAGCAGACTTCCTGCTGAGCAGGGAGCCCACCGAGGTCGAGCTCCCTCCCAGGACTCTGGGACCATGACCTGAGCTGAAGGCGCAGACACCTGATTGACTGAGCGACCCGGGTGCTCCAAAACTTCTAAAGATTTAGAAGTGAATTTGTCAGTCCTAATCCAGTTCAGTTATTTTTGACTCCTGGTTTCTTATGTAATTCTCATTTGCAAAATAGGAACTGTAGTCTCTCCGTCACAGGTTGTTGCAAACTTCAGTGAGAGGACCTACGGAGCGTGTTTAGCACAGTGCATAGTACATGATGAGCACCAAAGAAGTGGATGTTGTTAATATTCATGCTAAAGCAGCTACTATTTTTGAGCACTTCTAATGGGCCAGATGCTACAAGGCTGTTACGTTATGATTCCTTTGGTAATTTAACTTCTTTGTTTAGCACCTAACTAAAGTAGGTGCTTCTGTGAAATGTTTTTTTGCTGACGACTGCTTCTGATTTCAGTTTGGGACCCACCCTGGAACCTGAGGAAGTGGTAGACAGGCTGATGAATGGGATCCTGACTGAGGAGAAAATGATTTTTATTCCATCTTCAATAAGCTTTTTAACAGTGGTGGAAAAGTAAGTGACATTTACATTTATCACCATTAGAAGATTTATGTATTACATATTTGTATTTAGATTTA
Organism: Mustela erminea; assembly: GCF_009829155.1. Lineage (NCBI taxonomy): Eukaryota > Metazoa > Chordata > Mammalia > Carnivora > Mustelidae > Mustela > Mustela erminea. Next base: position 46,584,088 of record NC_045615.1, on the reverse strand, counting down.
AACCAGACATTTGTTAAAGTACAATTAAATGGAATTAAGTTTTTTAAAAAAAGTTAAGTTTCAATGTCTATCAGTTGTTTTTTCTTTTTTTTCTTTTTTTTTTTTTAAAGATTTTATTTATTTATTTGACAGACAGAGATCACAAGTAGGCAGAGAGGCAGGCAGAGAGAGAGAGAGAGAGGGAAGCAGGCTTCCTGCAGAGCAGGGAGCCCGATGTGGGGCTCGATCCCAGGACCCTGAGATCATGACCCGAGCCGAAGGCAGCAGCCCAAACCACTGAGCCACCCAGGCGCCCCAGTCAGTTGTTTTTTCTTAAAGATTTTTATTTGTCAAAGAGAGAAAGAGAGAGAGAGAGAGCACAAGCAGGGGGAGCAGAAGGAGAAATAGATTCCCCTCTGACCAGAGAGCCTGGTGTGGGACTCAGTACCAGGACCCTGGGATCATGACCTGAGCCAAAGGCAGACACTTAACCAGCTGGGCCACCCAGGCATCCCAATCCACATCAGTTTCTAAAACCACGTTTGTTAATCCTTAAAGCAGCGTTTGTATAGCAGTTGAGTAAATGAACTCAATAATTTCCACAAGTTTTTAAGTTTTCTTTCTAGAGAATGAAAGGTGTATATTTCTGAAAGTCTTGTCTCTTGGATGAATGACTATAGAGAAGTATAGTTTTTCAGCATTATTACATGATGGAATCCTAGAACAACAATATTAGAAGAGACCATAGTTAGGTTTTAGGTATTCATCTAAATACACAAAGATAATCATCAAGCTCTTATTTTGTGCAGAGTCACACTGAGGGATAGGAATTGTTAAATACATTTTATAATTTTAAAGATCCTTGAGCTTTACTACTTGCACGGACCAGTGGCATCAGCATCACCTGGGCGTTTGTTAGAAAAACAGAATCTCTGGATATCCTGAGTCAGAGTTTGCATTCCTGTAGGATCCACAGCTGATTTGAATGCATATTCAAATTTGAGAAGCATTTCTTTAGGGCAGTAGTGCTCAGCTTTGGTCATGTTGGAATTCGCTTGGGAGTTTCCAAAATACTAAGGCCTGGGAGCTGCTACCCACGACTGATGTAATTGACCTGGATTGTGGGCTGGTCTCTGAGAGATACAACTTTCCAAGTGATTCTGACATACAGCCAAGATTGGAACGCATTGGCTTAACTTACCTTCCTGATAGCACATTGCCTCGTTACTCACATGGGAACACTGTGTAGCAGTGAGGCTGGTCCAGGTCATGAGGGGAATGTGAAGAGGTGACTTAGGTTAGAAGAGGGAAGGAAGGAAAGAAGGAAGCCAGCCAGCCAGCTTCTTGTTCTCTGTTCCTACAGTTGGGCTTCTGCAACATAGTGGGATATCAGGATTGCTTGGGAAAATAATTTTTTTTTTGAAGATTTTATTTATTTATTTGAGAGAAAGTGAGAGAGATAGGGGGAGAGAGCACAGGCAGGGAGGAGAGGAAGAAGTAGGTTCCACGTGAGCAGGGAGCTCGACATGGGGCTCGATCTCCTGACCCTGAGATCATGACCTGACAAAGGTAGACACTTAACTGACTTAAGCCACCTAGGCACCCTGGGAAGATAATTTTAAAAAATAGATGCTTTGGGGCGCCTGGGTGGCTCAGTGGGTTAAAGCCTCTGCCTTCGGCTCAGGTCGTGATCCCAGGGTCCTGGGATCGAGCCCCGCATCGGGCTCTCTGCTCAGTGGGGAGCCTGCTTCCTCCTCTCTCTCTGCCTGCCTCTCTGCCTACTTGTGATCTCTGTCAAATAAATAAATAAAATCTTTAAAAAAAAAAAATAGATGCTTTGGATCTGACCTCTAAAGGATTTAATATAGGATATTTTGGTTGGGACCCAGACATCTGTATTTTAACAGGCAACTGTCACAGGCAGTTGGTTCAAGATTGTACTTTGAGAATGACTTGACCTCGGAACTGAAAAAATTTCAAGAGATCAAAAGCATGCATGACACATGTCAGGCTTTTTAGCCCCTTCTGCAAGGAGCTATAGTTGTACATCCCTTAGAAGTTTAGGTGGCAAAACTCAAGGATCTCCTGGGAATAACCAGGTTAAAACCTGTGATGTATTTAGCATTATTTTTGTTACATTTCGTAAGTAAGCGCTCAGTGACTACAGTCCTTTAGAATGTAAGTCTATGAGAGAAGGAAGTTCACCTGTTTTCATCACTGTGTGTAACCCCTATACTTTGAAGAGTTGATGGACATATGGGGGGGCACCAAAATGTTTGTTGATTTAATAAATTAATTCTATTTCCTAGACCATTAATATAGAGACTCAAATTTTGTGCTTTGGAGTTAAAGGAAGCTGTGTTTGTGACTTGCTCATCACATGAACACAAAATGAGTTGTTTAACTTCCTTTTTTTTTATAAGGTTTTATTTATTTGTCAGAGAGAGAGTGTAGTGTGTGTGTGCACAGGCATGAGTGGGGGAGGGGCAGAGGAAGAAGCAGGCTCCATGCTGAGCAAAGATCCCAATGTGGGACTCAAATCCCAGGTTTATGACCTGGAATTATGACCTCAGCCAAAGGCAGACTCTTAACCAAGTGAGCCACCCAGGCATCCCAAATTGTTGAACTTCTTAGAAGCTCATCGTCTTCATCTGCCACATGGAGATAGTAAGACATTATAGGATGGTGAGAAATAAGTAAAATGATGCATTTAAAGTATTTAGTATATTGTAAATACTCAGTAAATGTTATATATAGCTATTATTATTATAATTTACACTGTTATTAGCATTGCCCTGATTTTTTCTCTGACTGAATCAAACTTTGGTGCTCAGTTGCCAGGCCTTTTTTAATGCCATCTGGTCAGATGTCTGTATATTCAGCTGATCCTGTACAGCATGGCTTTGAAATGCAGGGGTCCAGAGATGGATTTTTTGTTGTTGTTACAGCACAGTATTGTAAATGTATTTTCTCTTCCTTATGGTTTTCTTAGTAACATTTTCTTTAGTTTACTTTATTGTAAGAATATAGTATAAGGAAGGGGGAAGATAATATAGTGTATAATACATATAACATGTAAACGTGTTATTAACTGTTTAGCTTCTCAATAAGGCTTCTTCTGGTCAACAGTAGGCTTTTAGTAGTTAAGTTTTTGGAGCATCAAAGGCACATGTGTGTTGTGCAAGGTCAACTATAGTTATGGCGACTTACATATTCTGTTTAGATTCTCTCAGTCTTACTGGAATGGGATGAATTCCTCAATATTCTTAAGTACCGGCATATCTCATTCTATTGCCCTCCATCTCACTGTACTCTCAGATACTGTGTTTTTACAGACCGAAGGTTCGTGGTAACCCTGTATCAAGCGACTCTACCAGTGTCATTTTTCCAACACCATTTGCTGACTTCCTGTCTCTGTCACATTTTGATAACTCCTGAACTATTTCACACTTTTTCACAACTATATTTACAGTGATCTGTAATCAGTGATTACAGATCACCGGTTACAGATCACTGAAAGCTCAGATGATGGTTAGCATGCTTTAGCAATAAAGTATTTTTTAATTAAGGTCTATAGACTTTTTTAGACATAATGCTATTGCATACTTAATAGACTATACTATAGTGTAAACATAATTTTTATGTGTACTGGGAAACCAAAAAATTCATTTGACCTGCTTTATTGTAATATTTGCTTTATTGCAGTAGTTTGGCCCCAAACCTGCAGTATAGGCTGGGAAGGGGAAAAAATTAGACCTACTATATGTCCGTCATAAACAAAAAAAATGTTTAAAGCATTTTAGATTAACACATTGATTCTTCACAAGAACACTGTAGAGCAGGCGTTAATTTTTCCATTTTCCCATGGGGAATTTAAACTCACAAGTTAAATAACTTGTTCAGCATTATGCTCAAAACCAAGTGCTTTATCTGCATTTTCATTTAGTAGTTCTCCCTCAGTCTCTCAGTGGAACATTTTAATAATATTTTGAACTATAAAGTATAAAATTAGTTCTGTTCTCACGTCCTTTACAACATCATGTTTCTTATTTTAAAAGACTTTAGCCTCTCAATTCCTCAGTTCTAGACACCTCCTCTCTCAGATCTTCTGAGAAACACAGGTGTGTATCTGTTTGAAAAATTAAGTATTTCAAGTCACTCCTACCCTAAAGGAGTTGAAGCCTCCTTCATTTTCTTTTTGAAAAAGAAATGGATTTAGGGATGCCTAGGTGATTCAGTCAGTTAAACCACTGCCTTCGGCTCAGGTCATGATCCCAGGGTCATAGGATCAAGTCCCACATCAGGCACCTTGCTCAGGCAGAGCCTGCTTCTCTCTCTGCCTCTGCCTGCCACTCTGCCTGCTTGTGCTCTCTCTCTCTCTCTCTTTACGACAAATAGATAGATAAATAAAATCTTTAAAAAAAAAATGGATTGAATTGGAAGGATCATAGAGGAATGACTCAGAGTTAAAGCTCCTAATCTTAAAACTAATCTTATTTAATATAATACATGGTAAAAGATACACCCAAACTATAGATTACAGATATGTACTATCTCTGTGGGTTGAGAAATTACTGATAACAGACCCTGCTATGAATGTGGTAATGTCTTCCTTCTCAGTCTTAGGTTAGCTATCATGCAGCACTTAAATCTGTGAGAAAATAGTAGTGAAGGGGAGCAAGAGACAAATCATGCCTTTGGTGTTTAGACAAGGCTTATAGGATCCTCATCTGAGGCTCTCCAGAGACCATAGGATGGAAAGCTCCATCCTACAGGCATTTCCATAGTGGATAGATGAGAAAACAGCGCTGTAATGGGGAGACTTTACAAATACCCATTTAAGTGAGGACTAGAGCAATAAGACTGAAGTCTGTTTTTTTTTTAAGAAATATCCAAAAAACTTCCTTATTCTTAAAGAGAGAAAGAAAGAAAGAAGAAAGAGAAAGGAAGAAAGAGAGTCCAACAAATAGTTTCCTTTTTTCCCCTTTTTTTTTCCTTTTTTTTTTTTTTTTTTGACAGAGAGGAAGATCACAAGTAGGCAGAGAGGCAGGCAGTGGCAGGGAGGGGGGAAGCAGACAGTTGGTGGGGGGGCAGGCTCCCCGCTGAGCAGAGAGCCCGATGTGGGGCTCAATCCTAGGACCCTGAGATCATGACCTGAGCTGAAGGCAGAGGCTTAACCCACTGAGCCACCCAGGAGCCCCAAAATAGTTTCCATCTTGTACATGCCTATTCCTCCTTCCTCTGTTTGTATGTGATTATAGTCCAGTATCTGATTTATACATGACATATAGCTGCCTCATACATAGAATGTAACTGAAGTTCTTTTTCTCATGCAAAAAAATGATGATACATGATAAATGTAAGTATTTTAAAAGAAGAGATATTTTACAAATGTACTTAATGTTAATTTCCTAATTATTTTCATGTACTTCCTTTTTTTTTTTTCCTTTTTTTTAGGATCCTTCCGGAGCGTTTCCTGGCATTTTTAAAACGAAAGATCAATGTTAGGTTTGATGCAGTTATTGGATATAAAACTAAAGGACAGTAAGTCCTACACTGACTACATTCCACATTTAGTTGATGTAAATACGTATCTTCAAAAATACCAGCTTTCCAAAACATCATTATATTTAAGTAGCATAACTTAAATTCTTTTTCATACATTAGCTAAAAATAAATAGAACTGATTTACAAGGGTTAAGTTGATTTCATCTAATACTAATCAGAACTTAAACAAATGCTTAGACTTCTGCTTTTCCTAATTAACTTTTCTTCTTCAGTATCATCTTTTGAGGCCCTGTAGGTCCTCATTTATTATCACTCGTCCTTAAGGTGAAAGCTGATTTCATATAATACAAAGAGGGAAGTATCTTAGGAATTGACCTTATAGAAAATGGAGAAAAGGAACAAAAATAATTTTATAATTTCTAAGATTTCGTGCCTTGTGAAGTCTTTGCAAAATTTGTACTATAAATGTATAAGATATATTTTTATTTCTAATCGCACTTAAATTTTATATAATTCACATTTCCTTTTCTAGTCTCCATAAAAACAAAAACTTCAGGCTCTCTAAATACAATGAAGGACTGTATCTACTGGCATTTCACAGTGAGTTTCATGTGATGTAAGAAATGTCACTGAAACATTTCATCTTACACATTACCACTCTGTTTCCTGAAAGATGCCTGACATTCCAAAGCCAAACATTTCATCTCAAGGAAACTAGAGATCCACACGTGTTGCAGGTATAAAAGCATCATTGGGATTTGAGGCAGAGAATTAGGAGAATGTACCCACGGTGGCAACAATAAACAGATTTAAACTTTTGTCTCCATCTTTTCATCTTGAACAGAACTTTCCCTAACCTTCAAATGAAAGGAAAATGGATTATGTAATCAAAGGTCTTTTTTTTTTTTATACCCAGAAATTTCTCGGATATGATTGATGCTCAGTGTGATGAGAATTTAAGATCCGACCTATAAATGGAAAAACTAAGCAGGCTTGCTGAATTTCTATTGAAGAAAAATTTTTCCAAGATGGTATTAGACACATACACAAATGAGAGAACTTTGGTCCTTGTGTCAGAAGGTCAATACTCAGAAACCATATAAATCAGAATACTCACCCTTGTGAAATAGAGTAAATGGGTCACATTAGGTACATAAACTTCAGGGTTAAAGATCTTAATTCTGTTTCTATACAGAAACATATTTATTTAATATTTAATATTTATTGATTTACCTCCAGGAATTCTGTGTAGCAGGTGAAGTTGAAGGCATTGTTGAAATTCCTGTAGGGAGCAGGAGCCCAGAAGAACCTTAGAGGTTGGAGCCCCAGCTCTGCCGACAGCTTAATGAATACTCTATAGGGTTCCGGGATTTTGTTATCTGCTGTCAGCATAAAGGTCTCTTCATGAGACTCAGCATGAGACTCTAGGTCTCAAAACTTGTAACATATATTTTAAGTCTCAAGACTTGACTTAAGTCATCTCATCAGTGCCACTGCGGATTAGAAGGATCATAGGATAATCTGCTTAGGAAGGTTATACCTGAGATTCTATAATGAGAGAATTTCACAGCAGGTATTCCTGCAATAAATTTCTCCCTACCTATCAGATTCCTTCTTGATACAGAGAATCCAAATGCAATTGCTGTCAGACTACATTCTACATTCAGTGGATATCTGAGTCAGGAATACCTGCCTTCAAAAACTTTGTTACATTTCTTTCTTTATTTTTAAGATTTTATTTATTTGACAAAGAGAGACACAACGAGAGAGGGAACACAAGCAGGGGGAGGGGAGTGGGAGAGGGAGAAGCAGGCTTCCCACGGAGCAGAGAGCCCGATGCGGGGCTCGATCCCAGGACTCTGGGATCATGACCCGAACTGAAGGCAGATGCTTAATGACTGAGCCACCCAGGTGCCCCAACACTGTTACATTTAAATAAAATAATTTGAGATTCTTCTCCACCCATGGGTTGTACTGTGGGAGCACTCTGTTAGAGAATTTGTGAATAACCCCAGAATTCATAGATTTGCCTCAACCCTGTCCTGTTAGCAGAGACTCACAGTAGAGGGCGGAGAGTCTCTTATAGTCCGCTTAGAAGTCATCTGAAATACATATCATCTTTGTTCTTTTCATTAAGTGATTCCTGTCCAGCTTGCCAAGCAGAACAATGAAGTAAGCGAGGAGAACATCTTCAGCAAACACTTCAGGAAGGCCCCAAATATACAGAGAACTTTCCTCTTCTCACAGTAAACATGTTTAGCTCTTAACACACTTGTCTGAAATTAACACTTTGGTGGGGTCTGGCATTAACCATGACTAGAAGTAAGTATTTGGATAGTATGTTGACAGAGTGGGACTTGGTCCCTTTTAGGAACATTAACCACATGCTAGCACAGTTTGCCATTTAATTCTCCAGCAATTCTGTGTAGCAGGCGATGTTGAAGGCACTGTTGAAGTTCCCACAGGGAGATTCTTCCCCAGAAAATCTTAGAGGCTGGAGCCCCAGCTCTGCTGAGAGGTAAATGAATGCTGTAGAGGTTCAGGGCTTTTATTCTCTGCCCTGCTTCCAAAAAAAAAGCTTGCTCTGATTCACTAACATCAGGCAATTACTGCTGTGACTCTAGGTCTGAAAACTTTTAACTGTTATTTGAGTGAATGAATTCTAACTCTGAACCCACGTCTCCACAATTTAGTGGGAAAATTCTTCTCAGCCATCAATAGGGCTACCTCTGAGAGTCACACCAAAATCAAAGAGGCTTACCATGTCTAGGGGTAAACAGGAAAGACTTCTCTAATTGTCAACTCATGGTACTCTGTGGTACTAAACTAAGAACTTGATGTCAGATGGTTTTCTCTTTTGTGGGGTAGGGAAATTCTGACTGTTGGCAAGGAACCAGCCCTCACTGGACACACCATAAAACCTTCCTGAGCCCTCGATATCACCCTGGGAGCCTCGCCATGGGATGACTAGGACTCACTGGCCTTCCCCAGCCCCTTAGAGAATACTCCCAGGCTTGCCTTCAAAAACACTTTTCCCCATCCCTATCCCCAAGCCACAGAGTCTCTCTTGCCAGATACCTGCTTTTTAATGGAAATGAGGATTAGAAAGAGTGAGGAATCAGGTCAAGGCAAAGGGTTAAAACTGACTCTTAGTAGGTCCTCAACACCAGCTTGGCTAGTGCGTGAATAACTAATAAGGATTTTGCTGTGGGGAAAGGGGCAATTATGAAGAGCTTCCTCTCCCAGGCTGGGTGATTGACTCCCTTGAAGAATTCTGTGTGGTAGATATCATTCTTCCCATTTTATAGCCCAAAGAGATTCAACAAATTTAACCTTAAATCACACAGCTACTCAGAGGTCAAGATGAGGCATTGGGTATGGTGCATAAATGATGAATTTTGGAACACTGAAAAGAAAATTATATAAATGAGGGGCGCCTGGGTGGCTCAGTGGGTGAAGCCTCTGCCTTCAGCTCAGGTCATGATCTCAGGGTCCTGAGATCGAGCCCCACATTGGGCGCTCTGCTCAGCAGGAAGCCTGCTTCCTCCTCTCTCTCTCTGCCTGCCTCTCTGCCTACTTGTGATCTCTGTCTGTCAAATAAATTCTTTTTTAAAAAATTATATAAATGAAAGAAAAATGAATGCAAGTTTGCTGACCTCACTATTCCAGCATCAGGGGACTTCTTGGAGATTTGAACTATCACCCTAAACCCTCTCTACTTCCTTTTACCCAAGCTTTTCTTGGTATTCAAACAATATTCCAATATTAGCCAATGATAATCTCTGACTAAAGCTCGTTCATCTAGGAATTACTTTAAAGTGAAACAAAATGTTACATGCAGATACCCAAGTATTCTACCTGAAAAAAGTCTAGCCTGGAATGGCCCAATATCACAACAGTCTAAAGTTTCCTGAAATTAAAATGCTGAGCCTGAAAATACTGGGATAGTCTTGATCTGCCCGGGACATCACACCCTTCCCCAAAATACATACGAATTCCCACTTGACCATAGATCCAAACTGACCACTCAAGTTTTTTTATTTTTTCTCTCTCATTTCTTTCTTTTTTTTTTTTTTAATTGGTATAGGGATGACTAGACAATCTAGGGATAGAGAGAGATGTGCCTTTTACTTTCACAGTGTTCCCTATAATTACAAGTGGACTGGTATGGCCAAAAGAGCACTGGGCACTCTAATTCAAGCTAGCCATGCTGGAACCTCCATTTCCTCATCTGTAAAAGGATTGAATTAGACTGTATGATCTCCTCCACTATCTCCATTTCCAATTACATAAATGTCTTATAAACAATACACACAAAATCTAGCATCATCTTTAGACGCTCCATGTTCCCTGACAGAGACTACCAAGTGTCCAAGCTAAAAACCTAGAATTACACCTGCCTCCTTCCCCCGGCTCACCTTCATCCTTCAGCTCACCCAAATCCTCTAAGCTCTGGCACATAACATTCAATATCGGTCATCATTCCCACATTTCCAGCCTGAATCTCTCCTCTGAATGCCACACACATAAGCAATCACCTTGTTGATGTCTCTGCAGGTAGGACCAACAGGCCTTTCACTCCATGATTTCTGAAACTGAGCGGGTGTCCCAAACCTATTCCAAAACTGATGGTGTCCCAAACCTATTCTAAACCCCATTATTCCAGTTGCTCAGGCCAAAAAACTTAGTGTCACCCTTGACTCCTTCCCCATTCATTACAAAAGCAGTTCTGTTTGCTCTACCTTGAGAATATGTCCAGAATTTTATCACCTCTTATTACCCACCCCCTGCCGCCATCACCTTCTGTTCCCCCCCGTGCAGCAGCCCAAATAATTCTTCATTAAAAACACAAAAATTGTTAAAATAGGCTCTATGCCCAGTGTGGAGCCCAGTGTGGAGCCCAGTGTGGAGCCCAATGTGGAGCTTGAACTCAGGACTCTGAGATTAAGACCTGAGCTGAGATCAGGAGTTGGACACTTAACTGACTGAGCCACCTAGGCACCCCCAGAATGAGTCTTTAAAATATGAGATCATGTCATGCTTCAGCTCAAAATCCCCCATTAGCTTCTCACCTAAAACTTAGAGCTAAAGTTCTTACCATGAATTAGAAGGCCATATGTAATCCAGTCTTCTTACCCAACCTTACTACCTGCCTTAGAGTTCTTCAGAGAAACAGAACCAGTAGGAGATTTCATATACATACATACATACTTAAAAGGAGGGATAATATTTCAAGGAATTGAAGAATTGGCTCACATTATTGAGGGAGGCGAGCAACTCTGAAACCTGTTGGAGACTGGCAGGCTAGAAACTCTTGGACAAAAGTTGATCCTACAGTCTTAAGGCAGAATTTCTTCCGACTCAGGGTGTCTTAGTCAGTTCAGGCTGTTACAGCACAATACCAAAGACCAGGTGGATTTTAAGCAACTCAAATTTTCCTCCCAGTTCTAAAGCCTGGGAGTTCCAAAATCAAGCCACCAGGACTTAGCATCTGGGGAAAGCCTGCCTCATGTTTCACAGCCAACCAGCCTGTCTTCTTGCTGTGTCCTCACATGGCAGAAGGGACAAGGGAGCTGTCTGGGATCTCTCTTACAAGAATCCTAACCCCATTCATAAGGGCTCCATCCTTTTGAACTAACCATCTTCGCATACCATTACTTTGAGGATTAAGTTTCAATATACAAACATTCAGTCTACAGCACAGACTCCTCCTAGTCCTTTGATGTTCCATGATCTCTCACCTCCCAGTGACTCCACACGTGGTTTCCTGTATCTGGGACATCCTTCCCCTTATGGCCAACCACTACCCACTCCCCCGTTAGGTCCCATTTATGGCTCAGCCCCCACCCTCCCCCCATCCTCAGGTCTGATGATGCTCACAGAGCACCTTACATTTAGGACCTTCATAGCCCTTTGTACCTGGTAGAGAGTAAAGAGGCAAGAGATTTCTCTCCTCCTAAGGAAATGGGGAGCCAGAAAACAGAGGTGATCACTGTGTAATGCTTCAACGGTATGATATGAAAGACGGGATAGCAAGCAGGAGTGGAGAGGAAAAGGCTTTCGCAGAATATTTTTACAATGGTAGAGAACAGAAAGTGGTTGAAAGCCAAAGAGACAAGTCCTGTAGGCAGGAAGAAGTTGGAATTGATAGGGAAAGAATAATCAGAGGAACAAGGAAAGAAATATTGAGACGTACACTCTAGAGATCAAGACCCTCTCTTTGCTACTATAAGGAAAGGATTGATATGCAGAGGTGAAGCAAGGGGTTTCATAAATTAAAAATACACTGAGAATGGCCACGGTTGCCAAACTGTGGAAAGAACCAAGATGCCCTTCAACGGATGAATGGATAAGGAAGATGGGGTCCATATACACTATGGAGTATTATGCCTCCATCAGAAAGGACGAATACCCAACTTTTGTAGCAACATGGACGGGACTGGAAGAGATGATGCTGAGTGAAATAAGTCAAGCAGAGAGAGTCAATTATCATATGATTTCACTTATTTGTGGAGTATAACAAATAAAACAGAGGACATGGGGAGATCGAGAGGAGAAGGGAGTTGAGGGAAATTGGAAGGGGAGGTGAACCATGAGAGACTATGGACTCTGAAAAACAACCTGAGGGTTTTGAAGGGGGCAGGGGGTGGGAGGTTGGGCGAGCAAGGTGGTGGGTATTAAGGAGGGCACGTATTGCATGGAGCACTGGGTGTGGTGCAGAAACAATTCTGTTACACTGAAAAGAAATAAACAACAACAACAAAAAAAAAATATGCTGAGGCTGAACATGGAGCTTGTTTGGATAGAAACTAGGCTCTGGGGCACCTGGGATCATGAACCCAGAATCCTGGGATAGAGCCCAGTCAGGCTCCCTGCTCAGTGGGGAGTCTGCTGTTCTCTGTCCCTCTGCCCCTCCCCACTGCTTGTGCACTTGCTCACTCTCAAATAAATATATAAAATCTTAAAAAAAAAAAAAAAAGACAAACTAGGTTTAGGAGCCTCAAGAAATTTATAAGACATTTAAGATTACCTAATACTGCTTTATCAGTTTGGCAATCACAGAACCTTTGACGATGTACTAATGAGCTCTCCAAAAAGGAGGGAAGAAGTATTTATTTGAAGAGATTTTTAAAAAATTATTTTAATTGACATATAATGTATTATTTGCCCCAGGGGTACAGGTATGTGAATCATCAGTCTTACACATTTCATAGCACTCAGCATAGCACAGACCCTCCCCAATGCCCATAACCCGGCCACTCTATCCATCTCCCCCACACCCTAGCAGCCCTCAGTTTTGTGAGATTAAGAGTCTCTTATGGTTTGTCTCCTTCCCGCTCCCATCTTGTTTCATTTTTTTCCCTCCCTACCCACCATGACCCCCCACCCACCTCTCGAATTCCTCATATCAGAGAGATCATATGATAATTGTCTTTCTCTGATTGACTTATTTCACTCAGCATAATACCCTTTGGTTCCATCCACGGCATTGCAAATGGCAAGATTTGGGGTGTTTGTTGGCTGCTAGTATTCCACTGCGTATATATACTACATTATTTGAAGAGATCATATTCCTCAACTTGAACATGGCAGATTACTATAGTTAGACTAAGCAAACAGTGGCTTATAGTAATGTACATAAATCCTCTTTCTCATTTCATGGTCTCCAAAGAAAGAATGGTATTTCCTCATAACCAAGGTTCCAAACTCTCTGTCCCTGTGTATTTGACTAATTTAGGTCATTTAACTGAGGTCATGCAATATTTGTCCTTTTGTGGCCCTCATTTCACCTAGCATATTCGGAAGGTTCATGAATGTTGTAGCGTGTATCAGAAATGCATTCATTTTTAGAAAGGAATAATATGCCCTTGTATATTTCTAATACATTTTGTTTATCCATTCATCCGTTCACGGACACCTAAGTTGTTTCTACTCTGGCGGTGTCGGAAGTCATACCACTTTTATTGCTTCTCGGGCTTTTGGCTAAGACCAAATGCAAGTCGTACCACTTTTTTTTTTTAATATTTTATTTATTTATTTGAGAGAGAGAGACAGTGAGAGAGAGCATGAGCAAGGAGAAGGTCAGAGGGAGAAGCAGACTCCCTGTGGAGCTGGGAGCCTGATCCGGAACTCGATCCCAGGACTCCAGGATCGTGACCTGAGCTGAAGGCAGTCGCTTAACCAACTGAGCCCCCCAGGCTCCCTCAAGTTGTACCACTTTTAAGTGCAGTCTTGGCTCCGGAGCTAATGCCCATTCCCATAGCATCACAGAGGGAACTGATTGCTTTATAGAACCTCCAATCTCCTCCAAACTTAAGAGGTTTTCAGAGAAATTAGCACCTTCTGTAAAATAAGTAGTTCACAGAAATATTGATGCTGGGCTTTCCTGAATAAATGAATCACACCAGGGTTGGTTGGCCCATATTTAAGTCTCCTAAAGATAATATCTCTCCTTTCTCCTTTTCCTTCAGTTAAACACACACACACACACACACACACACACACACACACACACACACTGGTTTACAGAGAGATACCAAGAGATGAGCAAAACACCATTAGCTGATGCACTCTCTCTGGAATTATTTCTAGAGGGGCAACTTCCCTATGCAACATAGCACACAATTGCTTCTCAGTAAGCCAGTCCAAAGAACACTTCTTCCAGGATTTCGTGTCCCTGTGCCAAGCTTTCAGTAACAATTGCATCACTTCCAAACTCAGGTGTTTCCAATCTACTAGAACACGTGGACAAAGCCTGCAGCAAATCTGGCTTACTTCTGCCAGTCCTATCCACCCTTGGAGCACAGCTCTTCCCGGGAGCTCTGTGGAGAGGGTGGCTCTCTGCTGGCGTTAGAGGACAGAGCCAGAGGAGAAGAGTACAGAGCAGCGCCATGAATATTATCCTGGATCTCCTCCTGCTCCTGCTCACCATTATCTACTCCTACTTGGAGGCACTGGTGAAGGTTTTCTTTCCCCGAAGGAGAAAATCGGTGGCTGGGGAGATCGTTCTCATTACAGGAGCCGGGCATGGAATCGGGAGGTGGACTGCGTATGGATTTGCAAAACGGAAGAGCCGACTGGTTCTGTGGGATATTAATAAGGTAACGCACTCACGTGCCCATCGTTTGAAGTCACAAGTAAGACATGTGTTGTAAAAATTATTTACCTTAGCAACTGCATATGTTTGTATTTTTCTTTTTCATTGTTTAATAAACTCTCCAGTGCCATATTCTACATATGTATTGGGATGGTTTGACAAAGGGAACATAATTGAGAACTAAGCAGTGATTTTTTCTTTTTTTTAAACGCCATGATATCTGGCATGGTTGATAACATGGACTCGGAGCCAGGCTACGTCCAGGCTTTCCCGTTTCCTTTTTTTTTTTTAAGATTTTATTTATTTATTTGAGAGAGAGAGAGAGCAAACATGAGCAGTGGGGAAGGGTTGGGAGAGGGAGAAGCAGGCACCCCGCTGAGCAAGGAGTCCAGTGCGGAACTGAATCCCAAGACACTGGGACCATGACTTGAGCTGAAGGCAGATGCTTAACCAACTGATCCTCCCAGGTGCCGTTTCCTTCTCTTTGAGATTTTTTTTTTTTTTTAGATTTTTAAAAAATTTTATTTGACACAGAGAGAGAGATCACAAGTAGGCAGAGAGGCAGGCAGAGAGAGAGGGGGAAGCAGGCTCCATCCCAGGACCCTGAGATCATGACTTGAGCCGAAGGCAGAGGCTTTAACCCACTGAGCCACCCAGGCGCCCCTAGGAATGTTTTTTACATTGTTAAAAGCATGTCAAAGAAGGCAAAAACAAATAAAGAAACAAAGAAGAACATATGATAGAATCTCTTAGTGCCTTCCCTCACATGCACACCATCCTAAAATATTTACTCTGGCAATTTGCACAATAGTTTGTGGACTCCCGGGCAAGAAGATTAAACAAGTGAATGCTCGGCCATAGTAAACATTAGTCATGTTAAATAAAATCCACAACCAGTGAGTCGGGCTTTCTTTTGAGCATTCATATTTTTCTTGTACTGTTATTTGTAAACACCATATTAGCTACTCAAAACTGAAATAACTGAAATTTCGTATCATTTCCCCTAAACTTGTGAATTCTGCTAAGGCCATGAAAATATACACAGAAAAATGTTGCAGGGTTTTAAGATTAAAAAAACTGTAAAGTTTTTTTTAAGAATCAGGTTTTCCACAAATCACAGTGAGATCTTAACTGCCGTCGTATTACTACTCTCTGATGTTCTTTGCTACCATGTCCAGTTGGCCCCTGCTTCTTAAAGCTTTCAGAAATGTCACTTGGGGGCACCTGGCTAACTCAGTCGATGAAGCACGTGACTCTTGATCTTGGGGTTCTAAGTCCAAGCCCCACACTGAGGGTAGAGATTACTTAAAAGTAAAATCTTTAAAAAGAAAGGTCACTTGAACTTAGAAAAGTAGTTCTTCTCTGGTTCTTTCCAGACACTAAAGATACTATACAAGGAAAAGTTGACACACTTCTATGTAACAGACCCAGGCATTTAATAGATGAGTTGATGTACATGAAAGTGATTTGGCTTTGGTTTGGTCCTTGAAGAGATTCCAGTGCAGTCTTTAGAAGAGGACAAGAATTTAAATTGAGAAAACTTGTCTGCTGTTCTCAAGCACTCATCAAAAAAAGAGAACTAAGTATAAATCCATGAAAAAGACTTGATAAAATCTAACCTTTGGATCTTTCCTGATGTGCGTTTTGGGGGAGAGAATTCACACTTAATTACATTTTTAAAGTTCCAGTGACAAGGGCGCCTGGGTGGCTCAGTGGGTTAAGCCGCTGCCTTCGGCTCAGGTCATGATCTCAGGGTCCTGGGATCGAGTCCCGCATCGGGCTCTCTGCTCGGCAGGGAGCCTGCTTCCTTCTCTCTCTCTCTCTCTGCCTGCCTCTCCATCTACTTGTGATTTCTCTCTGTCAAATAAATAAATAAAATCTTAAAAAAAAAAAAAAAAAGATTTAAAAAAAAAAAAAAAAGTTCCAGTGACAAAAAAAAATTTGACTTATTTAAGATTCTGCCTGAAGGACGAGTTGCCTCACCTCACAGGATTTCTTTGAATCCTTGAATTTTATGATTAAACATTAAAGGTATTAAACGATTCACTCTAGGGCTACAAATGTAACTCAGATCTTCTTTACCTGTGGAAGGTCCCAACTCCCTTTTTGTTATGGCTGGCTTCTTTGGCCTGACCTAATGAATCATCTTAGCAGTTTCCCTCACTCAATCTGAACTGTTGCTTTAGGAAAACTCCGGAAAGTGGAGTAAACAACGCAAGCTGGAGTTGAAGCTAAAGCAACTATTTTGCTTACGAAAAGACAAGGCATTACATTTTGTAGTTCTATAGCTCGGTTGTAAGACTGACAAATTTTTAAGTCTTCAATCAGAGCCTCTGAGGAAAGCTCTGGTGACCAGTGCTCTCTACTGACCGTGAATCTAGAGACAAGAGAATGCATGGTTCCTGTAACTGGGCAATGAGCAGGCTACCAACTGAAGCCGAAACGGGGGAAAGAGCACCTGTCCTCCCTTACTCCTCTGCAACTCCCAAAAGACTATGAGGGGACATTGACTATGACTACGTGCCCTAATTTCTGTTCAGGTCTCTTCTTTGGGATTCCAGGCTACTGCTCTGGGGCGTAGCCTGAAGTATTGGAACATGAAGGACCCCAGGGAGACAGGGCTGGCTATGGGAACCCACCTGTCATTCATTCAGGGACTGTTCCCCTCCTCCCCCCCCCCCCCCGCCCCAGCTACAGCCACACAACTAGCAACCCATTGTGAGAAAAGGGCTTTCAGGTGTCCTTGCCTCTTAATCACAAAGAGTCTATAAATTGTGAGAGGAAAAAGTGGAAATTTTTTTTTAAGATTTTATTTATTTATTTGACGGAGAGAAATCACAAGTAGATGGAGAGGCAGGCAGAGAGAGAGAGGGAAGCAGGCTCCCTGCTGAGCAGAGAGCCCGATGCGGGACTCGATCCCAGGACTCTGAGATCATGACCTGAGCCGAAGGCAGCGGCTTAACCCACTGAATCACCCAGGCGCCCCCGAAAAAGTGGAATTTTTAAAACCTTATAATTTTAATAAAATCAACAGAAGTCAAAACTTGAAAAGAACTCTAATTTTCCAGAAATGCAGGTCGAGAAACAACAGGACAATTTTATTTTAGGAAGAAGGTCTTTGAATTCAGGCTGAAAATAAGTTTCTCCCTCTCCATGTCCTAGAATAGTTAAAAGTTACCACAAAGTTACTACATTTGCAAACTTGAGGAGACTATCCAGGGCCCTCCCCTATTTTCACTCCAGAACACTGGCCCACAAGATTATATCCTCAAGAGTGGTTTGTCTCCCTATAAAAGTCTTCCTCAAATAAGGATCCTTCTTTCTCCTTCCCTCTGAGATGGTTCAATTAGAATCCTCGAGAAAACTGTGACAGGCAGAGGCATAGACTTTAAAATTACCATCGTTTAGAATTGCTTTCCTACCTATTATATGGTTGGTGCTCAATAAATATATGTAAAATGAAAAGCTGAGTTTTCTTTTCTCGTGTCCTCAAACATCTCCATGGATGACCCCACCAAGAGCAACATCTTTCAAGCGTGTTCTAGCTGTGAGAGTAGTCTGCTTTAGAAAAACTGCCTCCTGGAGAACCCTCTAACCCAAGATAAAAAGCTAGAAAAACATGAAGGATTTCCCCCCCCGCTTTGACAAAGAACGGCTGTTGAGAATAAAGCCAAACAAGGTGAAAACACGTGACGGATGGGAGCACTGGCTGGCAGAAAAGCCAGGTAAAATCTCTTTGCACATTAGGCAAGCAGCGTCTCTCCTGAAACTTTCTTACAAACGAGGAGGCATTTTGGACATGAATTTTAATCTTTAGAGACATTTCTTCTCCAGTTCTTTCTCTCCCACTCTTGTCCCCTAACTGACCTACATCTTTCTACGCTTACCCTTTCCGATTACAGCACGGTGTTGAGGAAACAGCAGCCGAATGCAGAAAACTGGGGGCCACAGCCCATGCCTATGTGGTGGACTGCGGAAACCGAGACGACATTTATAACTCTGTGAAGCAGGTGAGACTTCAGATGACACATTTCTTCAAGTGATTTTGTATCCATTGACATGGAAAATGTAAAGTTTCTTTCTGGTGGCCCGATTCAATTACAACTGAGGAGGCTGTGAAGAAGGAACGACATCTATTACCTCCTTGCATAGAATCCACTCACTCTGGCTATTCCTATTGTTAAATATTAGGTTCAGTTTCTTTGTGCTCAGAAGTTTGAGCAGTGGTGTGGAGTGACAGAGAAGAGTTTTATCCCCAGGAGAAAGGATCACTTTCTAGTTTCGTTTTAGTCCTATTACTTTGGCACTAATTCCTTTTTTTATCTGCAGTTTTTTTCTCTGAGGGATTTTATTTATGTTGCTGGTAACCTAGGCTTCTATAGAAAATGTGATGTTAATAATATGACAATGTTTAAAAGAGTAGATATCAAATACAATGAACTGAGCACACTGATAAATGACTGCAGGCTTTAATCTCCCCAATAACCCTATTGACCTCATTTGACTGATAAGCAAACTGAGGTTCAGAGGTGTTAGGCTGTCCGTGGTCACATGGCTAGTAGGTGGTAGGACCAAGATTACTTAGATGTCGAAAAAACAGTTTCTCCTAGCTTTATGACAGTGTTTCCTTGACATTCACTTTTTTTTTTTTTTTTTAAGATTTATTTATTTATTTGACAGATCACAAGTAGGCAGAGAGGCAGGCGGGGGTGGGGACTTTGCCAGGGGAAGCAGGCTCCCTGCTAAGCAGAGAGCCTGATGTGGAGCTTGATCACAGGACCCTGAGATCATGACCTGAGCTGAAGGCAGAGGCTTCACCCACTGAGCCACCTAGGTGCCCGACATCCACTTTTTGACTCAAGTTTTTGTCCTGCCTGAACTCTGAGAGACCTGATGGAGTGCAATAAAGAATCTAATCCCTGAATGACTTCAGCCCTGAAACTTTGTTTCTTTTCTTTTTTTCAAAACTTTGAGTTTCTGTAACACATCCAGTGAATGTGTTTTGGTTTTTTTCCATTTCAAAGGTAAAGAAAGAAGTGGGAGATGTGACCATCCTGGTGAATAACGCCGGGACAATATATCCAGCTGACCTTCTTAGTACCAAGGATGAAGAGATCACCAAAACTTTTGAGGTCAACATCCTGGGACATTTTTGGGTGAGTATGAGAAAACTTTCTGGTGTGTGGATATCTCACACTCCTCTTTAGGTGTAGTTAAGTTCACACCTTTATATTTGCCTTAAATCAAGAATCACCAAATTAATTTGAGTGGGAGAGTCTCTGACAGAGGGGCATGGAGTTTGAAGGGACACAACTCACCAGAATGTAGGCTAGTTGGTATGTCTTATACACCAGAACCTGACACAAAACATGACCTGGATGGACCGGGTGCTCAATATATTTGTGGAGCTTTGCTAAGGGTTGTCAGTGTACATCTTTTCAGTGCTTTAGAGGAAATATATACGATATACATTCATTTGTGACCTCCTACCATGGAATTTTAGAACTGAAAGGACAACGTAAATCACACTTGAATGTATATAGGGGTTAGGAACTTTTCTGCACAGGACTCAGACAAACTCTGGATCCATGACAAAGTTAGATAAATGGCTCTACAGACCTCTTATAATTGGTTATCAGAAGACCAGAAGGGGCGCCTGGATGGCTCAATCGTTAAGCAGCTGTCTTTGGCTCAGGTCATGATCCCAGGGTTCTGGGATCGAGCCCCGCACTGGGCTCCCTACTCAGCGGGAAGCCTGCATCCCCCCTCTCCCACTTCCCCTACTTGTGTACCCTCTCTCGCTGTGTCTGTCAAATAAATAAAATCTTGGGTGGGGGGAGGGGGGAGAGAAACTGAACTATGAGTTTGTAGAAAGCATTTACATGGATTTATCAGTGCCCCAGTATTCAATCTAGAGCCTAGAGCCTAGAGCAAATCTGGATTCTGTAAGAGAAGGAAGAGATGTGTCCCCCCCTGCATCTGCCCAGCCCCCACACATGCTAGTGAGGATTGATTATTATGCCCCCCAAACTACCTAAGGACCTCATGTGTTAGTTATCTATAGCTGCATAGCACATTATATCAAAACTTAACGGCTTAGAGCAATAATAAATGTTTGTTTTCGTTTCAGAGTTTGTGGGTCAGAAATTTGGGAGTGGCTTGGCTTGGCAGTTTTGGCTGTGAGAATTTGCTATAGGGTCCGTAGGGTGTGTTTATTTCGTAAAATACCGATACTTCTCACAAAACAGCAAAAGCTTTTTGGAGACAAAGAATGGCTTTCTGTTTCCTGTAACATCAACATATAATACACAATGTCACAAACAGGGAGATACTAAATATAATCATAATAGACCATGATTGTGGATAGGACAAAACTCAGCTTTTTTTACTTAACTTGATACAGTAACACAAGGTTTCAATTCTTCTAATTAGAATGATAAAGCTCCAAAACAAAAAGAAAAAAAAGAAAAGATTAAAAAAGATTACATGATACCAGATTACCGTAGGGGATATTTTCAGTTCTGAAAACACTAAATTTTCCCCTTAATATTATTCAGTTGACCTATCCATAAAAGAGATACTTGATTCCTTCTGAAGGGACAAGAGAGGAATTTTGTTTTTAAGATTTTTGTTTATTGGGGCACCTGGGGCTTATTGGGGTTTATTGGGGCTCAGGTCATGATCCCAAGGTCCAGAGACCAAGCCCCCAACTGGGCTCCCAGCTCAGCAGGGAACCTGCTTCTCCTTCTGCCTCTCACCCCACTCATTCTCTGTCTCTGTCTCTGTCTCTGTCTCTCTCTCTCCCTCTCTCAAATAAATAAAAACCTTTCAAAAAAGATTTTTAAAATGTATTTATTTAGAGAGAGAGGGAGAGAGAGTGTACAGGAGCCCACAAGCACAGGGAGAGGCAGTGGGAGAGGGAGAAAAAGAATCTCGAGCACACTCTGCACTGAGCCTAGAACCCAACAAGGGCTCCATCTCATGACCCTGAGATCGTGATCTGAGCCAAAATCAGGAGTCAGACACTTAACTGACCGAGCCTCCCAGGCCCCCCAAGAAAGAAGGGGGCATATTAAAATGAGTTCTTAGCATGTGATATTTAGTACACAGCCCTCAATGCCAGCTTAAACAAATACATTTCAATCTTTTTCATTTCTGTCATTTACATAGAAGTGATCATGGAATATCAACACGTATTTCATTTCATCTTTAAAGTTGTCTCAAATGTTATTTTTTCTTAAAAAGAAAACTACCTAATTTAGAAACCTAATACCTGTGCCATGTTTGTTTGTTTTTTTCTTTCTGCAATGATCTTTAAGATCACAAAAGCACTTCTTCCACCCATGATGAAGAGAAATCATGGCCACATTGTCACAGTGGCTTCAGTGTGTGGCCACGGAGTGATTCCTTATCTTATCCCATATTGGTAAGTAATATTTTCCAGCAATGACATATATATATATATATATGATGTCTTTTAAGGGTTTATTAGACCTTAGATTCCAATCCTTGTTGCAGGGTTATTTACAGAATTTACATAGTAATCTAGAATAAACTTTTAAAATGACTCCTCCTAAAACAGTGAAACTGGTTGTATCATTTAGATTTCTGAAAGCTCCTCTGTAAAGCAATGAAATGTAATGCCTAGTATGTTTCCGTTGTATCCTGGAAAGAGTTCATGTTGATAAAAGAAACAGGGACTCACAGACTAAGAAGTAAAACCTACAGTAGTCCAAATGAACATAAATGGGTGCCATCACCTGCAGGCCCAAGATCAGCTCACCAGAGTGAGCCCTGGACCAAAACATTTTCCAGTGTGCTTGTGCCACGAAAGATGGTGTATGTATGAGAGAGAGAGGGACTGAGCCTCTAGCTGATTAAAAGATGCAGATAATACATTGCATGGTCTACCCCTTGGTAGACCTAAGAGAAAAGGTTGCGGGGCCCCGAGGATATACTCTTTGAAAAATCTCTTTTTCTTGTAAATTCCTTCAATGGTATCTCTTTTCCTTACTTCGGCTTCATATAGACCTCATTGAAAAACTTGCTAACAGTTGGTCCAGTTCTTTTTATAACAGGCAACACGTAAGTCTCAGTGGGAGGGTATGGGTAATTAATAGATTTATTATGTACCTGGACATCATGATCAAGGTTAAACTGAGTCATGGACAAAACTACTTCTGACACTGAAAGTAGCACTATAGTTAAATTTTAATGTCAGGGGTCATTGCACACACATAAGGGTTGTTTCAAGCTGCCTCTGCTGTCTTAAAATATAAGAATTTCACAGATTAAACATTTGCTATTGAAGGAGCAGGAGGCTGGCTGAGGACAAAGCAAAAGCTGGCGCCTTGCACCCCCCCTTCACCCGCTCCCCTCCGTATGTGTAGCATTCCTCAGGCACCCCTGACTGCCATAAAATGATAAATAGTTAACTTGCTGAGATCACAATCCTGCAAGACAGGAGTCTCCCTTGGTTTGCAAATGTCCTTGAGATTTACAACAAAGAAGTTACCTTATCAATAGCCCTAATGTCACCCTCCCCTCCATAAAACACCGAAGGAGGCGGAGGTAGAAGGAAAAGTAAATAAAGTTAAATTTCTTCTAAACCTAAATCTCATTAACAAGGATGCTTGATAGCAGGAATGTAACATTCCACCAGGAGACTCCCAATTGTCTTTACTTGATAAGTAACCAGGCCTTCAATATCCTGGTAGTGCTTTTTTCCCCCCGCATGCATGGGCTAACCGGCCAGTTCTGCTTCTGTAAGATTGCTTTGTCTGCTTTCGGGCGGGGTCCCCTGACCCAATCCACTGACGCCAAGTATGCCTGTTCAAACTATCAATCAATCAGCTCAGCCCCACCCGAAACTTGTTTGTATCTGTCTATAAAAATCCTGCACCGACCCAGCTCTGGACCTCTCGGCGTTATCGGCAACGAGGGGCGCAGAGGTCCAGGTTCGAACCTGCAATAAATGACCCTTGCTGATTGGCTTTGACTCACGTCTCTGGTGGTCTTTTAAGGTGGGGGTAATACTCTATTGGCATTTCACTATTGTTTTAATGTTTAGAAACGTGGAAATCCAATGTCCTAATACTTTTCCTTTTTCACTTCTCCCTTAAGAAAGCAGCTGGCCTTTAATTTTACTGTTCTTATTGTCAACTGATTCGAAAATACAATGAACATTTATATAGATTCTTACAGGTAATGAAGTTATAAGGCATATGCCAAACAATTTAATCCTCAAGTCAGCCCTATATTTTATTACTTTTGTTTAAAAATCAGGACATCAAAGAAGATAAAGTGATATGCTGAAGGCTGCGCACACAGGCACCCCCATGCCGCCTGAAGTCTTTTCATTTACTCCAGATTTTCACAATGAAATTAAGAAGCCAAAGTGGCCTCTAAGGTCAAGAGAGAAACTAGGAACTCGCTTAGCAAGAAAGGAGAAATGTGTAGAGTCCCACAGAAGCTGCAGTGTAAATAATAGTTATGTAGTTTTTCTAAGTATGTTTTTCCTGTTTCATACCTTTTCAAAATAAAAACAACAGTTAAAACTGATCAGAAAACAGCCTGACCAGAAAACCTTACACTAGGGTAGAAATGTGAGCAGTAAGTCAGTTAATACATTACTAGAATCCATTCCATTGCTATTGTTGCTAAGTAAGAAATTGGTACACTCAGAATTCTGTAAAATCATGTTAAGAAAACGTAGATGAAAACTGATGACCAAGTGGGAGGTTTAGGACGTTGGCTTCTACCTGTTCTCAAACCAAATCAGCGTTGCCTTCTTACAGAAAGCTAGTAATAATGGTGGGTAAATCTCTTGCAGTGCCAGCAAATTTGCTGCCGTTGGCTTCCATAGAGCTCTGACATCAGAACTTGAAACCTTGGGGAAAACTGGAATCAAAACCTCATGTCTCTGCCCAGTTTTTGTGAATACTGGGTTCACCAAAAACCCAAGCACAAGGTGAGGTCTAAGTCAAGTTAGGATGAGAATATGGCATGAGAAATTGATATGAAATCTGTACAAGAAATCTTTAGATGGATCAACCGAGGAAAATATGGAAAAAATGAAAAAGGAAAAATGTTTCTTCTTAATATTGTACTGCCTTTAAGTTTTCAGTTTGAAATTAGATGAATAAAGGGGGGAAATGCATTGAAGACTAGCAGGAGTGACCGGCTACCGGCTGCCAACAAGTTAGGCAATGGGGTGTTTATTTGAGTCCAGGTGAAAGGTTCAACACACTCAGGTGCCGAGAGGGAATGAGAGGGGGGTGGGACAGGCTGGAGAGGTGTGCTCAGGGATGTCAAGAGTGTCCTCTCCTAGAAGCCCCACCCCTAAAATGGATATTGTGTAACATCCCCCTTGCCCATTCATGGTTTGTCCTCCTCAGACTATGGAAAGGTACAAGTATACACCCCCTTTCCATCTGCCACGGTGCTAGCATGAAGTACTCCAACATTTTTCAAACTGCTCTGATCCTAAGAATCCTCACCTGGGTTTCCATAGGAAATAAATGTTCTGTGGGTCTTCCTTAGAGATTCTGACTGAGATGAGCTCCAAGAATGAGACGTTTTGCTTTGCTTTGCTTTACAAGCATACCTATACCTACCAGGTAAGTCTGGAGACCGGTTTGGAGAACACTGATGTATTAAATAATAACCACAGCATTTGATCACCATTACCTCCTTGTCCTCCATTAAAATGCAAATGCTCCTAGGAGCAGCAATAAATTGAGCCCCTAACCCTTTTATCAAGATGAATTTCTATGAGAACTTTATCTCTGGTATGGGAGCATTTGAAACCATAAGAGAGGAGAAAATGGTCCTGAAAGGTGGGGGGAGGCAGAAAGGTAAGGAGATAGTCCCTAACCTTCAGATACTCTCACAGATTTGCCTCGATTCTGGTATATATTCTGCTGCAGGTTAACAAAAGACACTAAGCTTGCTCATCTGAAGCCAATTTGGTACTAAAGGGGAACTAGTCCTCAATAGATTCCTTCACAAGAGCTAACAAATTCTCCTTAAAACTTAGCCTCCTTTGAAGCCACTGACTTAAAGCTCCGGATTAGCTGTGTGGCCCCTGGAGCTGTGGTCCCCTGCAGGCAGGGCAGTTTTTAATAGTGCTAGACCACAGGCACTTGTCAAGTACACAGTATTTAACTAAATACCATGGTATGACTGGGACTCTGGACTCTGTTTGCTTAAACAGAAAATTGGGCCAAATAAAACCCTCTTGGTAAGCATTCAGGACTAGTGTGCCAAGAGTACCAGGTCCACTGGTGGGGAAGACAGGGTAGATGAAAAGAGTAAGGCTAATGCGACCCCAGAGAGTGTGGAGGCTTGAGAGTGACCCTTAGGGTCTGATAGGCAATGCTGAAGATTGACGCAGAAAGCTGGATTCCGAATCCCCTTGGCAAAGGCTAAAATATTTATATACTAATATCAGGCTTGGCTCAGACACTGGGTAAGAGAAACCAGGAAGGAAAACTCAAGGAGGGAAGAGGCAGAACCCAATAATTTAGAAAGGTATTGATTTATATTACTCTGTGCTGACTTGCTACTCAATGCCACGGAAACCTCCATCCCATAATAATCTGGAGTAAATCACAGAACATGTCAGGAAAAGAAGTTACAACTTAGCTCTTCTACCTTTTTCCATTCAGCCTGTGCCCAGACTTCTTAGTTTTGATGTAACACTTTCAGTCCATTTATATTTTAATTTCTTGTCATCATCTTGCACTAGTGGGTCTTCCACTCTGAGCCTGTGGTTATAAATGCTTCTCGGGAACTCACATACACAGTCTTCAGTATGTACAAGGTCACGCCTCCAGAATGCAGTATATTCCCTGTGTGTGTCTTGAACTCTCATTAAATTGTAACATAGGCAGTTCAGAGGTGGACTGCAAGAATTAGATGCCTTCAAAATAATCCAGTTTTGGGACGCCTGGGTGGCTCAATCAGTGGAGCGGCAACCTTCGGCTCAGGTCATGATCCCAGGGTCCTGGGTTCGAGTCCCACATCCAGCTCTCTGATCAGGAGAGAGCCCGCTTCTCCCTTTGCCTTCCAGCCTGCTGCTTGTACATGTTCACGCTCTCTCTCTCACACAAATAAATAAAATCTCAAAACAACAACAATAATCCAGCTTTATGGGATAACTCCAGTAGAAACAAATTATGCTTAGCAATAACCTTGTATCCCGGAAGCCCTGAAGAAAGATGTCAGATATTTCCTTTCTGTCCCCAAAATAATCCTACCCACTATTCTTCCTTGCCTGGAATGTCTTCACCTCTGTCATCTAATTCCTCTTCACCACTTGATAAATTTTTTAAAGATCTGTTTATTTATTAGAGAGCATGAACAGAAGGGGCAGAGGGAGAAGGAGAGAGAAAACCCTCCAGCAGACTCCCTGCTGAGAGTAGAGCCCATTACGAGGCTCCATCTCAGGACCATGAGATCATGACCTGAGCAGAAACCGAGAGTTGGAGGCTTAACTAACTGAGCCACCCGCCGCCCCTCCACCCTTTTGATATTTTGAGGGAGTGAGCCATTAAACATGCCCAGTGGATGGGAAAGTTTAAGATTGTGATAACAAAACGTCCCCATGTCATGTGTTGGGCAGGTGGGAGCAGGTGGCATTTCTTCAGTGAATCCTAGAACCTTTTAAATCCTAATTTGGTATAATGATAAGTTAAATTTCCTGCCTTTGATAATTAAAGCAACAACAACAAAAATAACCAACCTTTTTTCTTCTTATCACAGGCTGTGGCCTCTCTTGGAGACAGATACAGTTGCAAGAAGCTTGATAGACGGAATACTTACCAATAAGAAGATGATTTTTGTTCCATCATATTTCAATATCTATATAATACTAGAAAAGTAAGTACAGTACAAAACATCTAAAATGCTAAAAACACCAATGGAGCTGTCATTATGATGAAGAGTATTTCAGCTGTGAAAGTTGCTGTGGAGAACAGTTAAGTTTTCTCTGTTACTGCCATATTCAGTCCCCCCAAAAAAGAATGATTCATTTTCTCTACCGCATCTACCATCTCACTTTAATCTTTGCTAGAGACCATTCCAACTGAAGGAAAAACAGTTTAAAGAAAATGCAATATAGCTGAAAATAAAGGGTCTATTTAAAAGCCTACTGGAGTTTTGATGGAAGTTGCATTGAATCTATTGATCAACCAGGGAAGAATTGACATTAACAATAGTGAGTCTTCCAATCCAAGAAAACAAAGAACATAAAATATCTTTCCTATTTTTTCTCTTACCTTCTTTAATATCTCTACGCAACATTTTATCATTTTCAGCATATGATCTTATACACCTTTTATCAGATGCATCCCAAAATTTTAATATTTTTGATGCTATTGCAAATGGCATTAAAAAAATTTCTTATTTCCCATTGTTTGTTACTAATATGTGTTTGATTTTTGCATTTTGATCTTGTATTTAGCACCCTTGCAAAATTCATTTCTAGTAGTTTTTGTAGATTTTAACAGATTTTTTTTTTTACAGATTATTTCAGATGATCATATTGTCTGCAAATAAAGGCACTTTTACTTCTTCTTTTCTAATCCGTATGGATTTTGTTTCTTATTGCACTGGCTAGAACTTTACATGCAATTTCAGATAGAATTGGTGAAAGCATACATCCAAGTATTCCTCTCAAGCTTAAGAGAAGAGTATTAAGTATTTCACAATTAAGTATAACATTAGCTGTAGATGTTTTTTCATAGATGCTTTTTATCATGTTTAGGAAGTTCCCTCCTATTCTATTACTATTTTGATGAGAGTTTTTATCAAATGCTTTTACTAACTGTATTAAGATCATATTTCCTTTCAGTTTCATTTCCCTTTGTTGATATGGTACATTTTGCTGATTAAATTTAAAGAATAAATTACCCCTCCATTGTAATGTATTTGTCTGATTTTGTATCAGTATAATATTGACCTCATAGAATGAGTTGGAAAGTATACCCTCCCCTTCCCTTTTCCAAAAGAGCTTCTGTGGGATTGGCATTATTTTTTCTTTAAACTTTGGTAGAATTCACTAGTGAAGCCACCTGGGCCTATTTTCTTCGTAGAAAAGTTTTAACTACAACCTAATTTCTTTAAAACCTATAAGGCTATTCAGGGTACTTATTTGTTCTTGGTAATGTGTGTCCTTCAGGGAACTTGTCCATTTCATCTAAGTTGTCAAATTTATTGGAATAAATTTATTCATAATCTTCCCTTATTGTATTTTTAATATATTTAGAACATCTCATTCCTGATATTGGTAATTTGTTGTATTTTTTATTTTTTATTCTCTTCAGTCTATCTAGTGGTTTATCAATTTATTGATTTTTTTTCCAAAGAACTAGCATTTGGTTTATTTTTTTTAAAGGTTTTATTTATTTGACAGATCACAAGTAGGCAGAGAGGCAGGCAAAGAGAGAGAGAGGGAAGCAAGCTCCCTACTGAGCAGAGAGCCCAACATGGGGCTTAATCCCAGGACCCTGAGATCATAATCTGAGCTGAAGGCAGAGGCTTAACCCACTGAGCCACCAAGGTGCCCCAATTTTTTTATGTATTTTTTTTAATTTTTTGTATGTTCTATTTCACTAACTTCTGATTTTTATTATTTCTTTTTATGATGACATTTTCCATTTAATTTTCCCTTCTTTTTCTAGTTAGCATGGAAACTGAGTTCATCTATTTTTTTTCTAGTATAGGCACTTAATGCTATAAAGTTCCTCTGTGTACTATTTTCAATTCTGTCTCTCAATTTCTAACATATTATGTTTTCATTTATAGTCTGTTCAGAATACTTTCTGATTTCCCTTTTGTATCATGGGTTGCTTAGAAATGCAATTTTTAGTTTCTACCTTTTGGAAATTTTCCTGGTTTCTAATTTAATTACTTTTTAGTGATATATTTTAAATTTATTGAGACAAGGTTAAGTTTGGAAAATGGTTTATTTTGGTAAGTGTTCCATGTGTACCCAAAAAGAATGAAGAGAGTATTCCTTATTGTTGAGTGTTCTATAAATGTCAGCTTAGATCAAATTGATAGTGTTATTTTCTGACTATTTTATTAATTATTGAAAGGAACCTCAATCTTTAACTATAATTATGAATTTGTCTATTTTCTTTGCTTTTCATTTTTGCCTCCTGTGTTTTGAAGTTCTGTTATTATGTGCATAGCAATTAGGATTATTATGTCCTCTGGATGAATGAGCTACTCATGTTGGAAATAACCTTATTTATCCCTGGAAATATACTTTGTTGTGAAATCTACTGATATTAATACAGCCACTTCAGCTTCTTTTTTTTTTGTAAGATTTTATTTATTTAATTGACAGAGATCACAGGTAGGCAGAGAGGCAGGCAGAGAGAGAGGAGGGGAAGCAGGCTCCCTGCTGAGCAGAGAGCTCGATGTGGGGATCAATCCCAGGACTCTGAGATTATGACCTGAGCCGAAGGCAGAGGCTTTAACCCACTGAGCCACCCAGGGGCCCCCACTTCAGCTTCTTTAGATTAATGTTCTTAGTATATCTTGTTCTTTTCTTTTACTCTTAACCTATTTGTCTCCTTATATTTGAAATGTGTTTTTGTAGGCAGTATATAGTTTTTTTTTTTAATCCAATTTGGCAATCTATGCCTTTTAATTGGGGGTATTTAGACTCTTTAGATTTAATATGAATATTGACATAGTTAGATTTAAATCTAGATATAAAGCTTGCTATTTGTTTTCTATTTATCCCATTTATTCTTGGTTCCCTTTTCTCTTTTTCTGCCTCCTTTTTGTTTAGTTGAATATTTTCATGTTTCCATTTTATTTCATCTTTTGGCTTACTAACTATAATTCTTTGTTTTGTTACTTTAGTTATTGCTTTAGAATCCATAGTATGTGTCTTTAACTTATCACAGTCAATCTTCAAATGATATTATACCACTTTCTGTATAGTCTAAGAACCTTACAATGGCATACTTCTATCTTTCCCCTCTGACTTATGCTATGATTATCATACATTTTAATTCTACATATGTTAAAAGACATACATTAGGTAGTTTTTGTTTGTTTAAACAGTCAATATCTTTTTAAAGAGATTTAAATAACCAGGTAAAATCTTAAATGTTATCCATGTGGTTAACATTTCTGGTGCTCTTCATTCATTTGTGTAGATCCAGACTTCTACTGGGTTTCATTTTCCCTCTGCCTGAAGAGTATCCTTTAACACTTTCTCAGAGAAGTTCTGCTGGTTGTGAATTCTTTTGCTTTGTGGATGTTTAACAAATTCTTTATTTTGTCCTAAGCTTTGAAAGATATGTTTACTGAGTATAGAATTCTAGGTTGGTAGTTTTTTGTTTTTCAGTACTTAAATGACATTCTCTGTCACCTCTATGATTTCCGTATCATCTCTGCTGGAGGCTGCTCTAACTAAAGCAAAG
Organism: Mustela erminea; assembly: GCF_009829155.1. Taxonomy (NCBI): domain Eukaryota; kingdom Metazoa; phylum Chordata; class Mammalia; order Carnivora; family Mustelidae; genus Mustela; species Mustela erminea. Next base: position 46,553,059 of record NC_045615.1, on the reverse strand, counting down.
ATTGTTTTTAAAGGAATACAATATAATAAAGTGATTAAGAATGAAGGCTCCACCTAAGATTAAAAACCGCTTTACCACTTAGAGTGTTTTGACCATGGATGAGTTATTTAACCTCTGTGGCCTCAGGTTTTCCATATAGAAAATGTAGATGGTGTTAATACCTCCTTTCTAAGCATACCCTAATAATCCCAGAAGACAAGTGAAGCCCCTGCCATTAAAAACAACAACTACAACAACAATGCAGAAGTCAGATATTAAAGGCTTAGGAAGCAGAATTTGCATAACATTCTAGGAAAAAGGGCATCTGGATGGCTCAGTCTGTAGAGCATGCAGCTCTTGATCTTGGGATTGTGAGTTCAAACCCAACAGTGGGTGGAGAGATTACTTAAAAATTAAAGAAAATCTTTAAAATGTGCTAAGAAGAGATAGGAATATTTACCCAGAGGAGATAATCTCAGCTTTCTTTTGAAGGACAGTTTATGATTGACTAAAATTGTATCAATGAGAAGATAACAATGCTAACTTCACGAGGCCTTGGGTCATTTTGAAAGCAATCCACATAAACAGTGCTACCTTGGAATGGAACAATCCAACAACAGGGACAAACTTCATTGCTACATCAATTTCAATCTTCCATTTTAGCTTAAATAGACTAACTTAAGTTAGCATAACCTCAGCCTCATGGTAACATCATCTCAAGGGTTGACTAAAGGTCTTGTTGCTAAGCAAATGTAAGAAAGGAGTTTCATGGGATTCCTCCTCTCTTGGGGCTCAAAACGGGTCATGTTAATGTTGAAAGAAATCAAAATCATAGCATATTTTCTTATGAATAAGATACTAAGCATAGTCATCCTGTCAGGTTTGGAGAATAGGTATCCTTGTACAAGAAACAAGAGTCTCAAAATCTTTGATATTATTGTGGAATTGTCATGATGGTTACACAGCAACAGGGACTTACCGTTTACCTTCTTCACATATTCCTTTTACAGAGATAGACGATGTTGTGAGCAGATGCAGTTACTAGCATGGAGGTTTCTTTGTGAGAATAATTAAATAGTTATACTTGTCTTTCTCCCAGCCAGAACTTCCCTGCCCCTTTGCTTATTCTATCCATCCAACCCCAGGCAAGGATGTAAATCTTGAATTAGTCAACACCAAAATGATTTTCTATATGACTTTCTTTGCAGAATGTGTTACACCTTCCTTCTTAAATTCACACATACGCTCTTCCTTTCATCTGTCTACTCAAATCTTTACTCATCCTTGAACACTTTTGAAGTTTTCCTTCGCTATTCTAACCCACATGAATTCTCCTCACAGCTATAGCCCTTAATTAGAGAAGACTGGTATTTCTCATTCATTGCCTCCTCTTAGCCTCTTAGCTCAGCAATAAGCTGCTCAGGCCATAGCTGGGTACCTTGGTCTAGCTTCTTATAAGGTATGTAACAGATAGTAAATATTTAAGGAGAAGTGAAGGGATGTAGGTTCGGCAGTCCTTCTGTGAATGCTTCCGTTCAGGATTCATTGACAGTTTCAGCAATAAGTCCAGCCCTTCAGTTTCACATCTTTATCATATAAAATCTCCTTTAGTATTTCATTAATATGAGAAGGTCTTAAGAGTAGTATATGTCAGTGCTTTCTTTATATGTCCACAGTATTTGAACTCCGAGTGTTAAAAGACACACGCACACACAAAAGAGAGAGGGGTAGGTGTGAAGGGGAAAAGGAGGAACACAGGAAGACTAAATGCAAACTAGATAATTCTCCATAAATTTTAACGGACAACAAAAAAGAACTCTCGTGTCAAAAATTTTTTAATTGAGAATTTTTCATCTTTTTTTTTTATACAGATTTCTTCCTGAACGAGCCTTGGCGGCTATAAATCATTTACAGAACATTCAATTTGAAGCAGTGATTGGCCAGAAAACCAAAATGAAATGAATAATTGAGCTCCAGCCAAAGATGTATGCACCTCAACAATGTAAATCTAAGTTTAGAATCAATGCATCAAAGCTTAATTTCACATTTTTCAATTCTGTTAATATTAAAAACATTGGTTTGACATTAGCAGCGCTCAAATGAACGAGACTAATTACCTGTCTTTCTCAAGAAGATTAATGTAGCTCTAACAAATCCATTTTTCATCCCATGCCTCTTAAAAACTTCTGTGCTTACATACACATACTCTAAAAGCCACTCTTCTTAAGATATTTTATTTCTTTTCTTTCTGCTTCGAGGGGAACAAGGCTACCTCCCTGAGAGTAAATACAAAGCAAACTTAATTTACACAGGAAAGGCCTAAGACCTTGTCAACACGTACGCCTGTGAGCTGGCAGTTAGAGATGAAGTTTAAGAAGCCGGTAGTCCTCCAAAGGACAAAGAGGTTAGTTCTATGAAATTCAACATTTGGAAGCTTTCTCTAGCTTCTCCCACTGCATCAGCCCCAAACAGTGCAACAGTATTCTGTAGTTTCTTGCTTGATTCTGTCCTTTGTGTAGTTCTTATGTCCACCAGGAGTAGACACTCTGTACTTTCTGCCCTTTTCATAACCTCTTAAGATACTGTGCCATACAAAAGGTGACCCTCTCTTGAATCTCAGGATATCTGAAATTTTAACCCCATGATCATTGGTACCAGAGATGTTTAGAGAGTTTTGAGCTTCAAAGATAAAAACTAACAGAAAGGAGTTAGGCTGACTACCTAATACTAGACAGTGGATCTAAGAGATGAAAGAGTGGTCTCTTTTTTAAATAGAAAAAAAATGTGATTCCCACTACATCAAGAGTAATCTTATTTCAGGGTTTTTCTCATATATAATGGACTGCTTTTACATCAACTATCTGCCTGTTTTTATTAAAGACGACAGATTAAAAACCAATCATTAATAAAAATTTCTTAAAAACAAATGACAAGTATGTTGTGCTTTTAAAAAATAACCTCTTGGGTGCCTGGGTGGCTCAGTGGCTAAGCAACTGCCTTTGGCTCAGGTCATGATGCTAGAGTGCCGGGATCAAGTCCCACATCGGGCTCCCTGCTCACCAGGGAGTCTCCTTCTCCCACTGACCTCTCTCCTCTCATGCTCTCATTCTCTCTCTCTCAAATAAATAAGTCAAATCTTTTTAAAAATAAATAAATAAATAAATAAATAATAACCTCTTGTGGTTATTAAATAGAGATTTGATTTTTAATCTCTCAGTCTCAATGAATCTCCTTCAGAAAGCAAGGATCTGGAAGGTGACAGCTAGAACCTGCAGATACTAAGGGGTCCTGGGGTTCTCTCAGCTTTGGCTTCTTTGACAGCAGGAGTGTTGGTTTATCAGATGACTTACTGAATCCTTTCTGTGTGTGGCACTGAGTGAAGTATTATTGTTTGAGATTTTTTTTCCTAGCTACTTTGGCAATAATTTTTATTCATTTGTTTTAGTTTTTAAATTACTTTTTAAAGATTTTATTTGTCAGAAAGAGCACAAGCAGGGGGAGAGGCAGGCAGAGGGAGAAGCAGACTCCTTAACTAGCAAGGAGCCCAATGCAGGACTCGATCCCAGGACCCTGGGATCATGACCTGAGCTGAAGGCAAACGGTTAGCTGAGCCATCCACGTGACCCCATGATGACATTTTAATTCCTTGTTTTAAAACTAAGAACTGTAGGGACGCTTAGGTGGCTCTGTTCGTTGAGTGTCTGCCTTTAGCTTGGGTCATGATTCCACGGTCCTGAAATTGAGTCCCATGTCAGCTCCCTGCTCAGCAGGGAGTCTGCTTCTCCCTCTGCCTCACTCTCTGTGCTCTCTCTCTCTCACTCTCTGACAAATGAATAAATAAAATATTTTTTAAAAAAATTAAACTAAGAACTGTATAAGTGAAGCTTAAAATGTGTTATTTTAAAAAGTATGATTACAAAATTTCAAAAGAGAAATATGTAAAGTAGAAAATATAAGCCTACCCCCCACACACAATCCCATTCCTCAGAGGTCAGGCTATTAATGCACAACCTTCTGGTCATTTTTAAATGCATATACAGGCATATATATGATAAATATATTACATTATTTTATTATGTGTTATTGCATGTGTTATATAATAGGTTGATAACATGCATTATATTCTGTAACGTGTTTTTTTAACTTACCAATGTATCACAAACAGCCTTTTCTTTCAGGAGAGTTTAACCTCATCCTTTTTCTTGGGCTTATGGTACTAAATGATATTATAATAAACAATCCCTTTGTAACAAACATTTTTAACGTTTCTAATTTCTTATTGCTCAACAAATCCAAGAAGATTGAAATAATGCCATGCACATTTTCCAACCATAACAATAGGAAACTAGAAATCAGTCACAGGAAAAATCTGGAAAGAATACATATATATGGAAGCTAAGTAACATGGTACTAAACAATGAATGGATCACCCAAGAAATCAAAGAGGAAATAAAAAAAAATACTCATGGAGACAGGGGGACCTGGGCGACTCACTCAGTTGAGCTTCCAGTTCTTGATTTTGGCTCAGGTCATGATCTTGGGATCGTGAGATAAAGCCCCATGTCAGGCTCTGCACTCAGCATGGAGTCTGCTTGAGATTCTCTCTCCCTCTGCCCCTCCCCACCAACTCTCATATTCTCTCTCTCAAATAAATAAATAAAATCTTTGAAAAAAAAATAGGTGGAGACAAATGAAAAGGAAATTACAATGGTCCAAAATCTTTGGATGCAGCAAAAGATGTTTGAAGAGGGAAGATTACAGGGGTACAGACCTACCTCAAAAAGCAAGAAAAACTTCAAACAACCCAATCTTACACCCAAAGGAACTAGAAAAAACAAAAGCCAGTAGAAGAAAGGAAATAACAAAGATTAGAGCAGAAATAAATGAAATAGAGACCCCCCCCCAAAAAAAATCAAAACAAAACAAAAACCCGAATAGGGCAAGGAAACTAAGAGCTAGTTCTTTGAAAAGATCAAGAAAACTGATAAACATTTAGCCAGACTCATGAAGTGTGTGTGTGTGGGGGGGTGGGCATCAAATAAAATCAGAAATGAAAGAGGAGAAATAGCAACCAACACCACAGAAATACAAAGGATTATAAGAGAGTATTCTGAAAAGTATATACCAACAAATTGGACATCCTTAAAGTAATGGAAAAATTCCTAAAAATATATGACTTTCCAAACCTGAATCAGGAAGTAGTAGAAAATGTAAACAAACTGGTTACAGTTTGTTCAAATGAAACTGAATCAGTGAGCAAAGACTCCTAACAACAACAAACTCCCAACAACAAAAGTCCAGGACCAGATGGACTCACAGGTGAAACTATCAAATATTTAAAGAAGAGTTAATATCTATTCTTCTCAAATTATTCCAAAAAAAACAGAAGAGGAATAAAAGCTTCCAAATTTATTCTATAGAGCCAGGATTGCCCTGATACCAAAACCAAATAAAGACACTACAAAAAAAAAAAAAAAAGGAAGAGGAAAAAAGAAAGAAAACTACAGCCCAATATCTCTGATGAACATAGATGCAAAAATCCTCAACAAAATATTAGCAAACTAAAAATAACAATACATTTTTAAAAATCAGCATGATCAAGTAGGATATATTCTCAGGATTCGGAGGGTGTTTCAATATTCACCAATCAATGTAATACATCTCATTAACAAGAGAAAGGATAAAAAAATCTATGATCATTTCAATAGATGCAGAAAAAGCATTTGACTAGATTCAACATGTATTCAAGATAAAAAAAAAAAAACTCTCAATAAAATGGGGCTAGAGGGAATATACCTCAACATAATAAATGTATATTTTAAAAAACCTATAGCTAACATTATGATCAATGGTGAAAAACTGAGAGCCTTACTTCTAAGATCAGGAAAAAAACAAGGATGTCCGCTCTCACCATTTTTATTCAAAATAATACTAAAAGTCATACGTGCAGCAGTCAAGCAAGAAAAAGGAAATAAGTGTATCCCAATTAGTAAGGAAGAAGTTAAACTGTCACTATTTGCAGATGACATACTATTTATAGAGAAGTTTAAAGACTCCATCAAGAAACTACTAGAACTGGGGCACCTGGGTGGCTCAGTAGGTTAAAGCCTCTGCCTTCTGCTCGGATCATGATCCCAGGGTCCTGGCATCAAGCCCCGCATTGGGCTCTCAGCTCAGCGGGAAGCCTGCTTCCCTTCCTCTCTCTCTGCCTGGCTCTCTGCCTACCTGTGATCTCTGTCTGCCAAATAAATAAATAAATAAAAATCTTTAAAAAAAAAAAAAGAAACTACTAGAACTGAAAAAAAATTCAGTAAAGTCACAGAATATAAAATTAATATACAGAAATCTCTGGCATTTCTATGCACTAAAAATGAAATAGCAGAAAGAGAAATTAAGAAAGCAATTAAGAAATTAATTAATAATAATTAATAAATTAAGAAAGCAATCTTATTTACAGTGGTACCAGAAGAATAAAACACCTAAAAAGAAATTTAAGCAAGAGGTGAAAGACCTACGCTTTGAAAACTATAAAGCTTTGATGAAAGAAATTGAAGATGACCCAAACAAATGGAAGGATATTCCATGCTCATGGATTGAAAGAACAAATATTGTTTAAATGTCTATACTACCCAAAGCAATCTTCAGATTTAATCTTCAGACCTTCAAATTTTATCAAAATACCAACAGCATTTTTCATAAAACTAGAACAAATAATCCTAAAATGTGTACGGAACCACAGAAGACCTAAATAGCCAAAGCAATCTTGAATAAGAAGAACAAAGCTGGAGGCAACACAATCCCAGGTTTCAAAATATGTTACAAAGCTGTAGTAATCAAAATCAGTATGGTATTAGCACAAAAATAAATGCACAGGTCAGTAGAACACAATAAAGAGCTCAGAAATAAACCCAAACTTATGTGTCAATTAATCTACAACAAAGGAGGCAAGAATATGCAATGGGAAAAGATAGTCTCTTCAACAAAAGGTGTTGTGCTCGCTTCAGCAGCACATATACTAAAACAGAAGGTGTTTGGAAAACTGGATAAGCGCCATGCAAAAGAATGAAATTGGACCATTTTCATAGACTATACACAAAAATAAATTCAAAATGGATTAAAGATCTGAAACCATAAAACTCCTAGAAGGAAACATAGGCAATAATCTCTTTGACATTGGACATAGAAATATTTTTCTATGCACATCTCCTGAGGCAAGGGAAACAAAGGCAAAATTAAACTACAGTAAAATAAAAACTTTTTGTACAGTGAAGGAAATCGTCAACAAAACAAAAAGGCAACTTACCAACCGAGAGCAGATATTGGCAAATGATACATCCAATAAGGGGTTAATACCTGAAACATATAAAGAACTAATATAACTTGGCACCAAAAAACCACAAATAATCCAATGAAAAAATGGGCAAAAAAAGTAATACATTTTTCCAAAGAAGACATGCAGATCACCAACAAATGCATGAAAAGATGCTCAACCTCACTTAGGAGGGGAATGCAAATAAAAGCCACAGTGAGCTCTCACCTCACACCTGTCAGAGACAAGAAACAACAGGTGTCGGTGAGGCTGTGGAGAAAGGAACCCCTGTGCACTGTTGGTGGGAATGTAAACTGGTGCAGCCACTGTGAAAAATAGCATGGAGTTTCCTCATAAAATTAAAAACAGAAATACCATATGACACAGTAATCCCACTACTCTGTATTTATCCAAAGAAAATACGATTTCAATACTAAAAATGCTAATTTAAAAAGACATAGGCACCCCTATGTTTCCTGCAACATTCTTTATACTAGTCAAGATATGGAGGCATCCCAAGTGTCCATTGATAGATGAATGGTTAAAGAAGCCATGGTGTGATATATATAGATATATAGATAGATAGGTAGATATTTATTTAATTATATTTATTTAAAAACATATATGTATATTATATATATTTCATATATATAAATATATATGGAATACATATATTTATTTATGGATTTATAAATCCATATGGATTTATGGAATACTACTCAGCCAGAAAAAAAGAAATCTTGCTATTTGCAACAACATGGATGGATCTGAGGGCATTATGCTGAGTGAAATAATAAATCAGTCAGAGAGAGACAAATACCATATGATTTCAGTTATATGTGGAATTTAAGAACCAAAACAAATGAATAAAAAGAAAAAGAGACAAACCAAAAAACCCGAAACTCTTAAATATAGAGTTCGTGAGATATATATTTTGAATTTGTGATCCTTAAATATAGAGATCACAAGTAGGCAGAGATGCGGGGCTCTGAGACCATGACCTGAGCTGAAGGCAGAGGCTTAACCCACTGAGCCACCCAGTGCCCCAACAAATGATATTTTTCTTAAATTTTTTTTTATTTAAAAATTCTGGAAAGATATACACTGAAATACTTCCAGTGGATGGTAGGATTAGAGATGATTTTTTATTTTTTTCTATTGTCATCTTTATTTTCAAAGTCTTTCCAGACTTTTATTTGTCTGGGTTAGGACTTCTTTTCCTCTTTCCTTTTGACAATTAACATTTAAAATATAAAATTCTCATAAGAAAAGTTTTTTCATTTCAGATCCGGAGTGCTCTGTGATTAGAAATTGTGCCAGAAGGGGCACCTGGGTGGCTCAGTCAGTTAACCATCCAACTCTTGATTTCAGCTCAGGTCATAATTTCGGGGTCGCAAGACTAAGTCCCATGATGAGTACCACAGGGCACCTCATGAGTGTGGAGCCTGTCTAAGATTGTCTCTTTCCCTCACCCCCTGCCCTCACCCTGCCTCTAAATACATACATGGGGGAATTAGAAAAAGAAATTATATTAAGAAAATATTATCCAGGAGTTAAAGACCTTTGTATATTTTTCTTAGCTTTTGATTATATAGATTTATAAAATATACATTAAAATAGTATAATGAATCTCTTTTCCCATCAGGCAGCCTCTCCAAGTTCTCAGCTCTTGACCAATTTGTTTGATCTGTATTTCCACCCACTTTTACCTCTTCTCTTATTTTTTTTGAAGATTTTATTTTATTTATATGACAGAGAGATAGTGAGAGCAGGAACATAAGAATGGGCAGTGGGAAAGGGAGAAGCAAGCTTCCCAGTAAGCAGGGCAATGTGGGGCTCGATCCCAGGACCCCAGAATCATGACCTGAGCCAAAGGCAGACACTTAACAACTGAGCCACCCAGGCGCCCGATTATTTTTTGAATATATGATTTTATTTTATTTTTTTTTTTAAAGATGTCAAGGAGACTTTCTTTCTTTTTTTTTTTTTTTTAAGATTTTATTTATTTATTCGACAGAGAGAGAGATCACAAGTAGGCAGAGAGAGAGAGAGGAGGAAGCAGGCTCCCTGCTGAGCAGAGAGCCCGATGTGGGACTCGATCCCAGGACCCTGAGATTATGACCTGAGCCAAAGGCAGCGGCTTAACCCACTGAGCCACCCAGGCGCCCTGAATATATGATTTTAAAAACCACCTAACACTGGGGCATCTCAGTGGCTAAGTCGGTTAAGTATCCACCTTCAGCTCAGGTCATGATCCCAGCATCCCAGGATCGAGTCCTGCATGGGGCTCCTAGCCTAGCGGGGAGTCTGCTTCTCCCTCTGCCTGCTGCTCCCCCTGCTTGTGCTCCCTCTCTCTGACAAATAAGTAAATAAATCTTAAAAAAAAAAAAAAAAAAAAAGTGAGGATCCAAGGGGAACCTGGCTACTCAATTGGAAGAACATGCAACTCTTGATCTCAGGGTTGTGACTTTGAGCCCCACGTTGAGTGTAGAGATTACTTAAAATCAAATTGATATTGAAGCCCACCAATTTATGTTTCCAGAGTTAGGACAAAACAAATATCCCATTAAAGCACTAAAACTGGATAATATATAGAGAGATTGCCTCAACATGATAACTTTAGATTTTCACCATTATCAATATTTGCCCCAAGACTACAGAAGACTACAAACAACCTAGATGGTAAACACGTTTTAGAGAAAAATTCTTAAATCAAAAAACTGTATGTTATCAGCTATATCTTATTAAAACTCAATTCTGACATTTTAAATTTTTTATTCAAGTATAATTAATGTACAGTGTTATATGAGTTTCAGGTGTACAATGTAATGATTCAACAATTCTATATATTATTCAATGCTCATCATAGTAAGTGTGCTCTTAAACCACTTCTACTCCACCCACACCCTTTCTCCCCTCTAGCAACCACCAGGTTGTTTTCTATGTAGTTTGAATGTTTTATTTTATTTTTTAAGATTATATTTTTAAGTAATCTCTACACCCAACGTGGGACCAGAACTCATAACCCCAAGAACAAGAGTCACACACTCTGCTGACTGAGCCCATATAGTTTGAACATTTTAATATCAGTGAGATAACTGGCAAAATTTGAATAAGTTTCCCAGTTTTAATCATTGTACTATGGTTTATGTAAGATAATAACATTTGGAGAAACTGGTTGAAGGTTATACTTGTACTATGTTTACTGCAATTATGTAAATCTGAAATTATTTCAAAATGAGTGCTGGTTTCTCTATAAGTAATTGACATCTGAGTAAAACTTGGATTTTCTCTTTTAAAATTTCAAGCTTGATGGGTTAGAGATCAAGAAATGTACACTGTGAGAAGGTCAGGCTAAAAGGATGATGGTCTTGGTCATTCTACATTCGAGTAAGCATCAGGGAGCTTGCTGAGCTCTTCCTGCCCAGAGACCCAGCCACCTTTCTGATGTGTAAAGGAGGGCCAAGTGCCAATAGTAAACAGAGACACCCACAAAGTCCTTAATCTTTGACTTTTTATATAAAATAGAATTTTTTCAGGGTGCCTAGAATCTGCCTTCAGCTCAGGTCAGGATCTCCGGGTCTTGGGATTGAGCCCCAGTGTGGAGCTCCCTGCTCAGTGGAGAGTCTGCTTCTCCCTCTCCCTCTGCCCCTTCTTCCTCATGCCCACTCCCCTCAAATAAAGAAATAAAATCCTTTAAATGAACAAACAAAAATGGAATTTGCATCTGCAAAAAGACAAACTAGGGTGCCTGGGTGACTCAGTCATTAAGCATCTGCCTTTGGCTCAGCATGATCCCAGGAATTGAGTCCCACATCAGGCTCCCTGCTCCACATGGGGTCTGCTTTTCTCTCTGCCCCTCCTCCTACTTGTTCTCTCTCTCTCTTTCTCTCTCTCTCATTCTCTCTCAAATAATAAATAAAATCTTTTTTAAAAAAATGAACTAAATATGAAACTTAGAGCCACCCAGAACACAGGACAAAGGGGATTTAGAGTCACTTATCATTAGCATAAAGGAAAATATACAAGTTAAATAAACTTTATTTGTTTTCTTAATAATTGCACATTATTACATTTTTATGAATTTCTTCTCCATGCTTTCTTCCTGTGTCTGCATGAGCTTATCACAAGGTCTCCTTATGTTTGATAAATTTGAGCTAATGCCTGACCCCTTTCTTGTGCAATTCATACCATCTTTGAGCCTGATATTTAAAACTATGAGTAGCTATTAATTTCATAGTAGTTATTGTCCTAACTAAGGAAGCACAAGTCTTATCTTAAAGATAAAGCCCTAGGCGGTAGAGCCAGGTACAAAAGAAAACTGAGCTAAGTTGATATAACATAAGGCAAATAGATGGTCTAAGAAAAATTCTAAGCGACCATTTCACTTAAATGGTGCCCAAGATGCAATTTTGGTCAACCAGATGATTTTCTATCATATAGACACTACCTTAATGTAAGTTCCTTTTCTAGCTTTCTAGTCATGCCAGTATGTTGAGGACAAGATGAGCTTTATGGAAATGAAATCTGTGGAGCTGCTGCAGGCCCTGTGCTCGGGAGGGCCCCACAATTGCTTTCATACTCTGCTGTCACCATCTTGAAATTCATAGTAATTTTAAAACAGGAGATCCCCCGTTTTCATTTCGTGCAGGGCCCTGCAATTTGTGGGTCCGCTCGTGGCTGAAGGCCCCTCCAACTACCAACCAGCTGTCATCCAGGACAAGATTTTATGGACGTCATGGCTTTCAGTGGCTAAAGCCCAGCGCTAGCCCCTGTCCCAACAAATTGAAAAGTAAGATTCCAGCCTTAAGACTATTATCATTTATCTAAAAGGTACTCGGTGAATGTTAATTTCCATCCCTTTCCCTCACTCCTTCACATTTTTCCTTTCCCCTTTCCCTCTTCGTTGCTTTATTCTCCTTTTCTCCTTCCATTTCTTCCCCTTCTGATTCACCCACCACCTTACCAATTCTTCCTCCTTCATCCTGTCTTCTGACTTCCATTTCTGATGCTTCACATTCCCACCCCTCTCTCTCCCTTTCCTTTCTCGTGAATCCTCTCCCACCCCCACACCCCGTTCAGGGTGAGATCCTCAAGAGCTGGTACCCTGAGAGCCAGCATGGCCAGAGACAATCAGACTTAGCATTTCCGCTAATGCCAGCTCTGCACTCCTCACATGACTGTGCTCTCAGGTCCTTTCGACCCTGCAGAGATGGAGTCAACTACTATCCCTTGACTTTTCCAACACACATTTAAAATTTGTATCTCCGGCTTTCTAATTTTTCCAGACTGAATGCCAGGAAAATCCACCCTTCAGTTAAAAGATGTGTTGGAAAACAAGTTGCTCTTCGAAATGACCTAAAGAGGAATCTGAGGGAGACAAGGTAGACCAGACACCTGGAGGCTCCTGGAATCTTGGAATTCTGGGTAAGCCAGTCTGACTATAGTCACTCTTGTCAGCAAGGAAACTGTTAATGTGTTTTATTCACTCTTACGTAACCTGTCACCAGATGGGGTTAAGATCAGTCTGTACGTGCTTCACAGAAGGAGCTGCCTTCTTTTTTCAAAACCTTGCTAAATATGAGAAAGGTAAGCATTATACATTTTGGCTGGCAGAGCTTAAACAAACATATCTGGGAGTGGTGCCAACACAAATGGAAGAAGTTGCTCTTGATTTGCCAGGACCTCTGCCAAGTGAAGCTCTGATGATTTTGGCCTGAAGGACTTTGTGCAGTTTCATTAAAGAAAATGCATTATTTGAACTGAAACATGACCCAAGATTGCACAGAGGAATATCTTAGTTCAGTCAAGGTAAGAGATGCACTAATCTTCAGTAGGTTCTAGAAAAGAAGTCAAAATTCTTACTCTTACTGAGGGTGCAAAGTGTAAAGAGCTCCTTCAATATTGCTTGCTTTTTTAATTAAAGGACTGTGCTTTTCTTTTTTTTTTTTTAAGTATTTATTTATTTAAGAGAGAGAGAGAAATAGAAAAAGTGGGAAGAGGGGCAGAGCGAGAAAGACAAGGAGACTCCCTGCTGAGCAGGGAGCTCAACATGGGGCTTGATCCCAGAACCCTGAGATCATGACCTGAGCCAAAGTCAGACACTTAACCAACTGAGCCATACAGAAGCCTCAGGACTGTGGTTTTCTAGAGGCAGAGGCATTGTGATAGTAGAAAGAGGGGGAAAATATTATTTTTGTGGTTCAGTGACCAAAAGTATTTTTTCAAGTCAATAAAGGTGTATGAGTACTCTGCAGTAACACAAGATGTTGTAACAAATAAACTCCACATTTCCAGTGGTTAATTAATACCATGAAAATGTGTTTCTTGCTCTTATAAAGGACCCAGGCAGGTATGCCTGGTCAGAGGGCAGTTTTCGGTTGTTTCAGGGTACAATTCCCTTCCTTCTTGAAGTTTGTCTGTTTTCCAAGATCTCAGGGCTTTCTAAATCAGATAGAATAACAGAGAACTGGAGAAGCCTCATCCACTTCTAAAAATCCTGTAGCCCATCCAAATGAATATCTATCAACAGATGAGTGATTAAACCAAATGTGATAGATGCACACAATGGAATATTCCACCTTTAAAGGGAAGGAAATTCTGACACATACTATAACATGTCTTTGAAGACATCATATTAAGTGAAGTAAGCCAGAGGAAAAAGGACAGATATTATAATTCCAGTTATATGAGGTGCCTAGACTAGTCAATTATGGGTAGACAGGGGCACCTGGGTGGCTCGGTCCATTGAGCATCCAACTCTTGGTTTCACCTCAGGTCATGATCTCAGTGTCCCGGGATTGATGCCCACAACAAGCTCTTCACTCAGTGGAATCTGCTTCAGAGTCTCTCTCCCTGTCTCTCTCTGCAATAAATCAAATCTTTAAAAAACAAAACAAAACAAAAAACCAAATGTGTGTAGACAGAGAGTAGAACAGTGGTGGCCAGGAACTGGTGGGAGGAAGGAATGAGGAGTTATGGCTTAAAACATACGGAGTTTCAACATCAGTCATCACCAGGGAAATGCAAATAAACAATGAGATATCACCTTATACCTGTCAGAATGTTTAAAATTAAAAAACACGGGACACCTGGGTGGCTCAGTGGGTTAAGCCTCTGCCTTCGGCTCAGATCATGATCTCAGGGTCCTGGGATTAAGCCCAGCATCAGGCTCTCTGCTCAGCAGGGGGCCTGCTCACCCCCCCGACTTGTGATCTCTTTCTCTGTCAAATAAATAAATAAAATCTTAAAAAAAATTTTAATTTACTTAAATAGCACAAGAAACAATAACTTTTGGCAAGGATGTTGAGAAAAAGGAACCCTCGCACACCGTTGGTGGGAATGCAAAGTGGTACAGCCACTCTGGAGCACAGTATAGAGCTTCCTCAAAAAGTTAAAAATAGAACTACCCTAAAATTCAGTTATCACACTCCCAGGTATTTACCCCAAAAATATAAAAACACTAATTCAAAGGGGTATATGCCCCCTATGTGTATTGTCGCATTATTTATAATAGCCAAATTATGAAAGCAACCCATGTGTCCATCAACAGATGAATGGATAAAGGTGTGGTATAGGGGCCCTAGATGGCTCATTAGTTGGGCATTGGACTCTTGGTTTGGGCTTAGGGTTGTGGGATTGAGCCCCCCTTTGGGCTCCATACTGAGCGCCAAGTCTGTTTGAGATTCTCTCTCTCTCTCTCCCTTTCCCACTGCTCCTCCCACCCTCTGCCCTCCAACTCACATGCATGCTGTCTCTTTCTCTCTTTCTCTCTCTAAAATAAAAATAAATAAATCTCTTCTGAAAAGGGAGGCGTGCCTGGGTGGCTCAGTTGGTTAAGTGTCAGACTCTTGATTTCGGCTCAGCTCATAATTTCAGGGTCATGAGATCGGGCCCCATTTGGGGCTCTGCACTGGGTGTGGAGCTTGCTTAAGATTCTCTTTCCCTCTCACTCTGCCCCTTCCCCCATCTCATGCTCACTCTCTCTCTCTCAAAAAAGAAGAAGAAGAAGAAGAGATGATATATAGATATACAATGGAATATTCCTCATCCATAAGAAAGAATGAAATCTTGCCTCTGGCAAAGATGCAGATGGAGCTAGAGAGTATAATGCTAAGCGAAATAAGTCCAAGAAAGACAAATATCATATGATCTCATTCATACGTGGAAGTTAAGAAACAAAACAAATGGGGGCGCCTGGGTGGCTCAGTGAGTTAAAGCCTTTGTCTTCAGCTCAGGTCAGGAACCCGGAGTCCTGGGATCGAGGCCCGCATTGGGCTCTCTACTCAGCAGGGAGCCTGCTTCCTCCTCTCCCTCTGCCTGCCTCTCTGTCTACTTGTGATCTCTGTCTGTCAAATAAATAAATCTTAAAAAAAAAAAAATGAAAGAAAGAAAAATGAATGAAGGGGGAAAAGAGAGAGAGAGAGAGAGAGAAACCAAGAAACTGACTACAGACAACAAATTGATGGTTACCGGGGAAGTAGTGTGGGGGGTGCTGGATAAAATAGGTAATGGGGATCAAAGAACACATTTATCATGATGAGCACTGAAAATGTAAAGAATTGTTAAATCAGTATATTGTATACCTGAAATTAATATAACCCTGTGTTAGGTGTACTAGAATTAAAATTAAATTTTTTTAAAAGCTTAAAAATAATAAATATATATAAAATATAAATATATATATATATATATAAACTGAATAGAGCTTTAGTTTGGGATGATGAAAAAGGTCTAGAGATGGTGATGATAATTGTACAACAATGTGAATGTACTAACCAACGCTGGACTGTAGCTGAACCATTTAAAAATGGTTAAAACAGTAAATTTTATATTATGTATATTTTATCACAATAATACTAATACTAAAGCCTTCAACCAGGAACTAATTTAGAAAGCCTGGGGACAAAGAGCCCCTGGCTGGATAGTGAGTGAGACAGCATGCTGTTAGAGGAAGCCCAACGTTTGGATGGACAGCTAGCCTTTTCTGCCGTCACCAGGAAGGGAAAGGGGCAAAGCAATCAAGTATTCTTTTCAAAAATGATCCCTGCCTGATCCTCACTCATCCCAATTCAAATACGATGTTTTCTGGGTCATGATTTAATCTCAATGTGAATAGTTTGTTCTCACCTTTTAAAATATTGCCTACGTAGCTAATATTTATCGAGCCCTTACCATGCTCCGGCCAGTGCTCGAAATGGCCTGCACATATTAAATTATTTAACCAGGGGCTCCTGGGTGGCTCAGTGAGTTAAGCCTCTGCCTTCAGCTCAGGTCATGGTCCCAGGGTCCTGGGATCAAGTTCCTCATCGGGCTCTCAGCTCGGCAGGGAGCCTGCTTACCCTGCCTCTCTCTGTCAGCCTCTCTGCCTACTTGTGATCTCTCTCTCTCTCTCTGTGTCAAATAAATAGAATCGTTTTTAAAAATAAAATAAGTAAATAAATTATTTAACCATAGTAAAACCTTTATGAGGTAGATACTCTTGTTATTCTTAAAGTACAGGAGCTGAGAGGCACCTGGGTGGCTCAGTCGGTTTAGCGTTCAACTCTTGATTTCGGCTCAGTTCGTGATCTCAGGGTCATGAGATCGAGCCCCACATCGGGATCAACACTCTGCACAGAGTCTGCTGGACATTCTCTCACTCCTCCTTCCTCTGCTCCTCCCTTGACTTGGGCTCTAAATAAATAAGTAAATAAATGAAATCTGCAAAAAGTAAAATAAAATACAGGACCTGAGGCACAGAGAGATTCTGTAGGCAGGCCAGGATGCACAGCTACTGAATAGCATAGACAGGACCAGACCCACTGTCCGGTAGATCCTGTATTCTTGACCACTATATAGTACTACCTTCTGGAAGCTGTGGTATATTGATTGTTCAGTGCTATATATGGCTAAGCCAGTAGTTCAGCTTCTCCTAATACTGGCTTACCCAATAGAGAAGGTTTAATTTCTCGTATTTGAAAAGTAGTCTAAGGTGTTGGATGGTCCAGGAGAAGCCAGCTCTGCTCTACAATGTCATTTAGGGACCCAGACTCTTTCTTTTGCCCCACCTTCCCTGAAGGTGTATCCCTTGTGCTCCAGCATGTCCTGGTTCTAGACCAAAGGAAATGGGAAAGAGGAAGAGAAAGGAAAGCAGCTTCCTTCTAAGTATATGGTCTGGAAGTCACAAGTGCCACTTCATTCCTATGGTTCAGCCATAATTTAGTTGTATTGTTACACGTAGCTATAAGGGGAGCTGAGAATTTAGTGTCTACCTAGGCAATCATGGACACATTTGGAACTTAGGGGAGGTTTGCTTATTAGCAATCTCTGCCATGCATGGTCATCACGTAAAAATCCTATGCTTAATCATCAGAGCTTAGGTAGTAACCAGGTACCAGAGATAGAGACTTACTAAGAACAGTCTGTATTGAAAGCAAGGTGGAAAAACTCTAGGTCATAGAGAGTAAGGTGAAAAACAGTCTGTAGAAGAAGGTAGGACAGACTGGTGCTGGGATGAATCCTGATATTGGATTCCAAAAGACTCAGGTGGCTTGGTGAGTTAAAGCCTCTGCCTTTAGCTCAGGTCATGATCCCAGGGTCCAGGTATCGAGCCCCACATCGGGCTCTCTGCTCAGCAGGGAGCCTGCTCTCTCCTCTCTATCTCTCTCTGCCTGCCGCTCTGTCTACTTGTGATCTCTATCTGTCAAATAAATAAATAAAATCTCAAAAAAAAATACAAGACTGATTCTGCTCAAGGTTGTTGACCCTGACAGCCAGCTCTTTCCCAGCAAAATAGTTTTTTTTAGAAATAGCAAAGGAATTGCCAGTCAAGATATTCAAGCTATGGCAAACCATAAGCAAGTCTGGAGATGAAGGGACAGAAACCTTTATAGAGAAAAGGAGGAAACTGGGAGGGACTGCTTTGAATTAAAGTCTTTTGGAGGAAAGCAAGAGATCAGGGTATTATGGTTTCTCATTGGCTGGGTTGTGGTTTTTTGGGGTTTTTTTTATTGATTGAGGTTGTTGCCAGGCAAGGAGGTAAGGTATGTCTCTTTCTGTTGGGTCTACAATTGATGACAAGTGATAGGGTGTAGGAGGTTCCCCTCTGGCCTCCTTACTCCATTTTAAATGAGGTTTCTTGGGACGCCTGGGTGGCTCAGTTGGTTAAGCAGCTGCCTTCGGCTCAGGTCATGATCCCAGCGTCCTGGGATCGAGTCCCACATTGGGCTCCTTGCTCGTCAGGGAGCCTGCTTCTCCCTCTGCCTCTGCCTGCCATTCTGTCTGCCTGTGCTCGCTCTCTCTCTCTCTCTCTCTCTGATAAATAAATTAAAAAAATCTAAAAAAAAAAAAAATGAGGTTTCTTTTATTCAGTTTCACATTTCCCCTTTTTGATCCAGATTTTCTCCAAAGTAGCACTGGTCAAGAGTTTGGTTTTCTGCACTTAGTAGTTTTTGTACTTTGGTGTCAGGAAGGACCTATTCCGATTGTTATGTCCCACATCAGAGGGCAAGTGCATAACAGTTGGAAACCATTTAAGAACATAATTGGTCTCCAGGGAGGTTAGGATACCAACCTGGCAGGGGAGATACCATGATCATGTAGGCTGTTTTCCGAGCGTGAGGCTCATCCTTGGTATTCCAGATGGGCTGACCCCTGAGATGTCCCCAAATGCGGGAAACTCAACTGCATAATTTGTGGTAGTGCAGGACTTGTTTGCACTCACCCCTGGGCAAACAAACACACACACACAGCCCCAAAACAAAACAAAACAAAACAAAACAAAACAAAAAAACAAGGTTAGTTAGGAGAGAGAACTCTCAGCTAGTTCTTATCCGAAGTCTATATCTTGTCAAGGTCATAAATGTCAGAGAGCATATCAAAGCACTGAACTGGTGTCACCCTATAGAATTTATTTCTACAAAGATTTGCCAAGCAGCAGGCACAAGACTTAAAAATAATTATGCAAAGCAGAATCAAAAGTAACATGACAAATCTAGTTTTTATGATGTTTCTAAACCAGGAGCCCAAACCTGAAGGTAACGCGCTAAGTAGGTCGAAAGATTGAGGCGGAGTGGGGGGGGTGTCAATAGGTGAAATTTGTTATAACCAACGGGCTTGTTCTCTGATCTCGTGTAATTGAATTTCTATGCCTTCAGAGGCATTTATCCATGTGCAACAGGTGGATTTGTAATCGTACAAATGCCCCCTTGTTCAGCAGTTAGGTAATCAAGGGCTCTGGGATTGTCAAAAAGTACTTTGGTCAAGTCAGGTGATTGTGGTTCAGCTGCTACTGCTCTAGCTGTGGAATCATTTAGCTATCTTAGGTTAGGGAGAGATTTCTGAGGATTCATTGGCATGTCCTCTGATTCAGAGCAGAAAGGCTTATTTTGAAAGGATATTAGAAAGGAAGTTTTCATTTTGGAAAATGCTTCTTTTCCAAAGAAATGTAGCTGAGGCATCGTTCAAGCCTCCGCCCAAATGTCATATCATCACAGTGTCCTTCCATGAGCACCCCATCTACACCAGCCTCTTCATCCTGCTGGTCTTCACTCTGTCTTATTTTTTTCCTAGCACCTCCTCCTGTCTGACCCTGGTTACTATTTATTTGCTTACTCATTTAGTGGCTGTCTCCCTTCCATGAGAATACAAGCTCCAAGAGAGCTAGCACCTTACCAGTCTTACTTACTACTGCATCCCAGTGGCTTGATACAGCGGCTGCTCTTTATGTGTTGTTAAATATTTCTTAAATTAATGAATGTGTGAGGGGCGTCGGGCTGGCTCGGTCGGTGGTGGAGCTTGTGACTCTTGATCTTGGGGTTATGAGTTCAAACCCCACATTCGGTGTAAAGATTACTTAAAATAAATAAAGGAATGAATGAGCCTGGAAAAAAAAAATAAAGGTACAGGATAGTTTCGTGAAGAGGTGTATCCATTAAGGCAATAGTAACCACTGTAACAGATAAATCCACATATCCCAGTGGCTTATAGAATAGTTTATTCACCATTTAAATGAAATCCATTCAGGAGAGCAAGCTATTTTGTGTGTGTGTTTCTGGTCTCCTACTGGGCTTTCCTGTCCTCCACATTTGGTCAGCAGAGGGAATAAGAGGCTGGTGAATCACCAGTGAAAGCTTTTGTAGGCTAGAGGTGACATACATTACCTCCTCTTGTTTTATTTTGGCTGGCTCTCAATTATATGGTTGCTTCATTCAAAATCTGTAAGTTTGAAGCCAGTTCATAATGTCTGAGTTGAGCGGCAACTGACAGGCTCAGTTGGTGAGCATGTGATTCTTGCTCGCGAGGCCATGAGTTCAAGTTACACCATGAGTTGGGCATAAAACTTACTTTAAAATTTTTTTTTCCATCATCACTTGCTTTTTTAGTTTTTTAAAAGATTTTATTTGTTTATTTGCCAGAGAGGGAGAGAGACAGTACAAGCAGGGGGAGCAGCAAGGCAGAGCCCCCTGCTCAGCAGGGAGTCTAATGCAGGACTAGATCCTAAATTCCTGAGATCACAATCTGAGCCCAAGATC
Source organism: Mustela erminea (assembly GCF_009829155.1). Taxonomy (NCBI): domain Eukaryota; kingdom Metazoa; phylum Chordata; class Mammalia; order Carnivora; family Mustelidae; genus Mustela; species Mustela erminea. The sequence continues at coordinate 46,532,257 of NC_045615.1, read as the reverse complement.
AAGGCTGAACCAACTGAGCCACCCAGGCACCCCCAGACACTTTCTTAATAATGAAGCAAACTTTTATATTTCAGTTGCGAATTGTATTCTGACATTGAAAAATCATTGGTTGGTAATAATAAGATGAATTAATGTTTTTTAAAAATGTGAAGCTGTCATTGATTAAAGAATGAATCAAGTCAGTCACAGAAACATTAAAGTGTCTGCTCTTGTCCTGATGTTCCCAAAGACAGTAACAAGGTCAAACACCAAAAAACCTAAAGATAAATTGTTTATGTAAAATGCATTCATTTATAACAGAATTGCCATAAATTTAAGGGAAAATAAAATTATAAAGTTAACTTTTAGTAAATACTTATGGTAATTGTAAGTTAAAACATTACTTTTTTTTCTAATAAGCTATGGTCAGGATATTTTTCTTGGGTGTCCTTAATGATGTCCTATTGCCTTCGTCTTCTCTATGACTGTCTATAGAACAATCTCAACGAAATCAGTTTCTCCATTTATAACACATGTCTTCCTCCTCAGGCAAACAGTATTATAATCTAACCTTAAATACTGCATCTACAAGATGATTTGGGGGGGAAGAAAACAAATAACTAATCCCAGAAAACTAAGGACACCAGAGGAAAAGGGAAATGAACCTAATAGTAGGGCAGGCAAGAGAACACAACTTGGATCTAATGGTGGGAAATGGGAAATGGGACAGGAGGTGGGTGCATGTGTGGCTTGTGCCTGAGTTGGAGATGTGATAGTGCTTAATCACTCTGGACAAAGTTGCGTCTTCTTATAACTTTTCTACACTGGATTACAACTATCTGTTGCTCTCCTGTTTCCCCACTGGATCAAGTTCCTTGAGTGTAGGAACCTTGTCCTTTCTTCTTCAGATTCTCAGCTCTTCCATATGCCTATACACAGGAAGGCCTCAATTCATGTTTAAATGAGATTCTATAATAAGACTGTTGAAATGACCTTGAGAGAGGACCGCTTCCCACATCCTCCTCCAGACGGCGAGCCATCCCCCCGGGCAAGAGATTGGCAGCTATTTCTTTAAGAAACTGAATCACACAAGAGGAAAGTTCTATAGATTCTGACATGTGGGGGTCCAAAATGGAAAAATCTGATGGTCCTCTGAAAAAACTACAGTGAACCAGCCGATGTCTCTAGAATTTCTATTTGATTTTTTAGAACTGGGGACACAGGATTGCCAGGCATTTGAAAAATATGCCTCCTACATGGCGGATAAAGACCATAAATAACTTTTTAAAGACTGAAAATAAACAATAAAGAGAGGAAAATAAAAACTTAAACTTTAATTGATATCCTCAGAGAGATATGAAAAGATACTGCATACAAGAAACAAAGATATTATTGATATTAAAGATATTATAAATATTATTAAAAGGAAATAGCAGAGAATAAAATAGAGTTCTTAACAATCACAGATTAGATGACAGGCATAAAAAAATTCTGTGAAAACTTTGGCAGGTGAAATTAAGAAAATAGCTAGAAAGAAGAACAAAAAGAGAAAAAAAAAAGGAAAAGTTTTTTTTGTTGTTGCTTTTGTTTTTAGTATATCCAGTACACTCAATATCTGTCTAATAGGAAGAAAATAAAGATATACTTAAAAATAAGAAAGGGAGGAAATTTCAATAAAACCAAAGAAGAAAGGTAACTAGAATTGATGGAAATAATTGTCCAAACTGAAAGGACAACTTACATGTGAGTGTCCAGATTGAAAGATTGCTACTAACACAGAATGAGAAAATATTTATAAAAAAGTGCATGATTGCCCTAAAGATACAAATGTAGTGATCTGAAGGGGCATGTGCACCCGTATGTTTATAGGAGCAATGTCCACAGTAGCCAAACTATGGAAAGAACCTAGATGCCCATCAACAGATGAATGGATAAAGATGTAGTATATATAGACAATGGAGTACTATGCAGCCACCAAAAGAAATGAAATCTTGCCATTTGCAACGACATAGATGGAACTAGAGGGTGTTATGCTTAGCAAAATAAATTTCTCAATCAGAGAAAGACAATTATTATCCGATCTCCCTGATATAAGGAAGTTGAGAGGCAACATGGCGGGGGGGAGGTTGGGATAGAAAAAGAATAAATGGAACAAGATGGGATCAGGAGGGAGAAAAACTATAAGAGATTCTTAATCTCATGAAACAAACTGAGGGTTGCTGGGGGGAGAGGGTAGGGTCATTGGGGAGGGTATGTTCTATGGTGAGTGCTGTGAAGTGCATAAGCCTGGAGATTCACAGACCTGTACCCCTGGGGTTAACAATACATTATATGTTAATTTTTAAAATCTAAAAAAAAAGTGCATGATGGCAAACCACTAAGGACAGAGACGATTATAAACACTTGTGGAGAGAAAATCACTTCGCATTTAAAAGTTTGATGAGGAATGCTTCGGTGGCTCGGATGGTGAGGCATCTGCCTTTGGCTTGGGTCATGATCCCAGCCAGGATCCTGGAATCAAGTCCCACATCAGGCTCCCTGCTCATCCAGGAGCTTGCTTCTCCCTCTGCTTGCTGCTGTCCCTGCTTGTGCTCTCTTTCTTTCTCACTGACAAATAAAATCTTAAATAAATAAATAAATAATAGAAGTTTGAGGAGATGGGGTGCCCAGGTGGCTCAGTCAGTTAAGCAACTCACTCTTGGTTTCAGCTCAGGTCATGATCTCAGGGTGGCACGTCTGATCCACACATGGGGCTCTGTACTCAGTTGTAGAATCTGCTGTCCTTCTCTCTTTCTCTCTCAAATAAAAAACTAAATAAAACCTTTAAAAGAACATTTAAGGAGATAACAACAACATTAGGGAGCTAAAAGACTAGGGAGCGATGCCTATAAATTTCTGAGGAGACCTAGTTTTAAAACTAGAGCTCTATAAGAAAATTATCAGGGAAATATTGGGTAGAGGGAGACATTCTCAGGCAAGTTTGAAAATGTAGATGCAAACAGAATTGAAAGCTTGTCAACCTGCTATATGGCCTTTCTCAAGAAATAACGAGAAGATGTGCTTCATCAAAATGACAGGATAAATTAAGATAATACCTATTTCAAGGAGTACCTGGGTGGCTCAGTCGTTAAGCGTCTGCCTTTGGCTCAGGTCATGATCCCAGGGTCCTGGGATCGAGCCCCGAATCAGGCTCCCTGCTCAATGGGAAGCCTGCTTCTCCCTCTCCCACTCCTCCTGCCTGTGTTCCCTCTCTTTCTGTGTCAAATAAATAAATAGAATATTTAAAAAAAAATTTTTTTTAAATACCTACTTCAAGAATTAGAAGAAAAACAGGGAACTACAAGAGAGGTGAGGTTACAGCAGGCCTACCGAGTGACAAGAGCAGATTGGAACATGAGGCAGAAGAGTTCCAGGAGGGCCATTTCCATGATGTGCCAGAGCCAACTTGTACGGGCTCATAAGAAGACACTGTGTCCTTCTCTTTCCAACCCTGCAGTCAGTGACATCACGACTGGTAGCTTGAAGTAGGTCCTGTATAAATCTGTATTTACACAATGAAAGGGGAAAAGCTAAACTTCAGAGTTCAGTTGCCCCTACACCCCCTCCCAGGTCAGCTAGCTGTTAATGATTTACCAGCCCTCTCCGGAACTTAGCAGATTTCCTGTTACATTTACTATGTGGAAATTTATAGTAAGAAGTATTTTACAAATCTATTGGGAATGTGGGAAACTTTAGCCGTAATTTCAAAACTAAGCAAGTGGGGGGAAAAATGAGGTAGTTACTATCTCTAGGAAATACAAAAAGTACACAGTAAAAATAATATAATACAATCTCTGGCTCAGCTATGAGCAAATTTTATGGAATTGTAATAATGACAACCCTGAATATGGATGTAATTAAAATTGGAGTATCATTATACTGGAGAGAAGAAAAGAGGGGAAAGGGTCTATGAAAGGGAGCTGAAATCTTCACCTGTCATACTGGAAGTGGAGGCAGGCATGAGAACGTCCCTTCTCAGATTTCTTTTTTTTTTTTTAATTTTTCATTTCTTTTCAGTGTAACAGTACTCATTGTTTTTGCACCACACCCAGTACTCCATGCAATCCGTGCCTTCTCTAATACCCACCACCTGGTTCCCCCAACCTCCCACCACCCCCCGCCCCTTCAAAACCCTCAGGTTGTTTTTCAGAGTCCATAGTCTCTCATGGTTCACCTCCCCTTCCAATTTCCCTCAACTCCCTTCTCCTCTCCATCTCCCCTTGTCCTCCATGTTATTTCTTATGCTCCACAAGTAAGTGAAACCATATGATAATTGACTCTCTCTGCTTGACTTATTTCACTCAGCATAATCTCTTCCAGTCCTGTCCATGTTGCTACAAAAGTTGGGTATTCATCCTTTCTGATGGAGGCATAATACTCCATAGTGTATATGGACCCCATCTTCCTTATCCATTCGTCCGTTGAAGGGCATCTTGGTTCTCAGATTTCTGACTGTGGGGAACACACACATATCCATCCAATGGGCCCAGTCGCTGCGCTTTGAAATCCCTCACTACCTTTATGCCAAGTCTGTACTTCCCAGGGGCTGCTCCCAGCAGGGACTGAGAGAGAAAGGGATATTAAGGTGAACTGGTTTCTGAGAGAGAGGGGATTTCTCCAATGGGTGACCCTGATTCAGAGTCCCCAACGGCCTTGCTGACTTGTCCTTCGAATTGCTCTGCACTATAAAGTGATTCTGCCCAATCTTCCCCCTTTCCCTCTCTCTGACTTAGGAAGCCCTGCAGAACCGTCTGACAGCATTGCAATTTTCCCTTTGTTCCCTCTCTCTTTGTCCTTAGAGGCATTGTCCTAATAAATTTCCCACTTTTGTGCCTGCCTTTTGGAGGGTCTAGACTAACCCAGAAGTCAGTTAATAATACCGAAAGTTAATCAAAAGGGACGCCTGGGTGGCTCAGTTGGTTAAGCAGCTGCCTTCAGCTCAGGTCATGATCCCAGCATCTTGGGATCGAGTCCCACATCGGGCTCCTTGCTTGGCAGGGAGCCTGCTTCTCCCTCTGCCTCTGCTTGCCATTCTGTCTGCCTGTGCTCGCTCTCTCCCCCTCTCTCTCTCTGATAAATAAATAAAATCTTTAAAAAAAAAAAAAAAAGAAAGTTAATCAAAATATGGCTGTATATACCTTATTTTCCTAGAATATGCATGTAACTATTAAAAGAAAAGGCTTAAAAAAAGAAAAAACTAAAAGAAGTGATAAAGGAGCATACATTTTTAGAAGTCTTCAGTATGACTTGACTTTTTAATGTGTGTATGTATTAACTTTGTAAGTAAATTGTCTTTAAAATGACAGACCACTACGGTAGACATTGCTTGCTTTAGATTATTGAGGGAAACCGAGATTTTATCTCGATTTTATCAACTGTACTTCTGGGAGATGATCAGTCCCTGCAATGACTCCTTGCACTTTGTTTTGGGCGTTAGTGGGTTCAGGCTCTTTCATTAAACTCCTTGCAGACAGCGCCACCAAGAGGGAGCGAAATTATCTGCCATCGGAGGGCCTGTGCTGAAATGAAAGCACTATTTGCATTGTCCTTGAGTTGTTTCTGTGTTTAAAATGTGTGGAACAATAGTTTTTAGAGATGTTATTTTTTCCCCTTCTCTCCTCCCTATTTTGGGTAGACAAGTGTTTAGTATTACTTTGCCTTAGAATTTCTGCAAAGACCATCAAAAGTGGTATAAATCCTCATTAAAACTTTTAAATAAAATCCAGGAGAGTAACTTTTCACACTTATACAAAATGTTTTATATGCTATGACTACTTATTAAAACATTATATTTTATTACCTAAAAACAATAATAACTTATTCACCATCTTCATGACCAAGACTATTTTTCCATGCTGTGTTCAAGTCTTCATAAAAAAACTTACCCAATCCCAATCCTTTAAAGTTTTCAGAAGAATGTAGTGGGAAATTCTAGTTAAATTGGTAGATTGAGACATAAAGTTACCACCATTCCTTTTCATAATTTCTCTAAAATACCAATTAAGGAATCTTTAAAAACTATAAAAGGACGGGCGCCTGGGTGGTTCAGTGGGCTAATACGCCTCTGCCTTCACCTCTGGTCATGGTCTCGGGATCCTGGGATCGAGCCCCGCATCAGTCTCTCTGCTCAGTGGGAAGCCTGCTTCCCCTTCTCTTTCTGCCTGCCTCTCTGCCTACTTGTGATCTCTGTCTGTCAAATAAATAAATAAAATCTTTAAACAAAAAAGAGCTATAAAAGGACAGAATTTTTTAAAAAAGGAAAAAGACTACAACAGAGAAGAGAATGTAGAAAGCAGATGGATGTGTGCTAAGTAACTTAGTAGAACAGAAAAAATCTGAAACCTAAAACCCCAGAGGGTAAAGCGAAAAGAAGCAGACTAATTTTTTCACGTAACTTTTGAGTAAATTAAAGTAAAACAAGTAAACAAGTGTGATATCCTCAAGTTTTAAGATATTAGGACATAAGATATTCTTAGAACAAAAAAAATGTACTAATTTATAAAAGGAACATTTTGAGGGGTACCTGGGTGGCTCAGTTGGTTAAGCGTCTGACTTCCGCTCAGTTTGTGACCTTGGGGTCCTGCGTTTTAGCCCCAGTCAGATGTGGTGCTCTGCAGGGAGTCTGCTTATCCTTCCCCCAACTTGTGTTCTCACTTCCTCATTCGCTGGCTTGCTCTGTATCTCAAATAAATAAATAAAATCTTAAACACACACACACACACACACATTTAGAAGGTAAAGCCAAGGAAATTCCACAGAAATTAAAACAGAGACAAAGAGATCTAAAATAAAAGAAAGAACAGATAAGAAAACAAGAGAACCAGAAAAGTTCCAAATAATAAAAGAAAGGGAGGGAGGAAATTAACAAAAAAAGTATTACCAAAAAATTCCCCTCTTCATTTAGTCGTGAATTCATTTGTTCATGTATAGTGAGTACCTATGATGTGCCAGAACCTGGGGGACACAGCATTAAAGAGTAAGGCAGTAAAATTCCTGATCTTCCGGAGCTTACTCAGAAATGAAGGTTATAACTCTTCAGATAGAAAGAGCCCTCTGAATATTATAGCCAATAAATTTTAAAATATTGGCAGTAAAGCACATCCACATGAATTTTCAGAACACCAGGATGATGATAATATCCCTAAATCTTTCAGAAAGAGAAAAAAGTTTATATACAAAATCTTGTGAATGGAAAAAACAGGCTTCTCAACATACACACAGGAACTAGAAGACAATGGAACAGTATCTTCGTAATCTCAGAAGAAATTATTTTCTACTGAAAATTAAGTTCCCAGCCAAATCAACACGAGGGTAGAATATAGTCATCTTCAAACATTCCAAGTTTTCAAAACTTTATTTATCGTGTTGTTTTTATTGGGAAGCTGCTTAGAAGAGATTCTCCACATGATGGAAAGTTAACTAAAAAAGACATAGGATCTAGGGAACAGGGAATCCCACACAAGAAAGGTAAAGGACGTTCCAGGATGATCGTTGTGCATCAGACCTAGAGAGCAACCAATCCCAACTGGAACAGAAGGCCAAGGAGCTCCAGCGGTGGCTATTTGCAGAAAGAGTGAGAGCAAGAGAGAAGGGTTGCGGGGAGTAAATGGCTTACCTGATTCATATGTATAACTTAAGAGGACATTTACCCTGCTATCAAGAATTATGAATGAATGACTAAAGGATGGATGAATAAAGCAAGAATACACTAAAAACAAAAAAGGCAGTTTTTTGGAGGTGTAAGATAACTAATTGGTTGAAAGTAAATAAGAATATGTAAAATAGGGGCACCCGGGTTGCTTAGTCAGTTGGGCGTCTGACTTGTGGTTTCCCTCAGGTCATGATCTCCAATCATGAGATAGAGCCCCCTGTTGGGCTCTGTGGTGAGCATGGAACCTGCTTGAGATTCTCTCTCTCTCTTTCTGCTCTTCCCGTCCTTTATGCGCATGTGTAAAATTGGAGAAAAACTAGTAGAGTGAACCTGTTATTTATCAAGAAATAAATAACTGTCAGCCCCATGAAAATTGAGTAGCTTTTTGTTGTTGTTGTTGTTGTTTCCCTTTTTCTTGTTTCCCTTCCCTCAGGGGACATGCCTAGAAAAATTTTGCTATGGCCAGTGTCAAAAGACATTATTGTCTGTGCTCTCTTCCAGGATTTTCATGGTTTCAGGTCTCACATTTAGGTCCTTAATCCATCTTGAGTTTTGTGGGTTTTTTTTTTTAAGATTTTATGTATTTATTTATTAAAGATTGAGAGAGAGAGAGAGAGAGCCCGAGCAGGGGTAGCAGCAGGCAGAGGGAGAAGCAGGGTCCCCGCTGAGCAAGGAGCCCGATGCAGGACTCAATCCTACAATCCTGAGATCATGACCTGAGCCAAAGGCAGACACTTAACCAACTGAGCAAACCAGGTGTCCCCATTTTGAGTTTATTTTTGTGTATGGTGTAAGAAAGTGGCCCAGTTTCATTCTTTTTCTGTAGTTGTCCAGTTTTCCCAACACCGTTTGTTGAAGGGACTGTCTTTTTCCCTTTGCATATTCTTGCCTCTTCTTTATTGGGACTACCTCAAAATAAAAAGCTTCTGTACAGCAAAGGAAATAGTCAACAAAACTAAAAGACAACCTACTGAATTGGAGAAGATACTTGCAAATGACATATCCAATGAAGGGCTAATATCCAATATAGGGGATGTTGGATATTAACATAGAGAACTTGTACAACTCGACACTACAAAACTCAGATAATCCAATTTAAAAATGGGCAGAAGATGTGAACAGACATTTCTCCAAAGAAGACATACAGATGGCCAACAGACATATGAAAAACTACTCAGCATCACTCATTATCAGGGAAATGTAAATCAACAATGAGATGTCACCTCACAGCTCTCAGAAAAGCTAAAATAAAAAACACAAGAGGGCGCCTGGGTGGCTCAGTGGGTTACGCCTCTGCCTTCAGCTCAGGTCATGATCTCAGGGTCCTGGGATCGAGCCCCACATCGGGCTCTCTGCTCAGCCGGAGGCCTGCTTCCACCTCTCTCCCTTTGCCTGCCTCTCTGCCTACTTGTGATCTCTCTCTCTCTCTCTCTCTGTCAAATAAATTAAAAATAAATAAATAAATAAATAAAAAACACAAGAAACAAGTGCTAGTGAGGATGCGAAGAAAAATGAATCTTCTTGTACTGTTGGTGGGAATGCAAACTGGAAAACAGTACAGAGGTTCCTCAAAAAATTAAAAATAAAACTATCCTAAGATTCAGTAATCACTCCACTGGGTATTTACTCAAAAAATACAAAACCACTAATTCAAAGGGGTACATACACCCCTGTGTTTATTGTAGTGTTATTTACAATAGCCAAATTATGGAAACAGCCCACGTGTCCATCGATAGATGAATGAATAAAGAAGATATGGTATATATAGACAATGGAATATTATTCAGCCAGAAAAAAAGAATGAAATGTTGCCATTTGCAACAACATGGGTGGAGCTAGAGAGTATAATACTAAGGAAGTAAGTCAGTCAGAGAAAGATAAATATCATATGATCTCACTCATTTGTGGAATTTAGGAAACAACAAATGAACAGAGTGGGGGGGGGACAGATAAAAAACAGACTCTTGACTATGGAGAACAGGTGGTTACCTGAGGGGAGGTGATGGGGGATGGGAGAAACAGGTGAAGAGGATTAAGAGTACACTTATTAGGATGAGCACTAGTAACGTATAGAATTTTTGAATCACTATATTGTACACCTGAAACTAATATAACATTGTATGTTAACCATACTGGAATTAAAAAAGAAAAAAACAAAACCCAAAAAACCCTCAGAGATAGACACTGATCAGTGGGGATGATTGTGGTGGGGAGGGTGGGAGAAGAGGAGGACTTAAGCCTTTTTTTTTTTTTTTAAGTTTTTCTGCTAATTCCAACTGACAGATCTTAAAGTCAGTGTCTATTAATTCCTGTTTTTCTTGAATTTGTGTTCACTCTTTACTACTTCTTGATATGTCTAGAAAAATTTTAGTTTTGTGCAAAACAGTGTGAGTAATACGTTGTTTTAAAAAATTTTTTTTAAAGATATTTTTTATTTATTTGACACAGAGAGAGAGAGGTCACAAGTAGGCAGAGAGGCAGGCAGAGAGAGAGAAGGAAGCAGGCTCCCTGCCAAGCAGAGAGCCCGACGCGGGGCTCGATCCCAGGACCCTGGGATCACGACCAGAGCCGAAGGCAGAGGCTTTAACCCACTGAGCCCCCCAGGTGCCCCTAAAATTTTTTTAAATAAGTAAATGAGTGGGGCAGAGGGTACTGCTTTTCATTACAGGTCTTGTTAAAATCTGAGTACATGTCTTTCTCCAATAAAAATTTAAATTATAGGGCACCTGGGTGGTTCTGTGGGTTAATCCTCTGGGTCAGGTCATGATCTCAGGGTCCTGGGATCGAGGCCTGCATCAGGCTCTCTGCTCGGCAGGGAGCCTGCTTCCTCTTCTCTCTCTCTGCCTGCCTCTTTGCCTTGTGATCTTGTGATGTCTCTGTCAAATAAATAAATAAAAATCTTTTTAAAAAAATAAAATAAAAATCTTTAAATTATAAAAATAGAGTTAAAATTGATGCTACTTGAAACAGTTGTCAAACAGTATATAATAAAATAGAAAAATGATTCCTTGATAAATCTATTCTATTTAACAAATTTTTAAAATGTGCGCTCTTCTGGCTAGTTCAGGTGCTCACTGAATTTGAAGAAAGAGCAGAGGAATAAGTCATCCATGAAAATAAGTTTTGGTCCATTACCCTAGAACAAAGAGAAATCAGATAACTATACGAACCGCGTGAACATTTCATAATGGGCAGAATTGTTGAATCGCTACATTGTGTTCCTAAACCTAATGTAACATTGTCTGTCAACTGTAATTCAACAGTAAAATAAAAAGTTTTATTTATTTTTATTTATTTATTTTTAAATAGGCTCCATGCCCAGTGTGGAGCCCAATGCAGGGCTTAAACTCACAACCCTATGACCAAGACCTGAGCTGAGATCAAGAGTCAGATGCTTAACTGACTGAGCCACCCAGGTACCCCAATAGTTAAAAAAAAAAAAAAAATTAAATCAGGAAAGGCCTAAAGCAATTTAGACAGTGGGTCAACAACAGATCATTAAATAAGCACAAGGTTCTGATCTGCCTTCTGCTCACCATCTCTCATTTTTCATGGAAGTTATGTTTGAAAGGGAACCCTGAGAGACACCTGGGTGGTTCAGACGGTTAAGCGTTTGCCTTCAGCTCAGGTCATGGTCTCAGGGTTCTGGGATCAAGTCCTGCATCAGGCTCTCTGCTCAGCAGAGAGTCTGCTTCTCCCTCTCCCTCTGCCTCTCCCCCCATTGGTGCTCTCTCTCTCTCTCTCAAATGAATAAACTAAATATCTAAAAAGGAAAAAAAATTTTTTAAGGGAACCCTGAGTCATTTTGCAGCAAGATTAGACTTATATTCTCCTTACTTCCTAAAAGGAAAGTGGTATAAAATTCTCAGTGTCTGAAGATTGTAAGAGGGAAAAATGTTAAGTATTTGTAAAGCATTAAAAACAGAGGATAAAACTGGAAAAGGGAGAGAGAGAGCACAAGTGCACTAGAAAAAATTTTATGACTTGGCAATTTTTATTATTATATCAACCTTGGGCAAATGACTCTGAAGTCTCATCTGAGATGGATATAATACCAATCTAGGAACAAAGCTCTGTAAATTCCCAAGCATTTAAAATAAAAAAAATAGGGACGTCTGGGTGGCTCAGTTGGTTAAGCGGCTGCCTTCGGCTCGGGTCATGATCCCAGCGTCCTGGGATCGAGTCCCACATCCAGCTCCTTGTTTGGCAGGGAGCCTGCTTCTCCCTCTGCCTCTGCCTGCCATTCTGTCTGCTTGTGCTCGTTCTCGCTCCTCTCTCTCTGAAAATAAGTAAATAAAATCTTTTTTTTTTAAAAAATAATTAAATAAAATAAAAAATATTCTTTAAGTTCTTTCATGTAAAGTGTAGCTAAATAAGTAAAACACAGAGATTCTCCAAGAAAGAAAAAAAGTGGAATAAATAAAAGGACAAAGCCTCCTATCCTCCCCTCAGTGATTAATGATACAATAAAGATGAAAAAAAGTGCATTTCACTATAATCCATTCTTCGTCATGTACCCATTAATAGTTTGTCCTCCCCTTCACCTACTAACCATGCTTAATAACGGATATCAAATGGACTGGAGACTCGCTTTATAATACAGAGGGGAAAACAGCAACGGTGATTAAGTAGCCCCGCGCCTCCTTCCTTCCTCTTACGCTTTCTCCTTCTTTTCAAACAATCTCGTTGGTTGGGTTTTTGTATTGTTTAAGATTTTATTTATTTACTAAAGAGTGAGAGAGAGTGTGAGAGGGCAGAGGGTCAGACTCCCCACCAAGCAGGGAGCCTAGTGTGGGACTCAATCCCGGGACTCGGGATCATGACCTGAGCTGAAGGCAGTTGCCCAACCAACTGAGCCACCCAGGCGCCGTCAAACAATCTGTTTCAATAGGGCCAAGTGGATAAGCAGAATAAGGAGAATTCGAGCAGTGAGCGCAGGGAGTATCCCAGCTATGCTTTTCACAACAGTAAAGAGAAATTCTTTCATTACCCTGGGAGAGATTCTGCATCAAATTAGAGTCTTCAGGAGAGGAGAGGCAAAGAGAAAGCATTACCAAATCAACACTGTTTGGGTTAAAGGTGAAGTAATTCTCTGTTGAGGGAGCCCTTAAAAATTATTCCACCTAGGGCTAATTGAAGCTATTTGGCAAAACTAACTAAAAAAAAAAAAAAAAATAGACTACAAAAGTAAAGATGAAAAATTACCTCCTCCCAAAATATGGCACTAAGTAGTTCTGGCCATAGCATGACCTTTCCCAATCTGTTTTTCTAGTGCATTGGAATGGAAAAGTTGAATTCATCAGAATTCCCTTTCAGGGAGGGTGCTGTATTTGTACAGAAGACAAGCCTGTGGAACCTGTGTATGTTGGAAGCTCAGAAATGGAGAGCGTCTGCATGCGGGTAAAATGCCCTGTGTAGGACAGGGAGATGGGTCTTGTGGTAGATTCAGAAAAGGAAGAGAAGGAGACAGAGAGGGGGTAGATGGAGGATAACAAAAGCCCGTGAGGTGACATCTCTTTAAGACTACCACCACCACTCCTCAGGCAGATCTACTGGAAAAAATCATGAAAGGCTTGAGGTGAGTGAGTTGAATGTGGTGAAGGGACAGATCTCCCATCCAGGATCTCGTGGGGGCTGATCGGAGATGCACCTGAAGGCAATGGAATGCCGAGGGCAGAGGAAAGCATGAGGAGTCGAGAGGACATCGGACCCTCGCAGACGGTGATATTGGGGTTTGGACCAAGCTTAGCCAACTCTTTGAGGGGCCAGGGGCCCAAATGACATATAGGTAACACATTACTTGTTTGTCAACTGAGAAAAGAGGCAGAGCAGAAATAAAACAAAAGTATTTATTTGGGGGGTCTCAGAAATGCCATTCAGGGAGCACGGACATGGGTAGCAACCCAAATTGTGTGCCCCTAGGGAACAAAAAGCAGGGGTTTTAAAAGACCAAAGAGAGTGCTTCTATGAGTTGTTGACAAATAATTTTGATTGGTTGGACAGACAACTAACCTTGGCCGAACATAATGGGTTGCTAAGGCTGTCACGAAGCAAAGCAGCAAATCACAGGTGCTTGGGGTGTCTTTGGAATCTCTGCAACTTGGACCAGTTCAGTAGTTCATGGCTCCGTCTGCTGAGGACACAAGTAAGGCTCACTTCCTTAATGGCCCCTTGACATGAGTGCCACCATTTCACTTTACCTTTCACAGTTTTATTTTGTGCTTTTGCTTTTCAGCTTATCGAGGCTGCTTTGAATGAAGGTGAAACCCCCAGTTTGATCTCAGACGAAACCATCATTTTAGAACCAGGTACACCCCTAACAGTTACTGCCAAACTGGGAGACGCCTAGAGGACAAAGAGTGGGCATGAGCTGTAAGAGCTTCAGAATTCAACCTGGGTCGCAGGGAAATTAAGGAGACTGCTGGGGTAGTGATTACAGACTGGGCTAGGGGAGTGAAAGGCGCAGTTTAAGAGAGAATATTTCAGACAAGAAGCCCAGCCATACCCAGTGTGCAGTAAGCTCCCTGGAATCCCGAAGTCCAAGAAACTCTTGATGACCTAGGTGGCTGGGGGTTGCTATCCCCCGTAGCCCTTATCCTACTTTACCTACCTAAAAAGGATTTTCAAAAGATTGATTGGCTTCTGCAGAGCTGGTGATCAGGCACATATAGGGAACTCCGGTCTAGGCTCCAGTTACTAAAGACAATTTGGAAGAAAACAAGGATAGGACATACAGCTTTGGAGTTCTAAGCAGAGCATGCCACTGACATAAAGGAAAAAAATGGCCATTAATGAAAAATGGGCTGGGTCCAGCCCTGGGAAGTGGCAGGGACTCAAAGGCAGCCACACATTTCTACTGGTGACAGAATGCTTGCTAGAGTTCGAGAGAAAATTGCTACAACTCGTATGCCAGTTTGGAGGTTATGCACTAATGGGAATTTGGAAAGGTCTCTACATACGTGTCAATATTCAAAGGACTTTTGCTATGAGAGATGGCAGGGAGCATAATTTGGAAAACAGGGCCAGTTGGAAGACATTGCTCTTATAGGGATTTAAGCAAAACATTTTTGTAAAGATCAAGTTCCAAGGATCTCTTTCCCTGCCCCACCCAGGATGAAACGGTGTACCATTTCAGATTCGGAAGTAATAGAGAGGGGACTCAATCCCCCTTGCTGCCCCTCGTCCCTGGTAGCTAATTACACATTCATGTAGAACCAATGGCTGTGTAACCAATAAATGGTGTACCCATATGTAAGTCCTTCACCTAAGAAACCCCATGCCTTGAAGATTTGATTCTTGGCTCTCTCTACATATTCAGCAAAGAGAACGCGTCCTTACTTCTGTTCTCTCCTCTGGCACTCTGTCCTAGCACCAGGATATTGCTTCCTTTGTACAGATCTCTGGCGGGAGCACAATTACTATCTTAGGTAAGGATTCCCTACTCTTGCTCCTGGACCCAAGCCATAAAGAGAGGGCATCCAGATAAAAATCAATATTTATGGCCTTAAAGGCCCAAATAACAACGTTCAATAAACATAAGCAATATGTAAGGTATAACGAGTCTTTCTCCAAGGTTTCAACACCTGAAAACATTAAAATCTGAGGAATACACCTAAAACAAAAATGCAGGATACAAAATACTCTAAAATAGTCCCAACTTGTGCCTGGCAAGTGTTTTGCTTGAATCCCAGCCTCTCTGATATTTTTCTGTCCTTGAAATAGTCTCAGGATCGTTTCCAAACAGTCCTCGCTATGGCAGGCCAGATGGAAAAAGGAAAAAAAAAAAAAGAAAAAGAAAAAGAAGAGAGGAGAAGAAGGAAGTTGCCTTCATAATGTAGATTACGAAATCGAATCAGCTAAAGAGCAGTGATCTGAAAATGTCCTCACTTGCCTGACAGTTTTATCATGTAAAGGAAGTGACTAGGGGAATTGCTACTCTGTGGTGAACTCTGACCAACAGGGAGGAATTTGTTGTTGAAGTGGAAATGACAACACTTTCTGGAGAAGGTGATGTGTCACTCAGGATTGGAAATAGACAGCGTGAAGGAGCAGAGTCTCAGGGAAGCGCACAGTGGCTGTCTTCAAGTATTTGAAGAACATCCACGTGGAAGAGAGACTCAGATTATTTTATTTCTCCCTAAGAAGTAGAACTGGGGGTGGGGGGGTGCGCCTGGGTGGCTCAGTGGGTTAAAGCCTCTGCCTTCGGCTCAGGTCATGATCCCGGGATCCTGGGATCGAGCCCTGAATCGGTCTCTCTGCTCAGCGGGGAGCCTGCTTCTTCCTCTGTCTCTGCCTGCCTCTCTGCCTACTTGTGATCTCTCTCTGTCAAATAAATAAATAAAATGTTTTTAAAAAGAAAAAAAAAAGAAGTAGAACTAGGTCCAGGGCACTTGGGGGGCTCCGTCGGCTGAGTGCTCTGGGTTTCAGCTCAGGTCATGATCTCCTGGGTCATGCCATCGAGCTCCATGTCAGTCTCTGTGCTCAGGGAAAGTTGCTTAAAGATTCTCTCCTTCTATGCTCCCCTCACTCTCTCTCAAATAAATAAATAAATCTTAAAAAAAAAAAAAAAAGGTAGAACTAGGTCTAATGAATAGAAACTACAGGAGAATAGATTTCAGCTGTTATAAAGAAATAAGTTTCAAATATACTCATTACTATTTAGAGATTTGATAACTATAATGATCAGAGCCACGTTTTGGGGTTTTGTTTTGGTTTTAATCTCATATTACACAAAAGTAGAGAAGATTATTATTAAGGGTGGGGAGTCCTGTGTTGCTAGGGGTGTCTCTAAGCTATGGCTGGAAAGCCCCTTGGTCAGAATTGGTCCTGTGAGCACTGGGAAGAGTATCAGTTAGATATTGCTACAAAACAAACCACTCCAGAGTGTACTGGCTTAAAACAAAACTAATTTAAATCTGGGGGGTCAGCGTTTTGAGCTAAATTAGTTGGACAATTCTCCTGATCTTGGCTTCATTCAGTCAACTGCTGGGTCAGTTGGGAACTGGGACATTGTCTGTTCAGACGTTGATCCTGGAGCTGGCTAGCTTCCCGCAGCAGAGAGGAAGGTCCCAGCAGAGCAAGACGAAGTGTGCTAAGCACTAGCATACCATCAAGTCACAAGGTCAACCAAGATTCAAGAAGTGGGGAAAGAGAATTCACCTCTTCACAGGAGGAGATAAAAAATCATATTGAAAAGGGTAGAGGCACAGGGAGGAGTGAAGGATTGTAGTCATTTTCACTCTGTTGATAGAAAGTCACTCAAGGATGTTTAGCAGAAGAATAATGCAGTCGAATAAGCCTTGTAGAATGATCACCCTAACAGTATGTTGAGAGCCATTGCTTTAACATCCCTCATATTATACCACAGAAGACACACACGTTCTAGACAGTCTTCACTTTCCATGGTTCCCTTATGCACAAAATTCAGTTACCATGGGTTTAAGCTCAACAGCATCATTTGCCAATGCTCTGGCAGCAGATAACTATGCTCTAGTTATCACCTGATTATATAAGGTATCAACTCCGTGCTTGTTCTTTAGTCCACAAATCTCTGTGTAAGTCACAGATGCCCATGACGATCACTGACCCGTCACATCACTGCCTTCAAAGTCTGTCAGTGATCCGTCACTGCTCATCCGTAATGCCGGTCATATGCAGCCAGGAAAGCATGTGGTTGTGGAAGCTTCTCATGTCCCGGTAATAAACCCATGTGATACTTTACAAAAACAGATCATTGAAAGAGGGAACTGGCCAAACAAAAAGTGGTAATCTTCGATGTCAAATTCAAATGGAGCAGAAGGGGATCTCTAAAGAAATAGCTGACCATGAGCCTGGTGACATTACGTATGCAGCTAGAGGAACCGAGCAACGGCAAACTTGTAGCCGTAAATGAAGAAAGTCTTTTTTTTGTTTTGTTTTGTTTTTAAAGATTTTATTTATTTTATTTGACAGACAGAGATTACAAGTAGGCAGAGAGGCAGGCAGAGAGAGGAGGAAGCAGGCTCCCTGCTGAGCAAAGAGCCCGATGCGGGGCTTGATCCCAGGACCCAGGGCAGAGGCTTTAACCCACTGAGCCACCCAGGCGCCCCAAGAAAGTCGTTTTGACGAAAAGGAAAAAGATGTCCCAGGGGAAATGACAACAGAAAAAAAAAAAAAAATCTTTTACGTTAAGGCAATTCTCAGAGCTATTTTACAACACTGAAAGCACGAAGGTTAATATGTGGATCCCAACTTCAGAAAGAGTATGGGAATTAGCCAAAGTTGAGAAGTTGTTCACATCATAAATTGTATGATGAGAAGAAGGCAAGTGCTAGTCAAAATCCCTGTGATAAGTTTTTTATAAATCTAATATTCAACCTAAGGCTTTAAATTACAGTGGACTAAATATTAGTTTTACTGTTCTTTTTCATTTCCATTTCCATTTATAACCAACAGTGAGACAATTTTTAATGTTTTCACAAAAGGTCACAGAACAATTGATTATTAAGAATGCTTGGCACAGGGGCACCTGGGTGGCTCAGTGGATTAAAGCCTCTGCCTTTGGCTCAGGTCATGATCCCAGGGTCCTGGGATCAAGCCCCACATCGGGCTCTCTGCTTGGCGGGGAGCCTGCTTCCCTGCCTCTCTACCTACCTATGATCTTTGTCTGTCAAATAAATAAATAAAATAAAATCTTTAAAAAAGAAAAAAAGAATGCTTGGTATGATTTCGGTCTGCATAATTATTTTTATGGTCCCATGGTAGTGTGCAAAGGGAGGATTGCCTGTTTAAGAAGGTTCCTTATCAGTTAATGATAAGTTCCTTATCAGTCAATCCAAGTTTGGAATTGTTTTGGGTGTAGTAACTCTGTAATTAATAAACAAAGAAAAACTTGGATGTTAGGAAAACAAACTTGAGTTTTAGTAGTAAAATTATTTTTAATTAGCAGTAATCCCAAGGGTAGGAAAGGAATAAATGAAACAAGATGGGATCAGGAGGGAGACAAACCATAAGAGACTCAGTATCATAAAACAAACTAAGGGTTGCCTGGGGTGGGTGGGTAGGGAGAGGGTGGCTGGGTTATGGACATTGGGAAGGTATGTGCTAATGTGAGTGCTGCGAAGTGTGTAAACCTGATGATTCACAGACCTGTACCCCTGGGGCAAATAATACATTGTATGTTAATAAAAAAATGAAAAATTAAAAAAAAAAAAGGGGGGGGGCGCGCCTGGGTGGCTCAGTCTGTTAAACATCCTGCTCAGGTCACAACTTCCCAGTCATGAGACAGAGTCCTTCATTGGGCTCCATGCTCAGTGGGGAGTCGGCTTGAAATTCTCTCCCTCTGCCCCAACCACTATTCATGTGCGCTCTCTCTGTCTCTCTCTCTCTATCTAAAAATAAAGTAAATAAATATCTTTAAAAAAATAATTTTAAAAAATCTTTTTAAAAGTTTGAAGTGCTTTAAGATCTACTAAACTACTCTCAGAAGGAACACTGAGGATATGCTTTTCCCTAAACATTACTTCAGAGACCGTGGTAATGGCGCAAAATGAGCAACAAGCAGAACTTTATCAAGGATAAAGCTTTCTGCTTCAAAATAAAAATCTGTTACGCCTCATCAAAAATGATAGCTTCCAATTCTTTGGAGGCTGCCAGTGCTTTGGGGAATGGGGGCTCACTACCAACCTTGGAATGAGCATCTTCTCTTTGTATTGGTCCCTCTGATCATCTGAACTAGAGGATTAAACAAAAACATCTCAAAACCAATTCTTCCATTACTCTCCTATACCCTTATGGTCTGGTCCAAAAATGCCAGTTGTGAAAGCATTAAGGGTAAAGAGCAAACTGTGTGCCCAACAAACCAAGCTCATGCACCCCAAAAAAGGTTGAAAAAGATAAACAATTAAACCATAGCTCTCCTCCCTCCGCAATTAAATGGATAAAAATGAACATCTCTCTTTTTTGAGGAAGAGACAGGGAAAGGACAAACATGGGCCTTGCGTGTGTTACAGGTGTTTCTTCTGAGAGTCTCTTCATACTAAATTACCCTAGCAAACTAAATCTGGACCTGTTTTAAGGTAATAAGTAAATGACCATATTTGGTTTTGTTTTTTGTTTTTAAGATTTTATTTAGTTATTTGAAAGAGGAAGAGAGTGAAAGAGCACAAGCAGCGGGGAGCAGGAGAGGCAGAGGGAGAAGCAGACTCCTCGCCCAGCAGGGAGCCGGATGCAGGACTCCTAAGACCCCGGGATCATGACCTGAGCCGAAGGCAGACGCTTGACCATGGGAGCCATCCAGGCACCCCTATTTGTTTTTTGAACAAACAGCTACACCATGCCAGGCACTGTCCTGAGCACTTTGTGAATTTTCTCTCAGGGAATCATATCAACAATTCTTTCAGGTTTTCGTATTTATCTCTTCATAGATGTAGAAGTTGAGGCACAGCAAGGTTAAGTAACTTTCCCAGTATCACATAACAAGTAAGTAGCAAAACTGAAATTTGAACCCAGGTAGACTCGTCCCAGAGTCTGTGCTGTTTGTCACTGGACTATGACATATGATTGTTTCCACCCAAGGTTTAGTTTGCTGTGTTTTTATTTTACTTTTCCGATCCCTCCCACTGACTTGTTTGTTCTGCTGAAACTTGGAAAACATTATCATCTTCACCCCTCTATAAGAACTTGTACCTGATGGCATATCTATGATTTTCATTCAGTTCAATGGTCTGTGACCTTTGGGTGAGATCGCATTCTACATAAGACATAAATGTGCCTTTGTTTCTTGAAGAAAGAGAGGATAATTTTTAGAAACTGACAGTCTTTGAAGAAATAGTTATAATTGGGGTGCCTGGGTGGTAGAGTCAGTTGAGCTGGGGACTCTTGGTTTTAGCTCAGATCTGATGTCAGGGTATGGGGTTGAGCCATCCATTGGGCTCCACGCTGAGCACGGAGTCTGCTTCAGCCTGACCCTAGCTGGATCCCACAACCCTGAGATCATGACCTGAGCTGAAACCAAGTGTCAGAGGATCAACCAACTGAGCTATCCAGGCACCCAATAAAGAAAATCTTAAAAAAAAAAAAAAAAAAAAGTTATACTCTCTCAGCTCTGGTGTTAATATGAACCAGGCTATGTGCTAAGCACATTAATGAGCAGTTTCTCCCGAGCGCCACACAGCTCTAGGAGGTAAGTACCATTATAATGTCCATTTTATATATTAGAAAACTAAGGTAGGGAGAGGCAGATCACGAGGACCTCTGCCTCCCCCTGCACTTCAGGCATGAGAAAGAGCCTGGACCTGGGTTCAGGAGTTCAGGGACCTGGGTTCAAGTCCTATTTCCGCCAATACCTCACTTTGCTGTCGTTGGGCCTCAGCTTTTTAGTTTAGGAAATGAACGCCATTCTCTGGGTCCTTCCTTCCACAGGTGGTGGTTATAAAGGCACAGAAGCTCTTCCAAAGTCGCAGTCTGCAGCCTTCGTTTTCACCCACAGAAGGCAGGGACGAGCAGAGGGGGCCGGGATGCCCTGGGTTTGGAGCACAGCCTGGAAGGGCAGGTGTGTAATCAGTTTGGAGTTTAAGAAGGGCCCTGCTCATCTACCCCCGGCAGGAATTTAGGACCCTCAGCCTTGAGTCTTGACTTTACAGACGCTACATTTGGAAGTGAGGAATCCTTGGACTAGAGGAGGCATGAACCTGGGTTCCCACACCCACTCACATGGGCAAATCACTTTCCTTTTTGGGTCCCAGTGCTTTTGAGCTGTAAGGGAAGAGTTGAGAGCTTGAATCCAAAGTCTGGCTCCCAGGATTCCTAAAGCTTCCACCGTACATCTGAAAGGAGGAGCAACAAACTGATTTTCTGTTCTTCATCTGTCTGTGGTTCTAAATTATACAAGTAACATGGGCGTTTGACAAGAGCCTCTTCCTAAGACAAAGGGCTGAGTGGGAACTACCCATTTCCTATCCCAGGGCCTGGTCTGTTTTAGCCTGGTCTGGGACAATCTTTCCAGATGGAAAGATGGAGCAGAGTATTAGCTTGGAGGAGAGTATTAGCAGACTGCGACTTCTGAAGAGCTTCTGTGCTACTAAAAGATGGAGGAGAGTATTAGCTTGGAGAGTAGACTCTTTAGATCCGTGGACAAACTAAGACCTGGCCCACCTGAGTGGTTTTCACATGGTTTAATGACTGAGAAAAAATGAAAAGGATACCATTTTGTGACATGTGAAAATGATAGGAAACTGAAATTTCAGTATCCATAAATGAAATATTTGGGGGAATACACACACACACACACACACACACGAAGAGGTTAAGTAACTTGTTCAAAGGGAAAGAGCCAATAGATATAGAGCATGGACTTGAAACCAAAGTTCTCTGAATTTGAAGATCATTGTTTTGTCCACAGCCTAGGTCATTCTGTGTCATTTTCCACAATGGGTTACTTCCTTACAAGAACAGTCAAAGAAAGAGCTTGGGGAACAACAGAAACCAGGTGCTGCTTTACAAATAAAATTCTTCCCCTGAAAAATGGTAAGCTACACAGTGACTAACCACTGATAAATAAATACTAGAAAACAAAATTTAAATGGAAGTTTTAAAATCAAACTGTAATGCAGCATCCCTTCAAAGGCGTAATTGTCACTAATATTTCTTATCTCTTCCAGAGCATTTCTCAGAAAAGACATACACTTTACAAGCCCCTGACCTGAGTCCTCCTCAACGCACTTAACAGTCCTGAATTTTCCAAAATAGTTTTTCAGAACCTAGACTGTTTCCACAGTGTTCAATGGCCCCATGGGTGTTCAATACTACACTGTTTTCATTGTCTCTACTTTTCTCTATTTCCCATTATCAGTGAATGAAGAGAACACTTCAGGAAATAGGCCCTATACCCTTTCAAGCATAATGTCCTTGAAAAGAGATAAAAAGAGAAAGCCAAAGGAAAGAGTGTATGTTAAATGGATTTTAAACACTATCCCTGATGTTTTTTTCAAGATGGACTGAATAATTTATAATTTAGAGGCCATTCTACATGTCTGTTTGTAATTTGCCTATTTTGTTGTAAATAATTTAAATGATTTTCTATATTTATGTCTTTCTTTTTCTAAGTTATTTTACTTATTATTATTATTTTCCTCAGGATCCCAGTGTTCCCAAGTAATTATCTTTGTCTCATTGTGGAGGGATGTGGGGGAGACAAGGGTTGCTATTTCATTTTTTTTCCTCTTCAGTTACAAGTTACTTTCCTCCTCTTCCTCTCTCCCTCCCCCCAAAAAGAGTAGTAAATTTTGAAAAGTAAAAGCTCCATTTGTTTTGGAAGAGTTTGTTTGGTTATGAGCTTTTAACACAAACTTTACCTGTTCCATTAGGAATTTATCAAAATACACTCAGGAAAATAAAAAAGAAAAACAACACACCTGATTTAAAATGGGATGTTTTATTATATTTCACATTAACCATAAGGTATCTATTTATTAATTCAGCAATCCTTAATTCTCAAATTTTCCTCAAGAATAACTCTTTTGTGTTTCTCCCCTACTCCAACCATGGCCTCATGTTTTTTTTAATATTTTGAATATTCAACAAAATACATTTTTTTTCTATACAGAGAAAAACATCTTTATTACTATTATAACAATAAAGGGGCATAGGTAATTAAACTAAGAAATATCTTCCTCTCCATTAATGTTACTTTTAGAAATTCCACATCGGCCATTAGATAACCAAAAGTAGCAATACTAAAGCCACTTTTCAAGAAGACTATACATTCGGTTGCATTATTTCTGTTTTCCTGACAACCTGCCAGCATTCAAAATACATTTTTAAGTAATAAAGAATTTCCTCCATTTTTAGGTGTTGGGCATGTTACCTGAAACTGCATTCCTCTCCTGCAGTCAAGGCAAAAGTCACAAGCAAGCCGAAGAACAGGAAAGGGAAGGTTATACTTGCAACATGCAAAGGAGGACACTGGGTATTTCCCTAAACAGCGTCTCCTTGGACAACAAAACTGGGTAAGTGTGGAGCTAAGGGTGCGTACATATACATGAAGGAGCTTGAGAAGGGGGAGGTCAGCATGGAATTGGGGCATCATCAACTCTCTGGCTCCCGCTGGTCTGGTATCTGATGCTCACAGGAGGTTCAGTCCTGCAAAATTAACTCAAGAATGTGTGTCCGCTTGGTCTTTACCTTTGAACCAGCGCTGAGAGTTTTACTCCTGATTTATTGTCCCTGATAGGATTAGATTATCTCCTGGCCTGATAGCGGCTGCTTGTTCTCACCTTCTCTTGCTCTTTTAGAATCGTTGACTACTGAATCATTGCAGGTCTATTCTGCAATTTCAACCTGTCCCAGGAAGTTCTGCAAGAAATGTGCTTGGGGCGAGGAGTGCCGGTCAGACATAGACCACAAGATGGGGGATGGGGGCTCAAATGACTTTTCTTATGTCAGAAAGCTATGTGTCATCTTTCTTTTTCTGGGGTCCCCTGACTCTTTCTGCCTACAGACAGAGAGATGTAAGTGCTGACCATGTAGTTTTCCCCTCAAAGCCATGGGTCAAGCCTGCACAGAGGGTAGAGAAAGAATGAAGCATTAAGCTGAATTGAACTGAGTATTATTTTTTTTTAAGATTTTATTTATTTATTTGAGAGAATGAGAGAGAGAGAGAGAGCATAAGAGGCAAGAGGTCAGAGGGAGAAGCAGACTCCCCCCCCCCCCCCCACAAAAGGGAGCCTGATGCAGGACTTGATCTGGGACTCCAGGATCATGACCTGAGCTAAAGGCAGTAGCTTAACCAATTGAGCCACCCAGGCAGCCTGAACTGAGTATTATTAACTAAAATGGGTATGGCAGGGATTCCTTGAGGCAAGGAAGCATCTTTGCCCTCAAACAGTGGTAAGAAGACAAATAGTTCATCAAGGGCAACAGGAAAATCTCCCTCAACATTCATTTACAAAAATCCACAAATACACCCTTTTCTGACGCCTTTCCTCCCGTCTTCTCTTCACTGGCCCAAGATGTCTAAATCAGGTGTTTTTACTTGCATAACCTAAAGTTCACATGAAAGGTTGAAGAATTTCTCTACACATCCCTAAAAAGCACACTGAATGTGGCATCGTTTTTCTCAGCATTCATTCCACTGGTAAAATGCCTACATGGATAAAATGAATGTAGCCGCCCCCTTTCAAACCAGGACCAAAGAAAAAGTGCAGTCAGCACCCCCCCCCCCCTTCCTAAGGCCACCATCCATCTTCATGCATCACTCCCTGAAGCTCTAGCCTTACAGGGAGTTACAGCTAATGCTAGATTGAAGGGTTTAATGGGTGGAAGAATTAAACGAAAACAAAAACAAAAGAGCCATCACAAACTGCAAATTAAGGGATCAGCAAAACCCCTGCTGCTTTAAAAAGCCCATTGGGTCTTGCCAATACACTAATTAATATAATAAAACACACAAAGATCTTGCTTAAAATTAAGCGAGCAGGCTGCCCACGGCTTGCTGCCCACTCTCTGAGCAAGCATCTGCTTAGAATGTCACCAATTGTCTCCTTGGGAGGTTAAAGGAAGGGAGGGGGAAATTGCTTTGGCAGAGGCTAACAGTTAACTATGCCCCTTTTGAAAATAGAATTCTTACCCTGTTTTTAATGCCAAGCACATACAACGTCAAGTAAATTGGTCTCGATACAAGACATGACAGAACCGCAGCAAATGCAAGAAAGCGCTCCTACTTACTCTAGCAAAAATAATAGGAAAAAATATATATACGATTAATCTCAAATGCTCACCAGTATTTGAAAATTTTCTTCTTTCCAACTTTCAGAACTCTTCTGTGCCTCGAACAGAGCGTGGTACAGATAAACACGGGTTTTATAACAGACACCTGTTGACATTCCACAGACATTGTTCATGTCAGCAATTCAATATTAGTTCCTGATGTCCAAACCCAGAGGCCAAATACCTTCTTTTGCTTTGTTCAATCAAGAGTCATTTATTATACCCATTACCATTCTAGGCACATAAAGAATTAAAAAAACAAAAACAAAAAAAAACTTCCCAGGCGTCTGGGTGGCTCAGTGGATTAAGCCTCTGCCTTTGGCTCGGATCATAGTCTCAGGGTCCTGGGATCGAGCCCCGCATTGGGCTCTCTGCTCCGCAGGGAGCCTGCCCCCCCCCCACCTGCCTCTCTGCCTACTTGTGATCTCTCTCTCTCTGTGTCAAATAAATAAATAAAATCTTAAAAAATAAAAACTAGGGGCGCCTGGGTGGCTCGTGGGTTGGGCCTCTGACTTTGGCTTAGGTCATGATCTTAGGGTCCTGGGATGGAGCCCCGCACCAGGCTCTCTGCTGGGTGGGTAACCTGCTTCCCCTGCTCTCTCTGCCTGCCTCTCTGCCTACTTGTGATCTCTCTCTCTCTCTGTCAAATAAATAAAAATTAAAAATCTTAAAAAAAAATTAAAAACTAAAGCTTTCTTAGGCAGTTTCCATTCTGGTCTGCAAGAAACAATGCACAGGTAGGAAAAGTTCAGTAACACTACAGAGAAATAAGAACTGAGCAACTCATCAGGAGTAAGGTGCTATACTTCTATTACTGTTTCTTACACCGTTTTTTAAGTATTTTCTGTGTGCTGGCCATTGTGGTAGACCACAGACCTACAGGATTTCATTTGGTTCTCATTGTTGTGCTTCAGAGATTTTATAATCCTAGTTTTATAGAAAAGGAAACAGAGCCTCAGGTCACTCAAGGTGATGCTGGTAGGAAAAAACAAGTTCAGGATTGCAGATATCTCACTTCAAAGATTATACTCTTTCCAAGATGTCTTGCTGTCTCCTGTTTTTCAAACTTATAAAGTATGTTTGTGCCCCTTCGCAGAGCTACAGAGATATTTAGGAACCGTATAATAAATTGCCAAATACTCATCGTCCATCGTCAGTAATTATCTCCTTGTAGCCAACCTCATTTTATTTATACCTGCTCACTCCTCCCCTCACTCATTAGATTATTTTTAAGCAAAGTCCATATACCCTGTTGTTTCACCTGGATGTTAGGATGTATTCCTAAAGGCAGGGGCTGTTGTTAAAACAACAACAGCAAGAAGAACCCATAATCGCAATACCATTATGACGCTTTAAAAATGAACAATAATTCTTAATACAAATATCCAATCCATGTTCAAGTTACTCCTTTTGCCTCATAATTCTTTTATAGTTGTTTTGTTCGATTCAGAATCCAATCAGAATTCACACTTTGCATGTGGCTCCTAGGTCTCTTGAGTTTCTTGAAACTTGTGGTTCTCCCTTCAACACTTTCTTGGCAGTCTGTTGTTGAGGAAA
Source organism: Mustela erminea (assembly GCF_009829155.1). Lineage (NCBI taxonomy): Eukaryota > Metazoa > Chordata > Mammalia > Carnivora > Mustelidae > Mustela > Mustela erminea. The sequence goes on along the minus strand of NC_045615.1, from coordinate 46,505,286 downwards.
CCGAAATAGGAGACGGGCTCAGATTCACAAGCATACAAAGGGATTCATGGGCCATGGTGAGAACTTGGGGTTTTCAGTGCTGTGGAAGACCCCACAAAATGTGATCTCGATTTTATCTAGCCTCCTTCTAGCTACTGTGTGGACAGTGGATCATGGGGGCGAAAGTGGAACCAGGAGAATCATTGCCATTTCCAGCATTTAGACACTGCTCTTAATCTTGTGTCCCTCAGCCATGACTTCATGCATGACTCAGCATGAAGATTTTCCTGTTTTCGAGATTATCAGCAACTACACTGGATGTGGACATTTCCTACCAAACAGCTCTCTTTGGGATTAAGAGACGACTTTCGTTTCAGGATTCTCAATAACGAACATGAGTGAACGTACAGCAGATGAATCTTGGGATGGCCGAGAACCAGCCCTCGCTGGCTCTGAAGTGCTCCCCTCTGTGCAGAGACAAAGTGGACCTCGGCCAGACTCACCAGCATGAACTGAACCCCACTGTTCACAGCAGTTTGTAGCACAAGCCTCACTGAGTCTGCTTGAGTTGGCAACATTAAAAGAAACTCGGCCCTTGTTAATTATGAGGGCTAAATGCCCCATCCTGTTTTTTCCAGACTCCACTTTGAAAAAAAGGGAATATTTCTAATTCTCAAGGAGTTAATAAAACACACCTCTCAAAGAGAATGAATATGAAAGCTTTTGGATTTGCATGCTGCCAATCACATCTGAAATGTAAGCGTCAGGAAAGGGCCTTTCCTATACCCGGCTAATTAATAAGAAATTGTTTTATTCTTCTCTTTAAAAAGGTTACATTTCCCGGGGCGCCTGGGTGGCTCTGTCACTGAGCGTCTGCCTTCAGCTCAGATCATGATCCCAGAGTCGTGGGATCGAGTCCTGCCTCAGGTTCCCTGCTCTGTAGGAAGCCTGCTTCTCCCTCTCCCACTCCCTCTGCTGTGCCTCTCTCGCCATGTCTATCTCTGTCAAATAAATAAATAAAATCTTTTGAAAAATCAAAATATTTTTTTAAATTTTAAAAAGATTCAATTTCCCAGTATCCTCTAGAAGGCACAGTAATTTTTGTCACCATGAATTATTTTTTATAAAATTATTTCCTGTTTACCAGTTCCTTAGGAACTCTGTGGCATAATCACATTGACAAGCCAAACAAATGTACTTACTGAAGGGACTTTCATGTCAGACTGCTTGGGTTTGAATCCCAGCTCTGTGTCTTTCTTAATTGTGTGACCTTAGGCAAGACACTTAATCTCTCTGAGTTCAGATTTTCTCCTCTAAAAACTGGAGATAGTAATGGGAATATATCATAGGTTTGTAATGAGGACAAAACTGAGTTAATCGCTCTAATGGATTTTGAACACTAATAATAGTGCTATCAAGAATTAACAGTTGTCAAGTATTATATATATCACATTTCAACTATTATATATATCAAATATTATATATCAAGTATTGCTACTACAGTTAGCAATAACAATATCAAATATTGTTATTCACTGCCTTCAAAGTTTTAAAATATTTTTGAGGCTATAATTTTTTCTTTTTGAGTTTAATTTTTTAAGTACATAATTCAGTGGTTTTCGGTATATTCACCAAGCCATACAACCATCACCATGATGTAATTCCAGAACATTTTCATCACTGCACAGAGAGATTTCTACATGTTACCAGCCACTCCCCACCCTCTGTAATCACTCATTTACCTTTGGTCTCTATGGACTTGCCTGTTATGGACATTCTGTATAAATGGAATCATAGAATGCATGGCCCTAATGTGTCCAATTCTTTCACTTATTACCATAGTATTTTCAAGGTTCATCCATGTTGTAACATGTATCATCAATACTTCATTTCTTTTTATGGCCAAATAATACTCCATTGTATGGACATACCACATTTTGTTTATCCATTCGTCAGTTGATAGATATTTACATTGTTTCCACTTTGGGGCTATTATGAATAATGGTGTTATGGATATTCATATACAAGTTTTTGTGTGGAATTAAGTTTTCAGTTCTCTTGGATAAATACTTAGGAGTGGAATTGCTGTGTCATGTGATAACTTTATTTTTAACTTTTTTGAGGAGCCTCCGAACTGTTTTCCATGATGATCACACCGTCCTATAGTCCCACTAGCAATATATGAGGTTTCCAATTTCTCCACATTCTCATCAACACTCATTATTGTTTGTCTTTTTGATTATAGTCATCCTAGTAGGTATGAAATGGTATCTCACTGTGGTTTTGATTTGCAATTTTGTTAATGACCAATGGCATCAAGCATCTTTTCATATGCTTATTAGCCATTTGTATGTATTTTGTGAAATGTTTATTCAAGTCCTTTGCCGGTTTTAAAATTGGGGTGTAAATATTCTTTATACATCCTGGTTATAAGTCTGTAATCAAGTATATGACTTGCATATATTTTTTCCCATTCTATGAACTGTTGTTTCACTTTCTTGATGGTGTCCTTAAAAGCACAGACGTCTTTATTGTTGAGGAAGCCCATTTAAAAATTTTTCATTTTGTCTTTTATCATTTATGCTTTTTATATCATACCTAGAAACCATTGCCTCATCCAAAGCCACAAAAATTTATGCCTAGGTTTTCTTCTAAGTCTTTTATTTATAGTTTTAGCTTTTACATTTAGGTATGTGATCCATTTTAAGTTAATTTTTGTGTATGGTAAGAGACAGAGATCCAAATTCATTCTTTGGCATTCTGGATAGTATGTCTATCCATCTACCAGTACTACACTGTCTTGATTACCATAACTTTAGAGTAAGTTTGAAATTGGGAAGTGTGAAACCTCCAACTTCATTCTTTTTAAGATTGTTTTGGCTACTCTGTGTGCCTTACATTTCCATATGAATTTTAGGTCAGCTTGTTAATTTCTCCAAAAACAGTAGTTGGGATTATATTGAATTTCTGGATCAATTCTGTATTGACATCTTAGTGGTATTGACAGTAAATCTCCCAAACTATGAACATAAGATTATTCTATTTATTTAGGTCTTTTTCATCTTATTTAGCAATGTTTTATAGTTCTCAGTGTACACATCTTATATTTCTTTTGATGTTACTATAAATGGAATTGTTTTCTTAATTTCATTTTCAGTTCTATCATTGCTAGTGTATAGAAATCCAACTAATTTTTGTATATTGATCTTGTACCCTGCAAACATATTGAACTCATTTATTAGCTCTAATAGTTTTGTGTGTGTGTGTGGATTCCTTAGGATTTTCTATGTATAAAATTATGTTATTCACGAAAAGGGTAACTTTTACTTCTTTCTAAAATGCATTTCCAATGTATTTTACCTCTTTTTCTTCGTTAATTACCCTGGGTAAACCTCTAGTACAATGTTGATTAGAAGTAGAAGGAGGGAACATCCTTGTCTTGTTCATGCTCTTAGGAGACAGCTTTTAGTCTTTCATTATTAAGTATGATATTAGGGGTGTCTGGGTGGCTCAGTTGGTTGAGTGTCTCACTATTGGTTTTAGTTCTAGTCGTGATCTCAGGGTCATGGGATCCAGCCCTGTGTCAGGCTCCCTGCTCAGCCGGGGATCTGCTTGAGATTCTCTCCTTCTCCCTCTGCCCTTCCCCTACTCACTGTGTCTCTCAAATAAATAAACAATTTTTTTTTTAAAGCATGATGTTAGCTGTGGGTTTTTCATAGGTAGCCCTCTTCAAGATGAGAAAGTTCTCCTCTATTTCCAGTTTGTTGTGTATCTTTTATTATAAAATGTTGTTAGGTTCTCTCAAGTGTTTTTTTCTACATGTATTGAAATGTTCATGTTTTTGTTTTCCCTTTCACTTTTAATATAATATATTAAATTGATTGGTTTTCATATATTGAACTATCCTTGCATTCCTGAGATAAATCCCACTAAGTCATGGTGTACCATTTTTTTAAAAAGATTTTATTTATTTATTTTATTTTAGAGAGAGAGAATGACATGGGGCTTGATCTAATGACCCTGAGATTGTGACCTGAGTCAAATCCCAGAGTGGGATGCTTAAGTGACTGAACTGCCCGCTCATACCCCAGTCATACCCTGGTGTATGATCTTTTAAAAATGATGCTGAATTCAGCTCACCAGTATTTTGTTGAGGATTTTTGTATCTGTATTCATAAGGGATATTGATCTATAGTTCTCTTCTTTGTGTTGTCTTTGTTGGTACTGGAGTGATACCTTATAAAATGAATTGGGAAATTGGGACAACTATAGGAATCTGTTCATTCATGTAGGTTATCTAGATCTATAATTAACATTTAATTGTTTGTAGTATGTCTTTGTAATCCTTTTTATTTCTGTAGGTTTGGTAGTAATCACCCTGCTTTCACTTGTGATTTTAACAATTTTAGTCTTCCTTCTTTTTATCTTAGTCAGTCTTGTTAAATCTTTGTCACTTGTTACTACTTTTTTTAAAAAAACTTTAGGTTTCTTTGATTTTTCTCTTTTGTTTTTATATACTCTAGTTCATATATTTCCGCCCACTTATTTTTTCCTTTCCTCTACTTACTTTCAGTTTGATTTTCTCTTTGCTTTCTAGTTCTTTAATGTATTCAGTTAGGTTACTGATTTAAGCTCTTTTTTCTTCTTCCAATATAGGCAATTGCAGCTATACATTTTTTTTTCCCTGCCCAAAAAACAAGCTTGTTGAAAAATCATTCAGTGCTAAATGCATGGAAGATAAGATGTAATCCTTAGTGTCTGAGGCTCCAAGAGGTATTATTAACGACACGGATTTATGTTTCTGCAAGAGGAGCAAAAGCGGAACTCATTTCTATTATCAATGTTAACTTTGTATTATCTTCAGTATACTAACCAAAAGCTATCAAACCTGACATTATTTTCAGAAGTAGGATATAAACAATACAATCTATTACTCTATTAGTTTCACCCTATCAATCAGCCAGTGTTTTTCTTGATGTCGGTGCTGATGTATCTATCTCGGTCTAACAGTTTGTTTATTTAACCGATGGTAACATCTCTGGGTTGTTTGTTAGGACTGCCAACTAAAGAAACTAGAACTAAACTAACTTTCTGTTCTTCTAATTATGTTTTTTAAAAAAACATTTTTGGAAGCCAGTTTCTCCTGAGAACAGCTAAATAAACAGCTTTAAGAAAGAAAAATGTACTGGCAAATACTTCATCCCTCAAGACCCAGTGAAATTACAACTTTTCTTTGAAGTCTTTCCTGATCTTCCAGAAAATTACGTGTTTTTCCAATTCTGTCTGACTTTATAGGATTTGCCATGTGTTAGTGTTGTTATTTGTGTTACAAATAGTTGTTATTTGTGTTACAGTGTCTTCCCCTGTAGACTGTAAGACTGAATTCTGGGAGGTTGTTGAACATGCTTTATTCATCACCAGGGCCTGACGCATTGCCTGGGACTCAACACTATTCATCTGGGAACATGGCTACCAGCCAGTGCTGGGATTTTAGCCATGAGAATATGTGGGACCTCAGAAGTTCGTTTTGCCTCTGTTGCCTTCTCATTTGCTCTCCCATTATCAAAGTGGTTGGGATTGATAGTGTTATTTTCACTTTAAAACTGGGGAGACATGGTACAGAGAATTTAAGTCAATTCCCACAAGTTACCAAAAAAAGTCTTAGCTTTCATTTAAATTTTAAATTGTACTTAAATTTATGTAGTATAAATTTTCTGTCATCAGCCTGCTAAAATGATGCAATGCCCTTCTCTGAAGCTACCTCCCATAAGGTATCTATTAGCAAATCAAGTTCATGTTTTTTCCTAGTATAAGGCAAATATTCCTATAGTAGAAGGAAACATGACAAATTTTACCAAAAACCCTAAAAGTGAGACTGCTGTTGTTTTAAACTTTTCCTTGACCCTAGTATCAAAGCTAACTGAGAGAGCCATTTGTTTCTTTTTGTTTCCATTCCTTTCACCCTGAAGGTGGAGGGCTTCCTCCGCTACTACTCCTTTATGAATATATTCCAGCAGAGGGAGCTCCAACTGCTTTACAACTATTAATGGAGCCTTCTACCTCCCTCTCCACCTATCCCAGAGACAAATTTTGGCCTAATTCTGGTGCCGAGTAGTTGAATGGGTCTCTGACTTTTCCCTAGGGATACATTAGAAGCTGATAGGTGTGAACAATTTGAAGAGAAAGACTGTATTACATCATTCATCTCCATATTCAATTAAGGTCATATTTAAATATTCATTATGAAGTACAGAACATAATTTTTTTTAAGATTTTATTTATTTATTTGACACAGAGAGAGAGGTTACAACCAGGCAGAGAGGCAGGCAGAGAGAAGGGGGGAAGCAGGCTCCCTGATGAACAGAGAGCCCAATGGGGGGCTCGATCCCAGCACCCTGAGACCATGACCTGAGCTGAAGGCAGAGGCTTAACCCACTGAGCCACCTAGGCGCCCTAGCACATAATTTTTAATGCGTGGGTTTGCTAAAGTTAGAGATCATGATAGATGATGATTAAATGATAAAAACCATGCCTCCTCCACTTCCCCTACCTCCCCCGCAAAGATTCAGCTTGTCCAATTCATATCAAAGGATGACACATACACAGATTTTTTTTCCTGGTAAAACAGTAATTTTTAATGACAACATGCTCTATGCTTCACAATCTCTTCACTAGGACTATAAGATAAGGATTAGGGGCACCAGGGTGGCTCCCTGGGTTAAAGCCTCTGCCTTTGGCTCAGGTCATGATCTCAGGGTCCTGGGATTGAGCCCCACGTTGGGCTCTTTGTTCAGCAGGGAGCCTGCTTCCCTCTCTCTCTCTTCCTGCCTCTCTGCCTACTTGTGATCTCTGTCTGTCAAATAAATAAATAAAATTTTTATTAAAAAAATAAGGTAGGGATTATACTCCATGCTCTTATGTCTACCTTTCTATTTATTTATTTATTTATTACTTTTTTAAAAATTCCAGTATATACACACTATTATATTACTTTTAGGTATACAATATAGTGACTCAATTCCATACATTACTCAGTGTTCACAATAAATGTATTCTTAATTCCATTTACCTATTTCACCCATCCCCCACCCACCACTCCTCTGATAGCCAGCAGTTTGTTCTCTGTATTTAAAAGTCTGGGTTTTTTGGTTTGTCCCCCTTTTTTTCCCTTTGTTTGTTTTGTTTTTTAAATCCCACATATGAATGAAATTATATGGTATTTGTCTTTCTTGTACTGACTTATTTCACTTAGCATTATACCCTCCAGATTCATCCATGTTGTTGCAAATGACAAGATTTCATTCTTTTTTATGGCTGAGTAATAGTCCTGTTTTTTTATGATGAGTAATATTCCTGTGTGTGTGTATAAAACATTTTCTTAATCCATTCATCTATCGATGGACACTTGGGTTGCTTCCATAATTTGGCTGTTGTAAATAGACAAGAATATTTTTACATTTTTTTCATTTAGTAAGTCAAATCCTTAAAAATAGCTTTATATCTACAACATGGACCCCAGACTCATCCCACTCTAAATGTACTGATCCAGGGACACCTGGGTGGCTCAGTTGGTTGGACAACTGCCTTCGGCTCAGGTCATGATCCTGGAGTCCTGGGATCGAGTCCCGCACCGGGCTCCCAGCTCCATGGGGAGTCTGCTTCTCTCTCTGCCCTTCCCCTCACTCATGCTCTCTCTCACTGACTCTCTCTCAAATAAATAAATAAAATCTTTAAAAATAAATAAATAAATGTACAGATCCATTCAAGAGTTGAATGCTGAATGCAGTAAACTGTTGGCTAGCTTGTGATTTTGAAATATATGTATTTAATAAATCAGAGCAGCTGGGTGGCTCAGTTGGTTAAGCATCTGACACTTGATCTCAGCTCAGGTCTTGATCTCAGGGTCCTGAGTTGGAGCCCCACATTGGGCTCCACACTGGGTGTAGAAACTACTTAAAAAACAAATGAAATAATAAACAATGGAAAAATACTGAGTATCTTCTACAGGCTGGCTATGATGATAAAAAAAAAAACTGCATTTATAAAAATCACTGAGGCTGGGTGGCTCAGTCTGTTAAGTGTCTGCCTTCAGCTCAGGTCATGATCCCAGGGTCCTGGGATCCAGTCCCCATCTAGCTCCTTGCTCAGCAGGGAGCCTAATTCTCCCTCTCCCTCTGCTTGCAGCTAGCCTTATGCATATACAGGCACATTCTCTCTCTTTCTGTCTCTCTGACAAAGAAATAAATAAAATCTTTTTTAAAAATTGTATATTTAAAGGTTTGTTAACTCTGAATTCAGATAAGTCATTCTGACAGAATGTGATAGGTTTAAATTAGAATAATGGTTGTAGAGATAATGTGTTAGGAGAAAATGAGATCTTGTGAACAAAGAAACTGCATAATCATGTTTGATTGGATTTGAGTACAAAAAAGAAAAAAGATTAAATAGCAGATTCCTTATTTCAAATTTTGGAGGCCAAGAGAATTTGGTTGTCACTGAGAAAGTTGGGAATAGTAACTGATTGGAAGTCAGGGCTCAACATGCAAATATTCAATATTTTGATAGGAGATCCAATGGAGAGATTCAGTAGGTTATAGAAAGATTCATGTGAGGGGCATCTGGCTGGTCCAGTCAGTAGGTCATGAGACTTACGATCTTGAGGGTGTGGGTTTGAGCTCCACATTAGGCATAGAGCTTACTTAAGGGGAAAAAAAAGACTCATGTGAGTGGTCATTGGTACAGAGCATAAGGTTAAACTTCAACATGCATTAGATACCTGAGGGAAGGAGATGTCAGAGGCCTCTATTAGACAGACAGGTCTGCTCTTAGGGAAGAATAGCTGAGCAACAGAGCATTAGAGCACGACCTTTGGTTGGTACTACAACAATGTCTTCCTATAACTATCCTTATGTCTAGAAAGAAGGCAGGTCATTAAAAAAGGAAAAGGCTGACCAACAGGAACATTAAAAGTTAGTCATTATATTTTTGAAGATTATTTATTTATTTATTTGGGAGACCACATGAACGAGAGTATAAGCAGGGGCAGGGGGTGGGCAGAGGGAGAAGAAGACTCCCCACTGACCAGGGAGCCCAACTCAGGGCTTAATCCCAGGACCCCTGGATCATGACCTAAGCTGAAGGCAGATGCTTAACCGACTGGGCCACCCAGGTGCCTGGTTCATCCTTATTATTAATCAAAGAAATAAAATTAAATATTTGCAAGGACTATACCAAGAAAATAGGATTGATAAAGTTTTTGGGAAATAAACAGTCTCATCATCGTTGGTAAACCTTCCTAGGGCCCACTTAGATTAAGATATCACAAATCTTTTGACTTTGTATGCCCTCTGATTTCCTACATTTAGGGAAATATTTTGATGATTTAGCTGTAAGTTATACAACCTAATCGTCTTTTTTGAAAACCAAAAAACTCAGAACAATCAAAAATGAAAGTTTGGTTAAAGGGATAGTAATAGGGGCACCTGGTGGCTCACTGGTTAAGGGTCAGACTCTTGATTTCCATGCAGGTCATGTTCTCAGGGTTGTGCGACAGAGTCATGCATTTGGGCTCTGCACTCAGTGGGGAATCTGCTTCTCCTTCTGGCCCAACTCTCCCCCCACCCACACCAGCTTGTGTGCTCATTTGCATTCTCTCTCTCTCAAATAAGTAAATAAAAATTTAAAAAAAAATAAAAGGATAGTAATAGTAAATCCATATAGTGAAACAGTCTATAATAATTTTTCAATGTTGTTAAAAATAAATACTTTTTTAAAAAAGATATTTACTTGACAGAGAGAGAGAGAGCACACAAGCAGGGGGAGTGGCAGGCAAAGGGAGAAGGAGAAGCAGGCTCCCCGCTGAGCAGGAGCTTGATCCCAGAACCCCAGGGTCATGGCCTGAGCCGAAGGCAGACGGTTAACCGACTGAGCCACACAGGCACCCCTCTAAGTCCTTTCTGACAAGTTATTCAGTATATATTCTCAAGTGAGAAAAAAAATTTAAAAAACTAATATTAATTCATATAAAGAAAATGATTCAAAGGATACACAGCAAGACATTAACAGTTACTATTTTAGAATAGTAGTATTATTTTCAAATTTTCAACAATAAGCATATGTTGCTCTTATAAGATAACACTAACATTTATTTTTAGTTTTTAAAAATGTGTTTGTAATTTTCTTCTAGTAGTTCGGAAACATGTTTAGATACCATGAAAGCAAAGGAAAAGGAAAATGTCAGGGTAGAGAATTGATATCAATGCACATCCTTTGTATATTCCTGCTGTGAGTGAGTTGACTATCTTTGGTATATCTTATCATTCTACCTTAGAAATGAACCTGAAGATCAGAATTTAAGTCAGACCTTTTTTATCTGGGAGAAGACTCCACGAAGCATGGGCAGCAGAAAGGCGGAATGAGAAAGAAAAGAGAAGGAAGCTATTAAATGTGCCTTATCATGCAGAATACCGCTATGGGCAACTGGGTTCAATCCCCAGAGGAATTCTGGGAAACTGTGTAGAATATACCTCAGAATGGCCCCTCATCAAGTAGGTGAGTTTGCTGTGATTTTAGTCACCAACTCCCTGTCACTGTTTGAGAGCTACTTGTGAGAGAAAGGGAAAACAGCTAACTCTCCAGCATGGCTAGCCTCTCCTGCCTACGGGTAAACCAGGCAGACCAAAAAACCCTCAAGTGAAGAGTCACAGATGTCCACACCTAGAAGCCTAGGTTCTAGCTGCATGTTCACTGCCCAACTTCAGGAAACACCCCTACTGACACACTTGCGTAAAAATCCGAACATCTAGAGGTCTTCTCCTTTCTTTTTTTTTTTTTTTTTTAAATATTTTATTTATTTATTTGACAGAGAGAAATCACAAGTAGATGGAGAGGCAGGCAGAGAGAGAGAGAGGGAAGCAGGCTCCCTGCTGAGCAGAGAGCCCGATGCGGGACTCGATCCCAGGACCCTGAGATCATGACCTGAGCCGAAGGCAGCAGCTTAACCCACTGAGCCACCCAGGTGCCCGGTCTTGTCCTTTCTAATATTGACTGAGTGACCACCCCCAACCCCAACCACTGAATGTCCACATAGTAATACGAAGATATAACATGAAGGAGTAAGTAGGGTGTGATGATAAAAAGAGGGAGAGGATTAAGAAAATTGCAGTTTTTGTCAGCTGCTCTTTGCTAAACACTGTGTTAGATGCTGTGGAAACAGAAAAGAAGTATAATTTATAAATTCTGGTCCACAGAGCTTACAATAAAATGGAATATGTATATACATGTGAAACTTTAAAGTGATAATAAAGGATGTATATAGTTCAGTGTCTGTGCCAGTGATACAGATAACATGCTGAGGAGAGAGGCATTTCCATATTTAAAAGTAGGTCATACACTGACATAGCCCAGACCAGAGGATTATATTACAATTGAGAGTGACAGCACTCTAGGTGATAAGTCCAGCATGAACAAAAATGTAATAGCAGGTGTGCTGAATATCTTCCAGTTATCTCTATCCTGCTTTATGCCAGAAAAGCTGACGTTTATGAACAAAATTAACAGATTTCCTTGTCCTCTGGCTTCAGCAGCTGCCTTTGGCAGGGGCTTTCACTTGAGGTCAGAGAGAAGGAGAGAAAGGTTGGAGAAAAGTTCTATCCCAACTTCCTTCTCTTGGGGTCACTGCGAGTTAGCTATTTTCCTTTAGGAAGTCTTTATTATAATCAGGAGGCTCTCTACACATAGCTTTCTCTCCTCTCCACCTTCTAGTAACTACTCTCTCTCTCTCTTTTTTTTAAATAAGTTTGTGTGTGGGTTTTTTTTTTTTTAAGATTTTATTTATTTATTTGACAGAGATTACAAGTAGGCAGAGAGGCAGGCAGAGAGAGGAGGAAGCAGGCTCCCCACAAAGCAGAGAGCCCGATGCAGGGTTCAATCCCAAGACCCCGGGATCACGACCCGAGCGGAAGGCAGAGTCTTTAACCCACCGAGGTACCCAGGTGCCCCTACTAACTACTCTCTTACTAGCTCAGGAATATTGCACTGTTCCTAGGAGGTTTTCCTAGAACCTATCTAGACCTTTATTAAATTTTCAAATTGCTCCTCAAATGTACTGCGGGTTTTCTGTCATCTGTCTAATTAAAAGGATGGAAAGGGGCTCCCTTGAGACAAGAGTGAAATATTTGGCAGAGTTTGAGGAAAGAGTTCCTGTCGTGAGGTAGAGGCAGGTAAAACAGACATTTTCTTTTTAATTTGTTTTCCAAAGAAAAATGACACTACAGATTTGAGGACAATATTCTGAGTGAAGTGTAAACATTCTTGACTGACGTGTAAATGGCTGCTTGCCAATGAGCAGGAGTCACATGTTCTCTATTCTGAGCCCTCTTTGGCCTCATCTGTTTTTTGCTCAACAGTTGTGAGCATAAAGGAACTCTTTCTGTGGGTACCTCGGCCAGGTAGGTACACATCCAATTACCCTCTGCTCTTCTATGATCCAAGCTTCAGCTGATGATAAAAGTAGCAGCTGAAACCTTCCAAATAGGCTAAACAACAGGCTATTCTATTCTAGTAATCCAGATTGCCTCTGAGGAAATTGGCTGAAACTTTCAGTTCTGATTCTGCTTCCTTAAAAAAAAAATGAACTTATAACAATTTTTCTTGTTCAGCGTTGACTTATAAACCCCCAAAAAGAATCAACTACAAAGAGGATCTGTCAACATGGGGGTGCTGGAGGGGTAGGAGAAGAATAAATGAAACAAGATGGGATTGGGAGGGAGACAAACCATAAAAGACACTTAATCTCACAAAACAAACTGAGGGTTGCTGGGGGTAGGGGGGTAGGGAGAGGGTGGTGGGGTTATGGACATTGGGGAGGGTATGTGCTATGGTGAGTGCTGTGAAGTGTAAACCTGTTGATTCATAGACCTGTACCCCTGGGGCTAATAATACATTATATGTTAATAAAAAGTTTTTTTTAAAAAAAGAGCATCTGAAATTTGAGCTACCTTCTGGATCATCTGTGTAAGGATAATGGGTGCATGAGTTCTAGATGATGGCTACACCACAGCCAGCAAGTCCTTCGGAGAAAGAGTTACAACATCTTCAAAAGGTTGCAATGAGATAATCTCAGAGTGTGGACTTAGAGTTTCTATGAAAAATGGTCAAGGCCTAGTGAAGTAAATTCACATACTCTGTTTGATTCCTCAACCTTGGTTTAGCATTTTTAATCAGTGGTTTTCATCTGCTGATCTCTTCTTGCTCCTGACTATTGTACCTTCTTTCTCTGCTGACCCAGTGAAAAAGCAGTTCTAAGTTGCTAATTAATAAGGAAAGAAAGCCTGCAGGCCTGGGCAGGCCACTATGCCAGTTCCAAAATTTGGAAGCAGCCACGTTTTGTTTATCAGAGAGAGAGATTATTCCTTTTACAACTGGAAATTCTCATCCCTCAAGCCCTGTAGTGAGATTGTTTTGGTGGTTTGATGGTCATCAGGGACTCAGGCTCCTTCTGTTCTTTTTTCTTTCTTTCTTTCTTTCTTTTTTTTTTTTTTTTAAAGATTTTATTTATTTATTTGAGAGGTAGAGATCACAAGTGGCCAGAGAGGCAGGCAGAGAGAGAGAGAGAGGTGGAAGCAGGCTCCCTGCCAAGCAGAGAACCCGATGCGGGGCTCAATCCCAGGACCCCGGGATCGCAACCTGAGCCGAAGGCAGAGGCCTTAACCCACTGAGCCACCCAGGCGCCCCTCTGTTCTTTTTTTACCATCTTATACATGACCGAATTAACCTCTTGGTCCAAGATGGCTGCTAAAACTCAAGCCGTTACTTCCAGGAAGAGAGAAGGATGAGAGGATCCTCCCGGCAGAATCAACTCTCCCTTTAAGCAGCCATCCCTCAAATTCGATGCAACACTCTAATGAATAGAACTTACTTTGTCAGAGAGGCTGAAAGATAATTTGTTAGCTAGGTACATAGCCATCCCTCAAAAAACCTGGGGTTCTCTTATTCACAAAGAAGGCAAGAAGATACAGGTTAAGCACCTAACAGTATATGCCATGCTGCATTTGTTTTACTTTAAATAAACTAATATTTCAAAAAATAAACTTTTAAGAGATAGACTCCATTATGACACTGAAGATGTTATCAGAAACCTAATGTAATGTAGATCTATATCTTTAATGAAACAAGTACTTCTCTTTTTTTTTTAAATTTATCTTTTAAAAAAATGTTGTTTATTTATTTGACACAGAGAGAGAGAGAGAACACAAGCAGGGGAGCAGCAGGGAGGGAGAAACAAGCTCCCTACTGAGCAAAGAACCTAACGCGGAGCTCAATCCCAGGACCTCAGGATCCTGACCTAATCAGGATCATGGCCTGAGCCAAAGGCAGATGCTTAACCAATTAAGCCACTGGGTGCCCCTAAATTTATTTTTTTATTTATGTTTTTAGTAATCTCTACACCCAACATGGGGCTTGAACTCATGACCCCAAGATCAAGAGTTGCACATTCTTCTGTTTGAGCCAGGCAGGTGCCCCAAAACAAGTGCTTTTCATATTTGTTTCACTGTGTCAGTTTCTACCATATATATGGATACAATTTTGCTCAGAAGTGTATTGCAAATATTTCAAACATAGATGTTGGAAGACAGAGTTTCTCTAAATGTATTTTCTGATGTCTAAAGTCACAATACTTACAGAGTCAGGTAGGGATGGAGGCAAATTGCTCTCATTCTGTCCTTTCCCTTTTTGCTCTGGAGAGAATTCCACAGCTCCCCACATATGCAGTTTGAGAGTTCAACTGTGTGTAGGCAAGTTCACAGGAAATGGAAAGTGATTTGATCTGGGCAGGACTGAGTAGCAAAAATGAAAGGTTAGAAATGGGGAAAACCCAGGTTAAATTATAAATTGTAAAAACTCGCAAACATAAGTAATTTGACCTTAATGCACAAATTGAACTAGCAGTGGTCATACCAAGGATGCTTTCTGTTTTAGCTCCGTCCACTGACCTGCCCCCAAACCACCCCAAATACTATCACTCTACACAAGAACTGTATATCAACTGTGTAAATATATCCTCAAGTAATGTTCTGTAGCTCAGAGCTGCACCCACACTCCTTCTACTCATTTTTTTTCTTATGTCAAATTTGTCTTTTAGAGATATTCTGAAGCCACCAGTGGGAATTAGCTACTGTCCTTCAGGAAGCAGAATTGTATAGTTGTGATAAGATCTTAGAGCCTACAAGCTATAATATTTACTACTTAGCCTTTTACAGAAAATATTTGTTTATTGCACAAAGTTTATATATATTCATTTATTGCCTGAGTGCTTATTAAACAGTTACTATATATTAAGTACTAGGCTCCTACTTTCTATTTAAGAGTCTTTCAGATAAATGAAAGAGGTAGATAACTAATTAAAATGCTCACTGATAAGTGTTACATTTGGGGCAAAAATAGGTTAGAGTGTGAGCATAACTGTAAGGAACTAACCCAGAATTGAGGAGAGGGCACCATAACCAGGGAAGACTTCTCATGAAAATAGTATCTAAGTTAATGTTGAATGATGATCGGGTGGTAGAGAGGCAAAGAGGGAGCAAGCACAGCAAATATAAAGGCCCAGAGAAAATTAGGGAAATGCAAGTATTTCAGAGCTCACAATGGGAAAAGGTTAGCAAAGGTTTAGAGATAGTGACATCAGATTATTGGCAAGAGTAATGGATGTTAGAATGGTCTTAAATTAACTAAAATAGTTATAAGCTGGGCCACTGGACAAAGGCCAGAAAATGCAGGCATCTGGTATGTTGTGAGGAAAAAGGCAGGAAGTGATGGGGAAAGGGAAGCTGAAGCACTGCAGTAAATTTGGGTCATGGAAGAGGGTGATAAGATATGGGTCGGGGAGTTGCAGGAAAGTACCAGCCAAGGACTCTCTCTGACTTGGACAAGGAGAAGTGGTCTTGCTAATAGTGCTCAGGGTCTTTAAGGATGTTCTCATGTTCTGGCTGTCTCTAGGAACATGCCTTTTGATTGCAAAGCTGTGCCTCCATTGCAAATGAAGATAAAAATTGTCCTCTTCATTAATCTTCCCAAATCCCTCTGTAGGCCCCCCTGAAATTCTATTGGAGATTATAAAGCCTTTTATTTCAGGATTAGAGATAAAGATGCCTTCTATATTTTAGCTTAAAATGCAAATGTCCATTAAAGTTAAAACACTATGGTTGATTCAGACCAAAGTACATCAGACAATGAGTCAACAGATATCAGACCTTTTCCAGTTTTAATTTATGAGACTTTGTGGGATTTAGGGAAGGGAACTCTTCACTTATTAAGGCAAGTGCTGTTTATTCTCAAAAGGAGCTAGAGAGGAATCAGTAAAAGCTAAGAAAATATTTGTTGTCAGATGTAGGAAATATGTGTCCTTTTCTTTCAGTTGAGGTTAGGGAGGAAAAAATTTTCTTTGCCCCTCCTAGGATCCCTGGCTGGGTGTGAAGATGAAACTGACCTGAAGAAGTGACCAGAGCAGGAAGCTTTGTACCTTTTAGACAAAGAAGTAATACATTTCTGACAAATTGACAAGACAAAGGGATTTGGGCTGGGGGTACTAAATAGTGAAGTAACTAGGAAGATAAGGCTAAGTTTAACAAGGTTTGTTTATATAGGCTTCTTGGCCTTAAATTCCATTCCTGGTGATGAAAATGTCTTCCTTTGGGGCATCTGGGTGGCTCAGTGGGTTAAAACCTCTGCCTTTGGCTCAGGCTCAGGTCGTGATCCCAGGGTCCTGGGATAGAGCCCCACATCTGGCTGTCTGCTCAGTGGGGTGCCTGCTTCCCCCCCCCACCCCGCTTCTCTGCCTAGTTGTGATCTCTGTCTGTCAAATAAATAAATAAAATCTTTTTTTTTAAAAAAAAAGGAAGAAAGAAAGAAAGGAAGAAAGAAAAATGTCTTCTTTCTCCTGGTGCAGGGAGGGCTCTATTTACATGGCAGTTTCTTTTTTGTTTTGTTTTGTTTTGTTTTTTTAGATTTTATTTGTCAGAGATAGAGCACACAAGCAGGGGAAGAAATGGGAATTTCTATGATAGAAATAGAAATAGGCAGAGGGAGAAGGCGTCTCTATATGGCGGTCTTGTGAATGTTTCAGGTAAGAAAGGTGAGAGGGTGAGCTGCAGAGAGACCTTCTCCTTCTGTCATTTTTTTCAAATTCCTTCAGCTTTATTCAATACGCCAACATGGTATATATGGGGGTAGCATGTCCTGAACTCCATAAAAGGCATATCTTGTTTTGTGAGATACATTTTTTTTTAAATAATTGAGAGCATTTTGGGGGATATATTACTTTCTGGAGAAGGACTCTTTTCCCTTACCCCAAGTTTATTGACATTTGTTCTGAAAATTTCATTTAATTTTCAGATTTATTTATTTATTTATTTATTTATTTAATTTTTTTGGTGTGATTCTTCTTTCCCAACAAAAAGTTCTAGATTGGTGTACCTTGTATGCTCCCCACTTCCCTTATCACTATATGCATACCTTTTTTATGCATATAGTGCATATTGTTAGTTTTCTGCCCCCTCACTAGAGTGCTGGGACTGTTAGTTTTGTTCACTGTGTTATTTCCCATTTCGCAATGTCTAGCTCATAGTTCAATGTTCAGTAAATACTCTTGAATAAATAAATGGTAAGAGTATTGAAATTTTGTTTATATTTCTTTGATGTAGTTGGTAATTACAAGTAACCAATTGCTTTGTATATGTCAGTAATAAGATAAAAAGCCACTCTGCCCTATAAGCATTTTTTATTTCATTTTAATTTTTTTAAAGTAAACTCTAGGCCCAACATGCCGCTTGCTCTCATGACCCTGGGATCAAGACTCACATGCTCTACCAACTGAGCCACCCAGGCACCCCTACACAGCATTTTTTAGGAGACACAGTACACCTGATTAAAAAGAAAAGTTCATATTATATAAGAAATTCTATTAGATGAAATCTTGCTGTTTGTGACGATGTAGATGGAACTATGCTTAGCGAAATAAGTCAATTGGAGAGAGACAACTGTCATATGATCTCCCAGATATGAGGAAGGGGAGATGCAACATGGGGGGTTTGGGGGTAGGAAAAGAATAAATGAAACAAGATGGGATTGGGAGGGAGACAAACCATAAGAGACTCTCAATCTCACAAAACAAACTGAGAGCTGTGGGGGAGGGGGTAGGGAGAGGGTGGTGGGGTTATGGGCATTGGGGAGGGTATGTGTTATGGTGAGTGCAGTGAAGTGTGTAAACCTCGTGATTCACAGACCTGTACCCCTGTGGCTAATAATACATTATATGTTAATAAAAAATTCTATTAGAACATTGTTTTATTAAATATATATTGTATTGCGTCATGCTTCCAGACAAATTTTATGAGTGTGTGTGTGTGTGTGTGTGTACTTTAAAACCGGTCTTGCTCTATTTTTCTAAGGGCATTGACATTAAATTTGCAAAATACAATGCTCTGAAGAGAAGTATTTCCAAATATTAAGGATTATTTCAATTTGTTATGTAAAAAAGTTGATTTTTTTTAAGAAATGAAATTTCTAATTAAGTAGTCATTTTGGGGGTTTTACATAAGATGTTATTATTTTTATTTTATTATTTTTAAAAGATCTTATTTACTTGTCAGAGAGAGAGCATGTTAAAGCATAAGAAAGGAGAGTGGCAGACAGAGGGGAAAAGCAGGCTCCCTGCTGAGCAAGGAGCAGGAGGAGGGACTGGATCCCAAGGCCTGGGATCATGACCTGAACTGAAGGCAGAGGCTTAACACTGAGTCACCCAGGCATTCGAAGATGCTACCATTTTTATTTTTATTTTTTTAAAGATTTCATTTATTTGACAGAGATCACAAGTAGGCAGAGAGGCAGGCAGAGAGAGAGGGAAGCAGGCTCCCCGCTGAGCAGAGAGCCCATTGCAACCCTGAGATCATGACCTGAGAGGAAGGCAGAGGCTTAACCCACGGAGCCACCCAGGCGCCCCAGATGCTACCATTTTTTAAAGACGACTTTTTCTAGTAAAATCAATACAAACCTATGTTTAACATTCATAAATGTACCTAGGGTTGGATGTATTCTGAAGGAGATTGCTGGGGTTGTAAATGCTTGAGATTGTTCTAACAAAAGACACATTAGGAGAACATTTAAAAATTTTTTTCTTTGCGCTCTCTTAATCTCCTACCTCCACATTCCACTGACTTTATTGAAAAATTGTTTTATTTCAACATTTTTATTAGCAATGGTTTTTGGCAGTGTCAGCTTAGGTCAATTAACTGCTTCCTTAGGTTTGTCAACTTTGCGCCTGTCTTTATAAACACGAGCTGCTGTGTATATCCTCTGCAGAGCAGAGGGCAAAGTGACAGGAATAGAAACGGAAGTCTTCCCCCTCCCCCCCATTTTAAAAAAGATATAATCCCAAGGAACAGTCAGCGCGCGGGAGGGGGAGTTGATGGATATAAAATGAAACTAAATTCTGTATGGCCACGGAAGTGCAGAAACGGAGAACTTCAGAGATACTGATGCGGTGTCCCACCCAGAACTGTTTTTGAAGACGTCCCCCAGGCCCTGGTCTACCTTCCCCCCTGCAGCACCGCACCGCGAGTCGCCCGAGCACTCGCGACGCCCACGAGCGAACGGGGGCGGCGAGGACGTGGGGGCGGGCCCCCGGAGGAGGTAACCAGAAACCACACCTCCCAGAGTGCAGTGCGCAGGCTCCGGCGCGCGCTCCGCTCGCAGCCCCAGAGGCTGCGGCTCTCGAGGCTGAGCCGTGAGGACGCCGGGCGCCGGCCAGGGCTCTACGGGGCCGCGCAGCAGAGCGCGCGTCCGTCTGGTGCTCGCGCGGGGCTTAGTGCGGCGCCGCTGGGTGCTGCGGGAAGGCGCTGGGCTGCGGGAGCCTGGCAGGGCAGCCGCAGCCTTGGCGAGGCCGGCAGAAACCGAGCGGAGGGACGAGCCGGGGACCGAGGTAACTGCGCTCATTCCCCGTCGCTCCTCGCTTCCCTTTGTGCGATGCTGTCCGTTCACGCCGAGCCCTCCCTTACCCCAGCCCGAAACCCTAACGCCGCCCGGGCTTGCGCCTCCGGCTCGCGGAAACTCCAGCCCTACAAGCAGTAACTACAACTCCACAGCTGAGAGGGTTTGGGGCCCATTAAACCGCTGCACGTTTTCCGTCGCTCCGCTTGGCGAGGGGTGGGGAGGGGGACGGGGTCGCATTTCCCGGAGGAAATCCCCCGCCTCTGGCTCTGTCAGCCGCGTCGGTGGCCCCCTTGGCTCTCTGCTCTCGGTCCTTCGAAGAGGAGAAGGACAGGCAGGTGTTTGGTGGGGTGCAAGGAATCAGCAGGAGCGGGGCGGCCGGCCGGCTTCGGGGCCGGGGGAGGGCGGCCGGCCTGTGGGCGCGCGGCAGGTGGGCTGTCTCCTGGCCCTGCGGCACGGGGACTCGCCGCCCGCCGGGGGCGGGCCTGCCCTGGGGGCTTGTCGCGGGTCCGGGACTGGCCGGCCGGAGGGGCTCGCCGCCTGTCGGGGACTTGCCTCGCCGTGGGGCTCGCTGCTGGTCGGAATTGCTGCTGTCGGGGGTTTGCTGCCCGCGCCAGGTGCCCCTTCCGCGGTGGTGGAGACCTGGTCCTAGAGTGCCTCCTGGTGTGACACCTGCAACTGCAGCCCCTTTCCGAAGGCGCAGCCGCTCCACGGAGTTTGTTCTACTGCCCCAGAGCCCGCTGTTTCTTCTTCCTTCCACTCAGTTATGGGCTGAGTTAATTTGCTGGTTTTTTCAGGCAGGGCTGTTAGTCTACAGACTTGGCAGTTTTCTAGCCCCGGGCTTGTCCTTTACTGGATTTGCACCATCGTAGCGTCTGCACACCTGGGTATAAAAAGCGTTGTAAAACGTAATGTATACTCCCGCTGGGCAGGGTTGAATCAGATGACTTTGATGAAATTGAACCATTCTCAGTATTCCTTTTAATCTGCTGTAATAGCATAACTATTTTTGGCCCTTTATGCTAATGTTGCCACTGTGGGTGGTTACCACGTTTAGAAGACACTTTGGGGAAAGCTTCTTGAAAAACCTGGGTTGACACAAGTATGCTATCTACTAGTTGCACTTTTTCGTTTCTATTTGCATTGTTTTTCTTTCTTACAAGTCGATAATTGTTTCATTCTTGCTGTTCTTCATGCTCACTCTATGAGGATACCCTTTCTACATCTCCCTCGAATCCTGACCCCGGCAGAAGGTCGACTTGGGGGAACAGTCACTGCTTGGCGGTGACTTTTTTCATTGGCTCCTGCTTTTCCTCCTCCTTCCTACAGGCACTCCCTTTAGTTTGTCAGTCAACCCATGACCCGCTTAGACTTTTAGTCCCTTGCTATATTGCCATTGCCTTTTAAAATATCAAATAACATGAACATAAATACAAAAAGGAGTCTTAAGATAACTATACTCACATGTGCACTTAGTTTCATATTAACGTTTAAAACTAATTCTTTTAGCATTTGATAAGATTACTGTTAATGGTTTTTAAATGATTATATATGCTGTAATAATTGCACGTTCTGTATTCTGGCAGGAAACTTAATTCACAGGGTAATTTTTAGAAAACAATTATTTCCTCATTTGTTAAGAAAATGAGGTGAATTTTGACACATCCGCCCCAGCCCTTTTGCAAAATAGAGTTTATATTTAGGGCAGTTTTAGGTTCACAGCAAAATTGAGTGGAAGGTACAGATTTACTGTATAGGCTCTGCCTCCATATGACCCCTGCCTGTCTCCACATAGGCACAGCCTCCCCCACCATCAAAATGCCCACAAAAAAAGGGCACATTTGTTAAAATCAATGAGTCTACATTGACAGATCATTATCACCTAAAGTTTATAGTTTACAGTAGGGTACTGTATATCCTATGCATTTAGACAAATGACAGTTTTTTTTAAAAATCAAGAAATTTTAGGAGTTGTAGAGAATGGAAATGAGTATTGTTATTTAAAAAAGTCTTACAAGAAATATTTTGAACATCCTAAAAATTAATTTCTAGTAGTTTTTGTTTCTTAAAAAATGGATGTTTAAACTTTTTTTTTTTAAGTTTTTATTTATTTATTTGACAGAGAGAAATCACAAGTAGTGGGAGAGGCAGGCAGAGAGAGAGAGAGGGAAGCAGGCTCCCGGCTGAGCAGAGAGCCGATGCGGGACTCGATCCCAGGACACTGAGATCATGACCTGAGCTGAAGGCAGCGGCTCAACCCACTGAGCCCCCCAGGCGCCACTGGATGTTTAAACTTTAAGTTTCTTATTTTTACATTTTCAGGAGTTATTTATTTTGTATATTAAGAATTGAGACGAATAAGAAGGAATGCCTCCTAAAATAACAAAATGTCCTATTTTTCAGTCCTAAAACTCATTAGCTTGACCATTTATTTTTCTGAAAACCATGTTTTATATTCACCAATGAAGCGAAAGGAAATCAAACATTTTAAATACACTAATTTTTCTTTATTGATGCCAAGATATATCTACACTAGAATGTGACCCGTTAGGCTGGCTGGCTTTCTTTCTTTCTTTCTTTTTAATCTGTTTTCTCTCTCTTGAGGGTTTTTTGTGGAAACATCAGGATATAGTAATGTACTAAGTAATCTCAGTTCTGGAACTAGACAACTCAATTAGAATCCCAAGTCTCCATTTGTTGGCTGTATGACCAGGGCAAGTTATTTTCTGAACTTCCATTTTGTTAGCTGTAAAAGGGAAATAAAAGTATTAATTGTTATAATAATGTGAAATCATTCTATAAACTGTAATACACTGCAATGTTTATTCATATCACTAGTTTCATGTTGTGTTTTAAAATGCCGCCAGTATATTTTCAGGTAATACTGCTTAAGTAAATACTATCAAACTTTTTTTTTTTAAGGGCTGTTTTTACAGGAGACTTTGTTATCTAGTTATGAATGATTTAGTTGGTTCTTATGAGTCAGAGGTGAAATTATGAAAGAGAGTCAAAGGTGCTTTGAGAAAATTTCTGCTTCATCTGTCTGGTTCTTAACCTAGATCTTAACACGCCAATGGGTGTGTCCATAGTCTTAAAAGAGTCTGAACTCTGTATAACTGTACATTGTGGGGAGAAGACCCATAGCTTTCAGCAGCTGTTTAGAAGAGGTTCGTCGACAACCCCAGCAAAGGTTCTAAGAACTACTAACATAAGTTATCTAGGCAGGCTTCTTTACTAAACATTTTGCAGATTATTATCTTTAATAAAGGTTCCACACCCAGCGTGAAGTTCAACTTAAAAAAAAACCCTCAAACTTACAATCCTGAGAGCAAGACCTGAACTGAGGTCAAAAGTTGGATATTTAGCAGACTGAGCCATCCAGGCATTCTTTTCGTATTATTTTTAATATTAGGGATTTTTTTTGAGCCACCGTGAATGCCTGTTTTCTTCCAGAACTAGAGGCTGATATTAATGTTATACTATGTTCATATGAACAGTAGTGCTGCTGCTTATATATGGAGATGACGCCACTGATTATTGATACCATTATTTTTAGGCAGATAGTGTCCATTCCTCCCCACCCATCTTGATGGGCAATAGAATACTTGACAAGGAGTGATACCCTAATACAATCTAGCATGTTAGAATATTATTTTGAAATGCTAAAAGATAATTTGGTTTCCTTAACCTAAAATTTGAACATTTTTTCTTATCTCAACAGAACACCAAATGCTAAAGAAAATTAAGTATTTTATCTTACAAACTAGATAATGATATTTATGTAATGTATTTGTTGTTATATGATATTTCTTCCTATATAGCACAGAGTGTAATGTTTTATTAATTCTTAATTAATGGTTATTTTGACTTTCAGAATTTCTGGTTCAGAAATAAAATTGACTATCTGCTTATGAAGATTAGATTATAATTGTAATTTTAGGACATTGAAGATTAATCTTACTTGCATTTGGCGAATTTTAGAGTTAGGTTAGAGTTCTAAGTTTGGGCTCATTCTTAGAAGAGTTTGGACGTGAGCTACATCAAACTACCCTAAGTTTCTTATTAGTATTAGGTTGAGCTTTGGAGCTTTACAGTACGAAGCCAGCTTCTCTTCTGGATCAGTTACCAGTAGCATTCATAGGGCTGGAAGAGAATAAGGTGAATGAGGTAATGCAGCACAAACTTAAGAATAAACCATGATTTTATGTGTGTTTTCCTACCCTTGAACTTTAAAAAATTAAAAAATGTTTCCTGTATAGGGAGATTATTATTAATACCCCTATTTTAGTTCTTAAAAGTCATTTGTATATGCCATACAGAGATATAGTTAATGTCATCTTTAGCCTTGTGGCAAGAATTTTGGCTTTGTAGTCAGGCAAGCCTATGTTAAGTCCTGGGCATTGCCACTTAATCACTGGTGACCTTGGGTAGGTTTCTTAGCTTCTCTGAACCTCATTATCTATAGCTGTAATATAGGAACAGTACCTGTTCAGGTTGTCTGAGTACTGAAAGAAACAAATGTTAAGTATCTAACTCAAGTAATAGCAGTTACTTTTATGGTTTATGTGCCAACTTATTGACTCATTTAATTCTTACAACAATCCTATACAGTTGGTACTATTGTTTTCACATTCTTACAGGTGAAGAAAAATGAAAGGTTATATAATTTTACCAAGGTCATAGAGCTAGTAAGTAGATAGTATGCACTCAAAGCTGACTATAGTCATTTAAAAAAAAAAAGTCAAAACAAGAAGAAGATGGGGTACTATAGCCAGTCATCATCTTTTGTTTTAGTGAAAAATGCACCTGAATGTAGATAATTATAAAGCATTTTATTTGTTTGCTGGAAAAAATGGAGTACTGTGTTCCTGACCAAGGTCTCAGGATCATATAATTTTAAAAAGTGAATTTGTAATAATGTAATATTATGTAATGTGTTATATGTAATATAATGTCATATATTAATGTAAAGTTATTACAAAATAATGTTCTTGATTGAATGTTTATTGTATACTAGATACAGGATTAGATACTTTATACATTATTACTTCATTTAAGCTCTAAAAAAAAGTTTTGCTAATTTAAGTGGTCTCTACCCCTGACATGGGACTCAAACTCACAACCCCAAGATCAAGAGTTGCATTTTTCTTTCAACTGAGGTAGCCAGGCACCCCCTTAATATTAGTTCATTTAAACTTCAGAACAACCTTATAAGAAAGCTAAGGCTCAAAGTGATTTTAAGTGACTTGTCCAAGGCTAATAGCTAATAGAGAATCCCAAAGCTTTCTGATCCTAAAGTCTTCTGTTAATCACTGGTTTATGTGCCCTGTTAGATATGGCTAAAAGATTTCTCTAAAAATCCAGGCAAACAGGGTGCCTGGGTGGCTCAGTCAGATAAGTGTTAAATTCTTGATTTCACCTCAGGTCATGATCTCAGGGTTGTGGGATGGAACCTGCTTGGGGTGTTGTGCTCAGTGGGGAATCTGCTTGAGATTCTCTCTCTCTCTCTGCCTTTTGCCCTTCCCCACTGCATGCATGCGTGCTCTGTCTCTCTCTCTCAAATAAATTAATCTTTAGAGGGGTCTAGGTGGCTCAGTTGGTTAAGCGTCTGCCTTCGGCTCAGGTCATGATCCCAGAGTCCTGGGATCAAGCCCCACACTTGCTTCTCCCTCTCCCTTTGCCCCTCCCCCTCCTCATTCTCGATCTCTGTCTCAAATAAATAAATAAAATCTTAATAAATCTTAAATATATATAATAAGATAACAGCTTAGAAATTTTATTTTTTTAAAGATTATTTATTTATTTGACAAGAGAGAGATAGCAGGAGAGGGAATACAAGCAGGGGGAGCTGGAGAGGGAGAAGCAGGCGCCCCCTGAGGAGGAGCCCAATGCAGGTCTTAATCTCAGGACCCTGGGATCATGACCTGAGCTGAAGGCAGACGCTTAGTGACTGAGCCACCTAGGTGCCCCAGGAATTTTAAACAGAAAAAAAAAAATACTCTTATATTTTAGAAGTAAACAGTGATTACCTAAAGCTAGGGTTTTATAGGCCAAACTCAGCTTGCTCTCACTTCTGTAAATAAAGTTTTATTGGAACACAGTCACACTTATTTCTTTACATATTGTCTCTGGCTGCTTTTGTACTACTATGGCATAGTTGAGTGGTCATGAAAGAGACTATATGACCCACAAAGCCTAGAAAGTTTATTCTTTGGCCCTTCACAGAAAAGAATTACTGATCCATGACTTATCAATCCTGTTCTTTTATAAATGAAGAAACAGATTTGGAGAGATGAGGTAACTTCGCAAAAATGTAGCTAGTTAAGGGCGCCTGGGTGGCTCAGTGGGTTAAGCCACTGCCTTCGGCTCAGGTCATGATCTCAGGGTCCTGGGATCGAGTCCCGCATCGGGCTCTCTGCTTGGCGGGGAGCCTGCTTCCTCCTCTCTCTCTCTCTCTGTCTCTCTCTCTCTGCCTGCCTCTCTGCCTACTTGTGATCTCTGTCTGTCAAATAAAATGAATAAAATCTTTAAAAAAAAAAATGTAGCTAGTTAAAATCCAATTACCCTGATACCTAAGTCACTGTTTTATCTTGTATACCATACTACCTCTTTTTATTTTTTTATTTTTATTTTATTTTTAAGATTTATTCTAGAGAGAGAAAGTGAGAGTGCACAAGTGGGAGGAGCAGAGGGAGAGGGAGAGAGAATCTCAAGCAGACTCTGCTGAGCGTGGAGCCTGTCACTGAGCTGTCTCATAACCCTGAGATCATGACTTCAGCCAAAATCAAGAGTGGGACATTTAACTGACTGTGCCACCCAGGCACACCCCTATTTTTATTTCTTAAAGTTTTAATTTATTCATTGACGTCCTCTACACTGAACATGGGGCTTGAACTCATAACCACAAGATCAAGAGTCACATGCTCTTCCAGACTGAGCCAGCCAGGTGCCCCATACTACCTTTTTTGAAGTTCTATAAAATCAGTAATTGTATCTTATGGTCATTATATAAGGGACATTAAAGCATTACAAAATGTTTATGACCTAAAAGAATATTTAACCTAGCTAAAACAGGCATTGTAGCTATAATAACAGTAAATATTTAGTCATTTCCCTTTCATTCTTAGAATTTGAAGAACTTTTGGGAATATACTGTATATGCCCCATTCCATAAATTTTGGTGACCCACTTTAAACTTAGGTTTTCTTGTTTAAGAAACAAGATTTTTCTATAATAAATAGAGACTTTTGGAATCATTTCATTAATTGATTCCAAAACAGCAGTTGCTGTTGGAACCATCCTGTGGTTGGAAATCTACCACATATGTATCTTTATAAAATAGAGATCATAAGATCTTGTATCCAGTTTTCTTTCTCCTTACTTTTACATTATTCATGGAATTTTTTAACATTATTCATGGATTTTTTTTTTTAAGCATTGAGGTGCTATGATCTGATTTTAATTGGGAATGATAACTGGCAGCAGTAGGAAGGATGCCCTGGTGAGAGAACAGGCTGTTGGGAGGCTATACTCATAGCTGTGAGATGATGGAGCCTGGGACTAAAATGATATTGCTGGAGAAGCAGGGCCAACAATATGAGAGGAACTGAGGAAGTAGAATGTATGAAACTTTGTTATAGGTGGGTAGAGTGGTATGGGAATTTTGAGTACATGGGAGCTTTCACATTCAGTGGGGAGTCTTGATCTTCCAGGCTAGTTTGGGTTCTCCCATAATATCCAGCATTACTCTTTGCTATTGCCTTTACCACATTATTATTATCTGTTTTGTCCCAACTGGATAATTCAGGCTCATTAATGATAGGAATTATGTCATGTCTTAATCATCTTTTTTAGGGGAGACTTATCTTAGATAACCTTTTTTAAAGATTAGATTACTTTTGTGTATACATTTTCTTTTAAAGGAAAATAGTAGAAATAGAGAGGTTAGGGACGCCTGGGTGCCTCAGTTGGTTGGACGACTGCCTTCGGCTCAGGTCATGATCCTGGAGTCCCGGGATCGAGTCCCGCATCGGACTCCCAGCTCCATGGGGAGTCTGCTTCTCTCTCTGACCTTCTCCTCTCTCACCTTCTCACTCTCTCTCTCAAGTAAATAAAAAAATAAAAATCTTTAAAAAAAAAAAAAAAGAAGAAAAGAAAGAGAGGTTAAGGTGTTCCGAAATTTCTTCACATTTAGAATCTGATTTTTTTGAAGCAGTTTTTATCTCAGAGTCATTCGTGTTCTTTTTTTGTTTTGTTTTTTATTTTTTCATACAACATAATCTCCTACTGCCCCTAGTGGACAGATGATGCGGCCTTTAAATGTGTTCTGTCATCATTCTTCCAGTTTTGTCACCAGTCTTCCAATTTTGATGCAGGTATTTACTTACTTGATATTTTGTGATACATATTCTTTTTGCCTGTATCCTCATAGCAAAATATAACACCCTCATCTATTGTGGCTATCTAACTTTCTGAGTCTTCTGAAGTAGTGCTTCTCTTTGTGGTGAAAGACCAGTTTGAGACTGAAATTTTTATAAAAGACAACAAAGACTAATTACTAGAAAAATTAAAAGAAATGGATGCACAAAATATAAACTTCAATTTTTCAAAATATAGACTTCAATTTTTCAGATTCAAAAGGCATCAACTTGTTCTGTCAAATATAAATTTCCTGTAAGAGTTTCTAAACACTCCATTTTTGTACTTACCTCATTCCAGACCTTTAAAAAAAAAAAAAATTGTGGACCAACTCATTTTGAATAATACTGCTATAAAGCACTTGTTCGGGCGCCTGGGTGGCTCAGTGGGTTAAAGCCTCTGCCTTTGGCTCAGGTCACAATCTCAGCGTCCTGGGATCAAGCCCTGCATTGGGCTCTCTGCTCAGCAGGGATCCTGCTTTCATTCCTCTTTCTCTGCCTGCCTCTCTGCCTACTTGTGATCTCTGTCTGTCAAATGAATAAATAAAATCTTTGAAAAAAAAAAAAGCACTTGTTTGTTGCTTTTCATATTCCTCTTTGAATTAACATAACCTGGGGTATATAAGATGTGATGACTGATTAAATGAATGTATTGTAAGACAAGTAGTATTTCCCCTTAACAGTGACAATATTTCTATTTTTTATTGCAATTTCTTGAAATGTGATTATAAAACCATATGATTTACATATACAGTATGTATATGTTTGTGTGTGTTGATTTATGTACTTACCTTCTGAAAATGAAAGGAAGTTTCCACACTCCTAGGGGAAGACTTGTTCTTGTGTAGCCATGCTAACAGCAGTTTTAAAACTGATTTGAGTGACTTACTGAGTAAATGACAGTTCTATAGAATTGGTTTTAAGTCCGTGTAGTCAATCAACAACAACCTGCTTTAATGAACAGGATTTTGCAAGCCACCCAGTAAATGGTAGCCCTTCCGGTAACCATGTTTTGAAGCTGCTGAAAATCCATTTTCCTCCTAAACCCAATATAAAATTAGCAGTCTTCTGTACTAAGAGGGACTGTGCCTGACAAGCCTAGCTTTCTCTAAGTAAGTAATTAGAAAAATAATTACTTATTAGAAAATAATTATTTTCTAGCTTTGTGTTTTTTGTTTCATTTCAGATATTGAATGGGAATTATCTTTTCACACATAGAAACAATTTACTGGTCAATTTATTTTTTGGTAGGTATATAATTTTGATTCAAATAATTACCATTTTTTATCTTTAGGTACACTCCTGTGACTTCTGTGACATTCTTAAACAAAACTAATAAGTAATAGAGTCCCTACCTAAGAGAGAGTTCATACATGTTGTTCACATACTTAGGTGAAATTCAAGTCTTCTTAAAATTTTTTTTTATTT
This sequence comes from Mustela erminea, assembly GCF_009829155.1. Classification (NCBI taxonomy): domain Eukaryota; kingdom Metazoa; phylum Chordata; class Mammalia; order Carnivora; family Mustelidae; genus Mustela; species Mustela erminea. The sequence goes on along the minus strand of NC_045615.1, from coordinate 46,475,479 downwards.
CTTAGGGGTGCCTAGGTGGTACAGTTGTTTAAGTGTCCCAACTCTTGGTTTTTGCTTGGTTTTGGCTTAGGTTGTGACCTCAGGGTTGTGGGACCAAGGCCTACACGGGGCTCCATAATTTGTGTGGAGCCTGCTAAAGATTCTTTCTTCCTCTGCCCCTCCACTCTGCTAAAAGTAACAAATCTTTAAAAATAAAATAAATTTTTTTTACTACTTAATACTAGACTTCCCAATGATCATGACTATAAATTATGTAATCCAGTTCAAACAAATGATTATGGTAGTGAAATGTTAATAGTTGGCCTTATTAATAAAGCAGATTCCAAAATAGAAATAACTTACAAAGTATTCAATGCAGTGAAAATGTTTATAGTCTCTGGAAATGACACTAGTATTTAACAAACAGACTTTGTTAACAGTTGTATCTAATACATGGTAATGCTAAGAAAAACGGGTTTTAAATCACAGCACTAAATTGTTAGAAGTCATATATACCTTGACTAAGTAGGAACTATTGTAACTGTAATCCAGTTTGTCAAACAGCAGCTTCTCGTTTGGTTATTGCCACAGTGTATTTTCTTTTGGACTGCTTGATTCAAAATTTAAAATCTCTATTCTTTGCTTTTGTAAATAGAAATGAAATAATGAGTATAGCCTGTCAGATACTGTATAGAATGTAATATATTTTTTTAAGATTTTATTTATTTTTTTGACAGAGAGAGATCACAAGTAGGCAGAGAGGCAGGCAGAGAGAGAGAGAAAGGAGGAAGCAGGCTTCCTGCTGAGCAGAGAGCCCAATGCAGGACTCGATCCCAGGACCCTGAGATCATGACCTGAGCGGAAGGCAGCGGCTTAACCCACTGAGACACCCAGGCACCCCTAGAATGTAATATTTTGTATCATCTTAAAATCTTCACCTAACTGAATCCTAGAAAGTACAGACTACAGTTATTTTAAAGAAGAATGAATCTAGACTTTCTAGAACAGGAGGTTGGGAAGATGACAGAGTAGGAGAATTCTGAACACCCCTCCCATGGACACGTCAGGGTGCAACTACATAAAGTGCAGTTCCCTTTGAAAATGACCTGAGGACTAACAGAACAGCTCTTCCACAGCTTAAGACATAAAGAAAAGATCACATTGAGAAGGGTAGGAAGGGCAGGGATGTGGCTGGGAGCCAAACCTCTGCACAGTGGAAGGGATATCACAAGGAGGTCCTCCTTGAGGAATGAAGAGATCAAGCCCCACACTGGGTACCCCACACCCTGGAGATCTGTACTGAGAAACTGAGCCTCCATAATATCTGGCTTTGAAAATCAGCCTGGTGGTGGGTATTAAGGAGGGCACATATTGCATGGAGCACTTGGTGTGTTGCATAAACAATGACTCTTGGAACACTGAAAAAATAAAATTTAAAAAAAAAGAAAGAAAGTCAGCAGGGCTTATCTGTAGATGAGCTGGAGGTCTATAGGGAACAGAGACTCTCCTTTTAAAGGGCCAGCACCTATATTACTCTCTCTCAGACCCAGCACAGAGAAAGCAGTTTGAAAAATGCCTAGCATATATATGAAGAAGATTTATTGACTAATTTTAGTGAATATGCTGGAGAGGTTGAGATGTGTAAGATGTGTAAGAACTTTCTCTGAGAGTGAAAGTGCTGGCAGATATTCCCCCCTTCTCTCTTCCCCCAAAGCACTTACTGCCCCCTCATACCCAGCAGGCAGCTCTTCCCAAGTGATTCCTGCCCACCAGCACTCCCACAACAGTTGCAGCTAAGCCTCTAGTCATCTGTACCAGGGGCTAACCCCACCCACCAGCTTGCCCATAGTAGCTGCAGCCAGGCCATTCAGCCAGCTGTGCTAGGGGCCAGCCCTGCTCATCAGTGTGTCCGTGGTAGTTGAGGCTGGTCAATGTACTCATCCGGGTGGGGGCCAGCCCACCCACCAGTGTACTTGCAGCAGTCATGGCCCAGTAACAATAGGAGGGCACATGCAGCCCACACTGGTGACACCCCTGGAGTGCCTGGTTCTGGTGACCAGGGGTGGGATTGTTCTACTAGGCCACATAAGAAGCCCTCCACACAAGTCCACTACTTTCAAGACAAGAAGACATATCTGATGCACTTGACACAGACAGACATTATGAGGGGTGAGAGGAATATGTTAAAAAAAAAAAAAAAGAGAGAGAGAGAGAGAAACCTCAGAAAAAGAACTAAGTGAAACAGGTGAGCAATCTACTTGATACAGAATTCAAACTAATGGTCATAAACATGCTTGACAGATTTGAGAGAAGAGTAAATGAACTGACCGAGGATTTCAACAGAGAATGTAAGAAAGAACCAATCAAAGCTGAAGGGTATAATAACTGAAATAAAGAAGACGCTAGAGGAAATCAATAGCAGATTAGAAGATGCAGAAGAATGGGTCAGTGATGTGGAAGGTAGGGGAGTGGAAATCATCCAAGTTGAACAGCAAATGAATGAATGAATGAATGAACGAATGTTAAGAGACCTCTGGACAATATAATGCATACTGACGTTTGCTTTATAGGGGCTCTGGAAAGCAGAGAGAGAGAAAGTGGCAGAGAACTTATTTGTAGGAATGATTGCTGAAAACTTCTCCAACCTGAGGAAGGAAACAGACATCCAGGTCCGGGAAGTACAAAGAACCCTAAATTTGATGAACCCAAAGAGGTCCACACCAAGACATATACTAATTAAAACATCAAAATTTAAAAATAAAGAGAGTCTTAAAAGCAGGAGAAAAGCAACTAGGGAAACCTAAGGCCATCAGTTGATTTTTTTAGCAGAAACTTTTCAGGCCGTAAGAGAGTAGCATGGTATATTCGAAGTGCCAAAAGAAAAAACCTATAACCAATAATATGCTACCCAGCAAGATCATTCAGAACTGAAAGAGAATTAAAGAGTTTTCCAAACAAAACTTGGAGCTCGTTACCACTAAATTGGCCTTACAGGAAATTTTAAAGGGAATTTTTAAGTGGAAAAAGAGCCAAAACTAGAAATAAGAAAAGCATGAAAAGAAAAAAATTCTACTAGTAAAGTCAAGCATATAGTAAATATAGTAGTTCAGTCACTTATAAGTATAAAACATGGAAGGGGGAGAATAAAAGTATAGTTTTTATGTTTTTTTATGGATTTAGAGTGACTGTCAACTTAAAATAGACCACTATATGCACAGGATGTTAAATATGAACTTCAAGGTAACCACGAATCAAAATCCTATAATGGATACACTAAAGATAAAGGAATCCAGTCATACAATTGAAGAATGTCATCAAATCACAAGGGAAGAAAGCAAGTGAAGAATTATAAAAACAACCAGAAAACAAAAAAGAGTACATAATAAGTACAACAATAAGTACATATCTATCAGTAGTCATTTTTTTTTCTTAAGATTTTATTTACTTATGAGAGTGCTCACGTGCAGATTGGGGAAGGAGCAGAGGGAGGGAGAGGGACAGGCAGACTCCATGCTGAGCACAGAGCCTAACATAGGGCTTGATCTTATGACCCCGAGATCATGACCTGAACTGAAACCAAGAGTTGGCTGCTCAACCTGCTAAGCCACCCATGCGCCCCTATCCATAGTTATTTTAAATGCAAATGAACTAAATGCTCCATAAAGACATTGGGCGACTGAATAATGAGTCAAGACTGATCTATTTGCTACAAGAGACTCACTTCAGACGTGAAGATGCATACAGACTGAAAGTGAAGGGATGCAAAAAGATACTCCACATAGGGGCACCTCTCAATCTCTCTCTCAAATCTTTTTTTTTCCCTTAAGATTTATTTATTTATTTTAAATAGAGAGTGTGTAAGCGGGGGGGTGGGGGGAAGAAGGCAAAAAGTAGACTCCCCACGAGGGCAAAGCCCTATCTGGGGCTCACAAGATTTGAATGCCTAACTGGCTGGGCCACCAAGGCACTCCTCAAATAAATTAATCTTAAAATATATATACACATATATATGTGTGTGTGTATGTATACACATATATATTCTGTGAAAATGGACATAGGAAAGCTGGAGTAGCAATTTTTTTTTTTTAAAGATTTTATTTATTTATTTGACAGAGAGAGATTACAAGTAGGCAGAGAGGCAGGCAGAGAGAGAGAGGAGGAAGCAGGCTCCCTGCTGAGCAGAGAGCCCGATGCGGGACTCGATCCCAGGACCCTGAGATCATGACCTGAGCCGAAGGCAGCGGCTTAACCTGAGCCACCCAGGCGCCCCGCAATTTTTTTTTTTTTAGGAGTAGCAATTCTTATATCAAACAAAATAGACTTTAAAACAAAGACTGTAATGAGACAGAGAAGGATATTACATAATGATAAAATCAATCCAACAGGAAGATATAATAATTACGAATATCTATGCATCCAACATAGGATCACTTAAATATGTAAGGCAAATATTAACATACATAAAAGGAGAAGTTGACAGTATACAATAAGAGTAGGGAATTTTAAAACCTTACTTACATCAGGGAACAGATCATTTACATAAGGAAACAGTGGTTTTGAACAACACAATAGACCAGATGGTCTTAATATATATACATACAACATTCCATCCAAAAAGGGCAGAGCACATTCTTTAAAAGTGCACATGGAACATTTTCCAGGATAGATCATGTTAGGTTACAAAACAATTATCAATATACTTAAGAAGGTTGCAATCATCAAGCATCTTTTCTCACCATAACGGTATGAAACTAGAAATTAATTACAAAAAAAAAAAAACACTTGCAAAAACATAAACATGGATGCTGAACAACCTGCTACTAAACAACTAATGGGTCAATGAAGAAATAAAAAAGGGAATTAAAATATACCTGGAGACAAATGAAAATGGGCACAATGCAAATTCTCTGGTATGCGGTGAAGGCCTATTTCAAGAAACAAGAAAAGTCTCAAACAATGTGACCTTATACCTAAAGGAACTAGAAGAAGAACAAAGCCCAAAATTAGTAGAAAAAAAAAATAACAAAGATCAGAGCAGAAATAAATGAAATAGAGACTTTTTTTGTTGTTATTGTTTAGAGATTTTATTTGACAGAGACAGCGAGAGAGGGAACAAAGGGGAAGTGGGAGAGGAAGCAGCAGATTTCCTGCTGAGCAGGGAGCCTCATGTGGGGGTCAATCCCAGGACTCTGGGATCCTAACCTGAGCTGAAGGCAGACACTTAATGACTGAGCCACCCAGGGGTCCCTGAAATAGAGACCTTAGAAAATGGTAGAAATGATCAATGAAACTAAGAACTGGTTCTTTGAAAACATAAAGAAAAAGAGGGCTCGAGTATTTAAAATCAGAAATGAAGAAGAGGTTACAACCAACACCACAGAAGTACAAAGGACTATAATAGACTACTATGAAAACAAATGGGACAACTTGAAGAAATGGTAATTTCTAGAAGCACAATCTTCCAAGACTGGATTAGGAAGAAATAGAAATCTGAACAGACTGGTTACTAGTAACAAAATTGAATTGGTTATCAAACTCCCAATGAACAAAAGTCCAGGACCAGGTGGTTTCCCAAACACCTGAATTCTACCAAATGTTTGAAGAAGAATTAGTACCTATTCTTATCAGATTATTCCAAAAAATAGAAGAGGAAGGAGTACTCCCAAATTTATTTTACCAAGACAGAGACTCCACAAAAAAAAAGAAATCATAGGCCAGTAACTCTGATGAACATAGATGCAAAAGTCCTCAATAAAATATTAGCAAACCAAATTCAACATTACATTAAAGGGATTGTTCACCACAATTAAGTGAGATTTTTTTTCCAGGGATATAAGATTGGTTCAATATTCACTACTTAATCAATGTAATGTATCACATTAACAAGAAGAAAGATAAAAATCATATCAATAGATGCAGAAAGAGCACTTAACAAAATGCAATATTTGTTCATGATAAAAACTCCACAAGGTGGGTTTAGAGGGAACATATCTTAATATAATAAAGACCACATATGAAAAACAAGGAGAGGACCTGGATAGATGTTTGTCCAAAGAAGAAAGATGGCCAACGAGCACATAAAAAGATGCTCAATATTATTAGCTATCAGAAAAATGCAAATTAAAACTGGAATGCAGTATCACCTCATACCTGTCAGAATGGCTATTATCAAAAAGACAAGAGATAAGGGGCTCCTGGATGGTGCAGTTGGTTGAGTGTGTGACTCTTAGTTTTGGCTATGATTGTGATCTTAGCATTATGAGATTGAGCCCCACTTCGGGATCCATACTGAGCACAGAGTCTGTTTGGGACTCTCTGTCCTTCTCTCTCTGCCCCCCTAACCCCATGTACACACATGTGCTCTCTCTCTAAAATAAATCTTAAAAAAAAAAAAAAGGTTTTGCAAGGTTATGAATAAAAATGCACTGTTGGTAATATAAAGTGGTACAGCTACTATGAAAAACAGTATGGAGGTTCTTTAAAAAATGAAAAATGTAAATACCTATGGAGCACTATGTTTATTGCAGCATTATTTACAATAACCATGATATGGAAGCAGTCTCAACAGCAAGTGAATAAAGATGTGGTATAAGTACAGTAGAATATTACTCAACCATAATAAAGAATAAAATCTTGTTACCTAGAGGATATTATGTTAAGTAAATGGTAAGTAAAATCAATTAGGAAAAGACATATACCATATGATTTCATTTATTTTGGGAATCGAAAAAACAAATGAACAAACAAAAAACTAAAGAGACTCTTAAATACAGAGGACAAGATAGTGGTTGCCAGAGGTAAGGTTGGGAGCAGGGAATTGGTGAAATAGGTGAGGGAAATCAAGAGTTACAAATTTCCAGTTATAAAATAAATCACAAGAATGAGAAGTATAGTATAGGGAATATAGTCAATAATGTAATAACTTTGCGTGACATATGGTAACTACACTTACTGTGGTGAGCATTGCCTAATGTGTAGAACTATTGAGTCACTATATTGTGCACCTATAATATGTATGCCAACTATACTTCGGTTAAAAAAAAACAAAACAAAAGAAGAATGAGTCTAAGAGTACCATTGCGCCCTGTAGTAGGTACTGCAGCAGTGTCATTTGGAGTTCCTCTTTCTACTTAGTACCGTTCTGATTAATGTGCAGTGTAAAAGTCACTCTGCTGACAAAGACTTAAGCTATGAGAACAATGAGTATGAGTTAAAGCAATGTTGTATGTAATGGTATTATATATTGATAGTACATGCTAATATGTGATACGGATTATAAGTACAAAGAAATTAGAAAAAGGAGAATAGAGTGTCTTAACGTAGTTTCGTTATGCTTTTGTGGGAAGCTCTGTTTTCTGAAATTCATTGTAAGTCATGTTTAAATGTAAAAACACATTAGTTTCATTATGTATTCTCTGCACTGAACCAGTAAAACCTATCTGCTTCTGGTTGAAGTATTTTTCTTTTTCAGGATTTATTTTGTTGATTGAGAATGACTTTGCTAGCACTTAAGAGGAACACCAAAAAAAATGGTCTCACTTCCTGTCTGCTTCAGTGTCAAAATACACTATGGTATTTTGTGGTATTTTATGGTATTCAGTGTCAAAACACACCATACATACTTGAATGTATCATCTTTTTTTCTTTTTTAAAATTTCTTAATATATTGGGGGAGGGGAAGTAGTCTATTTTTTCCTCCTAAGGGTCAGAACCTCAGATACATTTTTAAAAATATTTTGGGTTAGATTGAGTTTTACTTTCCCTTAATACAGTCTTTATGAGTCCCCAAATCTGTGAAGTTCGGTAGAGGAGTGAAATGTCTGGGTAAATATTCTTTTCCTGATCTTGTCTTCCTATTTCATTTATATATAATAAATTTGTTTAAAAAGTTGAGGACAGACGTTGCATTCTTTGAACAGACAATTTTAAGAGAATTCGGTATAGAAATTTTTGAGCTGTTGTGTCTTGCCCATATCTGATATCAATGTAAAAATATCTTGATAAAGATGAATAATAATGCCCTTTTTATAGAACAATCCTCTGACGAAGGAAATAGTTTTGAGACAACAGTAATAAGTAAAGCCTTTCACTAAACAAATTATGTTGGTTTGATATAAGGGAAAATGTGCATGATAGTTTTGAATTGTATATATGTAAACAGTGAAATTTAGAAGTAACATATTAGTAATGCTTGCCATCCTAATACTTAGACTCTTAAGGCACAAAATATGGTATGATGAAAGTTCTGGATGAAAGAAGACTCAATAGCTTAACCAATAAGAAAGAAATTGACTCAGTTCTTTTATATTGGGGGAAAAATATACAGCCCACAAAATCATATTGACTTAATTACTTATGACCCAGGCTCATGTGGGCAAGATACATAGATATTATTAAGATACATTTCTCTGAGAGTTAACACTGTATTAAGTAGACAAGTCTAGAATACAAAAGGAATGAAATTAGAGAAATACATTGTACTATGTGGGTTCATAGAAAGGTGATCACACCCCACTGGGAGAATTTAGAGAAGGCTTCATGCAATTCAGAAATGTTTAAGTTGGGCCTATACATTATTCCCTCGGAAGAAATAGCTTGAATAAAAAATTTTTTTAAAAAGAAAAGAAATAGCTTGAGTACTTGCACATGTATTTGAGAAAAATGGAATAGTGATGTCTGACTTAATAGAAAAAGAATGGGCTTAATCAGAGCTGAATTGAAATCCTAGCTCCCATGTTCCACTATGTTGCTTTGGGCAAGTCCGGGATGTTTAGGCCATCTGTAATGTATTCATGATGCTTAAATGAGAAAGTTTATATAAGATTTCTGACAAAATATGTGACAGATGGTTTAGTAAGTAGCCTTCCCCCTTCTTTCCCCTACTTTATGTCAAAATTAATGGAGGGAAAGACTAGAAGATAAGTTGGAACCAGAACAATGAATGCCAGGATGAGCAGTTTGAACTACATACATCAGTTTGAAATTGACACTGAAAGCTAGATAAGTCTGGCACATTGCCCATAATAGATGTTTAGGGATGATAGGGGCATGGTGACTGGTTAATGGGGTCTATTAAAACCCAGGCAAGGTTTGTACATTTCAGAGTACGGTAGTCCCCCCACCCCTCCTTTATCCATGGCTTCATTTCCTGCCATTTCAGTTTTGTGAGGTCACCTGCTGTTCAGAAGCAGATGATCCTGCTGACATATCATCAGGTTAGTTGTAGCCTAACAGTATATTGTAATGCCTGTGTCGTGTATCTCACTTCATCTTGTGTAGGAATTCTATCATCTCACATCAAAGAACTGTGGGTATAGTACAATAACATACTTTGAGAGACACATTCACATAACTTTTATTACCATATATTGTTATAATTATTTTATATTTTTTGTTGTTACTCTTTTACTGTGTCTAACATACATTAAACTTCATCATAGGTGTATATGTATGTTCATCAAAGATATTGGCCTGTAGTTTTGTTTTTCTTGTAGTATCTCTTTTTTTGGGGTCAGGACAATGCTGGCCATTTAGAATAAATTGGAAAGCTTTCCTTCCTCTTCTATTTTTTGGAATAGTTTGAGAAGAATAGGAACTAATTCTTCTTTAAATATTTGGTAGAAAACAGCTCTGAAACCATCTGGTCCCGGACTTTGTATTTTGGGGAGCTTTTTGATTACTGATTTAATTTGATTGCCAGTAGTCAGTCTATGCAAATTTTTTAATACTCCCTGATTCAACTTTGAAAGGTTATGTTTCTAGGAATTTATCCATTTCTTATAGGTTGTTTCTTGTAGGTTGTTCTTGTTTATTGGCATATAATTTTTCCCAATACTTTCTTACAATCCTTTGAATGTCTGTGGTATTAATTATTTTTTCCTTCATTTCTGATTTTACTTGCTTCTTCTTTTTTCTTTTTTGGTAAGTCTGGCTAAGGGTTTATAAATTTTACTGATCTTTTCAAAGAACCAACTGCTGGTTTTATTGATTTTGGGGGGTGGGCTTCTATTTCATTTCTGCTCTAATCATTATTATTTCCTTCCTTCTATGGTTTTGGGCTTTGTTCTTTTTCTAGTTCCTTTAGGTGAAAGGTTAGGTTTTTTATCTGTGATTTTTCTTGCTTCTTGAGGTTAACCTATACAGGTATAATCTTCCTTCTTAGAACAGTTTTTGTTGCATCCCAAAGATTTTGGACCATTGTGTTTTTATTTTCATTTGCCTTTGTTTTGTTTTGCTTTGCTTATTTAATAGCCAATAATAAAATTGTACAGAGAATGCCTATACAAAACAACACAGGTAGAGGCTCAGAGACTGGTGTTCTCTCATACAAGGCTGAAGATTTGTCTCTGGTATGTGGAATTTAGGCTGCAGTTTTTGTTTTTGGATGGACCACTGGGTGTGTGATGTGGTCCATACTTTTAACGAGATATGATAGAAGAATGGCCACTTGGCCTAGGTAGTAGAAGATGAAGTGTTTGGTTTCATGTGCTGCATAACTACTGAAATTTCTCCCCCCAATGCTGTGCAAAGTGGGATTTACTTCTTGTTAAACTCCTTAATGTGGGTTGTAGTGTCCTTCCCTATATTCAGTGTCTGAGCAGCACACTCCTGAGTCCTGTGGCATTTCCTCTGACATCCTGGCAGTTTTGATTACACACTTTCAGTAAGCACATACTTATGGGGGAGCAGGGATAGTGGACTGCTAGTGGCCTCCTGGGGGAGAGGCTGGTGACACTCAAAATTGGTGGGAGCTACCATGCTATTGAAGCCATGGCATCTAAGGAGCTCTATGCCAGCTGCTGCTGTCTAGTCTGTCTCTATGTATTTTGTGATTTCCTCTTTGATTTCTAGATTAGCCCATTCATTATTCCACTGTTTTGGTGTGGAATGTTCTGAATACATCCGAATGTTTGGGGATGGAACGTTCTGAATACATCTGTCTGATCCAGTGTGTCATTCAGAGCCGCTGTTGTCTTGTTGATTTTCTGTCTGGATGATCTATCCATTAATATAAGTAAGGGTGTTTGAGTCCCCTACTATTGATATGTTACTTAAATTCTTTATGTCTGTTAATAGTTTATGTATTTAAATGATTTCATGTTGGATGCATAAATATAATTATTACATCCTCTTGTTGTGTTGTAGCTGTTTATCATTATGTAGTTTCCTTTGTCTCTTGTCACAGTCTTTGTTTTAAAGTTTATTTTGTTTAATATAAATATTGCTACCCACCTTTGTTTTCATTTTTAAAAATCTTAAAATTAAATTCAATTTAATTAACATAGCATATTATTAGTTTCAGAGGTAGAATTTAGAGATTCATCAGTTGCATATAACAAACACCCAGTGCTCATTCTATCAAGTGCCTTCCTTAATACCCATCACCCAGTTACCCTAGCCCCTAACCCACCTCCCCTCCAGCAACCCTTAGTTTGTTTCTTAAGATTAAGAGTCTCATATGGTTTGTCTCCCTCTCTGGTTTTGTCTTATTTCATTTTTCCTTCTCTTCCCTTATGATTCTCTGCCTTATTTCTTAAATTCCACGTATCAGTGAGATCATCTGATAATTGTCTTTCTCTGATTAACTTATTTTGCTTCGCATAATACCCTCTAGTTCCATCCACATCATTGCAAATGGCAAGATTTCATTCTTTTTGATGACTGTGTAATATTCCGTGTGTGTGTGTGTGTGTGTGTGTGTGTGTACACATCACATCTTTATCCATTCATCTGTTGATGGACATCTGGGCTCTTCCCATCTGTTGGCTATTGTGGACATTCCCAGCTCTGTAAAAACAGAAAGTAAAAACTTCCGTTTGTATGATAAATGTTTTTTCATCCCTTCACTTTGTCTTAGTATGTCTTTAGATCTGAAGTGAGTGTTTTGTAGGCAGTGTATTGATGGATCTTGCTTTTCTATCCATTCAGTCACCCTGTGTCTTTTGATCACAGCATTTAGTTCATTTATATGCAAAGTAATTATTGATAAATACGGACTTATTGCCATTTTGTTACTTTATATGGTTGTTTTTGTAGTTCTTTTCTGTTCCTTCCCTTGCTTCCTTTCCTTGTGGCTTGAAGGCTTTCTTTAGCGATATGCTTGAGGGTTCCTTTTTTGTTTATTTTTTGCATATCAGTGACAGGTTTTTGATTTGTGGTTACCATTAAGTTCACATGTAACATTTTATGCATATACCAGTCTATATGAAATTGATGGTTGCTTAGTTTGAACCCATTCTAAAAGTACTAAATCTTTATTCTCCACATTTAATTGGATGATGTAATCCTTTACATCCTTTTGTAAATTCCTTGACTGACTTTTATAGAAATAATTGATTTTACTACTTTTGTGCTTTAATCTCTGTACTGGTTTTATAACTGATTGATCTAGTACTTTCATTATGTTTGAATTTACCTGTGAAATTTTTTCCTTCCCTGGTTTTCTTGTTCTTGATTAGAGTGTTTCCTTTTCACTCAAAGAATTCACTTTAACTTTTGTTGGTGTGGGAAACTCTTTATCTCTCTTCTGTTCTGAATGATAGCCTTGCTGGGTAGAGTATTCTTGGTTGCAGGGTTTTTTTTCTTTTCAGCACTTTCAGTGGCATGACCTATCATGCCACTTCCTTTTGGCCTGCAGTGTTCTGCTGAAAACTCAGCTGACAGCTCTATGGGGTTTCGCTTGTATACAAGTAATTGTTTTCTCTTGCTGATTTTTTTTTTAAGATTTTATTTATTTATTTATTTATTTGACAGAGAGAGAGATCACAAGTAGGCAGAGAGGCAGGCAGAGAGAGAAGGGGAAGCAGGCTCCCTGCTGAGCAGAGAGCCTGATGCGGGGCTCGATCCGAGGACCCTGAGATCATGACCTGAGCTGAAGGCAAAGGCTTAACTCACTGAGCCACCCAGGCGCCCCTCTTGCTGTTTTTAAAATTCTTTTTCACTACTTTTTGTCACTTTGTTATGTGTTGTGGTATAGGCCTTGCTGGGGGTGATTTTTGGGGGAGTTTTCTTTACCTCCCAGATGTGGATGTCTCTTTCTTTCCCCAGATTTGGGAAGTTTTCAGCTATTCTTTATTCAAATAAGTTTTCTTTTCCCTTTTCTCTCTCTTCTTCTGGGATCATTATAATTTAGGTGTTGTTATACTTGACAATGTCAGTCAGTTCTCATAGCCTATTTAATTTTTATTACTCTCTTTTTTTCTGTTCAGCTTGGTTGCTTTCCATTACTCTTTCAGTTTGCTTATCCATCTTCTGCCTTTTCTAGTCTGGTATCGATTCCCTCTAGTATGTACAATTTTAATTTCAGATATTGAGTTCATCTCTGATTGGTTCTTTTTATCTTTTCTATCTCTTTGGTGACAGTCTCACTGAGATCCTTTACTGTTTTCTCAAGTTTTATAAGTATCTTTATGACCATTACTTTGAATCATTTATAGGTGTGTTGTTCATCTTCATAATTTCATTTAGCTCTTTTGCTGTGATTTGTCCAGTTCTTTCATTTGGGACATATTCCTCTGTCTCCTCATTTTATCTAACTCTGTGTGTTTGTTTCCCTGTATTGGGAAAGTCAGTTACATCTCCTGTTCTTGAAAGTATAGCTTTATGAAGAAGAGGTCTGTTGGTGTCCTGTAGTACAGCATCCCCTGTTCACCAGAACCAGGCACTTCAGGGGTATCTCCTATGTATGTTGCATGCACCATACTATGGATATTGTGGCTGAGCTGTGTTTGTCTTAAGTTCAGTTTGTTGGAATGGCCCAGTTTATCTGCTGTTTGCAGGGTTTTGGTCCCTCTGCTGTTACGTGGCTAGTCTGGGGCCACTGTGGACTTGTAGTTGGGTGATGTTAGTAGGTCAGACCAGATACCTGCCCTCAGCTTGTGTGCTGAAGCTGTGGTAACATTGAACTTCCGGACACTTTCCCTTCATTGTTCCCTGAGAGGCTTTTGTTGGTTGGCAGGCCTGCAATCAGACCAGATGCCTGCCCCCAGTAAGTCTTCTGAGGCTGCAATTGCACTGGTGTGTGTTGTTATCTGCCCCTCTCCCCAGCGCAGGGGTCACTTTGGAGTGGTGCTGTTCCCCACTTGGGCTGTTTATAGGATGTTTTGCAGCAGGAGCTCCTTTGGAGGGATGTTTGCCGAGTGGGACAGTGTTGGATGGGGGAGATCTGCAGGAGAATGCAGGGTCAGGGCATGTTGTGTTAGCAAGCTAGATGGAGTATATTCCCAGAAGTGTCCAGCAGTCTAAGCCTGGGGGTGGGAGGAGAAATGGTACCTACCAACTCTTTCATTCTTGAAGAAGTCTTCTTAAGATCCCTGCCTCTCTAGTGTATGTTCTGAGATTAAAGGACTTTTCTTCCTGCATACCCCAGGTGCTTTTGAAATTGTTGCTTTTATGCTGGGTGTTTCAGGGTAAGGACTCAGTTTTCTATCACCTTCTGGCTCTCCCAGTGCCAGGCCTTGCTGATTTTAAGTATTTGGAGTTAAGCCCCCATGACTGTAAAAACTCACGAAGTTAATCCTTACTGGTTTTCAAAGCCAAATGTTGTGGGGATTTGTTTCTCCAGTGCCAGTCTTGATGTGGGGTCTGCCCTTCTCCCTTCTCTGTGCTTGTGGAAACCCTCTCATCTGTGGTTAGTCTTGCCAGTTTCCTCTTTAACATGCTTTCACAGTGGCTACTATCAGTTTTGGTATCTTGTGTTTTTGTTTTCATTTGCTAGGTATTTTCTTTTTTTTTCTACTATTATTATTAACATGTATTATTTGTTTCAGGGGTACAGGTCTGTGATTCATCAGTCTTATGCAATTCACAGCACTCACCCATAGCACATACCCTCCCCAGTGTCCATCACCCAGCCACCCCAACCCTTCTACCCGCCTCCACTCCAGCAACCCTCAGTTTGAGGGTTAACCCTTAACTGATTAACCCTCAGTTAATCTTTCCTAAGATTAAGAGTCTTGTATGATTTGTCTCCCTCTCTGGTTTCATCTTGTTTCATTTTTTCCTCTCATCCCCTATGATCCTCTGCCTTGTTTTCTCAAATTCCACATATCAGTGAGATCATCTGATAATTGTCTTTCTCTGATTGACTTGGTTTTTTTTTTAATATTTTTAATTTTTAAAATTTCTCTTCAGTGTACCAGAATTCACCCAGTGCTCCATCCAACACGTGCCCTCCACAATACCCACCACCAGGCTCACCCAACATCCTACCCTCCGCCCCTTCAAAACCCTCAGATTGTTTTTCAGAGTTCATAGTCTCTCATGGTTTGTCTCCACCTCCAATTTCCCCCAACTCCCTTCTCTCCATCTCCCCATGTCCTCCATGTTATTTCTTATGCTCCACAAATAAGTGAAACCATATGATAAATGATTCTTTCTGCTTGACTTATTTCACTCAGCATACTCTCTTCCAGTCCCATCCATGTTGCTACAAAAGTTGGGTATTCATCCTTTCCGATGGAGGCATAATACTCCATAGTGTGTATGGACCACATCTACCTTATCCATTCGTCCATTGAAGGGCATCTTGGTTCTTTCCACAGTTTGGTGACTGTGGCCATTGCTGTTATGAACATTGGAGTACAGATGGCCCTTCTTTTCATTACTCTGATTGACTTGTTTTGCTTAGCATAATACCTTCTGTTTCCATCCACATCATTGCAAATGGCAAGAGTCCATTTTTGATGGCTGCATAATATTCCATTGTGCATGCATGTGTGCGTGTGTGTGTGTATACACACCACATCTTTATCCATTCATCTGTTGATGAGTAGCTAGGCTCTTTCCATAGTTTGGCTATTATAGACATTACTGCTATAAACATTGGGGTGCACATGCCTCTTCAGATCACTACATTTGTATCTTTGGAGTAAATACCCAGTAGTGCAATTGCTGGGTCATAGGGTAGCTCAATTTTCAACTTTTTGAGAAACCTTCATACTTTTTCCAGAGTGTCTGCATGAGCTTGCATTCCCACCAACAGTGTAGGAGGGTTCCCCTTTCTCTGAATCCTTGCCAACATCTCTCACTTCCTGACTTGTTACCATTAGCCATTCTGACTGGTGTGAGGTGGTATCTCATTGTGGTTTTGATTTGTATTTCCCTGACTCCAAGTGATGTTGAGCATTTTTTCATGCGTCTGTTGGCCATCTGGATATCTTCTTTGCAGAAATGTCTGTTCATGTCTTCTGCCCATTTCTTGATTGGATTATTTGTTCTTTGGGTGTTGAGTTTGATAAGTTCTTTATAGATTTTGTATTCTAGCCTTTTATTTGATATGTCATTTGCACATATCTTCTCCCATTCTGTCAGTTGTCTTTTGGTTTTGTTGACTGTTTCCTTTGCTGTGCAAAAGCTTTTTATCTTGATGCAGCCCCAATAATTCATTTTTGCCCTTGCTTCCTTTGCCTTTGGTGCTGTGTTTAGGAAAAATTTGCTGCATCCAAGGTTGTAGAGGTTGTTGCCTGTTTTCTCCTCAAGGATTTTGATGGATTCCTGTCTCACATTGAGGTCCTTCATCTGTTTTGAGTCTATTTTTGTGTATGGTGTAAGGAAATGGTCCAGTTTCATACTTTGGCATGTGGCTGTCCAATTTTTGCTAAGTATTTTCCTCTTTTCCCTTGGGATTTCTTCTTTGAGTCATTGGTTGTTTAAAATGTAATAATTTTTCCAGTCCCGCCAATTTTCCATTTCTCTTTTGTCATTGATCTCTAAATCCATTCTGTTGTATTAGAGAAGATACTTGGTTTGCTGTTTATCTTTTTAAATCTGTGAGACTTAATTTGTGGCCTAACAGTGGTCTGTTCTGAAAATGTCCCATATGCACTGGAGAAGGATGTGTTTTGTGTTGTTGGGTAAAGTGTTTTTATGTCTTAGACCTAGTGGGTTTATTGTGTTGTATTGTTCTCTATTTCTTCTGTCTGGCTGTTCTTTCCTTTATTGTGACTGGAGTACTGGAGTCTCCAGTTATTATTCTGGAACTATTTATTTGTCACTTCATTTCTATTAGTTTCTGCTTCATGTATTTTCATGGTTTGTCATTATATGCATAAATCTTTGTAATTACTATATCTTCTTGCTATATTGATCTTTTGTTAATATATATTTGTTTCTTGTAATATTTTTTGACTTGAAGTTTATTTTATCTGTATTAGCATAGCTTTATTTGCTCTATTTTGGTTACTATTTGCATGGAATATTTTTCTCAGTCCTTTCCTTTTTAACTTGCTTGTGTCTTTGGACACAACTAATAATTATTAAATTTCTACTTGAAATTTTTTATTTTTTATTTATTTTAAAGTGTTCTTTTCCCGTAAGTTGTATAGGAAACAAGATTTGGTGTTGCAAATGAAAGTTACACTAATACCAGCTTTTACATTAATAAATGCTTTTTCTTCTTTACATGTATTAGTCTCTTAAATCTGTAGAAAACAAAATGTGGTTACAAATCATTACTACAGTAATATTAGCTTTTGTAATTATCCATGTGTTTACTTTTTCTGAACTCTTTATTTTTCCATATGGCTTTGAGTTACTGTTTAGCATTCTTTCATTTAACCTTGCAGGACTCTCTTGACTATTTCTTTTTTTTTTAATTTAAAGATTTTATTTATTTATTTGATAGACAGAGATCACAAGTAGGCAGAGAGAGAAAGGAGGAAACTGGCTCCCTGCTGACCAGAGAGCCTGATGCGGGGCTCGATCCCAGGACCCTGGGATCGTGACCCAAGCTGAAGGCAGAGGCTTTAACCCACTGAGCCACTCAGGTGCCCCTCTCTTGAATATTTCTTACAGGCTAGGTCTAATGGGTCACAAACTCTCCCAGCTTTTGTTTATCTTGGAATGTCTTAATTCCTCCCTCACTTTAGGAGACCATTACTGCCAGATATAATATTTTGACAGTTTTTGTCTTTTACTACCTTGAACATATCTGCCCACCCTCTCAGGCTTCTGAAGTTTCTGATAAAAAATCTGCTTCTTCTCTTATAGAGGAATCCTGTATCTGATTCACTTTTCTCCTGTTGTGTTCTTTTAATCTTCGGCTTTTAGAAGTTTGATTTTAATGTCTTTGTGTGTCTTCTTCGAGTTCCTCTTATGTAGAAGTTCTTGAATGTTTATATTCATGTTTTGCATCAAATTTGGGACGTTTTCAGTCATTATTTTTTAAAAATATTCCCTCTTCCCCTTTATCTCTTTCTTACTCTTCTAGGATTCCCACAATGTGTATGTTGGTCTGTGTGATATTCCACAAATCTTTTAGATTCTGCTCATCTTGCTTCATTTTTTTCTGGAGGGCTGATAATTTCCATTGTGTTGTCTTCAAGGTTGGTAATTCTTTCTTCTGCTCTTCAAATCTGTCCTGAGTCCCTCTAGTGAATTTGTCATTTCAGTTAATTTACTTTTCAGTTTTGGAAACTCTTTTTTGTCTCTATTTAGTTTTATGTTTCTTTGTTTGATGGTATTGGTTGTTTTCCTAACTCCATATCTTCCTTTAGTACTTTGAGCATCTTTGAAAGAGTTGTTTTAAAATTTTCATTTAGTATAAATCCCGTTAGTTCCTTTTTAGGACAGTTTGTTGTTTGTCTGCCTGCCACCCCCCCCCCCAGTGTGTTCCATCATATGTTTTGGGGGTTTTTTTGTTGAACACTGGACATTTGAATCTAATAATGTAATTCTGGAAATCAGTGTCCAGATTTAACCCAATTCTTTAAGGTCTGCTATTTTTTTGTTACTTTCCCCTCCTCTTTTTGATTATTGTAGGCCATCTGTGTGCTGAAGACCAACCTGAGATATAATTTAAGGTCTTCTCAGGTCTTTTCTGAGCATTTCCCTTGGCATGCTTTCTAATTTTCCTTGTATATACTCTTGTTTTTTTATGTCTTGCTTCTGAAAAGGGAAAACCAAAACTGAAACAAAAAATTGAGTGGAAAGGAAGGACACAAACCTTTTAAATTCTCTGGAAGTCTCCTCAGCCAAGAGGGAGGGACTTGTAACAATAGGTGAAAGTGTATTAACAATGGCTATCTACCACTTTATCTATACCTCTATGATCAGAAGCAGTAGTCAGCAATCAGCAGAGATCCTTGATATTTGGAGAACTGAGTCCTTTTTGTTCACTCTGACTCTTAAAAATTGTGCAAGCTGGGCGCCTGGGTGGCTCAGTGGGTTGAGCCGCTGCCTTCGGCTCGGGTCGTGATCTCAGGGTCCTGGGATCGAGCCCCGCATTGGGCTCTCTGCTCAGTGGGGAGCCTGCTTCCCTTCCTCTCTCTCTGCCTGCCTCTCTGCCTGCTTGTGACCTCTCTCTGTCAAATAAATAAATAAAAATCTTTAAAAAAATTTTTTTTTTTTTTAATTGTGCAAGCTCTCAGGAATGTGCACATAGCTTATTACTTGCAACCTGACTGGGGATGTGGAGATGGGCTGCTTCTACTGCTTAAATTGACCAACATTAAACATGTCAGTTTTTCTGTGGAAATTGCAAGTCTTCAACAAACTCCACAGAGTTCCAAAATAGTTATAATAGGCAGATTCAGCCAGTGCAATTGTTGCCTAAGTGGGGAAGACAGATTCCTGATGCTTCTATTCCACCATCTTCCCAGAATTTTCAAATTAGATTTTAAAGGAGTTCCTTCAAAAAAAATAAAAATAAAGGAGTTCCTTCACTGGAATAACTGAGGTAACTTATATGACATTTACCATAAAGCTATGAAGTTAATTGTTCTTTTTAAAGTAACAATTTATGTAGTCATTTTATATATGTAGTTTGATAAATGATAATTACTAATGATTTTTTCTTCTGATGTGTTTTATGTGTTTTATTTGCTTTTTAATCTCAGGAAACTGGACAACGTCAATTTGAGTGGAATTTGAAAAATGTCTAAAGGTTAACGGGCAGCATCTACATTCTGCCTTCTCCCACTCTTTACAAAAGAATAAATGAGATGTTTGAGAAGAGAGCTATATTAAAAGAACAATGTTGCAAATGGCTTCAGAATCTGTGAATGCAAAACAAGCTAGGAATCACTGCACAAAGGTGAAAAGGCAGCAGCATCAGCAAATAAAGAATAGGTCTTCAATTAGTGATGGTGATGGAGAAGACTCCTTTATCTTTGAAGCAAATGAAGCTTGGAAAGATTTTCATGGTTCCCTTCTCCGATTTTATGAAAATGGAGAACTCTGTGATGTCACACTAAAGGTGAGACTCTTTTCTTTTCAGTCTCTTTATTGCATTATGAAAACTGGGGGTTTCTAGAACCACACAAGGCAAATTTTTGGTGCCATACTTATTACAGTCAAGATGATTTTAGTCTTAGTCCTTTTTTATTGAAGGAGAAAGGACATAAGGAAGGGTACATATAGAGAGGTTAGCATAAGATAAAATTATTGTGCTAATATATGTTAATATTATTTCTTAGTTAATTTAACTTCTGAGAGTTCTGGAACCTTAAAACGTTAAAGTTACTGTTACTGAAATTAATAAATTGCTGTAGACTAGTAAGCTTTTAAGTCATGAATTTAGAAATTACTTAGAAAGGTAGGAAGTCTTGGTGTTTATTCTGTTGCACTAGTGTTTTAGTATATGTTCCTATCTGGTAATTTACCCTCTACTTTAAAACAATTGTCCCTTAAGTGAGATTATCTATACCTGATAGTGAAGTAGAATCTATTCAGACTTGGATAAAAAAAGTGTAGTAAATTCTAAGTCTGTGGTCTATAGAATCATGCTATTCTGTTGCAAAAGACAATTTTAGTAAAATTTGGAAAAGTGATAAAGCAGTGTGGAAGAACCCATGTTCTAATTGTTCCTCACTTGTTTAAGGTGATTTTTTACTATTCTTATATGTCACTGTAATATTAAATATTTTTTGGTGATTCATACGCATTCATGAAGCATTTTCCACCTTTATTTTGCCACTTTGGAGTCTCTTAGATTTTGCTTTCCACTCCTGATCAGACAAGTTTTTAGAGCTCAGTCATAGGGCTTGAAGGCATACTTGAAGAATCAGATCAGAGGACACTCAACAAAAGTCTATAAGCTGAAAGCATAGGCTTTGAGTTTCAGGTCCATAATGTCTGGGAGTGTACTATTACATTACAAATAAATGAGCTATATTTTCTTTCCTTAAACTGTTACTGTCCTTATGTATTTCTGGGCCCTGAGATATTCAGAAGAAAACCATTATATAATTCTAGTTCTGTGTGAAACTTAACCATGTATATGTTTTAATGTAGGAACACTTAAGTTTTTTGTTCTGTATGGTATGTTTAATATTATATATATCATTGTTCTAATTTTCGTCTTTGTTGTGAAATTCAGGGACCCACACTGGCTTTGGCAAAAACAAGAAATATAAAGTTGACTATTTGAATTCAGTCAATTACCATTCAGCATATCAGTGTATGAATGGAATATAAGTACAGTATTACTGATTTTATAAATTTTATGATTGAATTTTAGAATGATTTTTTACAACATAGTACATACAAACTTTCTTAAGTAAAAAATAGGGATATAGCCATTTTGGGATGAGTGAGAACTAAACTCATAACTTTGTTGTGTAACTTAGGCAATAGATTGAAATAAAACTCCCATACAAACAGTGGTTAAAAACTAAAATACTGTTTTAAACAATGACAGAGATCTTTTGGGAATGAGAAATGCTTCATTAATTTAAAGGGACTATCAGTTTTTCAACTGTACAATAAGAGTGATGGTTTTTGTGAGGGATAAGTGAATTGATACAGGTGAAGTCCTTATGGCACTGCTTGGTATAGAATAGATAACAAATATCAGCTATTTGGATCATTATGTGTACTATCATTGTTTTTTTTTCCAAGGGTATCAGATAATTCTGCTATGGTATATTTTGTTCCTATTCATTAGAAAGTATTACAACTTGAGATGCCTGGGTGTCTCAGTTAAGTGTCTGTCTTTGGCTTAGGTCATGATCCCAGGGCCTTGGGATCAAATCCCTCATTCTGGCTCCCTGCTCATCAGGGAGCCTGCTTCTTCCTCTGTCCATCTCTCCCCCTGCTTTTGCTCTCTTTCTCTGTGACAAATAAATAAGATCTTAAAAAAAAAAAAACAAAACTTAATCTTTTAACAAGTCTGTTATTGGATTTCTTTTTTTTCTTTTTCTTTTTTTTTAAAGATTTATTTATTTGACAGAGATCACAAGTAGGCAGAGAAGGAGTGGGGAAGCAGGCTCCCCACTGAGCAGAGAACCCGATGCGGGGTTTGATCCCAGGACCATAGGATCATGACCTGAGCAGAAGGCAGAGGCCCCAGCCCACTGAGCCACCCAGGTGCCCCTGGATTTTTTTCTTAATTCTAAGTCAACATTTCTTTAACTGTCAGAATATAACTGTCATAGAACAACTAAGTCAAATGGGATTATGGACAATTTATAATGCTCAGTTCAACATAAACTTCACTTTTTGTATTCATACAACTTTGAGGATTATTATTTAATATGAAGTCATATTTACATTCTTTTATTAGTATGTTTCCTCCAACCATTATTGCTTTTACGGCACACATTTTAGAAAGACCATTGAGCTGGCTAAGTCATTGGAGTGTGTGACTCTTGATCTTGGGGTTGTAATTTAAGCCCTACTTTGGGTATAGAGATTACTTAAAAATAAAATCTTTAGGGGCGCCTGGGTGGCTCAGTTGATTAAGCATCTGCCTTCAGCTCAGGACATGATCCTGGATTGTTGGGATCAAGCCCTGCATTAGACTCCCTGCTCAGTGGGGAGTCTGCTTCTCCCTCTGCCCCTAACTCCACTCGTGCTCTCTCAAATAAATAAAATATTTTAAAAAAAAATAAAATCTTTTTAAAAAGGCTGTTGGCCAGATTTATTTTACTATTTGTATATAATGTCATTAGCTGATTTTTAAATTCCAAAATGAGCACCATTTTATAAATAAATAAGTTTATGTTGGGGAAGGTATGTGCTATGGGGAGTGCTGTCAGTTGTGTAAGACTGATGAATCACAGACCTGTACCCCTGAAACAAATAATATATGTTAATTTTAAAAAGAGTAAAAAGCAGTGTTAATGTTTAACTGGAAATTGTAGAATTCTATTTATGTAATGGCAGGTTGTTGACGCAGATTTACGTCACGTGAGATTTACAAATATTTGTATAAAAACTAAATCCCAGCCATGGCATATGCAGAAATTCTTTAAAAAAAAGAAAAAAAGATATATTTAGCCTGTTTTTAAAATGTTTAATATCAGGTTTCAGATCCCACTTTAGGGATGAAGTAAATTTGAGAACATGCCAAGCTTTCTGCTTTAGTCTAGGTTACACCTTGAATCTCGATAGAATCTAAATCTTGCCTTATAAATTCTTTTTAAAAAATTAAATACAGTATAACTAACAGAAATGATGACCTTGTATTTGTTGAAGGGATATTCATTTTTCCTCCACATTAGTGAAAAAAGGTCAGGGAGGAAGATTTATAAACAAAAACCTTTATATATTGTATTACTCCTCAGGCCTTTTTCTTTAGAAGTTCTCATTTTAAAATTCATTCCTAAATAATGAGACACAATATAAGTGTATTTATATAGTCAAAATGCTACATGCAAACAGGAAAATTGGTAAAACACTATCCTATTACTTGTACTTAATGATTATTTAACATAAAGTGCTGGGAAAACTGGATACTCAGTACCAAAACCTTCCCCAGATGGAAATAAAGATGTAAGTATAAAACAGTAAGATCATAAAAATACTGGAATACCTGAAGTTAATATTAATGGAATATTAGAAAGATTCCAATTTTAAGCATAGTACCTAAGGCAGAAATCATAAAGACAAAGATTGACTGGATTGTGTAAAAATCTATAGGGGGTGAATAAAAAAGTACATCATAAAAGAGAAAAGCTTGAAATATATATGATAGATGATTCACACTCTAAACATATGAGGAGTTCTTAAAAATACATATGAAAAAAGTCATAGAAAAAAGTTCATAGAATAGATACAGATAGCCCAAAATTAATGAATGATTCAGTATTAGTAAAAGACAAACTGAAGCAGTGGGATAATATTTTCATTCATCAAATTGATGAATATTTTTAGATAAGTTACAGCAAAAATATGGCACAAATATTGTAGGTAGATTAGAAATAGACAATTTATCAGTATGTATCCAAACTGCACCTAAACTTTGAAATACGATTTCTACTTTTAGAAATTTATCTATAGGAGATAATGGAGTAAGAACAGATTCAGTGACAGCAAAGTTTATTGTGTCATTTACAACAGCAAACTATTAACAGTCGTGTAATTTTTTATCAAAAAGGTGCTAAGATTTCAGTGCTTTTTATTATATTATTTCAAAATAATTTAAGAAATGAAAAACTTTAGTTAAGCTCATAGTAAATACTGCTAAATAATGGTTTATTATTTCTGTGCTATCACAATTTCTGATAAATTGTGAATCTTAATAGTACCTACTTATAGGGGCATTGGGACCATTAAGTGAGTTAATACATGAAAAGCACTTAGAATAGTACCTGATATGGTGACTATAATTAATAATACTGTGTTGTATATTTAGAAGTTGCTAAGAGAGGAGATCTTTTTTTTATAATGAAATTGTTTGTTTATGTGAGAACAGAGTGCATGCTCCAACACAGGTAGAGGGTGGGGCAGAGGGAGAGAATCCCAAACAGACTGAGTGTGGAGCCCAACTCAGGGCTTGTTCTCATGACCCGTTGGAGATTAGGAACTAAGCCAAAACCAAGAGATGGGTGCCCAACTCACTGAGCCACCCAGGTGCCCCTAAGAGAAGAGATCTTAAAAAGCTCTTATCACAGGGAAAGAAAAAATTGTAATTATGTAATTATGTAAGAAAAAAATTGTAAAAATTGTAATTATGTGAGGTTATTAGTTACTAAATGTTGTAGTATTCATTTCATGATCTATATATGTATGAAATGACTATGTTGAACAACTTAAAAAATGTCATGGTCAGTTATAGCAATAAAACTGGAAAAAAGTTTTTTTAAAAAAGGGACACACAAACCAAAAACAAGAATAGTGCCCAAGTAGTGCTAGATGATGTGTCTTCTCATTCATTCACAGAATGCTCCTGAAATTTGAGATAATATAGAAAATCATTGTTTATGATTTTAGTATATATACATAAATAGATAATATATAGATGATAAGTGGCTTACTTGGAAGAAAAAAATTGCAGCTGGCCTACATTAAAATAAGTGACCAAAGGATTGCATTGTTAAAACAAATATACTAAATCTGTGTGGGTTTTGTCCCTGCTACCACATGCTCAATGCTGATCTAAAACTGATTTTTATATTAAACTGAGTCTCCTTTTGTTTTTTTGTTTTGAACAGGTTGGCTCAAAGCTCATCTCTTGTCACAAACTAGTATTGGCTTGTGTTATCCCCTACTTCAGAGCCATGTTTCTCTCCGAAATGGCTGAAGCCAAGCAAACACTGATTGAGATCAGAGATTTTGATGGTGATGCAATAGAAGACTTGGTTAAATTTGTCTATTCTTCACGGCTCACTTTGACTGTTGACAATGTCCAGCCTCTCTTATACGCAGCCTGTATTCTACAGGTTGAACTGGTGGCTAGAGCTTGTTGTGAATACATGAAGTTACATTTTCATCCCTCCAACTGCCTGGCAGTGAGAGCCTTTGCTGAAAGTCACAACCGAATAGACTTAATGGACATGGCAGATCAGTATGCCTGTGAGCATTTTACTGAAGTAGTGGAGTGTGAAGACTTTGTAAGTGTGTCACCCCAACATCTCCATAAGCTTTTGTCCTCCAGTGATTTAAATATTGAGAATGAAAAGCAGGTCTATAGTGCAGCCATCAAGTGGCTTCTTGCAAATCCTCAGCATCATTCCAAATGGTTGGATGAAACACTTGCCCAGGTAGGGACTGAAATAAGATTGTGTGTAGAAATGAAATGAGATGGAAGCAAATTTGAGTGTTTGATTGATCATGAATACTGTAGATTATCCAAAGGAATGTAGAAATCCTTGTGTAATACAATGTGAAAATGGCTTTCTCCTTACTTCGCTATTTACTCACTGTGCTATTTAAGGATACGTCTGAATTTGTTACATTTAATTGGAAATATCATTCTTTGTTTTTTAACCTGAATGTTAAAGATAGCACTTTGAAACTGTAGTAATAAATATTTTATTTATGCTGATAGAAATAGGTTCTGAGGAAACAGCTCTAAGTAACTATTGTTTTATAATGAAGTTTCTAAATTGTAGTGAATTACTTTCCTATCTGGGAAGAACCACAAGACATAACTTTCCATTTTCTTTCCTCACCACAGTTTCACTTCTGTAACCTCAGAAACGTGGCTTTTTTCTTATTTATTTACTTACTTACTGTCAACGGGGTAACCTGGGTAGGGAGATAATAAATGGGCCTTAGAATTACTTTGAGGGGCACCTGGGTGGGTGCCCCTCAGTGGGTTGAGCCTTTGCCTTCAGCTTGGGTTGTGATCTCAGGGTCCTGGGATCGAGTCCTGTATCAGGCTCTTTGCTTGGCAGGGAGCCTGCTTCCTCCTCTTTCTCTGCCTGCCTCTCTGCCCACTTGTGATCTCTCTCTGTCAGATAGATAAATAAAATCTGTTAAAAAAAAAAAAAAAAGAATTACTTTGAAAATAAGTTTGTCACAGAAAAAAAAGTTTCATTATTTTGCAGCTATCTTATTGGTGTGTATGCATATGTACTTTTAACTCCAAATCACATTACCTGGTTTGATCATCCCCTTAATCCACTAGAAAACCAGTGCATCTTTAAGGGAAGAAAGGTGAGTGCCTCTATTTAAAGTGGGGATGCATCCCTGACTTAATATATAACCTTCCAAGGTGACTGATTTGGAGGAAACAACACTTGATTTCATATTATGAATGTTCAAGTAACAAAGAAATCCCGTTTCCATTTGTTCAGTTTGGCTTTAAAAGGCATATAAAAACCCAGACATGGCAATTTTGTTTTGATTGTGCCTTTTCTCTAGCAGCAGTGGGGCCTTGTGATTATGACACTACCATTTTTGGAAGTGAGAAACTTGAATGAATACAACTGAATTATTTTATCCAGTCTACTTAGATCCGTATGTAAAGGGGGGAGGTTGCATTTAATATGTAATCTGATTTCATTAGACCATACTAGAAATCACTTTAGAACTTGGCTCATTGAACTTCCTTCACATGTTAGAAAGGCTTTGTGTGGTAAATGAGTTTTAAAAAGACAACTCAAAATACTTAAAATACTACAAAGTAGAGTGTGAGCTAACTAATTACAAATTAAATTTTACATTTGTGATTATTCATGATCTTAGGTTCGTTTGCCGTTGTTGCCAGTTGATTTTCTTATGGGTGTTGTGGCAAAAGAACAGATTGTCAAGCAGAATCTAAAATGTAGAGATTTATTGGATGAAGCAAGAAATTACCATCTTCACTTGAGTAGCAGAGCAGTACCTGACTTTGAATACTCCATTCGGACTACCCCAAGGAAGCAAACTGCTGGTAATTAAATTACTCATTTTATCATCTCTACTGGAAAGATTATATTCCCAAACTTAATTGTAAGATGATTAGTATCTGATTACCTTAAAGTGGTAGTAATTGGCAAGTAAGGTCATATGTGAATTTTATTAGACATGATTCAGGTAGTTTTGCCAATAAGCCAATTTTTTAAAAGGACTTAAGTCCTGTGAACTTTGAAGAGCCTGCTGAAATAGCTCTCTCTTTCCCTCCTTTTCTTAAGGTTTTCTTGATACTTTCAGCAGAGTTAATTTCTCTATCATTTGTACTTTTAGAATACTTTGTTTGCACTTGTTTTATTTTACTGTGTTGCACTGAAATTTATTTGACATGTTTTGAGCTCTTCAGAGACAGGTAAATACCTTATTCACATTTATATTTCTAGTGCCAAGGATGGAACGTGACACATATTTTATGTTTAAATATTACTAGTTTTTGTGTTTTATTAAAAGAAAGGCACTAAATGGGGCCCCTGGCTGACTCAGTTGGAAGAGCAATCTGACTCTTGATCTTGGGGTCATGAATTTAGCCCCATTGTTGAGTGTGCAGATTACCAAAAAATTTTTTTAAAAAACTGAAAGGCACTAATTATATTTAAAATTTTTATAATAGATTATGTTAGACTCTTAGAGTCTAAAGGTCTTATATTTAAGTAGGCATGCAGCTTTACCTTTATTTGCCACAATTTTCAAACTATATTTTCCTAATAGTTCACTTATGTTACTTTTTACAAGTATGAAAAATATATTTGAGGGATGATGGAAAGGAAATGAAAATCCAGGAATTTGGGAAGTGGTACTTTGAACAGAGAATTTATCTACATTTGTTTTGCTACCCAATATAGTTATCAAATAAAGAGATCTGTGGAATAGCCTAAAAATAACAACAAAGGGGAGTACTTGATTATGATAGTGGGATTTTATCTATGTAAAAAGAATGTGAATGTCATAAATGTACTTATGAAGAAGTAGTTCTTCTAAATAAAACTGACCATTGAACAATATGGGTTTGAACTACATGCATGGGTCTACTTCTATGTGGATTTTTTCAGTACTATAAATGTATTTTCTCTTTTTTCTTATTATATTTTTTATTTTAAGTAGGCTCGACACCCAGCATGGAGCCCAGTGAGGGGCTTGAACTCACAACCCTGAGATCAAGACCTGAGCTGAGGTCAAAGGTCAGGTTAACTGAGTGACCTAGACACCCCTCTTATGATTTTCTTAGTAACACTTTCTTTTCTCTAGCTTACTTTATTGTAAGAATATGGTATATAATATATACATAAAATATGTGTTAACTGACCATGTTACAGCATGTTAATAGCAGTAGGCTATTAAGTTTTGGGGGAGTCAGAAGTTGTATGCAGATTTTCGACTACACAGGAAGTTGGCATCCATTACTCCTGGGTTGTCCAAGTGTTAGCTGTAGTTTAACATGGAAGGGACTGCTTATCCTCCTTTTTTAATAGGTTGATGTCAAGAATTAAATTTTTTTGAAGTGTAGGGTTTTTTTAAGTTGTGAATCCTGTTTCAGGAAGTCAAGGTATTTAATAAAATTCCTCTTTAAATTCAGTTTTAGGCGCTTGGGTCGCTCAGTGGGTTAAAGTCTCTGCCTTGGGCTCAGATCATGATCCCGGGTTCCTGGGATGGAGCCTCATATTGGGCTCTCTGCTCGGTGCGGAGCCTGCTTCCTCCTCTATCTCTCTGCCTGCTTCTCTGCCTACTTGTGATCTCTGTCTGTCAATAAATAAAATCTTTTTATTTATTTATTTATTTATTTATTTATTTATTTTAAAATTTTTTATTTTTTATAAACATATATTTTTATCCCCAGGGGTAAAGGTCTGTGAATCGCCAGGTTTACACACTTCACAGAATAAATAAAATCTTTAAAAATAAATAAATCATTCAGTTTTAAATTTAAACAACACCTTGGTAGCCTGATTTATATATATAGTAGGCATATAGTAGACCTTTGTGTACACGATCTCTTACATGATTGCAAGAACTTAATGAGTAGGTTTTAGTGTAGGATTCAGTCCTTATTATGAGATAGATGGTTTTATTCCATTTTATGGATGACGAGAACTCAGCATAAAAATATGCCCAAGGCCACACAGAGAAACAGTATAGAAAGGATTTGCATCCTGATCTTTTTGTTTCATTTTTAGCTTTTTTTCTTTCCATTCCATGTTCCTAGGTGAACTGTAAAACTGAAATACTAGTTTCTACTGAAAATCTGTTCAATAATTGAGATTACATTCTGGGATTATAATTGCAGTTGTGCCATTTAATAGTGTAATTTGGGGCAGATTTCATAATCTCTGAAGGCATCAGTTTATTTATAAACAATTTTGATTTGCATAATCTTTAAAGCCTCTTCCAACTTTAAATTTCTTTGATTTGAAGTATTGATTTAGTTGGAAAAGATGACACAAGCAATTTTGTACATTTTTTAATGCTGTTATTCAGCAAATATTTATTTAGTACCTACCACATGTCAGGTTCTGGGTAGGCATTAGAAATGCAGATGCAGAGGGCACCTGGGTGGCTCAGTTGGTTAAGCATCTGCCTTCGGCTCAGGTTGTGATCCCAGGGTCCTGGGATTGAGTTATGCATTGGGCTCCCTGCTCAGCAGGAAGGCTGCTTCTCTCTTCCTCTCCCCTGGCTTGTGTTCCCTCTCTTGCTGTCTCTCTCTGTGTCAGATAAATAAATAAAATCTTTTTTTAAAAAGTTGAGGGAAATTGGAGGGGGAGGTGAACCATGAGAGACTATGGACTCTGAAAAACAATCTGAGAGTTTTTAAGGGGCGGGGGTGGGAGGTTGGGTGAGCCAGGTGCTGGGTATTAAGGAGGGCACGTATTACATGGAGCACTGGTTGTGGTGCAAAAGCAATGAATACTGTTAGGCTGAAAAGAAATTTAAAAAAAAATTAAAAAGGCAGATACACATAGAATATAGCCAGCCCTATTTTGAGAGAACTTGCAGTCCAATATAGGGAAATAGACATGTGAATAAATAAATGCAATGAAGTGGTAAAGGGATGTTGATATATATATAAGGATAGTGGGGAACACAAAGAAAAATGTGGCTATTTTTTTGGAAGGGTCAGAAAAGGTTTTATAAACAAATCAAACCTCAGTCTTAGTTTTGAATAATAAACAGATGTTTTTCTAGGTGCCAGTTAAAAAAAGGGGTATTCAGTTCATTTTTCATCTGTTGAATGCCTAGTACGTGCCAGACACTGGGCTAGCCCTGATTAGTACAAAATGCTTAACACACAGTCTAAACCTATCTTAGGCTCTGGAGACAGATACAGCATAATGGATCATTTCTATACCGTGTTAAGTGAACGACAGTTACCAAAACTTGGCTTTGAAATATCAAGGATGAGCACTGTATGCATGTTGCAGGAACATGAAGTTTAAGAGAAACAGAGGGAGAAGTTTGATTAGACAGTGCAAGGCCTTTATGCTGTGCTGGGCTTTAACCTGTAGGACAGTGGTTCTCAAAATGTAAAGGAAGTGGTGACCCCTAGCCCAGCAGCATAAGCATTCCCTTGGGAACTTGTTAGAAAATAAATTCTTGAATCTACCCCACGCCTATTGATTCAGAAACTCTGGAGGTCGGGACCATCAATCTATGGTTTATGCCTTCCAGGTGATTGTTGAACCACATGGAAGTTTTAATTTTTATTATTTTTTTTAAAGATTGCAGTGAAATATGTATAATCTAAAAATTGTCATTTAAACATTTTTAAATCTATAATTTAGTGGCATTGGCTAAAGTTTTTAAAAACTACTGATTCAGGTAATGGAAAGCTGTTGAAAGAGTCTTTTAATCTATTCTGTTGAAGGTCTGCAAGCAAAAAGACTACTAAGTGATAAAGGACAGGATTTTGCAGTAGTTGTAATAGCAGATGAAGGCCTGAACCACAGCAGTGGCTGGGAGGGAGGGAGACGGAGCGCAGGGCCCCTCAGGGAAGGAGGAGGTTTCAGGTAGGTGAGGAAGAGAGAGCATTTGAGTATGTTGGGTTTGAGGTGCCTGTGGGACGTCAAGTGGAAATGTGGCTTCGATGTGTTGCTTGGAAGGCTCATTATGATACAGATGCAATTTAAAATCAAGGAATGTTCTTTTCCTGTGTGAACATGAAGTATGTGAGAAGCAGGCAAAGGATGAAACATGGGAAACATAGGAAAGAAAAACTATTGCAGACAAAGGAGACTTCGGTGTTATGAAAATCAAGAGAATTTAAGAAGTTTTCCAAAAAGCAGGGTGATCAACATATTGAGTTGCATTAGTATTCAATAAGAAATTAACTTAAGGGGCACCTGGGTGGCTCAGTTGGTTAGGCATCTGCCATCAGCTCCACGTCAGGTTCCCTGCTCAGTGAGGAGCTTGCCTCTCCCTCTGCTGCTCTCCGTGCTCATGCTCTCTCATTCTCTAGCTCACTGTCTCAAATAAATAAATAAAATCTTAAAAAAAAAAAAGAAATTAAGAGTTTATTGGATGTAGTTTTGACCTTACAAGAGCAATTTAACAGAGTGGGTGAAGATCTAAACCATACTACAATGGGATGTTAGCAGAGATAGCTGAGTTATCGTGTTCTTTGAGAAATTCAGGTAAGGTGAAAAAAGAAAATTAGGATTTTAGTGACATAATGACATTGAAGTTATCCAAATAACTTGTTTTTTTTTTAGCAGTTCTTGAAAATTTTGTCTTCCTAAGTATTTTTTCCACACTAATTAAAAAAACATTAAGGAGCTATAATTCTGATCTGTATTTTCTGGCTTTACCTTTAGGTGTGCTGTTTTGTGTAGGTGGTCGAGGTGGATCTGGTGACCCCTTTCGCAGTATTGAATGCTATTCTATCAGCAAAAACAGTTGGTTTTTTGGGCCAGAAATGAATAGTCGAAGGCGACATGTGGGTGTAATCTCTGTGGAAGGTGGGTCCATTATTGTCTTAAGTCATAGCACATGATGATAACACACTTCTAAATATTTAAATATTGAGAATTTCTATAAGAATGTTGCTAAATTATAAAATGTTTCACTATATCACTAAGATATTTGTGTGGTGACTATTTACTTGCCTTATGCCTATAGATGCTCAACGAACAATCTCTTGCATGTAGGTGCTTATTGGGGGAGGAATATTAGGGAAAAGCGTGTTAAAATAAAGAGTTAAACTCTTCTAAGTTATATTTGCAAAATAATCAAACTAAAAAAAGTATTGAACTCAAATAATAAATACATATCAGCTTTTTCGATACCTAATTATTATTGAAATGAGTTTTTTTTTAAACTGGTTACTGAAAATGAAATAATTACAGAACTGTTAGAGGACTTTAAAAAAGTAACTTTTTTTCTGATTATAGAAGTGTAAATTCTTTTTTGGGGGGGGGAATATGAAAACATTCTAATAAAAAGTAAAAATCATCCGTAGTCCAAATACCCAGAAATAATCACAGTTGACATTTTATATGTAACCTTTAACATTATTTATTTTATGTGTATTTTTAATAACTTCATTTAGAAAGTTTGATCATACTGTATTGAATTTTGTATTTTTTCATATAACATTGAGCATTTTTTAATTTTACTAAACATTCTTTGAAACCATGATTAGTGATTTCATCTATGTAATAAAAAGTTGGGAAACCAAAGGTAGGGATAGGTTTGATATTTAAATAACTTCATATAGAACAGCATGTTCCCAGCATTTTATTAAGTAGAAGCTTACAATTATTTTTACTTGAGGGACACCTGGGTGGCTCAGTTGGTTAGGCGGCTGCCTTCGGCTTGGGTCATGATCCCACCGTCCTGGGATCAAGTCCCACATTCGGCTCCTTACTCGGCGGGGAGCCTGCTTCTCCCTCTGCCTCTGCTGTCACTCTGCCTGCCTGTGTTCACTCTCCCTCTCTCTCTCTGGCAAATAAATAAATAAAATCTTTAAAAACAAAATAAAACAAAGAAACAATTATTTTTATTTGACTATTTAAGTGACATTATTCATGATGACGAACAGAAGAATATTTGTTGAAAATTATCATGCTATTCTAATTATATGTTGATCTCATGTATACATTATGTATGTACATAACTATCAATTTACTTACTTAGAATCAAATGAAAATGCTTCTCTGTTTGACAGGTAAAGTGTATGCAGTTGGTGGACATGATGGAAATGAACATTTAGGTAGCATGGAGATGTTTGATCCTTTCACTAATAAATGGATGATGAAGGCATCAATGAACACAAAGAGGTGAATTAGCATGGAAATTTTTTTGATTTATTGGTGGAAAATAAAGCTTCCAATAACTGAAAGGGCTAATTTTCTACTTTTTATGTTTTTAGAAACTTTAAATACCGCCTTAAACACATTTTGTTAAATTTAGCATCCAGTGTGATGCTTTGTTATAACTTTTCATAATTTCTTTCTTGAGAATGTATTTTATATTTTAGAATATAGTAACAAATAATATAGTTTCCACCTAAACCTGAGCCTGAAAACTGATTTTTTTTTTAAATTTTGAAATAATTTTAGACTTAGGGACAAATAACAGAGTTCCTACATACCAGTGATTCTCAACAAAAGATGATTTTGCCTCCTCTGTGGAACATTTGTCAATATCTGGAGGCATTTTTGGTTGTCACAGTTTGGGAGTGGAGACGTTGGGGGAATAACTGCTGGCATCTAGATGGGAGAAGCCATGGATGTTGCTAAAAATCCTGTAATGCACAAGAAAGCCCTCCACAGCAAAGAATTTTCCCCATCCCAAATTTTAGTAGTGCTGAGATAGAGAAATCCTGCTGTATACTCTTAACCCAGCTCCCCTAATGTTGACATCTTACACTCAATTGCTTTGAGTAGGATAGACATTTTAACAATTTGTTTTTACATAGTACAATTATCAGGAAACTAAAATTAATACAGTGGTATTAGTTAATATAGATTTTATTCCACTTTTGCCAGTTTGTCCACATATTCCTATGCTTTGAATTGGGTTTTCTTGTCTAATTATATTGCTTATTAATATAATACAATGTAAGTAGTAGCAGAAATGGTAGGTGTTTTTGCCTTATTTATTTTTTTGAAAGATTTTATTTATTTATTTGACAGAGACAGTGAGAGAGAGAACACAAGCAGGGGGGATGGGAGAGGGAGAAGCCGGCTTTCCGCCAAGCAGGGAGCCTGATGTGGGGCTCCATCCCAGGACTCTGGGATCATGATCTGAGCCGAAGGCAGACAGCTATCAACTGAACCACCCAGGAGCCCCCATTTTGTCTTATTTTTTATCTTAGTGGAAATGTCTCTAATGTTTTCCTATTAAATTAGATACTGGCTTTAGGATTAAGGCATAGGTACTTTAACATACTAAGAAAATACCCCTCAGGGCACCTGGGTGGTTCAGTTAAGGGTCTGCCTTCAGCTCAGGTCCTGATCCCAAGGTAGGGGGATCAAGTCCCCCTTCGGGCTCTGGAGCAGCAGAGTCTGCTTCTGCTCCTCCCCACTACCTGTGCTCTCTCGCTCTCCCTCAGTCTCTCTCAAATAAATAAATAAATTCTTTTAAAAAATAGCCCTAGTTTTTACTCATTCTTTATTATGAGCATTAATATTAATAATTTTCATTTATAGTAAATTGAAATATATGTTGATAAGTGGATTAGTCTAAAGAAGAGGAATATTTTCCATAACATGACTTAGTAAATGTTGACTAGAATTTTTTTAATGACTTGAATATCAAATTTTCAGATATCTTAAGGTGAACGGATAGCTAATATTTGATCAAACTAAGATTCAAAAGCATAGGGCTCCTGGGTGGCTCAGTGGGTTAAAGCCTCTGCCTTAGGCTCAGGTCATGATTTCAGGGTCCTGGGATTGAGCCCCGTATTGGGCTCTCTGCTCAGCGGGGGAGCCTCTTTCCCTCTCACTCACTGCCTGCCTCTCTGCCTACTTGTGATCTCTCTCTCTGTGTTAAATAAATAAATAAAATCTTAAAAAAAAAAGAGAGAGAAAGAAAGAAGGAAGGAAAGAAAGAAAGAAAATTAACCACATTTTCTTTATCCATTTATCTATCGATGGATTTCCGGGATGCTTCCATAGTTTGACTATTGTAAATAATGTTGTAATGAACATTGGGATGCATATATCCCTTTGAATTAGTGTTTTCATATTCTTTGGGTGAATACCCAGTAGTGGATCTTAGGGTAGTTCTATTTTTAATTTTTTGAGGAACTTCCATACTGCGTTCCACAGTAGCTGCACGAGTTTGCATTCCCACCAACAACGCACAAAGGGTTCCTTTTTCTCCACATCTTTGCTGATAGTGTTGTTTCTTGTGTTTTTGATTTTAGCAATTCTGAGAGGTATGAGATAGTATCTCATTGTGGTTTTCATTGGCATTTCCCTGATAATAAGTGACGTTGAGCATCTTTTTATCTGTTAGCCATCTGGATGTCTTCTTTGGAAAAATGTCTGCTCATGTCTTGCTCCCATTGTTTGGGTTTGGGGTGTTGAGTTTGATAAGTTCTTTATAGATTTTGTATACCAGCTCTTTATTGGTAAGTCATTTGTAAACATCTTCTCATTCAATAGGTTGCCTTTGAGTTTTGTTTATTGTCTCCTTTGCTGTGCAGAAGCTTTTTATTTTGGTGTAGTCCCTATAGTTTATTTTTCCTTTGTTTCCCTTGCCTTAGGAGACATATCTAGAAAGATGTTGCTATGATTAGTGTTAGAAAATATTGCCTTTTCTTTCTTCTAGGATTTTTATGGTTTCAGGTCTCACATATAAACTCTTAATCCACTTTGAATTTATTTTTGTGTATGGTGAAAGAGAGCGGGGCCAGTCTCACTATTTTGCATGCTACTGTCAGGTTTTCCCAACACCATTTATAGACAAGACTGTTTTTTTCCATTGCATACTCTTTCCTCCTTTGACAGAGATTAATTGACCATATTGTTGTGAGTTTATTTCTGGGCTCTCTACTCTGTTCCAGTGACCTATATTTCTCTTTTTATGCCAGTACCATACTGTTCTGATTACTACATATTTGTAATATAACTTGTGGTCTGGAATTGTGATACCTCCAGTTTTCTTTTTCAAGATTGCCTTAGCTATTCAGGGTTTTTCATGGTTCCATACAAATTTTAGGATTATTTGTTCTAGTTCTGTGAAAAATGCTGTTGCTATTTTGATACAGAGTGCATTAAATCTGTAAATTGCTTTGAGTAGGATAGACATTTTAACCATCTGTTTTTACCCATGAACATGGAATATCGTTCCATTTTTGTTGTCTTAAATTTCTTTCAACATTGTTTTATAGTTTTCAAAGTATAGGTTTTTCACCTCTGGTTAGGTTTGTTCCTAGGTATTTTATTCTTTTTGGTGCAGTTGTAAACAAGATTGTTCTCTTAATTTCTCTTTCTGGTGCTTCATTATTAGGGTATAGAAATGCAACAGGGGCTCCTGGATGGCTCAGTTAATTAAGTGTCTGATTCTTGATTTCAACTCAGGTCATGATCACATGGGTTTACTTCTGTAAATCTTTTTTTTTTTTTCTTTTTTTAAAGACTTTATTTACTTGAGAGAGCAAGCAAGCATGAGCACAGGAGGGAGAGGGAGAAGCAGACTCCTGCTGAGCAGGGAGCCTGATGTGGGGCTCAATCCTAAGGCCCTGAGATCATGACCTAAGCTGAAGCAGATGCTTAATCGACTAAGCCACCCATGTGCCCCAAGGGCAATAATTCTAAATGTAGGGTGGTAAAGGTTGCTTGAGAATGGGGAAAATCTTAAGGAAGTTCCATTTAAATTAAGATCTGAAGGAATAGAAGTATTTATCCTAGGTAAGTGTTGGTGGGTAGAAGGGTGATGGGTGAAAAGAAATGAAGTCTGAAAATCTGGAGGTCAACATGAACAGAGAATATAAAGGAAGTCCAGTAAGGTGAATGGTGTGAAAAATAAGGCTGAAATATTAGGAAAGGTTGAGGGACACCTGGGTGGCTCAGTTGATTAAGTGGCTGCCTTCAGTTCAGGTCTTGATCCCAGCCAGGGCCATAAGATCAAGTCCCGCATCAGGCTCCTTGCTCCACAGGGAGACTGCTTCTCCCTTTCTCTCTACCTGCCTCTCCTCCTGCTTGTGCTCTCTCTCTCTGTGTCAAATAAATAAATAAAAACTTAAAAAAAAAATACGAAAGGGTGAGGGTCTTTCAGGTTTGCCAAGAGTTTATTTTATCTGGTGAGCTTTCTCTCTCTCTCTCTCTCTCTCTCTCTCTCTCTCACACACACACACACACACACACACATATACTTTTTAATAGCAGGGGATTGAAATGGAGAAAGGATTTGAGGAGGACCAGAGTGAAAACAGTTTGGGAGACCAAGAGGGTTATTGTAATATTTTAGTCAAGAAATAATGGTGGCTTGGACTAAAATAGGAAAAAATGGGATACAAAGGACATATTTGAGGGATAATTTGGAAGTATACAATCAAGATTTTATGATAATTAGATGTGGAAGGTGAAAAGAGCAAGAAGCAAGGATGATCCTTCAGTTTTTGGCTTAAGTAGTTGGATATGGGTAGCGGTACGATTTTCTGTGTTAGGAAAAAAGAGATAACAGGATAAAATTTTTGTTTCCCTTGTGGTGGGTGTATTCATTTTCTATTGCTGTGAAACTATTTACCCCACACTTAGCAGCTTAAAACAGTACCTGTTTATTAAAGCTCACAGTTCCATTGGTAAGAAGTTTGGCAGGTTTGACTGAGTTTTCCATTTAGGGTCTTACAAGGCCAAAATCAAGGTGTAGGGTGGGCTAAGCTGTTATCTGGAGGCTCTGGGGAAGAATCTACTTTCAAGGTCATTTAGGTTATTGATAGAACTCTGTTCCTTGAGATTGTGGGACTAAATTTTTATTTTTACTGGCTGTTGCCAGGTATCACTCTCAATTCCTAGAAGCCACTTTCAGGTCCTTTCCAGGTGCTCCCCTCTGTCTTTAGACAAGCAGTGGGATGCAGAATCCATCTTATTCTTTGAGTTGTCTCTGCTACGAGCTGCAGAAACCTCTCTAATAGGGCTTGTGTAATTAGATTAGGACCGTTCAAGTAATCTCCTTTTTGCCATATAATGTAATAAAATCATGGGAGTAAAACTAGAGGGTGAATATACTGGGGGTGGGGGGCTACATCTTAAAATTTGCTTATCACAGGGAAGTAGGCATGAGTTTCAGCTTAAAGTTAGGTTGAAGAGGGGTGCCTTGCTGACTCAGTTGGTTAAGCATCTGACTCTTGATTTCAGCTCAGGTCGTGATCTCAGGGTCAAGAGGGAGCTTGCTTAATATTCTCTCTCCCTCATCCTCTGTTTCTCTCTCCTGCCCCCCCACCTCTCTTAATTGCAAAAAAGTAACGTTGAAGAGTTAGCATGACAGATTTAAGGTAGAAGTTGGATATATGTCTGGAAATATACATTTGAGTTATCATAAATCCATGGAAAGAATGAGGTTGCCTTGGGAGAGAGCGTAAAATTGCTAAGAGGCCTTAGGCAACTTCATAATTTAATGATGGGGTAGAGAGGAAGGCACTGATAAAGGAAACAGAATAGCACCAGCCAGAGATTTAGGGGGAAATTCAAATGTGTGATTTCATGAAAATCAAGATGGTTTTGAGGAGTAGGAAATAACATTATTAGTTATTTTGGTTTGGTGATGGGGAGGGAGAGGGAGGGACATTTACTAGGTACACATCTGTCATTATAGAACACCTGTATGTTCTAGGGTGCACACACATGTTCACACACCTGCAAATTTTTATAGCCACAGTATTTTATAAGCCATTGCTCTATACTCAAGAGAAAAGAAATTAGGGGGATTGAAAATGAGTAAAACATTACCCTTAAGAATCCTCCCTAGGATTCTCTTTGGTAAACTTAGACTCTCGGTTGACCAGCTGCACTCTCCAGGAATTTAGCTAATACATAGCTCTAAATATGGGCCAGTCACTGTTCTAAGTGCTTTACCTATATTATCTCTGCATCACAAATGGGTTACAGATGAAGAAGCATGGTAGAAGTTTATAAAGTACACTGTCCAAAGTACATACCAAGTTAATGGCAGTTTATAGTTTTAGAATAGTTTAATTTTTATTGCTGTGTTTTTAAAGAAATTGATATAATTTTTTTCTGATCACCATTACAGTGAATTAGCGTTTAAGAGGGCTAAGTCTCCCTCTTTCCAAGAAGAGAAATACA
Source organism: Mustela erminea (assembly GCF_009829155.1). Classification (NCBI taxonomy): domain Eukaryota; kingdom Metazoa; phylum Chordata; class Mammalia; order Carnivora; family Mustelidae; genus Mustela; species Mustela erminea. Next base: position 46,435,697 of record NC_045615.1, on the reverse strand, counting down.
TGCCCTTCAGAAGTAAAGCAATGTGGGGCGCCTGGGTGGCTCAGTGGGTTAAGCCGCTGCCTTCGGCTCAGGTCATGATCTCAGAGTCCTGGGATCGAGTGCTGCATCGGGCTCTCTGCTCAGCAGAGAGCCTGCTTCCCTCTCTCCCTCTCTCTGCCTGCCTCTCCATCTACTTGTGATTTCTCTCTGTCAAATAAATAAATAAAATCTTTAAAAAAAAAAAAAAGAAGTAAAGCAATGTGATGTAAAGTTTGTAATATAAAAATTGATGTTCTTTTGTGTGGTACCATGAAACCCTGCATCAAAACACGTGCTCAGCAATGACTTGAATTTAGAAATGAGATTGACTTCTGACCTCTACAGCAAAACATTTCTACCAATTCATTAATCTCTCATTAGGCGATGTTTTACTGTTGAATGTTTTGGACTCCATTTATATTATTTTGTTGGGTTTCATTTTATTTCATTTGAGTTTAAAGTAACCTGGGTAGACTGTGTGTTATAAAACTCCAGAGGGCACTGTTCACATACAGTCACACAATTTGGCAACCTTGTAGCCACCTATTCAGAAGCTCTGATAAATCTAAAAATAATGGGAAAAAACCCTCATTGAAGTTAACAAAGTAAATGACTTCCTTTAGCATATTTTTACTACCTTTTTTCTGGAAACAAAACCAGATGCTAAAGTATGTTTTATTGTCTTTGCAGGCGAGGAATTGCCTTGGCCTCCTTGGGAGGTCCAATTTATGCAATTGGTGGGTTAGATGACAACACTTGCTTCAATGATGTGGAAAGATATGACATAGAATCTGATCAGTGGAGTACAGTGGCACCAATGAATAGCCCTCGTGGAGGAGTTGGCTCTGTGGCTCTTATAGTAAGTTATGTGGCAGTTTGCTCCTGGATTACATTGTATGACAGCCCTAATAAAGGTCTGCTCTAGTCCTATCTCCAGGTTGCAGATAATGATTGTATACCATATTATCTCATGAAACACTGCTTTCTTACACATTCTGGTCTACTGATAGGACCACATATAATTCAATTAAAAGTCTAATGTCACATGTTTTTATTCTTTCCTCATTTAGAACCATGTTTATGCAGTAGGTGGCAATGATGGAGTAGCTTCTTTATCTAGCGTGGAAAGGTATGATCCACATCTGGATAAGTGGATAGAAGTTAAAGAAATGGGTCAACGAAGAGCAGGCAATGGAGTTAGTGAGCTCCATGGTTGCTTGTACGTTGTTGGTGAGTGGATGGTATTTGTTTTAGTTTATTTAGCTTAATTTGTTGCATTATATACAATGATAGTGTCAAAGACAACACACATTATACTGGATTTACGCTCAAATGGAATAGTCCTAAGATTTGCTTTCGAAGTACTAAGGTTCACCTTCAAGTTTTTTGTTTACACCTTCATCTTTCACATTTAAAATTTGTACCTTCATATTTTTACTAGGAGTTGCAAATATATCTAAAGTAGAGGATTATATTTAAATAAGATATGTATTTTTTAATGTAAAGACACAAACGTGCTTTGCTAAAATCTTTAAAGATTTAAGAAATTTGTTTCTCATCTTTATTTCACGGGAATTATGTTGACTCCTTTAAGCAAAGCAATGGATATTTCATATGCATAATGGCTGCTGGTATCTCTACCTTGCTTTTTACTTACTGAATTGCCGAATTGGAAGGAACCATAGGCAGTGCTTTCTCAACCTTTAATATGCATATGAATATTCCGAAGATACTGTTAAACTCAGGGGAGGAGCCCAGATTCTGTATTTCTAAGGCTCCCAAGTGATAATCAGTGCTGCTTCTGGTCCATTCAGCACACTTTCAGTAGCAAGGTTTTAAAGAACTATGAGATGGGAATAATGATGAGAATTATTAATGAGAACTATGAGAATTATCTTTGAGAGAATTATTCTAATAGAAACAATATACATGAAGCATCTCAAACTGCATCTGGCATTTTGTAGTTACTCTGTAAAATGGGTGGCAATATTGTGATTAGTAATTCCCTCCTTTACAGAAAAAGAAATTGTTCAGAGAGGTTGTAACTAGCATATGTCACACTTAGGTTGATGTAAACTGTTTAGTATTACATAACTTACAGTTCTTGATAAGAGAGTGTGGGATGTTATTAGCATTGAAATATCTGCAAGTAATAGAAGTAATGCTGAATATTCCAGTGCTTATGTGTATTAAAAGAAATAACATAATTTACCTTTAGATCTTGTCTGATCCTTACAGCTCTGTGAGGTAGCAAAGATTCAGCCTGAATAAATTACCTTATCATCACATGCCTTCTAAACCAGTGACAAAGCTGGAATTTGAACGTGGGTCTATGAGAAATCACAGTTCTTGCAATACACAGTTGTTATGTCTCACAGCTCCCTATTTAGGAGAACTAAACCCTTTATTATAATGAAAATGTGTTTTGTGGTGAGGATACTACCATACACATTTGTTGATATTTATTGAATTATACACATAAAATTGGTGAATTTTAGTTCAATTAAATTGATTTAATTAAACCCATTAGAGAAGTTAACTGTTGTGTTTTTTTTTTGTTTTTTTTTTTTTACTGACCTTGTTTCTGAATAGACTGATCATAATAGCAACACTTCCTGTCCTCAGGAAAATAGGTTTAGTTGCTAAAGAAAGTTATTACTCACGTAGACTGAGATGGAGTCTAAAAAGAGGCACATTTATTTTTAAGGGAAAGAACACTGTCCAAATTATAGTCTCTGTAACCCTCGGGAATATATTAAGTAGCATTGTTAGAATGATGTATAGAGAGAACTGTCATCATCTAGATTATGTAGCATGAAGATGTAGTTTTGGCAAAAATTGGTAAGAATTCAGTCATAGCCATCTCTAATTATGATGACCATTACAGTATTAGGGGAAGCAGTTGGAAAACTTTTGAGTCAAATGATTTCAGTGGTATTTTAGTCTCTTCTCAGGCCCTCTTACTATTTAAAAAATATATAATACACAACGTATACACAGAGAAGGAATCTCAGTACTGTCTTAGATTCCTCTAGGAAGTGAAGGACAAATTATGAATGTTTGTGGGGTTTTTCTTCTCCAGAATTATCTGCTTAGATATGGGGACTTAAGTTTTTTCTATTTTAAGATTTTTAATCTTAGTATTGAGGTAAAATACTAAGTTATCTTGAATTGTAGAAAAATGTCTAATAGGAGTTGTGGGGTGAATTTTTTTCCCTGATTTTCTCTTTTCTAAAATGTTTTTAAAGGATTGGGTTGTAGAAGCTATTGGATTGAGGTTTAATAGTTAATTTCTGTGACATGTACTATTTTTTAAAATCTCTTTTTTTATATATATAGGTGGTTTTGATGATAATTCTCCTCTGAGTTCAGTTGAGCGGTATGATCCTCGGAACAACAAATGGGATTATGTAGCAGCACTTACCACTCCCAGGGGTGGAGTGGGGATTGCAACAGTGATGGGCAAAATCTTTGCAGTTGGTGGGCATAACGGCAATGCATACTTAAATACAGTGGAAGCATTTGATCCAGTGCTGAATAGGTAATTTTCATGTTTCCTGTATGCTTTAATGGGATCTTCCAGTAACAGATTATTCCAGAGTGCTAAAATACTACTAGATATAGCTATTAATATAAAACATTAGGGATATCTTACCTCCCTGAGGAAACTTGTGGTCTTTCAGTCCCAATAATAGGGAGTTTTTAGCTATGGCTGTTGGTATTTTGAGTAAAGTAAATCGTGCTTTGTTTTATGATTACACACTTTTTGTCTTCTGTCTTTTCAGGTGGGAGCTGGTTGGATCTGTGTCTCACTGCAGAGCTGGAGCAGGCGTAGCTGTGTGTGCCTGTTTAACCAGCCAAATTCGAGATGTAGGTCATGGATCCAATAATGTGGTTGATTGTATGTGATTTGAGTTCCGGCCACCAACAATTTAGCCATAATTGATATGCAAGAAGGACAACCAGGATTTTGTATGACCACCTTTGAACAGTTTTCACTACTGCTGGAGTCTTATTTTAAATGAAAACTGTTGTATTGTGACTAAGTGCAACATTTAGAATGGTAGCTGAAGATCTATTGTAATAAAAGTAAATTTGATACTTTCCACTTTAGCAAATAATGGGGTAGGGAAGAAAAACAATTTAACCTGAAACCATACGTCCTCTGAAAAATTTTTAAAGTAGTACCAGAACCTTGAAATCCCTCTTTAAAGACACTTGGATAAAGCAAAAATGTAAAATGGAATCATTTCCATTTTACCTGAGTCTTACCTTCTCTTTTGCCTAACAGTGTTAACTGTAGGCAGTGGACTTCTCCTAGAGGGGAGATTAGAACCTGGTCTTCAACACAAGTATATCAGGACACATAAAAGACCTGCTCCTTTTGAAGATCATTTCTACTTCGTGCTGATGAATTTATGCCTTGCTTTTTTTCTAGATGTCGATTTTTCAATTTCTTGGATATTTATAGAAGTAGAAAAAATGTTTACTCTTTTTCAGTGTCACTTGGCTGAATTTTCAGAAGCTTTATGGGCTTCTGCTGTAAGAAGCCCTTAATTACAGTTTGAATTATTTAGGGTACCAAATACCTACCTGAACTAATTCCATCTGAATAAATCTATACTTGTATTTTTTCATCTCATGCAAAAAGGACTTGTTTCATATTAGCAAAAATTGAACCAGAAGAAATATTACAGGAGAAGGCTTTAGAGTTGATATTATTCTGGTGCCCCCTTGAGAAACCTTGAGAAGAAATGGTGTCGCTTACATGACTCCCTGAGAGGAATCTGAAAATATGTCTCTTATTTCATTTAATCATTTGGTTTTGAGCCTAGGATTATTACCTTTCCATTTTGCTCTTTTCCACCATCTAGGTTTAAAAAAAAAAACTGGAATTTGGATGTATTTATTATAAAATGAATGCATTTTTACAAAAATTCTTTATAGATTATGGTTTACTGATTAGTTCAAATCCATTATTACCAATAAAAGATATTATTACTAAAAACAGCAAGATTGGAATTTACTGTTTTTTCTGTTTAATCACCTTCAGTATATTTATTGAGCTTCAATTGAAAATATTTCTGTGCATTAATTTGAAGTCAGAATATTGATAAACCTACTGATTTAACAGCTCTTTGTGGTTTTAGCCAATATAATAAAATGGACTATTCATTATATGTAAATATTTGTGTGAATATTTATGAAGAATATTAAAATACTCTGTTTTGTATTTGGAATGCACTTTGGTACCTCTCTTCCAGGCTTCTTTGCATTTTCCTATCATCATGCCTCCCAATTTAGTTTACTTCATTGCTGGTTCACAAGGAAGCTGGGCTATTGAGGAACCCATCCAGCCAGCTCTGAAGTTGATTGCCTATTAACTCTGATGGTCCTCGTTAAAAGGTAGCCTGGGCTTGTCAGCATAGTAGAGTAGAAAGCCACATTACAAAAGCCAATGTCTACTGAGTTTATTAGACCAAAACAAGAAAAAACAAATTATAAGAGGATCTCAGGCTAACAGATAAAGGTCTTCCATGAAGCAGATTTAAAAGTTCCCAAATTACGCCACTTTCTGCTGTCAGCAGCCTATTGGCAAGGTCATAAGTCTTTGCTGGATCTAAATCAGTGTTCTCTTGTACAGCTATAACCATATTTCAGTCATTCCTCAAAACATTTAACTCTCTAGCACTCACTGAACTGGTTACCGTTAGTTGGGTGTGGAGCATAAATGTCAGCACTGGCTTCAGCTGTCTCTTTCTTATGTCTGATGGAACTCTTGTGTTATACTGCTTGTCTGGCTATGGTTATTAGTAGGTTTGTTATATTTATTTTGTGGAAGAGAGGATCATGGTCTTATTTCTAAGGTTATTTAAAATGGTTTTTTTCTTTAACATATTTCTGCCTTTCATGTTTGCAGAATTTGGGAACATATAGGTATTAAACTTCTTTTTTTTTAAGGTGTTAAATTTCTATTTCTGGTTTTTACCATACCGTAGTTATCTAACATACTAACATACCCTAGCTACCTATAAAATAGGAACTACTCATAAGGGAAGTAAAGTGAAGTGAAGAAAACATGTTGGCTGTCTGTTATATCATTAGAAGCAGAGTTTGGAAGGACCTCACAATGGTTATGAAAAGATAAATTTATTAAAAACATTCATATAAAATGAGAATCAGGCTGAAGGAATCAATGCAATTGAAAGATTATTAAATTCATGGGAATAAAGAGATGACATTATTAAAAGAATATGGCTACTTAATTGTGAGGCCTTTCATTTTAACCTCAGGTGTTAGTAAGAAAAGCAAAAAGTGATATAAAATTTTGAAATGACAGATGGGAGAAAAAGAAAAAGTGAAAATTTCCATATTATTATTTCTTCAAAAAGTATTGTAGGTGCTTTTGTGTGATTCTCCCATAAAGTTATTAAAGCCACTGCTTTCCTATATTGATTGTGTTGCCACTTAAAAAAAAATCACCTAATATTGGTTTTGGTTAATTTCACTGTACTCTATGTAACTGATTATTTTAAATTATTTTAAATGTTTGAATAAACTTTGTAGTCCGTCTAAGGAATATATGTATTCTCTTAATTCCCACACACATTTTGAATTTATAATGCTGTTAAATGCCTAGATAAGAGATTGTTGAAATTATATAAACTCCTTTTGCAAATGGTAAACTTAAGAATTTTCTTTGTTACTTTTTTCTCCATTTCTTACATGATAGAGAATGCATTTAGAATCCAATACATACCTTATCAGTTAAGAATGTTTTCTGTGTTTTTTTTATATCAGACTATAAAGAAATTGTTGGGGTGTCATTTGCTCTTTCTCTTCTTCTTTTTTTTTTTTTTAAATTTTACTTATTTATTTGTCAGAGAGAGAGGAGCGAGATTGAGCACAGGCAGACAGAGTGGCAGGCAGAGGCAGAGGGAGAGGGAGAAGCAGGCTCCCCGCCAAGCAAGGAGCCCGATGCGGGACTCGATCCCAGGACACTGGGATCATGACCCGAGCTGAAGGCAGCTGCTCAACCAACTGAGCCACCCAGGCGTCCCAACTCTTTCTCTTCTTTATGTGGAATTAAAAGTTGCAATAAAACTTCTCTAAAATATTTTCTTAAAACTGTATATAAATATAAATTTGTGTAGTAATACTCCCAACAAATCAAAATAATAAATTACCATATATACTGCTAAGGGCTGTGATTACAGTACTTGGATTCACACCAGTACTGTTTATTGATTCACAATGTACTAGGGCGCCTGGTTAAGTTGGTTAAGCATCTGCCTTTGGTTTAGGTCATGATCCCAGAGTCCTGGGATCGAGTCCTTCATCAGTCTCCCTGATAAATAAATAATTTTAAAAAATTTATATATATACTACATGTATCTATTATGAATAGCAACTTCTGTAAGGTCTATGCAGCTTCTCATTTTTGATGCTTTTACAGAATCCTATCAAAACTATGTAATTGCTTATTCTCCATCCCTGAAACTGATTAAGTTGACTGTAATATTTTTTTTCTCATAGAAAGGATTATTTAGGGGCGATGCTCAGTCAGTTAAGCATCGAACTCTTGATCTCAGCGTAAGTTTTCATCTGAGGGTCTTGAGTTCAATGCCCGCACTGGGCTCCATGCTGGGCATGGAGCCTAATTAAAATAATAATAATTAAAACATAAAGGATATAGGCAACTAATGTAAGTACTTTCACTAATCTTAGTAACTGATTAAAGCAATAGTCTCTTCAACAGCTGCAGACTTGTATAGAAATGAGATTCTTGATGCATTAGGATGAATGTTGTTCTTCCAAATAAGTGGGTTTTTTTCCCCTTTTATAATTATGTTGCCAATGTTAAACATTTTTCTGAAAATGGCCAGAAGAGTCCATTTGTAAGGCATCCAAGAGGCATCTTGTCACTCATTTTAGTCACATGCTATTTTTTAAATTAAAAAAAAATTTTTTAAAGATTTTATTTTTAAGTAATCTCTATACCCAGCGTGGGGCTTGAACTTAAAACCCTGAGATCAAGAGTTGTATGCTCTACCTGCTGAGCCAACCAGGTGCCCCAGTCATGTTAATTTTGACCAGAATCTTGATTATGGCCATGTATACTTTATTCATCAAGCTTGATTAAAAATATTTTGTGTTACAACAGGGGACATCTACCCTCAAAAAATTAAGGTTTTCCTTTACTGGGAAATTTTTTCACTAACAGACCATTCCAGTGGAAGATTTCTAAAATCACCCCGAGCAATAGTAACTTTTTTTTTAAGTTTTTATTTATTTATTTGAGAGAGAAGTGAGCATGTGTGTGTGAGAGTGTGTGTAAGAGAGAGAGCACAAGCGGGGGAGAAGAGGGAGAAGACTCCCTGCTGAGCAGGCAGCAGGGTGCCCTGGGATCATGACCTGAAAGGAAGGCTTAACCTACTAAGCCACCCAGGCGCTCCAGAACAATAGTAATTTTAGTGAAAGAAGTATACAGCTTCTTTGAGGGGAAACATGAATTGATGCAAAAATTCTCCTGGTTTTTATTGTTTCACTTACTCTTCCATTATATTAATGGTTGAGGCTAGGTTCAGCCCACCTGAACAAACTCTTTAGAATCTAAGGGGCTTCTCTTCTCATTTTTCTTTTTTCTTTACTTTTCTTTCCCTTTCCCTTTCCTTCTTTCTCTTTGTTTCCTTCCCTCCCTCCATCTCCCTCCCTTCCTTCCTTCCTAAAATTTTACTTATTTATTTGATAGCATGAGAGAGCGCACACGAGTGGGGTGAGGGCCAGAGGGAGAAGCAGACTCCACACTGAGCAGATGAGGACTCCGGAATTATGACCAGAGCTGAAGGCAGACGGTCAACCAACTGAGCCACCAGGTGCCCCTTCTTTTTCCTTTTTTTAAAAGGTTGATTTATTTTAGAGAAGGAGCACGCATGTGAGGTGGGGAGGAGCAGAGTGAGAGGGAGAGAAATCCTTGAGCAGGCTCCCTGCTGAGCATGGAGCCTGACATGGGTCTTTAACCAGAGCTCTGTGTTCATGACCTGAGTTGAAATCAAGAGCTGGACACTTAACTGATTGAGCCACCCAGGTGCACCTATAAGGGGTTTCTTAAATTTGGGTAATAGTCAAGGGGAGAATTAATAACTAAATTTTTTTAAATGTGTAGTTTGTACCACTTTACAGAATTTTGATCTTCACAATAATTCTGTATTTTACAGTTAAAAAATAGATTCAAAGACATTAAATGACTTGTCCAAGATCCATAACTAATGAAGTGGTTATGACCAGTATTCTTTGTGAACAAAAAAAATCCCACTGTTTCACCTAACCAGTTATACTATACATCTGCTTTTACAAGGTAGTGTACATACATTTATGGGAAGTTGATTTCCTTTTTCATATTGCCTTGGCAATATAAAAGTATTTCTGTTCACTTTTTTTTTTTTTTTTGCTTTTTTAAAGATTTTTAAATTTAATCATTTATTTGAAAGACGGAGATCACTAGTAGGCAGAGAGAGTGGGAAGCAGGCTCCCCGCTGAGCAGAGAGCCCGATGTAGGGCTCGATCCTAGGATCCTGGGATCATGACCTGAGCCAAAGGCAGAGGCTTAACCCACTGAGCCACCCAGGTGCCCCTCACTATGTAGACTTATGTTACTTGATTTTTCCATTCAACAAGTTCATTTTATAATTTATATTGGGTAATAGTTTTCCTTATTTTTGTTTTTGGCTTTTACACACAATTCTAAATGTACATTCATATAGTTTCTTGGTACAGATGTATAAGAATTTCCTTAGAGTATATATCTACAAGTAGAGTTGGTTGTAAGGTATGTGCCTGATTAGCTTTGTAACAGTTTTATAAGATAATACAGTTATTTTCCAGAATGGTGTGCTAGTTTACAATATGGTTTATCATGTGCTTACTACCAGAAGATCTGATTTTTGCCAATCTGGTAGGTGAAAAATGACATTTTATTGTGGCTTTAATTTGCATTTTCCTAGTAAGTTATTCTTGTTTCTTCAATGAAATACTTCTTGGTGTCTTTAAGTTCTTCATAATAGGATACTAATATTTCTATTTTTCATTTTAAGGCATTCAAATGTAGTTATTTTTATGTCTTAAGATTTTTTTTTTAAGGTCATGATCTCAGGGTTGTGAGACCTCCACGAGCTCTTCATCAGCCTCTGCACTCAGTGCAAATTCTGTTTGAAAATGCCCTCTGGTTCTTCCCCTGCTCGTGTGAATGCATGTTTGCTCGCTCTCTCTCATCCTAAAAAAAAAATAGAATTTAATTTTTAAGGTATCTCTATACCCATCATAGGTCTGGAACCTACAACTCTGAGATCAAGAGTTGTATGCTCCACCAACTGAGCCGGCCAGGCACTCTAGGCCTTAAGATATTTCTTATGGTCTCCTCTAGAAGTCAGAAAATCTCAAATTTGTCTTTAGTCCATTTGGAATTGATTTATTACGTATGTGTGAGAAGTAATTTTTTTACTGTGTGGATAACGAGTTTTCTTTCTACTGTTTATTGACTAATCCATCCTCTCCCCGGGGACTTTATCCATATGGCAAATTTCCATGTAAATATCTATTTGGGGACTTTCCTTGTCATTCCATTGATCAATTTGTCTAACCAAGAGCTAAGGTGGCACATTATTTTAATTGCTGAACTTGATTAAAGGTCTCGTAGCTTACAGGGCAAGTCTCCCCTCCCTTAAAGGAGTGTTCTTGGCCTTTCGCTTTTTCATGACATATTAGAATCAGTTGTCAAATATTTGGGGAAGAAAAACAACAGGAGATTCTTTTTTCTGTTTTTTAACTAGAATCATATTTAATCTGTAGTTACTTAGGGAGTACTGACAGCCCTACAGTACTGAATGTTACTAGCTTTTGCTACTCTTTATCAGGGCAAGGAAGTTTCCTTCTATTTTATTAAGCTTTTATTATAGGAGAAGAATTTATGAAATACTTCCCTTTTTTTTCTTTTTTAAAATATTTTATTTATTTATTTGACACAGAGAGATCACAAGTAGGAAAAGAGGCAGGCAGAGAAAAGGGGAAGCAGGCTCCCCGTGGAGCAGAGAGCCCAACATGGGGCTCCATCCAAGGACCCTGAGATCATGACCTGAGCCGAAGGCAGAGGCTTTAACCCACTGAGCCACCCAGGCACCCCTGAAACACTTTCCTCTTGAAGTAAATGTGTTTATTTCACTTTAATCTGGTAATGTGGTGAATTACACATTTAAAAATTTTTAAGGGCGCCTGGGTGGCTCAGTGGGTTAAGCCGCTGCCTTCGGCTCAGGTCATGATCTCAGGGTCCTGGGATCGAGTTCCGAGTCAGGCTCTCTGCTCAGCGGGGAGCCTGCTTCCCTTCCTCTCTCTCTGCCTACTTGTGATCTCTGTCAAATAAATAAATAAAATCTTAAAAAAAAAAAATACAGTCCAGAACTTTAATTGCTGATATTTTGTTTAAGACTTTTACATCTGGGGTCACCTGAGTGGCTTGGTGGGTTAAGCTTCTGCCTTCGGCTATGGTCATGATCTCAGGCTCCTGGGATTGAGCCCCACATCGGGCTCTCTGCTCCAAGGGGAGCCTGCTTCCCACTTTCTCTCTCTCTACCTCTGCCTGCTCATGATCCCTGTCAAATAAAGAAGTAAAAGATCTTGAAAAAAAAAAAAAAAAACAACTTTTACATCTGTGCTCAGAGTGAGATTAATCTGTAACTTTGTTTTGTTTTTAGCCTCATAAAATGAGTTATGGAATATTCTGTTCTATGAATTACTTAACATTGAGATGATCCACTTTTTGAACATCTGCTAGAACTTAATGATAAAACCACTAGGGCCTACAGTTTTCTTTTGTGGCAAAATTCACTACCAGTTCATTATTTTATTGATAATAGCATATTTTAGAATTTTTAAGTCGGTTTGGCAAGTTTTATTTTTTAAAATGCCAACATTTTCTGGATCCCACAAGTTTTATTCTCATTATTTCATTTCATTAATGTTCACTTCTAAATAATTTTATAATGTTTATTACAAGTTTTTCTTTGAGCCATGATTTAGAAGTGTATTTTTAAATTACTGTTTTTAATTTCATTTGATCAGTGATCATGATCTATTTGACTCCACTTCATGGAAATATACTGAACTTGTCTTATGGCCAATTATGGAGTTAAATTTTATTTATATAAAACTATTTTTGCACTATATCAAACTAGCAGCTCGCGCTGCTCAATCTTTTTTTTTAAGATTTTTTATTTATTTATTTGACAGAGAGAGATCACAAGCAGGCAGAGAAGGCAGAGAGGAGGAAGCAGGCCCCCCGCTGAGCAGAGAGCCCGACATGGGGCTCGATCCCAGGACCCTGGGATCATGACCCGAGCCGAAGGCAGCGGCTTAACCCACTGAGCCACCCAGGCAGCCCACTGCTCAATCTTCTTATACGTTGCCATATTTTCCGCTTTCTAATCTCTTCCTCAACAGAGGAAGTGTAATCATATTATAATTAGTTGTATGTGTTGAGGTTTTAGATGAGTTAAGCATTTTAAGTTGTGTGTTTTCAGATGTGTATTTGTTTCTAGGAACTTCATCCTGAAAGGGAGTTCTCATTGGTTAGTTTTGAGAGTTCATGGCCCAAAAATACTTCAGCGTTTTCAGACCTGTCTCAGAACCTTTGCTCTCTCAATATTTGAGAAGGCAAAATCCCATCCAGTTTCAGTACTGTTCTGGAGCTCCTCCTCCAAATTTTCCAGTTGTGGTTCACATTCCTGGTTGCTTTCCCCCTGCTCAGCACACTAAAATTCATCATCTCTCTTCCAACATTTGTTACTCAGTATTTTAGTTGTCTCCCAATCCACATGTAAACATATTTCTTTGGGTTCATTTTGGTCGTTTTTCTTTTGCGATCTTGGACATTCCTTCTGAGGTACTTTGTTTTCTAAAGGATGTTTTTCTAGAAGTTACTTTAAAGAAGTTCAAGATCAGTTTCTGTTCATCTGAAAATGTCATTTTACTGCCATTTTTGTATCTAAGTTTTTAAAAAAAACTTTTGTTGTAGTTGACAAAATCATGTATTTATATATTAAAGACTCAGGGCTGAGTCTGAGGTCCATATTGGGTGTAGAGATAACATTTATATATGGAGGGGGAACATAATTTGACATATACACATCCATCACCTCACTGTTATTATGTGCGCGTCTGGTGAGAACACTTAAGTCTAGTCTCACCAGATTTCAAGTATACAATCCTTACTGTTAATATTAGTTAATACTTTTCTTTCAACAGTTTGAAGTTAGTACACTATCATCTGGTTTCCTTTGTAGTTTAAGGCAACTGCTGTCTTTTCCTTCCTATGGGATCTCCTTTTTCCTTCTGCTACTATTCAAATCTTTTCATTTGTTCTGTAGTGTCTTTATAATGGATCTAGATGGGTGTCTATTTATCATGTCATCTTTCTGCTCATAAAATTTCAACCCCGGACTCTGAATATCACTTCTTTTTCTGGGACCTTGCAGAGTGCTGAAATGAAAAGTAATAAAATAGTTTAATCTGCTGTTACACCACTGAATCTCTAATTTCAACTGCTGTTTTTCATTCCCAAAATACTATCTCATTGTCTTTTAGATAGACTTGGCCTAAAGCTTTTTGATTCTTTTTTGCTTCTTTTTGTTTCTTTGAGCATTTCATACATGGTTAACTTTATATCCTGTGGCTGGTAATTCTAGGTCTGAAGTCTTTGGGGGGGTCCTAAATCTATTTATTGTCACTGAATTTTTCTTTTTTTTAAAGATTTATTTTATTTATTTATTAGACAGAGAGAGATCACAAGTAGGCAGAGAGGTAGGCAGAGAGAGAGAGAGGAGGAAGCAGGCTCCCTGCTGAGCAGAGAGCCCGATGCGGGACTCGATCCCAGGACCCTGAGATCATGACCTGAGCCGAAGGCAGCGGCTTAACCCACTGAGCCACCCAGGCGCCCCTGAATTTTTCTTTATGGTGCCATTCTATCACTGCATGTGATGATTTTATTTTGTGAATGCTTTCTTGGTTGAATTTGTGGGACTCCAAAGGTTCTAAATTGGCCATGTTTTTCTCAGGCTTTCCATTTCTTTTCTAGGCCATGAACTGCCCCTGGGACACTACAGCCCTCTTCTTGGTTCCTGCCCTAATTTGGGATACTTGGCTGGGCTCCTCCCCTTACCATTCATGGAAGGTTTAGTCTCAGTCCCAGTGCTGATAAGGGCAAGTGTCCTCAGGACAACTATGGCTTTTCTATTTACCATTCCTGCTTATACATTGTCCTTGGAGATTTCCCTGCTTTCCTGAAAATCTAGTTAGCATCTTAAAATGTTATTTTATCTGGTAACTAACAGTAATGGGAAAGTCCTTCAGAGGGTGCTGGCTCACTTAGCAGGCACAGCATGGGACTCTTGGTGTCAAGGTCATGACAATCCCCATGCTGGGCCTAGCACTTACTTACAAAATAGAAAGGTGTATTTTTTTAATAAGCCTTTAGTACTTTCACAAGTGGAGTGTTGCCACTGCCGCTCTAGAGCCAAACAAAATGATGTAGCTTTGTCTTGATATTCTCTCTTACTACTACTGGACCCCTCTGTAAAATTTAATTGAGTATCTTAGGGGCGCCTGGCTGGCTCAGTGGGTTAAAGCCTCTGCCTTCAGCTCAGGTCATGATCTCAGGGTCCTGGGATCGAGCCCCGCCTCGGGTTCTCTGCTCAGCATGGAGCCTGCTTCCTCCTCTCTCTGCCCACTTGTGATCTCTACCTGTCAAATAAATAAAAATAAAATCTTAAAAAAAAAATTATTGTAATTGAGTATCTTAGTAGGCCTTAAACTGAGTTTTTAGTCCCAGGTATTTGTTATACCTGGAGGTTTGTGTGTGTGTTTGTGTGTTTTCTTAAGATTTGGAGAGAGTGAGAGGGAGCAACCAAGGGCAGGGGAGAAGTAGACCCCCCCACAGAGCAAGGAGCCTGATGTGGGGCTGGATGGCCCTGGGATCATGACCTGAGCCAAAGGCAGATGCTTAACCGACTGAGCCACTCAGGGCACTCCCTGAAGTTTCTCTCTTGAGTAAATTTAAAAATCAGGAATTTATAAAGGATAATTCAGGATATGTAACATTAGTTTGGCATGGATGTGTCTATCACTTCTTGGCTCCAGTATGAGTTTTGTTATACACACCAGACCCTTAATTTGATACTATAAATCCCTTTATAAATGTGACTCCACAGTACTGGTTTTCATTAAGAAAATATTTGTGTTCTGCCTGAAGCTTTGCAACTTTTTTTTTTTTTAATGTTTCCGTTTTGGCCTCTGGCCTAAAGTAATAAATTTTTTACCTGATTCCCCTGCCCCTGCCCCATTCATTTGCAAACAATGTTCTTTTTTCCTGTCTGGAAACCAGAGCCCAGGACTGAAATGATACAGGGCGATTTGTACTATATTCTAACAGTGCTCTCATTTTTCCTTCTACTTGCTTCATTTCTCAGTACCTATTCTAATGCAGTATTAAATCAGTGTGTTTTGGATCCAGCTTTATTGAGGTATAATTTATATAAATTCATTTACTATGTTTACAATCCATCCTTTACCAAGTTTAGAGTTGTGCCAATATTACCATAATCCGGATTTAAACATTTTCATCAATCCCTGCCCCCACATTTTTATGACCCTTCCTGCAATCCATCTCCACTTCTCCCCAGGCAGCCAGTGATACGATGTGGTTTCCTTCTATAAATTTGCCTTTTCTGGGTATAGGTGAAATCGTATTCTAGTTTTGCATCTGGCTTCTTAGTATAAATGTTTTGAGGTTCACCTCAAAAACCAATCTATACTCTAGCATTTTTATTGCTGACTAGTATATATCCTCTTCTGTATACATCACATTGTTTATCCAGTCACCAACTGGTTACCTTTTGGCTATTTCTGAACTTCTGACGGCAGCAGCATACATAACAGAAGTAATACCAATCACCAAAGTAGTAATTAGTAAAAGTTTATTGTGCATATACTGGGAGCATTCAAACCACGGAATGAGGCTCAAGGGTGTATTATCAAAGAGCTTTGTAGTGGGAAAGCATGACTGTTTATTCTTCCCAGTGATTAACAGGGAAGTGGTCAGTGGTCACCTCTTACCAACTTAGGGAAACATTTCAAGTTTTGCTTATGAATTTTAGAATCATAAGCAAGAAATGACCCAGGTCAAGTTAATCTTGCTAAGTAAGTTCAGTGCGTATGACTAAACTGGTTTTGTCGGCCCAAGGAATTTTTAAGGTTGTTCTCCATTTGTTTTTAATAACTGCCCCCTTTTGGTCACTTCCTTGGCAGGCTGAGAGTACTATTAACCAGTACAGTGTTGTTCTCAGTTACCACCGTTCGAGTCACGCCACAGAATCATGTGTTCAGAGTTTTCATCCAGTTGAGTTGTCAGACTGGAGGGCCGTGCAGTCCCCATCTTCACTGTACCTGTGGTTACCGCTGCGTTCATCCCGTTGTCTGGTCATGGTCTGTCGGCGGCTGTGCCAGGCACTGAAATCCCTCAAGAGCAGACAACGCATCGGAGAGGTGAATATGATGGCTGTAAGGAAAACACCACCAAGGACTAAAAGATTCCCCAGAGTGGAGATAGCCACTTGGGGGAAAAAAATGAAACCCACTTACATACACAGGCACAACATGATGTATTAGCATCCATGGCCTCACAATTTCTTGAAACACCCTCATATCCGTCCTGCCCTGATTCAGCTGAGCTTTCACCTAAATTAGGTCTCTGTATAATGTGAGCAAACAAGTAGTTTAACAAGATGCATTTCAGTGGAAACAAAAGATAAATAGTTCCAGCAAACTGCAGAGCTGTCAGTTGAGAAAATTTCTAGTGTTGGGTTCAGATGGAGTGGGGGCAAGCAGTGAGAGTCGGACAGGTTTTCCTGGTTTGCAGTGTGGCCGTGAGTGAGACAGCTGAGCTGTGGTGAGGATTTCTCTGAAGTTTGTATCAAACTGTGCAGCTTTAAGTTTGCATGGCTCTGGGGGAAAACGGCAGTTTTAGTTTTATAGTATTTCTAAGTCAAAAGAGTGGGAGAAAACTGGATGTGTTCGTTTTTGGAGTTCTAGCCAGATACTGGAACAAACCAGAAGAATGCAGAATCTAGTCTAGTTACAGGTAGAAAATAAACCTCAAAGACAACAGCACTAGAATCTTACTGAAAGGCAATTTTTAAAAAGAGATTTTATTTATTTATACATTTGTTAGAGAGCGAGCACAAGCAGAGG
Organism: Mustela erminea; assembly: GCF_009829155.1. Taxonomy (NCBI): domain Eukaryota; kingdom Metazoa; phylum Chordata; class Mammalia; order Carnivora; family Mustelidae; genus Mustela; species Mustela erminea. The sequence continues at coordinate 46,418,384 of NC_045615.1, read as the reverse complement.
GAGCAGCAGGCTCCCCTCTGAGCAAGGAGCCTGATCCAGACTCGATCCCAGGACCATGGGAAGACACTTAACCGACTGAGCCATCCAGGTATCCAGAAAGGTAGTTTTTCTCATTGCTCCCATTATGATCAGAGATAATGACAATAGACTAATTTGTTTGCAAAGTAAATCCAGTTTCAATACAGTTGACCTAATTAGCTACCCAAGTGCAGCAAGCAAGAATAGAGACTGACTGGTTTGCTGGGACTTTTGATAAGGAATCTCAGATGGGACTTTAAAAAAGCTTGAGGCTAGGAAGCCAAGCCTAGGACTTACCCAACCGTGTCATTTTACAAAGAGAACAGATTCTTACTGAACCAATTAATCTTTTTTTTTTTTTTTTTTGAGAGGGAGGGAGGGAGAGCATGTGTGCACGCATGTGAGTGGGGTTTGCAGGGGAGGGCAGAGAGAATCTTAGGCAGCCTCTATGCCCAATGCGGAGACCTGCATGGGGCTCCATCTCACAACCCTGAGATCATGAACTAAGCCAAAAACAAGAGTCAGACACTCAACTGACAGCCACCCAGGCTACCCTGAACTAATTAACTCATTTTCAAAATCTGGAGAGATCAGGTGGAGAGAAAGTAATAAATGCTTCAGCCTCTGTTGCAAACATACACTTTGCCAAACTGCTTTAAGTTACAGAGAGCTTAAGAGAGCAGAAAAAGGGGTCCTTTGAAAAAGCATTAAAGAACCAGCAGTGTTTTAAATGAAATCATAAAAATTCTAGTCATCTTCATAAGTTCACTTAGTTGTACGTAACTGTTTTTGTTCCATCTTGCGTTAGTGGCTTTATGAATCAATTTTCCATTAGAGCTTTAGAAATTATTACCCAGTGTAGTGTTATGGAAGTTCCCAGAAGCCTGCATCTTTGAATAATTGTCAAGCTCTTTTCCATGAATTTCTTTTAAAATGAAGCATTTTTGCAGTAACATTTCTGCAAAATCATCAGAGTAAACAACTACTGTATATAATTGGCAAAAGACTTAAAAATCTGGTGACAACGGGGCACCTGGGTGGCTCAGGTCATGATATCAGGGTCTGGGGATCAAGCCCCGCATCGGGCTCTCTGCTCAGTGGGGAGCCTGCTTCCCTCTCTCTCTGCCTGCCTCTCTGCCTACTTGTGATCTCTGTCTGTCAAATAAATAAATAAATAAAATCTTAAAAAAAAAAATCTGGTGACAATTCCTATACATACACTCCCAAAATGATGCAACTGGCAAGTAAATTTGGTTATTTTTTATGATCTACAATATTTTAAGATCCTACTTGAAACTAAGAGAACACTGTACCAGGACATGAAATTCTTGAAAATTTTATAATTTCTTAATTATTTTAATGACCTCTATATCCCAGAAATAGGCTCTAAGAAGGTTAAAGCAATTATAAATTATTTGACATTTCCCATGCAATTTAATGTATCAAATAAGACTAAATAAATTAGTACTTCTCTTTTTCATTCAGAATTTGATTTGGGGAAGTTTGTCAAAAATGCCAAAAGACTTAAAACATTTGATCCAATATGATCATTGGCCACTGTGACAAAATACTTTGTTATCCATTCAATCAAAGTGACTGATGATTTCAAAGGCAAATACAGAAAAAATTTCATAGTTGTAAAAAACCTTAGCTTCTTTAATAGAGAAGACTCAAAGGTGTAAAGCACAGGAAATATTTTCTAAGACACAGCTTTGCTTCCTAAGCAAATCACATTAAATTTAAAAAATTTTTTGTTGACAATTTCATACTAAAAGCAGACCAATAATCAAAGAAAAAAACTTGATTCTTTTAACAGAGAGGAAATGAAATTTTAATTTTGCATCAGTACACTTTTGATCTTAAATATCTTTTTAAAACTTAATGCAGGGGCCCCTGGGTGGCTCAGTGGGTTAAGCCTCTACCTTAGGCTCAGGTCATGATCTCACCGTCCTGGGATTGAGCCCCGCATCAGGCTCTCTGGTCAGCGAGGAGCCTGCTTCCCCCTCTCTACCTACTTGTGATCTCTGTCAAATAAATAAAAATTTTAAAAACCTTAAGTCCATTTTAATTTTGGCTTGATCACACATGAGATTCCTTTCTCAAGATTCCCTTTTCACAAACCCTCTGTAACTTTCTATATCCAATTAGGTTTTGTCATTTTTCCTTTCTTCTTCTAGAACAATCATTTTACTTTAGGACAAAATCATTTTTTTTTCCTAAAAAGGCAAAAACCCAAAGTCCTTCATACCTTTCCTTATGCAAAAAACATTCTTTTTCCTTACTTTTTTTTTTTTTTTTAAAGTAGGCTCCATGCCCAGCATGAACCCAACATAGAGGCTTGAACTCATGACCGAGATCAAGACCCGAGTTGCGATCAGGAATTGGAAGCTCAAGTGACAGCTACCCAGGTGTCCCTCCGTACCTACTTTTCATCTCCAGTTCGTTGTTTATGTTTTTTTTTTCCCCCTAAAGATTTTATTTATTTAACAGATCACAAGTGGGCAGAGAGACAGGCAGAGAGAGAGGAGGAAGCAGGCTCCCCACTGAGCAAGGTGCCCAATGTGGGGCTCGATCCCAGGACCTTGGGATCATGACCTGAGCGGAAGGCAGAGGCTTAACCCACTGAGCCACCCAGGCGCCCCTACAGTTCGTTTTTTTAGCCCTATTATTTCTAATAGTTTTAATTACATATATTAGAATTCCTAGCTCTTTTCACTAGGAATTAAGGATCCTAAGGAAAAAAAATTGTGGGTTGACAAATTTATAAATACATCTCATAGTTTCTAGAAGTATATTCTTCCTCAGATTTTTTTTGGTGTGGCATCAACCATGTTTACTAATGAACCCAAATATCTTTTATCTCCCTGTAGAAAATTAAAAAGCCCAAAGTAGGTACACATTAAGTGCTAAATGTAAGTTTAGAAATGATCTAGACATTCAATGAATATCCATCATTCAGTTAAAATTAGTATAAATGTCAAGTTACTGGTTTAAACACTTATGTTTGGATTAGGCATCAAACAACCAACCATCTTATTTTTCTTTTTGGCAAATTTTGAAGACATACCTGCTTTTATTAAACCAGCAAACTTAAACAAGTTTTCATTTATCTAAGATTATCTCAGATCATATGACCTTGGAAAACATCTGGGTTAGTACTTTTATACTTCTGAGAGTATACTTGGTAAAATACTTAATTTTCTTTAAGTGAATTAAATAGAACTTTTTGCAATTTAATTTGGGTAATACCATCTGGAAGAAGAAAAAAAATCACACCTGTAATAAACAAAGGCATACATAAACATACAGACCCACAAAGATCTTAAAGCTTTTGTTGCGAAAATTTTACCCACATCTCAGGTACAAAAGTCAAAAGAATTGTTGGATCCAAGCTGGGTTTTGGTTTGTTTGTTTGTTTGTTTTTTGGGAGAGCACACACGCCTGGGAGAGAGAGTGGAGGGGGTAGGAGCAGAGGGAGAGAATCTTAAGCAGGCTGCAAAACCAGCACAGAGCCCGACGAGGGGCTTGATCTCACGACCCCAAGATCATAATGAAGGAGCACGAGGCTGGCTGAGGCCAAAGCAAAAGCTGGCGCCTTGCACCCCTCCCTTCACCCGCTCCCCTCCGTATGTGTGGCATTCCTCAGGCACCCCTGACTGCCATAAAATGATAAATGGTTAACTTGCTGAGATCACAATCCTGCAAGACAGGAGTCTCCCTTGGTTTGCAAATGTCCTTGAGATTTACAAACAAAAAAGTTACCTTATCAATAGCCCAATTTCCAGGGACACAGAACTCAGTTCCTCAAGCCCTAATGTCACCCTCCCCTCCATAAAACACCGAAGGAGGCGGAGGTAGAAGGAAAAGTAAATAAAGTTAAATTTCTTTTAAACCTAAATCTCATTAACAAGGATGCTTGATAGCAGGAATGTAACATTTCACCAGGAGACTCCTAATTGTCTTTACTTGATAGTAACCAGGCCTTCAATATCCTGATAGTGCTTTTCTCGCATGCGTGGGCTAACCGGCCAGTTCTGCTTCTGTAAGATTGCTTTATCTGCTTTCGCACGCGGGTCCCCTGACCCAATCCACTGACGCCAAGTATGCCTGTTCAAACTATCAATCAATCAGCTCAGCCCCACCCAAAACTTGTATCCTGCACGGACCCAGCTCTGGACCTCTCCGCGTTATCGGCAATGAGCGGCGCAGAGGTCCAGGTTCGAACCTGCAATAAATGACCCTTGCTGATTGGCTTTGACTCACGTCTCTGGTGGTCTTTTAAGGTGGGGGTAATACTCTATTGGCATTTCAATAACCTGAGAAGAAATCACGGGTGGGACTCTGTTGCCAGGACATGGCAAAAATTCAGAAATAACAGAAGTAAAACCAACCCATCGCCAAAGCAGTAATTAGTAAAAGTATATTGTACACAGCAGGAGCACTCAAACCAAAACATGGAATGAGGCTCAGAGGAATATTTGTTCTCAAGCAGCTTATACAGTGAGAAAGCAGCAGCTGTTTATTCTTCAGCGTTTGGTTGTAGTAGAATTTTCTTAAATGGCGGGAACTGGTCAGTGTGTTTCCTCCTACCACCTTTGGAACTGTTCAGGTTTTGGTTATGATTTTCGGAGGCATAAGCAAGAAATGACCCAGGTCAAGCTAGTCTTGCAAAATAAGCTAAATGAAGTTTTGTTTGTGTGACTAAATTGGTTTTGTCTGTTCAGAGAATTTTCAAGGCTGGTCTCTATTTGTTTTTAAACACTGCCATGAATCTTGATGAGCATGTCTCTACATGTTTTCATTTATCTTCACAGGTTCATACAACTGGACTGTTGGCTTGTACGGTAACAATTTTTAAGAAACTGCCGAACTTATCCACAGTGGCTGTATTATATCCTATTCCCATCCGCACAGTATGAGGCTGTTGGTTGCTTTTCATCCTCTCCTACACAGCATACTGTCTTCTTTGCTTACAGCCATTCTACTGGGTGTGAAAAGGGACCTTTTGTGGTTAAATCCATATATTTTTTCCTAAGGGAATTGTCTGCTCTCTAGTGGTACATTCTGCATATTGCACTTGGAATAAGGGCACTAATGAGAAGCTTAAAAGCTAAAACTTGTTAAAATTTACATTCATTTCATATTGCATAACACACTGAGTGCAATTTGAGGCCCAGGTTCAAAATCTTTTCCTCATTACCACTAATAGTAATCCTCAGGAGCTGGCTGTTGGCTTTGGTTTTGACTTAATCCCCAGAGGTACATTATGGTCAAAACTCTACATTTTTGGGCTTCAGATCAACCCACTTTATGCACACAGATCTTCTGGCGTATGGGTTTACACCTGTGAGTGGCTAATTCCTATGAATCAGGGGAGGAAGAGGACAGAGACAGTTTTGTTGACTCAAACCTACCATATCCTTTTAAGTCAGAGCCAGAGAAGTAAATAATTCTTACTAGGGAATGAATGTAAATTCTTTTTAATGAATTGCACACAAATGGAATGTCTAGTGGCTCCTTGGTATTTTCAGGTAACACTCTGTAAATATGCCTGTGGAGAGCTGTAAAGTTTTAGGAGAATGGGTCTCAGCTGACCCCAGGCTGCCAGGTTCTGCTGAAAGAAGAGAGCACTATGCACATTAAAAACAGCAAAGAAACTGAGCCAAGGAAGGAACCTGGCCAGGGATTTACTTTCTTACAGGAATGTATATTTGGTAAGTAATCAAAGATGTGGCTTCAGGAAATGAGGGAAGTAGAACCAAACATTTAATGGCTTAATGTAAGAACCTACAACTTGTGCTTTAATAGAACAGGATATCACACTTTTTTTAAAAACAGAATGTCCATATGGGAAATTTCCCTAACTTCCTGTGTTTTAGGTATATGCATTATGCTAACAAAGCATCTGACTATCCTTCCACAGCCATTCAACAACTATGGATATTCATTTTGTGTGTGTATATACATATAAATACATACGCAAATGCATGAACACGGAATAGTAGAGAATATAATGGATGGCCTCCCTGTGGTTGATTTCCTGCTCCAGTCACATGGAGGCAAGAGGAAATAGAGAGGCCAAGCCATCCGTGTGACATTTTTGTACACAGTAATTCTAATGTTCCGAATCGAGGTAGCTAGAAGGGTGTGAGGTTTAGAATAGGAGAAGGTCTATTCCCCTTCAGGTTAAGCACTGGATAGAAGGGAAAATTAAAATACTCTGGAATTAAAATAATTTTAAACATGTATTAGAACTTTAAAGATGTTGCTATAATGAATACTGCCATATATAAAGAACATGTAGAAACTTTGATTCACCCAGTATTGCTGCCATCATGACCAAAACAAAATAAGGAGATACTGGAATTATTAAACAGGGACGTATATTTTTCTTCTGCCTTTTGAAAATTGGTGTTTTAGAGGCAAGTCCGGTGAACAGTATTGTTTAACTCTTCCCAGAAAACTGACCGTAAAATAAGATGTATGCTTGCCCACCTAGTCCCGCAAACAACTCCAAAGTGTTCGCGCCTGTTTGGAACAGCATCACACAATGCACATCCCCCACCCCAAGATGATGATTTTGAAGGACAGTGGCCATTTAATAAGTTCTGTGTATCCCTAAATTTTAACCCATCACACTTAACAAATATATTACTAACATTATTCACTTCACAGACTTTAGAATAGCCTTTCTTTTTAGTCACACGTGAGGAAATACAGCACCAGACATTCGGGTGACTTGCACGAGGTAGAGGATGATGGAATACTGTTTTTGGCTTCTGGTTATTTTTCCTTGACACTGTATTGTGAAAGTGAGATGTATCCTGCTGAGCCAAGGCATTCAGCCTTCAAAGTCATCAGTGTCTGAGCTAAAGTTTTTTGTTTTTTTTTTTAAAGATTTTATTTATTTATTTGACAGAGAGAGATCACAAGTAGGCAGAGAGGCAGGCAGAGAGAGAGAGAGGAGGAAGCAGGCTCCCCGCGGAGCAGAGAACCCGATGCGGGACTTGATCCCAGGACCCTGAGATCATGACCCGAGCCGAAGGCAGCGGCTTAACCCACTGAGCCACCCAGGCGCCCCTGAGCTAAAGTTTTATTTGGTCCTATATTCTCCAACCTGGAGGGCCCTGGGTGGCTGGGTAGGGGGGTGGGTGGGAACCCATGCTGTTGCCTGTTTCAGTTATTTCATATTTGCTGGGATTTTAATTTTTAAAGATTACTTTGCACTGCTCATGACTTTAGACTTTTGTTTTATGCTAATGTTTTTAAAGGTTTATCACTAATTTGCTTTTTTATTGTATTAAATAATACATGTCCTCATAAAAAGAAAAAAAAACCTGTCAATTTCAGCATGCACTAGAGGTGTACTTATTAGTTCTAGTAAATGGAGAAAATCTGCAAGGCATACGCAAAGCAACATCAGACTCGGAAAATCCCCCACTGTACTGGTCACCGTCTAATGACTGCAGATTCGCAGGACTTCCTTCTCAAGTTCTATTTTATAGACCTTCTAATTCCTACCCACAATCCGATTTTATGAATTGTTAAAACAGAGTTAGGACACTGGTTGTAGATGACACTAAAACAGCTTATTTAAAAACAAAAAACAAAAAACAGCAGCTTTTATTGGTGCTTGGGTAGCTTAACTGGTTAAATGTCTGACTCTTGGGTTTGGCTCAGGTCAAAATCTCGGAGTCCTAAGACTGAGCCCCGCCTCGGTCTTGTTGGCTTGTTCTCTCCTTCCCACTTGCATGTGTATGTGTTCTCTCTTAAATAAAATCTTAAAAAAAAAAAAAAAACCCAAAACACAGAAACAACTTAAAAAAAAAAAAAAAGTCACATTTCCTCTAGCTCATTCCCATAAGCAAAATTCTTCATCATAAAAGTCAGACAAATCTGTATCATAATCTGGGTCTCACGTTTTACTAGCTGCTTGACCATAACTTACTTTTCGTTTATCACCTGTAAACCATAATAATGACTAATTTGAAAGGTGGTTTTAAAAATATAGACTATGGAAAATATACAGCACAAGTAGTTTTTAACCGATGATCCTTTCCCCTTCCCCAGGTTTCCATTTTCTAGGTCTATTGTGCCATGGGATGGGGATGTATCATGGATATAGTAAATGAAAGGAAAAGAGGCTGAGCAGCTCCATTTTGCTCCAGGGAATTTAGGACAAATACACAGCACACAAGAGGAGTGCTGCCCTCTGCCTAATAGATAAACTGGCTTATGCCATGCTGGGAAGCTTAAAATAACTCAGTCTGAACAGTGTAGCCATAGGGTGTTAGTTTTACGAAAGCATCTTTATGAGGACTGGCTGGAGGTAAGGACAACGGCGATCTGAAGTTACCTGTCACCTGGATGGAAAAGAGACGTGCCCATCCGGCAGCTGGGCACCCGGCCCCATGCTCCGTGTTAACACATTCTGAAGCGTGTCACTTGACACAAAGCTCAGGCTACTGAATGGACCGAAGTAAACTTCACAGGGATAAGAGATCAGTCTTCCCCGGTTCTTTTACGTTTATTAAAATAAGCAAGTATCAGATTAATAGGATTGCAGTCAAGTGAGGCTTGGGACTGGCCTGTGATTAATTTTAGACTTGATCTCTGTAGGCCATAAAGTAACCTACTGTGACATTATTCTGCACATCCAGTGGGCTGCAAAACTGCCAATATTTCAGAGTTTTCAATTTATCCAGGATAAATGTCATTATTTGCTTGGAAAAGTAATATGTTCTTTTTTTTTTTTTTTTTTTAAAGATTTTATTTATTTGACAGAGAGAAATCACAAGTAGTCAGAGAGGCAGGCAGAGAGAGAGGGAAGCAGGCTCCCCACTGAGCAGAGAGCCCAATGCGGGACTCGATCCCAGGACCCTGAGATCATGACCTGAGCCGAAGGCAGCGGCTTAACCCACTGAGCCACCCAGGCGCCCCGAAAAGTAATATGTTCTGAAGATTAATGAACCTTCAAATTCTGTATGTCCGTGTTGTGCATACGGTCTCACTTAAGGATCAATCATCACCTCCAAAAGTATTGGAAAAAAAAGAAATGGGAATTTTAAGCAGCTCATGGATGAGGTTTGGAGCAAACTTGGGAAAAGTCAATGCAGTGGGTTAGAGGCAATCAACAACCTAGTCCAGGTCTCCTTATTTACAAATTAGAAGAAAGATAACCAAATAGAAAATGAGCTAAGCACAGGAACAGGCATTCCACAGAATTGGAAACAAATGGCCAACGCATTTGTGACAAAATGGTCAATTTCAGTTGTCAGAGGAGTGCAAATTGTATAAGGTTTTTCAAATTGTATCCAAAGCTGGCAAAGATGTATGCCCAAGCTGATAAAGGCCTTATGTAAAAATCCCACAGCCAACATCATACTCAATGGTGGAAAACTGAGAGCCCTTCCCCTAAGGTCAGAGCAAGATAAGGATGTCCACTCTCACCACTTTTACTCAGCATAGTACTGGGAGTCCGCTATAGCACTCGATAACAAAAAGAAATAAAAGGCATCCTGATTGGTAAGGAAGAAGTAAAACTCACTGCTCACTGTATGCAGATGAAAGGAGACTACAAGGAGAAAACCCTGGAGACTCTACCAGGAAACTACTAGAACCGATGAATGAATTCAGTAAGGTAGCAGGATACCAAATCAATGCACAATGCAATCTGCTGCATTCTTATGCACTAATAATGAAGCAGCAGAAAGAGAAATTAAGAAAACAATCCCATTTATAATTGCATCAAAAAGAATAAAATACCTAAGAATAAACTTAAGAAGGTGAAAGATCGGGACGCCTGGGTGGCTCAGTGGGTTAAGCCGCTGCCTTCGGCTCGGGTCATGATCTCAGGGTCCTGGGATCGAGTCCCACATCGGGCTCTCTGCTCAGCGGGGAGCCTGCTTCCCTTCCTCTCTCTCTGCCTGCCTCTCTGCCTACTTGTGATTTCTGTCAAATAAATAAATAAAATCTTAAAAAAAAAAAAAAAAGAAGGTGAAAGATCTATCTATACTCCGAAAACTGATTTAATAAAAAAAAAAAAACCTCTCAAACACTGATGACCGAAATTAAAGATGACACAAAGAGATGGAAAAACATTCCATGCTCATAGGCTGGAAGAATAAATGCTGTTAAAATGTCTACAATACTCAAAGCAAGCTACAGATTTAATGTAATCCCTATCAAAACACTAGCAGCATTTTTCACAGAACTAGAACAAATAATCCTAAAACTTGTATGGAGCCACAAGACCCCAAATAGCTAAAGCAACTGGAAAAAGAGAAAGAAAACTGAAGGTATCACAATTCTGGATTTCAAGTTGTATTACAAAGGGGTGGTAAATAAAACAACATGGTACTAACATAAGGACTGACAAATCAATGGAATAGAAAAAAACCCAGATATGAACCCACAATTATGTGGTCAATTAATCTTCACCAATAAAGAATATCCATCAATAAATATATATACAGGGCACCTGGGTGGCTCAGTTGGTTAAATTAAGCCACTGCCTTTGGCTCAGGTCACGATCCCAGAGCCCCAGGATCAAGGCCCGCATCAGGCTCCCAGCTCCGTGAGGAATCTGCTTCTCCCTGACCTTCTCCCCTCTCATGCTCTCTTACTCACACTCTCTCTCTCTCTCAAATAAATAAATAAATAAAATCTTTTTTAAAAAATGAACATACAACGGAAAAAAGTCTCTTCAACAAATGATGTTGGTAAAACTAGACAGCTACATGCAAAGGAATGAAACCAGACTGCTTCCTTTCATCATACACAGAAACAAACTCAAAATGGATTAAAGACCTAGATGTGAGACCTGAAATCACAAAAAATTTTTGGAGAGCACAGGCAGTAATTTCTCTGTCGCTGGCCATAGCAAAGTTTTTCTAGCTATGTTCCATAAACTATCGAGACTATGTCAAAATGAAAAGCTTCTGCACAACAAATCAAGAAAAGTAAAATGCAACCTACTGAATGGGAGAAGATATTTGCAAATAACTTATCCAATCAAGGGTTAGTATCCAAAATATATTAAAAACTTACATAACTCAACATCTAAAAAAAAACAAATAATCCAGAAGACATGAACAGATTGAACAGATATTTCTCCAAAGAAGACAGACACACGAAAAGATGCTCACCACCACTCACCATCAGGAAATGCAAATCAAAACCACTGTGAGGGGGATGCCTGGGTGGCTCAGTTAAGCATCTTCCTTCAGCTCACGTCATGATCCCACGGTCCTGGGATCCAGTCCCACATTGAGCCTGCTTCTCCCCCTGCTTGTCACTCCCCGTGCTGGAGAACTTGTACTCTTCCTCTCTGGCAAATAAAATCTTAAGGGAAAAAAAACAAAACAAAAAAAAAACAAAAAAAGAAAAACCCTAAATAAATCCCCATGAGGTATTGCTTCATACCTCTCAGAATGTCTAAAATCAAAACCACAAGAAACAACAAGTGTTGGTGAGGATATAGAGAGAAAGGAATCCTCTTGCACTGTTGGTGAAAATGCAAGCTGGTGTAGCCGCTGCGGGAAACATGCAGCGTTCTCAAAAAATTAAAAATAGAGGACTGCCCTATGATCCAGCAATTGCGCTATGGGGTATTTTACCCCTAAAATGCAAAAACACTAATTCAAAGGGATACATGCACTCCTATGTTTACTGCATCATTACTTACCATAGCCAAACTATGGAAGCATTCCAAGTGTCCACTGATAGATGAACAGATAAAGAAGATGTGTTATATACAACAGGAGAATATTATGCAGCCATTGAAAAGAATGAAATCTTGCTATTTGCAACATGGATAGAGCTAGAGAGTATAATGCTAAACGAAATGTCCATCAGAGAAAGACAAATGCCGCAAGATCTTACTCATAGGTGGAATTTAAGAAACAAATGAGTGGGGGAAAAAAGACAAACCAAGAAACAGACTCTTAACTATAGAGAACAAGCTAATGGCTAACCAGAGGGGAAGTTGGGGGGGGAGTGGTGGTGGAAAGATTAAAGAGTAAATTTATCATGATAAATAAATAAATGAATGAATGAATAAATAAATAAGGGGGGGTGGAGAATACACACTCATCCACAGTTGGTATGAGAACTTTTTGGGAGAAGTGGTTTGGTTAACATAAAAAATTTTAAATTTAACTTATCTTTTGATGCAGATATCCCCCTTACAAAAATTTATCCTATAAGAATACTTAAAAGAATGCAAAATGATGTGTGTATCAAGATTCCTCAAAAAAAACCCCCCAAACCTCAGTAGAGCACTGTAACTGACTAATGGGGTTGGGGGTGCCTAGGGGAGGCATGGATGCATATAAGAATGTTTACAGAAACGGCGATATATCCTTAATGCATGATATTTTGTAGCCAAAATAGGATTACCATAAAAAGACTGAAGAAACTGAAAAGAATGAGAATATAGTATATTCCACATTTATGTTTATAAACAAGGTATAAGTGCATAATAAAAGTTCTGGAATGAAATGCACCAAATTTTATGGCTTTTAATTCTAGAAGGAAAGGGATGAAGTATGTCTGCCCTTGCAATTTTTGCTCTGTATGCTTTTTATGTCATTTGATTTTTTTTCTAATAGCCTACTTGTAAATCAGTTGAAAACAGGACTCTTTTTAAAAACCCCAAAATGACTTACATGTATATGTAGGCTTGGGAAGCTCTGCAAAGCCACTCTAGCCTATCACTTACTCCCACCTTAAGATGCTTGGCAAATCCTCAGTTGCAATCCTGGGTGCTGAGTCCTGCCCGCAAGAAGAGTTTCTTCAAAAACTGCAGGACAAAGATGGAAAAGCAGGGAGGTCAATAGTGAAACTTGAAGACACACTTCTAAAGCCCATGCCGTTGAGTACAACTCGTTTTTCACATCCAAGAGTGTACATAACTATAGAGAAATGTGTGTGTGTGTGTGTGTGTGTGTGCCTGTCTCTGTGTGCTGTTGTTTAGATGGTAATTTACAGGAATATTTAGCAGTAGAGAGCTACAAACCCATCATTGTTTCTGCCGCCTACCCATGAAGTAAGGTAAATGAGAAGTTAGGACTGGGCCCCAGTAATAGAGAAGGGTGATTTACAGCACTTACCCAGGACAGGAACACGGTCTTTTGAGGCTAAAATAGAATTGTCTGTTTAGAAAGTGCTCCAGGTCTGCCCTCCAGTCTGTTGGAAGGGCACAGGTCTTTATTATCTGAGCCTTGATGTCGCACTACAGTCTTCCCTTCAGTGGAGTGTGGTCTATGGGAAACCACAGACACTGACAGAGTCCTGTTCTAAGACAAAACAGACGAGACAGGGACATTTATCTGAGCACAGCCGAAGTACCAGCATAAACCTCTGGTCATACTACAGTAAAGACCCGTTGCGCTTCAGTCGTTTAGAATGGCTTGGAAGATTCTCAACAGCTAGATGTCCTAAGTAGAAGTAGCTGGGGTTGTGACAACTGTCATGTCCAACAACCCTGGCAAACAGTGAACAAACATCTATTTACATAATCCAGGCTCCCAAAGTGCAGAAATGCTTGCCAATACAAAGCCTGAGGACACAAAGAGCAAGGACAGCTCACCTCAGAGTTGGCGCCAGTACTCCGTGATAACACCGCCGCCTCACGGCACCTCTGGACACCACAAGCAGAAACTACAAAGACATTGTACTACTTAAAACAAACTTCACTTATAAGGGCCATAATAAAAACTGAAATGTGAAAGACAGAAATCTTTCCAACACATAAGAGGTTAATATCCCAAATACAGAAATCAGAAAGGAAAAAGAGGAACAGCCTGAAAGGGATCATCTATTCTTTTCTGCTGCTCAGCTTCCTCTCTCTTCCTTGAGAACCCTTCCTAATGGTGAAATCACTACATGATTGAGGTGAAAACGTTCCCCCCCATCTACCGAGCTGGGCACTTGAACTGGGTGCTAGGGTACTGGTCATATAACCCACACCTGCGAATGGCAGCTTGGTATGGGATGGGAAAAAATAGTACCACAGGGACAAAATTTAAGAAGACACTGTTTCCCACCTAAAGAATTAGGTGGGGATTCCCGCCCCTCCCTGTGCCTTGCATTCTCCAAACATGATACCCAGGCTTGGTCAATGAACAGGTTATCAGTGCATGCTAAAATCACGAAGTGTCTGTCAGAGGTTATGGGACCAGGGAAAAGCCCGTATTCCCAACAGTGTTTCAATGATTGTATCCTAACCAAACATCCAAAGTTAGCCTCACTAACAATTTTAGGTGCCTCCTGATAGGACACAATGTGAAGTACACCACATCCCCCGTGGGGTCCTGCCAAATATAATCCAGCCTCTAAGACCTAACCCAGTTCGCGGGAAATACAGGATTTGGACGAATGAATTAAAGGATGCTTCGGGAAACACACAAATCCAAGATGTAGGACATCATATTTTTTTTAAAAGATTTTTTTTATATAATGACTAATTGCTACACACGAAACCTGACTGAATCCTGATTTCAAAAAGAAGCTCCAAGACCTCTCAGGGACAACTACAGGAATCTTAACACGAACTGGGTATTAGATGTCTATTGAAAACTTTTCTTAGATGGTACCAGATGAAATGCGTGAACTTTTTTGGACTGAAACCTAATTCAACATACATATATACATGGCACACATTTACCTAAGGACAACATGGTAAAATTTTAATTGCTGAATCTGTCCAAGTAGTTTGATTCAGGGATGGCTGTGGAAACATTCTTTACCATAGCACCTAATTAGAAATCATCTCAGTGTCTAACAAGGAGGTTGGTTAAATAAACTGGTACAACCAACGAAGGACAATAACTACCAACATCTACCAACAGACAAGATAGAACATGGGACTTTTTTGTGTGAAAAAGATGAAAACCAAAGATTTTATGACCCGTCTGTCAAAGCCGAGTTCCAATGAGATATCTGCCCTTTAGCTTCTCTTAATGAGAACTAAAGACTCCCTTTTCCCCACACCTGCTTGCCTTTATGTGCTTACCAGTTCCTGCTGCTTGTCGACTCTACCACAAGCTTGCTGAGTGACGATGGGGGTGTGTTCAGCAGGACCAATGCAAGTAGAGGTCACCTAACCTACAGAACAAAAAATGAAGAAGGAAGAGGAGGGTAGTGGGGTCTTTCTCAGTGTTCAGGTAGAGGCTACAGGGTAGCTATGGGGATACTGTGGTGCAGTAAGGGAAAGAAGTAAATTTTATTTTTTTTTCAAGATTTTATTTATTTATTTGACAGACAGAGATCACAAGTAGACAGAGAGGCAGGCGGACAGAGAGGAGGAAGCAGGCTCCCTGCTGAGGAGAGAGCCTAATGCGGGACTTGATCCCCGGACCCTGGGATCATGACCTGAGCCGAAGGCAGCGGCTTAACCCACTGAGCCACCCAGGCACCCGGGAAAGAAGTAAATTAAAGGAGCCACGAGTTTGTGAATGTTCATGCCAGGTACTATGCTAAGCTCTCCAGAACCATCTAGCCCAATCCTTACCATCTTACTACTAGTTAGACACCAAATCAACAAAGTTGATAAAGGAGAAAACCCCTGAGAGGTTAAGTGACTTGCCCAAGGCCACACAGCAAACTCAAGAACCAGGATTCAAATTCAGCAAGTCAGATTTCAGCACCTCAGTTTTTCCTGATTTACTAAAATCACTGAGGAAGAACACGAGTTCTTTCAGAGTAGCAAAGGAGGAGAGACCAGATGGCCTTTCAAAGCCTTTCAGTACCAACAAATTTGTCCACCCAACAAACATTGAAAACAGGCAAATTATGGTCACCGGTGCACCTGGCACTTAATGTCAGAAAGAGGAGATACCACACTGGTGAGAGGTTAATCTGTGTGACAGAAGTTCCTAAAAATAAAAAGAAGAGAAGGATGAGCTTTCCTCTGCCCACATGTCTTCTCCCATTTCAACAAAATAAATAATAAATGAGGGTGTGTTATTCCACCATGTCAGAATCTTCTTGGCTGTAAGTGGTAATTATATATAGCAATTTTAGGAATTACTTTATTCAGGCAAAATGACAGCATGGATTCAACCCCAATGATTTCTCTAAATTTTTATTAATTTTTTTTTTTTTTTACAGCTCGATCCTCTTGTGAAAAGGAAAGAATTTGAAGATTAACAAGTCAATTACATTTTTTTTAAACAGCAATTAATCCTCATTACAGAGAACAACAAACAAAAGATCTGTGGCACATTATCTTTGGAAAGATCTTTTGCAAATTTTTCTTCTAAAAAAAGAAAACTATAATTTTCACAGATCACATATGTCTCTTTCAAAGGACTATACAAGGCGGCTAAATTTTATTCACAAAAGCCCCAAGTCGCAGTTCCATTGCTGAAGTAGATAAAATACATGGAGTCCCCGTCACTTGGGTTGCACATCTTCCCATTGAGAGCATCACTGCTTCCCTATCCTACGTACAAACTCACTGTGTGGGCTAGACAGCTGGCACGTTATTCCACAAGAACTAAAGACAAATTCATATTTCAGACCAGTGATCATTTATCAACTGGACCAATTTACTCCTTTTTTAAACAATTTTAATACCAAGATTTGACTTCCTCTAAAGTTATAAGAAAGCAACAAATATATAATATAATATAATATATAATGGTAATAAATAAAAAAAGGCAACCCTGCTCAGGTATCATCCAAAACATGATCACATTCAGAAAGAAACAAAAAACAAGAAAGATTTGGGACACATGCCTATAAACACACACACACACACACACACACACACACACACACACACACAAAAGAACAGTGTATACTTGATATCTGAGGGGAGATGTGCAGTAATTTTAACAATACACGTTGATGGCCCGAACAAAAGGCGAAGTTAATACTGCCTGTGTTAAGCATCACTTAAACATCTACTTTTAAGCAAAGCACGTTACCTTCCTTAGGTTGGCCATCGCCTGGTCTTACCAGTGCAGCTGGGCCAGCCTTGCTGCCAGTGGTCTTATTCCCTTGTCCTTCCAGGCCAGTAGAGTATCATCTAGGCTCACAGGAGCTGTGTTTCCTTCCTGCCCTTGTGGGTAGAGAAATACAGGCACTTTCTTACCCATCACAGTACCTGTTGAGATCTGCTGCACAGTGGAACATAGTGTGATTTCCCTGGGACAATGGGAAATTCACAGCCCCTGGAAGTAGACAGACGGTGCTCGCCAACTCATCGTAAGAACTCAAGAACATGGCCAGTGTCATCATTCTCAGTCGTCGAGAAACCAACACAACTGGATTGCAGACTGGAGGTTTATATGGTAGAAATACCACATGCGGTGTTTGAAGGAAAATCCGCAACACCATGTAATTCTGCCACTCCACCTCCAGCAAACAAAATGACAGAAGATAAAAAGGCACAGGAGAAACCTTCTCTTTGTTAATTCTCAATAGAACCAAAAACAATCAAAAGAGACAACCCACTGCAGAAAGGGAACAAAAGAAGTACCGCCATGATCCCCACACGCCTCCAGAGCCACATACACAACTCACTTTCCAGTGAGCAAATCTCTGCATCTGTGTTTCTAAAAGAAGCCCAACTACTCTAGCAAAATGGAAATACTGGTACTTGATGGTAAAGACTGTAGTAGAAGAAGTGGCAATGTTTTTCAAAGATTTGTGTAGTGTCTGGGGAAAATAAATCCTTAAGAAAAAAAGCAGAGCCGGCGGTGGGAGGTAGGGAACCAAGCCTTACTGGATTCATGAACCTGAAGATGAATAAATACGCGTCAAACTTCATGAAGCAGGAAAACAAAAGGTACAAGACCCACATTAACATGTCTTAAAGCCGTATCAAAATAAATACAGCATTATCCCCAAGTTAGTATTATTTCAAAACTAGATTTGGTCAACAAAGGCACAAGGAATACATCTAAATCAAATAGCCTCAAACTCTGTGTGTGTGAATGTTTGCATGCATACGACACACACGTGTCCTTTCTAGATTAGACACAAAAGCTGTTCATTTTGGAGGACATAATGGTTCATCTTTTTGCTTCTAAAAATTATTGGGCAGGAATCCTAACAAAATAGTAAGCTCCTGATTCTACTACCTGATTCTGAATATTTAAGGTACCAATTAAGGCAAATTTTCAGCCAGAAAGGAGTTGAATGTTAGGTTCTCAAAAGCCTGAGATCTGGAATTAAAGGATATAAACGTGTTCTAACTTGTCTGGGGGAGAAAGCGAAGTATCTTGGTCAAAACAGATCTATAAAATAAAGGTCCTTTTATTTAAAAAAAAAAAATGCAGATTTCACTCAGTATCATTCACTGAGTGTACCGTAAAAGCCATTCTCTTGCAGTTCTCATCCTGACAACAGGCCTGCTGGACCCTCGCTTCTTCACCACAGCTTGCGTATGGTCAGTGTTTTCACATTCTTTACCCAGTGTCATTTGGTATATTTCAGTGAAGCGTCTTTCATTCTTTAGCAGGACCCCTAGTCTGGCTAAAATCTCAAGCTCAGTGATTCACATTTTAATTATCTCCAGAAAGGACAGAAACACTCAACATTTTAAAAAGTAAAACAGTGTTCTTCCATCTCTTAGTAAAGACACACACACATACATACACACACGCACATGAACACACGAAACTGTAGTGCCAAAGGCAAGATTTTACAATTTTCACTCCTTAGGATATTTTTGTATTTGTCTCATTTTATAATCTAGTCCTTTCAATTATCTACCTCAGTACAAATTCTGCCTTTGGGAATTTAAGCATGCAGTGAAAAAGTGCAGTGATTTTTAAAATTCTCTAGATTTCTATATACAACTGTAACAGGAGAAAGACCTATGAACATTAAGGATTCATCAGCCACTATTTTTCACATACTCTATTTAAAAAGTAGCCACCGGGAATCCTTTTAGGTACAATGCAGTAAGAATCAGAAATATTCCATGTTCAAAATACTACAAATTGATCTCTGCAAATTGATTAGTTTTTCAAGGGACAAATTCTCAATATAAAGGTCAGGGGCGGGGAAACACTACTCACAAAGAATAAGGCCACTGAGAAAGCAACTGATTTTTTGGTTTTGTTTTGTTTTCCTTTTTCTTTTAGAAGTGGCTGAGAAATGGACTCAGAAACGTCTTCAGTCACAGGAGCGCTGTTGATCATGGATGGCGCGCACGCACGCGTGCACACACACGCACACACACACACACACTCCAACACAGTCTGCATAGATCAGAACCTGTCCGAAGAAGACATGGCCTCCCAAACTGACAGGTGACTTGTACTGGGGAATGGTGGGGTAAAGGGGACAGAGAAGACCAAGTGAATAAGGGGGGAAAGGACATTAAATAATCACATAAACCTGATTCTGGTGTCCTGTTTCACACATATTAAGAGATGGACACGATGTCACAACCCCCCCGACAATTACTGCTCAATTAACGGAAGGTTCTGTTGAATGGCTTTGCTTCAGAACATCAGTGAATGAAATCGGTCCATCAAGATCATCTCTACGGTTCTCATGCTCAGATATACTCCTGCTGGACGTAACTCTCTGGCCTTCACCTAAACATGAGGTGCCAAACCTCTGAACTAGCTACCGATAAAAAAGAATAGGCTGGATAAGACACTGAAGGAACGGCTTCACACGGACAATTCGTACATGAAAATCATCGCCGCTGCCATCCTCTACACACCCCTTCACGGACTGACCAAACCACAGAGTTCTTACGTTCCTCATACAGACTTCTGACCTCTTCATGATAAAGATGGCATTCCCTTCTGCACTAGTAGTATGACAATGACAGACATTCTGGGTAGGAAACAAAACGTAAAGGGGCAGAATGGGATGAAGGGAGAGAAAAATGAACCAAGGGTAGTGATAACACTCACTCCTCAATTTTAATACATGTGCAAATTCTACTTCTAAAAGGGGTATCAAGAATTGGCTTTTAAAAACACTGAACTCAAAATAATGCTTCCAAAAACCTTCAAAGTTTCAATTAAAAAAAATCTGTGCTTGTGGTTATGTGGGAATTTTGATTGTGTTCTTTCCTTTTAGGTCATTCCCTATGAGCTTGGTTTAGTATCTCTAATACGGCAATAACAACATATGGGAAGGCCACAGTTCCTCTTCAATCCAACCAAATCTAGTTGATTGAGAACATTTTGGAGTGAAGGCATGCGGTGACAATTTTTTTTTTTTTTAAGTCTAATTAATTAACCACCCAAATCTCCACATCCTCTCAGGGAGTTAATTTACCCTAGGCAATCAAGGGCTCAGAAAGTCGACTTTTGCTATAAATATAAAATAATCTGTAGCAGAAAAATATAGCCTCTCTAAGAAGTAGATTTCATTTTTGTTTGCTGACAAAATTGTGAGTTGGTTAGACAACATGAGTTACCACATTAACTGTAGACCACAAATCAGCACCTCAAATTCCAGCTCTACTTAAACAAAAATTAAAAAGCACTTTAGCCATCTGGTCAGGTATAAATGTTGGTTCCCTTCTTCCCCAAGGTAGAAAATTCAGAATATAGTCAATGGTGACTGCCTTTCGCTGAAGCAGGGGGTAGGGACCGCAGTGCCACATCCTCCATGGTGCGTGCGAGCTCAAGGTGGCTTCCCCGTGGGCGGCAGCTCCTCCCTCCACTGCTCCGACTTACGCTGACTCCCAGCAGTGACAGACAAATCAGAACTGGGGTGAACGCATGGTACTCCAGGAAATGGGGGAGCGGGGGGGGGTTGCCTTCAATTTCATAAATTGTGACAACACTTGGTATTTATCAAAGCCACTGTTCACAGGCAGAAAGTGGGGTACAGTGGAGTCCTTCACAACTTAGCTTTATAGATGACCGTCAGAATTTCCTAAACAAATACTTCCCCCAAAACGTAAAAGAAAAAAAAATCATCCACAGAACCCTACACCAAAATTCATTGTTTAGAAAATTTCCTTCTGCGACTAGACAAGGGTGGCTACTGAGGGGACAGGAACGTGCTCTCAGAGCTGAAACTGCTTCTCCTCATTTCATCTGCCATTTGCATCCTGCTGGTTAAAAAAAGTACGGAAATGTTTCTAGACCACTCACACGCCCACTCAGTCTACATTGCACTTCTGTCCTTTAGTTAGGAAAGGCAAGATCATCTCTGAGGCCAGCCTCCTCCTTTCTGCTTCTGCATAACCACTATGTCCAACCAACGATCACATAAGTTCTTGAAAGTTTAAGTGGACAAATGTCCTGGCCATCTCATGGTGCTTCTCTTCTCAAGTTTGGTGTCTTGATGAGACAAACGTCTGAACTGTTTTTGAGGCTTTCAATGTGCAAAAAAGTCCCCAAGCCATCAAATCAACTTGGGCCTCCGTTAAGGTGTTTTGGTTGCTTGTTTTAGCCGCTGAAAACCCTGTCTTGTATAGTGCACCAGATCCATCAAACTGCTGTTGAGGGCCAAGGCACACACACTTGTGCTGAGCTGAGCAAAAAATTCTGCAAACAAAGCAAAACCAAAACCAAGTAAACACATTTGCACACACAGAAATAAAAATGGAAACATAAAAAGTCAACGTTCCAGCAACTGTATCCCCACAACATTCTGTATACTTCATCACAGCAAAAAATCGCAGTCCCCTGTAATGGCTCGCTGGTTCTCCACGTCCCTCCACAACACTGGAATGTAAGCCCTGGGCTGTTTCTTGAGCTGAATCCATAATGCCTGGCACGGTGGCTTGTGCTGGAAAATACCCAACCTGCACTACTGGGTCAATGGATGGGTGACTCAAACAAAACCAAACCCCCAACACATGAAGAGCATCATTAGTCTGTTAAGAAAGTAAAATTCTAGGAGGCAATGAGAAATCTAAGTGGCTACAGGTGGCCGGCCACTGCCTTCCCTACAACCAGGCAAGAATCTGGAACGGCATTACTGGGGCAGTTATGTATAATCAGCATTTACTCAGTGGTCGCCGGACTGACAGGGAGCAGTTCCTCTAACAACACACACTATCCCATCTCCCGAACTTTTTCCCAAGGTTTCTTCTTCTCAAAGAAGTCTCAGGAATGTTTTCTAGGCCACACTTCCTATACTGTTGCTAACCGTCTTTCTCAACAGATACTGAAAACAAACGTGTGACTAGGTATTTAGGTCACACGACCTCACGGACCAAGCTGGTCGTGCACAGAGACAGCTGGTCCCCCTTCCGGTCTCCGCTTGCCTCGCCCCTCTGCTAGCATGTCAGTTCAGGCTGACATAGTGACACCAGAACTTCTAGGGGGCAACCACTCCTAAGTTAACACGGAAGTTTGACTCCGCACCACAGAGCTCAAGAAAGAACTGCGGCTGGCTGGGTCACGAGGCAGAACGGAGGAGAGCAAATACCTATACATTCCCTTCTCTTCAGAACACGGAACATAAACTCCAAACCAACAACGTCCCTCCCTCCTGCTCCCCATGCCCCAGGAGTTACCACCACAGAGCCATTTACCTTTATTCTTCCTTGTAAGGATTTCAGCCTGCTCCCAAAGATCAAAGGCGGTAAGGACATGGGAAGTAATGGTGACATATGAAGATGTCATGTTTTGGATGGTGACAGGCATTCCGCTGCTCCCTACGCTGCCAGCACTTGGCTGGGACCCGACAGGAGAAGGCATTGGAGAGAGAGGGGACGGTGTGCCTGTGGTTCTGGAAAGCGCGAGAAAGAAGATAACTGGTCAGTCACCTAAACCCTCAGACTACGGACTACTTGTCTCTGGGAGTGCAGTCCAGTTATCAAGTTCTGAGGTGTACTAGCCAAAACAATCACTTCCAGAAGATCAGAGATGCTTTTCACCTTCAGTATTTGGGGAATTTATTTCAGGAAACACACAAGATGGTGCCCATCAAACAGAGAATGTAACTGGGGGGAAGCAAGGTGTCCTTCACTGGACACAGAATCAGGAGGCACATTATGTTCCAAATACGCTCGTTCCATTTCCAGTCCACTCCCTCAGCCTGGAAGCCCTCCCCCCGCCACCACCACTCAGTTCTAGCTTCCACCAAGACAGTACTTCCCCGTGAAGATGGTTCTCATCTCCTACATCTTCATTCTCTCATCCAGTCAAACACGGACCGACACCTGCTCCACGCTCGGCACTCTTCTGGAACCCAGGGAGACAGCATGGCCTCCCTCTGGCCACCACCTGAACTGGTCTCTTCGCATTTACCTATTAATTTACCCATTGCACTTCTCACATCCCATTATACTCTTCTGCCTATTCCTTTTCCTTCCCTGAAGGCTGGGACCATTTCTTACGAATCTTGGCATTTCTGGCACTTAACACAGAGGAGGTTCTTCCTAAGGATCTATTGAATCAGTGCTTGGCTGAACCAAGGGCAGGACGCCTCCGAGGAGACTGGGCAGGAGGCACTGTGCCTCAGGGGATGCGCTCTTCTCCCCGTTCTCCTTCTGGCTACCTACCTGCACGGGCCTTGACAGGACTCAAGTGAGAAACATGAGGAAAACACTGAGATGGGAAAGGTAATGGAAAGATCAAGGTCAAGCAGCAGGAGCCTCATGACTGGGTCCATCCACCCCTGGGGGCTGAAGGGACCCCAAGTGTCCCCCACAGAATATATACCATGAAGGACTAGAGAGCAATCTCCATGAGGGCAGAAATTCTTGTCTGCTTTGTTTACTGCTTTATCCCCTGTGCCTAAAAACAAGGTTTGGTAGAGGAAAGGTGTTTGCTATAAACTGGCTGGGCAAATGGGGAAGGAGTTATCTAAAATAATGTGACTGACAACTTATTAACTTAGAATTAACATCTGAGGTGAGTGTCATGAAAATTTTCAGAGGTAAGAAGTTACTTCTCAGTCAGGACTTTTTTTTTTTTTTAAAGAGAAGCCATATGGGAATCTCTTCTTTTGAATGTGCTAGAAATGGGGCAGTCTTCTAGGTGATATTCTTAAAATAGCAGAACTTATCAGAACTGGGACTTTTCAAGGAGTATAACCAAATTTAAAAAAAAAAAAAAATACTAGGCAAGTACTACAGGGTAGAAAATTTTAACTTCATCTTAACAACACCTGCACAAAAATTCTGTTTTTCACCATCTTATGGCAGAGATGAACACCTTCAGTTCACAAAGGAGGTGGGAGGTATCAAGAGATAGTTTTCATTCTTAATAGTACTATCATGGACCCTAGATACGGGGCTTTGGTTCTAGAAAGTTCTTATTTACTGAAATGCCAAGACAACATGTCCTACAGACAGAGAAAAGACTTTGGCTCTAGTTGGCTCTGCCTCTGTTTTGTATCTGTAGATCCTCAAAGCTCTAAAATTTTGACCTGGGATTCTCTGTAATTATCTTCTTATGTTACTGACTCAGCAAACTTGTAACCTTTCCTTGACTTGTAACCATTCCTCGAAGAGATAGAAATACACTAATAATTTAAGTTTAAGGAGCAGTTCAGCACAAAGATGTAACACAATTTTTGGAAAGCCAAAGTCATACAAATGGCTGCAAAAGCAAGAGGTAAATATAGAGATAACCTGATTCTGAGAATTATTTAAATTAGACTTTTCATTACCTTGCAATGCATGGAGAAGGCGCCTGGGCAACTTTGAAAAGACCGCTGAAGTGTTCGTTAAGAGCACGAGAATACTTTATTGCTATATCTTTTTTACAACGAAACATCGCCATGTTCAAAATGGACTGGCAACGCATGCTATGAACATAAAGAGAAGTGAGAGTAAAGTATTACTTTTGTAGACACAAGTACCAGCACTACACAAAGCCATCTAACTTACTTTTCACAGTCTAAGGAACACAAAGGGCTTTCCTCATCTACGTGAGGAAGAACGTCTTAAGACTCTTACTGTTCACACTATCCTCAAAAGGAAATCAGACATAAAGGAGCGCCTGGGTGGCTCAGTCACCTAAGCACCCCATTCTGGATTTCGGCTCAGGTCATGGCTTCAGGGTCCTAAGATCAAGCCCTAGGTTGGGCTCTACGCTGGATGTGGAGCCCACTTAAGGTATTCTCTCTCCCCTTCTCTCTTGTCCCTCCCCGCAAAGTAAACATTGGTGGAAAAACACAAATACACAGAAATATCATTTAAGTTATGAGACCAAAGCATCTATTGAGTCAACAGTAAAATGGCGGTAGATGCCTTTCATAAAAAGTAACTATCAGTGGGATGAACTCCTTGACCACACACGCTACTTTCTGGTATTGTTTTGCCTTTCACTATTAATTTCCATGTGAAGAAAACAAATTTCAAAAATTGTTTTTTGTAACAGCAAAAGATGCAAAAGCAAATACCATTTAGACAAGTGAAAAAAAAATGTACACACCATAAAACAGCAAATATTTTCTCTTGTGGAGCTGAGGCGTCTGAGAAGGATTTTAACGACATTATAAATCTATAGGAAAATGCAAAAATACATCAGGTTAACCAAAGGCAGTTAGAAAAGCCAAGGCACAAAGTCACCTTATTATGTTTGTCTTGGTTTTATGTTGATTTTCCTGAAGACATGAAGACATGAAAACCACGCAGAAAAAAACCCCCAAGCTTTAGAGCAGTAATTCAGGCCATTCAGCAAAGCAGGCAAAAACACGTCTCTTCTCTGGCCTGTCTACCTGCTGGAAACCACGTAGACTCATGTCCTCACAGAGTCCCCTGCCCAAACACAGATAAAGAAGGGAGCTGACCCGGAGCTGCCAACACATCTGATAAGACAGCCAAACTGGAGAAAGGACGGAGCTGGACCAAGTCCCTCCATTCTAGCGCTTCAGCTATGATACAACTTTCATGTCGGGCCCAAGAGATGGACCTGGATCAGTAACCTTCTTTAAGGCTCTCCTTTATTAAGTCGTCTTCCTACTACATTTGATCATCGATTCCAACAGTAAAGGCGAGGAGGGAGAAGCACAAAGGAAGATGGCAAAATGACGTGGCACTTACTTAATGAGGTCCACGCTTTCTGAGTACACCGAGTAAGCCGCCTTGCACGCCGGGCTCTCCGACTCCATGGCAATCCCGCACTCAATAAGGGACAAGGCGGCCTCCAGGTACTTAAAAGCCTTCCCAACCTTGTCCGTCTGTAGAAGAACACGGTCAGCATTAGGCCTCAGACAGACTTAACTGTTTAGTTTCTCAACGACATTCTTTACCTCAACTTCCCTCCACTGTCTTCGGTTAATTATGGCTAAGGAAAAGCCCGAGAATAACTCAAAATAATAACCAAAGCCTGTTGGCCCCGACCCACTGCAAAATTTCCTTTAGCAAAAAAGTAGTAGGAAAAAGAAAACAATCTTATAGGACTACTCTCTCAAAGTCTTAAGCTCCATAGTCAAACCAAAGCAGTAAGCACGTCATTGTTACAAGCGTACAACTACTCACTAAGGGATTCTCCTGAGAAGCAGATTTCCTACGCACCTAGAATGATACAGACACAAATTTCTTTGTATGTGTTGAAGTTTATCATATAAGCAATAGGAAACATTATGGTTTAGGAGCATCTTAGGACTTCTGTCTAAAAATAACTGTCTTCTGTATTTTAGAGCCAAACAGATTATTCAACCTCAGGTGGAGGTCAGGGTTAAATATGCAAGGTTATCCCTGGGCCAGCGAGGTTAAAAACTTCAGAGTCCCTTAACGGACAAGGAGAAACATGGGGGAGATGGAATCCTGGCGGCCACCCACACATGAAGGCGTGCAGCGTCGCGGACACGCCGGCGCCTCCGGGACAGGGATGGCGCCTGCACCTCTCCTCTACACTTGCCGTATGCACCACATGTTACAAGAGCGACCGATTCACTGGTATCCGAGTCTGTAGTTTCTGCTAATGCTTTCAATGTGCTACCTTCAAACAGAATTAAGAAGAGCCAAGATGCTAGTGGCGTATAAGGAGATGGTGACATATCGGCAAAGAAGGATGGTGGGGGGCTGCTAGTTTTTTAAAAAATAACGTGGACCTAAAATATTTTTCTAGAGTAAGTCTGGCTCAGAAAATCAGTAACAGTATGGAGGTTCCTCAAAAAGTTAAAAATACAAACACCCTATGATCCAGCAGGTGCACTACTAGGTATTTACCTAAATTATACAAAAATACAGATTCAAAGGGGCACATGCACCCCAGAGTTTACAGCAGCATTAGCAACAAGAGCCAAACTATGGAGAGCACAGCCAGATGTCCACCGACTGATGAACGGATAAAGATGTTGGGGGGAGTGTGTATGTGTGTGTGTGTATAAACATATATATGTATATATAAATGGAGTATTACTCAGCGATCAAAAAGAATGAAATCTTGCCATTTACAGTGGCGTGGATGGAGTCAGAGTGTAATACTGTAAATGAAATAAGTCAAACAGAGAAAGACAAATACTGTATGATTTCACTTATGGGGAATTTAAGAAACAAAACAGATGAACATAGGGGAAGGGATGGAAAAATAAAAGAAGATAAAAACAGAGAGGGAGGCAAACCATAAAACAGACTCTTGACTGTAAAGAACAAACTGAGGGCTGCTGGAGGGAGTGGGTGGGAGGTGGCCCTGATGGGTGATGGGCAGTAAGTAGGACACTTGTGATCCAACACTGGGTGTTGTATGTAAGTGACGAATCAATAAATTCTACTCCTGAAAGTAGTATTACACGATATAGAAGAATAAAGAAAAATTAAGAACTTGAAACATTAAGTATTATATTTAGTAAGTGCTGTCAACTTCTTGTACTTGAAAAATATGTCTTCTAGGTTTAATAAAAAGTGTTTTACATTTCAAAAAAAGAAAAGGAAAAAGAAAATTAGTGACAAAGAATAAAGATCAAATTGGCACGCCCCCACTCCCCAAACCAGCAGTACATGGCTTTACTGGTTTGCTTCACTGGTGAGAGTATAACTCCTCAAATTTGTTTACTTAATGCCATCTCTTTCATGGCAATTCCAAGATTTATACTGGCCTCAGTTCATAAATGAAAGGAACTACAGTAAAAAAAACTATAGTAACTATATATAAGGTTATATACAGTTACTATCTATAAAATCACTACATGTTAGTATATATAAAGTTACTATATAGTTACTATATATAGTAACTAAAAAAAGTATAGTAAAACAAAAAATTGCCAATATCCACTTCTTTGAGCAAAGTATTCTGTAAGGCTAACAATGACAATATTCTTATAATAGCTTCCTGGGTTGCTCTGGAGACGGTGTTCAAGCAGTTGTGTCCTCACTTCCCTACTCAACATTGAGTAACGCCGAGAAAACAACACATTCCTCTATGCTCAGAGGTGCACTTAACTATGTGGAACTCAAAAGGGACCAATCTGAGATCTTGTGCAAGTAAAAGAGAATTCTTACTTTTTTTTATTTGACATAGAGAGAGGGAGAGAGAGCTTGACAGCACATACAAGGAGAAGGTGCAGAAGGAGAAGTAGGCTCCCCACTGAGCAGGGAGCCTGATGTGGGACTTGATCCTGGGACCCTGGGACCATGATCTGAACTGAAGAAAGATGCTCAAACTGACTGAGCCACCCAGGTGCCCCCAAATAAAGGAGAATTAAAGAAGAATAAAGAGGCTGCCCATTCAGGTTTTTGTCCAAACCAGTGTATTTTCAGAGTGAAATGAGCTATTATTAGGTATTAAAATGAGATGCAACAAGGTATAAAGCAGGACTGAACTGGGCACACTGGGATATATGGGCAGCTTAGGTAGGGAGGAAGAAGAGGTACATCTGTATAAATTAATTTCTATATAAAACAAAAACAAAGTTCCCTGGACTACTGTTTGAATCATGAAGGAATCCAGTGGCTGAAAGCATACAACGTCAACCTAAGTTTTAGACAACCGGTTGACAAAGTACTGAGTATTTACTCTTTTTGCAGACCTCAAAAGGTTCTTACAGTTCTGGCACCAACTTTGGGGAGCTCTGCCTCTGGAAGGCAGAGATGGGAAAAACATTGTCCTTTGGTGTAGACGTGGCCGTCTTCATCGTAATCCGGCCATCCTAGGGTCCTGGGAACCAGGCCACTCTGGAGAGGGGTCTATAGGTAGAGGCTTACCTCTGACCCACAGTAAGCATCCCCCACAGCAAGGACTTGATAAACATCCCACCCTGATGAACAGGGGCTGATAACAGGGTTTTGGTCCAGGCTTCCCCAGCCGGTCTGAGAGGGCTGCCTACAGACTGCGGCTGAGAGCACAAGCCAGGACCTGGACCTGGGGCGGGGGTGGGGCGGGCACCCTGCTCTTCCCTCCTCCCCCCCAGTACAAGGTTCAATAGATGGCATTTGCAGGGGCTGAGGCTCAGAGAAAACATTAAATAAATAAAAGCCCCCTGAGTCTTAGATGTTTGAACATGACAAAGGGCCGGCATTATCTAATTCTACTGCCACAGCAATGTAAGAGCACATTTAATTATGGATGCAATTAACAACAAAAGCACCACTTCCCAGAAAGTTCCAACAGCCACTGGGTAAAGAGAGCTCATTTTGTAAAAGCATGTTTACCAACACTGCAATCATTATTACCTTCATCTTAAAACTTTACCTAAGGGCACTTGTCTACTCTTCCCTCGGGTTATTATCTCAAGGGCTTGGAGATAATTTTGGAGCAACAGACTACCTCAGCTTCCAAAATCTTTCAGGCTGAACACAAACTGATCGACTTTCAACAGCAGAACACGTCTCCCACATCCAAAGAACTGACTCAGTGGCAAGAGGAAGCCCTCTGTATTAAATCAAACAGCACCAGGTAGACTTAACTTCCATTCATTAAGATACAAAACTTGTCACTAGGTACCCTGTATATTCGCCCACATTCAGACTGAGTCAAAGCAAATAATTTCGCGAAGAACCCATTACTCCTCGCTTGTTAAAACCCACTGATCCATGGGGCACCTGGGTGGCTCAGCTGGTTAAGCAACTGCCTTCGGCTCAGGTCATGATCCCAGAGTACCAGGATCAAGTCCCGTATCAGGCTCCCGCTCTATGGGGAGTCTGCTTCTCCTCTCTCATGTTCTCTTTCACTGTCACTCTCCCTCAAATAAATAAATAAATCTTTATTTTAAAAAAAAAAAAAAGTGCTCCTGCTTTACTTTGTGGCCTCTGTGGGCCCTCTCCCACCCCCTGCCTACCCCCACCCTCACCCTGGAGTTCAGTGATAAGGAATTCAAGGAGACCACAGAGATCTTATCAGAAAACATTCGACTCAAGGGACAGAAGAGCCAAACTGACCATTAATTCTGCTTTCTGCTTCAACTTTTTGGCCTCCTTCATGTGGAAATCTGCTTGTTGTCTGAAAGAGAAGCAAAGACCAGGGGTGGGTCAAAGGAACCTGGAATTACTAGACTGGACAAGCTGACTGAAGACTAAGGGGGTGAAAAAGGCTGGGAGGAGCCAGGGCAGAGAAGGGGGGAAGCCGAGAAGGGGCAGAGGAAACAGGAGGAAAGCAGCAGCAGGAAAAGCCAGGGTCTTACCTGTCAAGCTTCACCGGAGGCTTCCCTGGTTTAGAGTTACCATTTGGCAAAGAAGGCACTAGAAAAGGATATGCAGTATCTCCAGAAGACCCCTTAAAAAGAAAAAAAAAAAAAAAAAAAAACAACACATCATACAGGTCACACTCCTACAGTTAAAACCACTGACCTAAATATACCACCCCTCTCCATTAGCCCAAAATAGTAGCTTAAAAAAGAGGAAATCAAGCACTGTACAATTTAGCTTAGCAAATTATTTTCCTAGCTAGATTCAGCTGAAACTGTAGGTTCTGACGGTACAGAGGACCACAAAGATATGAGACAAGAATGTCCAAAAGCCAAGATAACCAACAAACCTAATCGTAACCTTTCTCTTTGTCAACATGCACCTGCCGCCCCAACCCCCCCCCCGCCCCCGCAGGTGGGCAGGAAAAAAGGACCTTGTATTTGAGAAAGTGGCTACTTTTTCCCCATTATGACCAATAATGTAGGTATTTGATACCAAGCATGCAAACCAAGAACTAAGCTGGGTAACATTTTTTTACTGCAAAACACCGGACAGGAAATTAACACAAAAATCTATTCCAATTTTTCGCCCCTGAACCACTTTGTAAAGGAAGAATAAATAGCCTCTAAACTTACATGGAAAATTTACCATCTTTTTCACTCTCACAAGGAGAACTTTAACCACAAGTAACTCATTACTGCCTTATTAACAGGGATGAAGAGTCCTGAAATCCCATCACAAGGAACCTCTCTTACTTGGGAACTTAAAGCTGTACTGATGGATTCCACTCTGTAAGCTCCAGTACCACCCCCCCCCTTACTTTGTGCTCCGGACAGCTTCCAGATCCCTTTCCCTCTACTTTTCTGTGCTTGGGAGCAGAAGAGTCTTTGTGGCTGCCCTTGCTACTACTGGCACTTTGGGGAGGGTCCTGGCTGCAGGGGTCAGCTTCCCGCTTTGGCCTCTTTTGTGCAGGCTTGGCTGGCTTCTGGGAGGAGGAGGAGGAGGAGGAGGAAGAGGATGACGACGCAGATGGGGGTGGAAGCGCTTCCTTCTTTGAGGGCTCAGAGGAGGGCCTGGATGTTCTGGAAGGAGACATCATGCAAAAATTAATAAGACAGAACACGAACCATATCACTTAGTAGTTTAGTTGTAAGAGAAAATGGATGCTGACACCAAAAATTAAGAAATCATAGAGCACGAAATCCATTCTTGTAGAAAGGCCAAATTTCAGGGACTTTGGGTACCTCTGAGATATCTAGACCAATCTATGAATAATGGATTAAGTTGTATGGTTTGTCACTAAGCTCCCAGAGTCCACCACCCTCCTCTCCCAAATTAGTCTTACTAGC
The DNA here is from genome assembly GCF_009829155.1 of Mustela erminea. Classification (NCBI taxonomy): domain Eukaryota; kingdom Metazoa; phylum Chordata; class Mammalia; order Carnivora; family Mustelidae; genus Mustela; species Mustela erminea. The sequence goes on along the minus strand of NC_045615.1, from coordinate 46,386,557 downwards.
TGTCCCCCAACCTGTACCTTTCTCTGACAAGCAGGCTAGCCCAGGTGCCACCTCCTCTCTCCTCCTCCAACCTCCCCTCCCCCAAATCTCTGTTGGCTCCCACCCAGTGACACTACGCATTTTCTTTCGCCAAGTCATTTCATGAAACGATTTCTTAAATAAACCAGAGAATGAATAACAGTTGTTTTTTATATTCACACCTTCCTGGAACAACCCCCTGTCCTGTGGCCACCTTCCTCCAAAGCAAGGGACGTAGGGAATAGGCCTGGGAACGCTCGGTAATCGCCTGAAGAGCGAGCACTGAGCCCAGGCTCCCAGGGTTCAACGGCTAGCTCCAACTGTCAAGAATCTTGTGACTGTGGATAAGTCATTTTCTTTCTCTGTGCCTCTGTTTCCAGTTCTGCAAAGTAGGGATGATAATAATAATAGCATGTTTCTTGTTTTTGTGAAAAATTCTTTTAGAAAGAAATTACTTCCACATGTTTAGGAAATTTTCCATAGTTAAAATGTCTTTGAGAAACCTAAGTTTGGGCTCAACAAACTATGATTTCGCAAAAGGTCCGCATGGATGAAAGCAACATGAAACAGAGTGCATCATCAAAATGAGCCCAATGGTGTGCTGATCTGCTCCTACCGCACAGGAGAAATGTTTTTGCCCTTCAAGACCCAGGAAGACTCGATCATCTGTCGGGGCTATTGCTAATCTCTATACTCACTTTGTTTTAGAAGATTCTTTGTGGGAAGATGAAGATGATGACTGTGACTTGGTTTCTTTCTCCGGTCTGGCTTTCTTGCTATCATGGTCTTTCTCTGCTTCAGCCTATTAGTGTATTATAACAAAGTACACTGTTAAAACACAGATGTACGGACAAAACAGAAAAGACTACACGGCAAAGGTAAGGCGAGTCACTGGACTTTCAGCGACACCTATACACACACAGCAAACTTCTAAGTACCTACATTGTGTGTGTTTCAGGGGCCAGAGGGAAGTAGACAATCAAGATTTGGTGAATTTGTAAAGAGACAGATTTTCGCAGAAGGAAGGAGTATTCTTCCCGCCCAGGGAAGGGAGGATGTCTATGTTTAAGTAAGAGCTGACAACAGAAGAGTGCGTAATAGCTCTCATCACTTCACTGACGTTTTTCTAAATAGAAAAGGATCAATAAAGCATGCATATTCACAGCAAGTGACAACGGATGATTTTATGAGTAAGGACATCCCTCTTTCTTTCAAAATGACCATCCACTGATGCCCACTAATTTATTCTTTGTATAAAATTCGGAGTGGAGTACTTAAGGCTCACTCTTCATCTAATGAAAAATAAGTATACTGTTGAGAAAAAAACAGGGTTACAAAACCCTCTGTGTCTGTAACTTACAGAGAGGACTAGAAAGACATACAACAAAAAATAGTTACTTTGGGATTCTTTTTTTTCTCCTCCACTGACACAACTGTCTTTCTTCCTTTTTAAGAAGACTGTCTTTCTACCTCTCTATACATATATGGGGATACATGTTTCTACTTCTCAAAAAACTTGAAAAAATGAAGGATAAGTATAATTTTAATGAGGGAAGAGTACGAGCAGAATTCTAATTCTAATTCTACAGAGAGTCACATACCTCAGAAACATCTGTCTGCACCAAATTGAGTGCGAGCTAAACACACGCAATGATTAAGAGAACAAAGAACTCTTCCCAGCAGAAGTCTTTCTCCCTGGTCAACAAGCAGACCAGGCTCACGTAGACTCAAGTGACTTCATAGCGGCCTCCTTCCCACGGGTCTGGGCTCACAGAAGCACTCCATGGGAAGAACAGCAAGTGACAATGAAGTGATCGCTGGGAGTCCTTCAATTAATTCTGATGCTCATTTAGAACTAAACTCCTCCAACTGTCAGTTCACCAAGAGAGAAATCTGGGACACCACCCAGTCAATCTAGGACAATCCCTAAAAAACCTGAAATCCTCTGTTAAACCCTTAGAGGAAAAAAAAAAAAATCTTCACGTTAACCGATTGTGAGAGGCTCCGATTTTCACCACCGTCTCTCCCTCATTCCCTGAATTTCTCCAAGAAAAAGGAATAAATTAAGATGGGCAGAGCTTACTAATAAGCAGCTGGGCCCCACTCAAAGGAAAGGGACAAGGAAAACCATGCCCCTCCCCCACCAGACATTCTGCAAACAAATGTGCCAGAGTGCGCCTGTCCATTCAGCCCTTCAGATCTCCTCTGAAAAAACGTTTTATCTCGTTTCAAAATAGATCATTCAAGGTGGCTTACAAAGGTACAGGTTCCTTGGCGTTTACACACAAGTGAGACTGGGAAGAAGGGAAAATGTGGGGAGAGAAGAGAAATGAAATGCAAGGGAAGGCTTCCCCCTCCTCTTGGCGGATTCTGCATGGCCTGCACGTGGCCGCCAGACGGCCTCTAGACAGAACTTGGACATGGCTGGTCCAAAGTGACTGAGCTCAAAGACTCAGTGCGCAAATGGGAAATGTAATTATTTTTATATTGATTAAATGCTGAAGTGACGATGTTTTAGTTATACTGGATTAAATAAAAATTTAAAAATTATTTTCACTGTTTTTTTACCTTTTTGTATTTTTAAAAGTGGTTAGTAGAAAATTTAAAATCAGATATGTGGTGCACTTTGTATTCCTAGGACACAGTGCTGTGCTACAGTTTTCTAGAGGCGATCTGCAAACTGGGCTCTGAACTTTCAATTAGCAACGCAAAGGAGGAATTATAAAATGTACCGGTTAGGGGTGCCTGGCTGGCTCAGTTGTTTAAGTGTCCGACTTTTGATTTCAGGGCAGGTCATGATCTTGGGGCTGCAGGATCGAGCCCCCGTGTTGGGCTCTGTGCTCAGCAGGGAGTCTACTTGAAATTCTCTCTCCCTCTCCCTCTGCCTGCCCCCCTGCTCTAACAAAATAAATAACTTACAGATTAGATAACAACAAACCAGTTGTTCAGAAATATAACCATTTATTACAGAAGACTGGAGAAAACACACCCTGGGGGACCCTAGTAAGGAGAGAATGTGACGTAAATAAACAGGCACGTCTTAAAGGCAGAGCTAAAAGAGGAGAGGGAATTTCACACAGCTGCTTCTCTTGTGGCCTTCAGCAAGGAAGTCAGGGGCCAGCAGCAGAACTCTGGAGCACAATTCAGAAGAAATGAAAGGTGCTGGCACATGCCAGGAGAAGCCTCCTGGGGTTCCACACAGCACACAGACGCCCATGCAACAATTCATAATGGTGACACTTGAGAGACCATCAAGTCTGGCAGAGAAGAGAGAGTATACTGGAAATGACTGGGTTACGAAAGAACCTTACTATTCTCCTTGTCAGTTAAGAACCTACTGTGCCCAAGAGTATCTGCCACCGGTGAGCCCACTGAATTCCCCTCCGTTTTAGATTAAGGGCTGGGAAGTTGGCCCAGCAACCAGTGCGAGAAGATGGGGGATTTCTCTCTGGGCAAAGTCACAGATTTGCTGAACTATCCAGACAGACATTAACTTGTTCATGTGGGAGTTAGCAATATATACTTTTTCCAGTGGAAGGTAATTAATGACACACAGGGTAAGTCCCCACGGGAAAACTAGGCATAAACTGTCCATAAGGTTACTTCCTCAAAGGTTACTTCCTTAAAAAAAACAAACAAACAAACAAACAAACAAAACACACACACACACACACACACACACACACACAAAACACAAAAAACAAAAAACCCCACCAAACCCCAGAGGTGGAATGAGAGTTCATTTTTGTTTGTCTGTCTCCACACTGCTTAGGACATGCTGGTTAGGACCATAAACCAAAGTGGCAGATCTTAGACACCACACATGAGTATAAGCCTGTCACAGGGAGTCAGCCCTCACGAACTGGACACACCGCTGGCTTGTACCAATCCGCGACTTAAGAGAACAGCCACACGCCTGGGTGGCTCAGTAGTTTAGCATCTGCCTTCGGCTCAGGTCATGATCCCAGCGTCCAGGGATCGAGCCCCACATCCGGCTCTCTGCTCAGCAGGGAGCCTGCTTCCTCCTCTCTCTCTGCCTGCCTCTCTGCCTACCTGTGATCTCTGTCAAGTAAATAAATAAAATCTTTTTAAAAAAAGAGAACAGCCACAGAAATCACCAAGCACGAACGTCGACACTAACACGAGACGCCCGTGTTGGCACTGATTGGAGTACTATGCTCACGGCACTGACAGGCGGCATTGACAAACCGTCACATCCTGTAAGCTGGGAGAAAGTAAGCCATTAAACGCAATGAGCAACATTCCCCTCGTGACGGTCCTCGCCTGCCTGACCTCAAGCCTGGGGGCCTAAGGTCAGGGTCTCCGTACACTGTGCACTTGAAACGCCATTATCTGCTGTCTGGAACAGTCACAGAGGCTTCCCTGGAGTAAGCATTTGTGAGGCGGCACAGAAAGTAGGGTGAGTGGCTGAGGTCCCCAGGAGCAGGCCCAGTGCTACAACTCTAAGTGCCTGGATTTAGGAAAGGGCCCTGAAACAGCACGCTAAGCAGTACTGAGCGGCGAGAAATGTAGTCTTGAATTCCGAGGCTGAAAAGCAGGAGGCAAGGTGTTCTTCAGATGTTTCTGGGACAAGCGGCCTTTTGAAGATGGGAAGAGAGTGATGTACTCTCTCTTCAAGAGGACAAAGAAGTCTCCTGCGCCCTGTGGGTTAGCCACAGACCAAGCCCCATTCCAGGGAACCCTGTGTCTGCTCTGGGCTTTGGGCTTCCCTTTCTCTGTATCGACAGCGCCTGCATCTGCAACAGAAGGAGGCTGGGGGCTGGTGACCTAACTGGTTCCTAACTGACCCGTTTGCTCTTCTTAACCTGTGGGTCAGGCGGCCAAGGATAACCTGCCGGGAGGCTGCCCCACCCTTGGCCAAGGATTACCTGCCCGGAGGCTGCCGCACCCTTGGTGGCAGTCAAGTCCCAAGACCATAAAAGGAAGAGCTGGGGCTGTGCTGGGCCGGGTTGGCTGCCAAAGGAGAGCTCTTGCAGGGCAGCCGCAGGCCTGCCGCAGCATCTGGCTCGCCGTCCAAGTACCCACAGGTAGCAAAGGGAAAGCGAACGCAGCTTTTCCAAAATGGACACTCATTTTAGGCCACAGAGTTTCTACCAGGAGCTTAGTTAGCTACAACAGAGCCAAGGAGCATCTGAAAGGGAAAGGGATGTAGAAGGTAGAGGGACGTGGGGGTGGGGACGCAGCACACTAGAGGCAGGAATGGGGACAGCAGAGGGACTGGGCCAGGATGACACTCTGTCAGAGTCAGGATACCACCAATCTCGAACCTCTCTCCAATAATCCCCCCAAGGAGACACTTGGCCACCAAAAAGAAGAAAGAAACCAACCATTGTGTGTGAAAGAGAAGAACATCGCTAGACCACAGGAGCCAGCGCGAGCTCCAGACCTACTTTTGCTAAGCAGCCAAGTGATGTTAGAGCCTTCTGGGATCCCATTGAGAAAAGGAACAGCTGAACTAGTGACCTGTAGGATCTTAGCGCTCAAAACTCTAAGACCGTTGTCTCCCTCATGGAAGCGAGCTGGCTTGGTAGCACCTGGGGACAGGAAAAGTAGAGAAGCAGCCTTCTGAGAAACTCAGGATTTGCCTCTGCAGGAGGTTCACTAAGACAATGACACAGTGGACATCAGGTCCAATTAGCACCGAGAATGAGGGCAGGGATTGAGAAGATAGATTAGGAAAAATAATGCGGAAAAAGGAAATTAGGAAAAAGGAAAAATAATGCGCTTTCCCCCTTCTTCTTGGTGAGGAAATACACAAGCATAAGATCGGTTTAAAACAGCCTCAGCAGGGGTGTCTTAGTGTCTCAGTCGTTAAGGGTCTTGCCTCTGGCTCAGGTCATGATCCCGGAGTCCTGGGATAGAGCCCTGCATCAGGAACGCCTGCTTCTCCCTCCCCCACTCCCTCTTGCTTGTGTTCCCTCTCTCTCTGTGTCTCTCTCTCTGTCAAATAAATAAATAAAATCTTTAAATAAATAAATAAATACAACCTTGGCTACCATCTCATACAGCTATGATGCTCTTCTTAGGGCAATTAACAAGGCATGAAGAAATCAGACATCAGTGACTTTAGGAAACTGTAAGGCATGATTTTTCAAACCCTTGATTTTGAAGAAGACTAACAGGAAATGTTGGTCTGAATAAACCATCAAGGAAAGACAGTCAGACCCTGGATACAAGGAAGGGACTGAACGATCTGCAAGCAACAGAAAGAGTTTCCCACGGCATCCCAGAACTTCCTCTTCCCACTCCCCAAAACTGACATAAAGGATAGCTCCGAAATGTTATTTCCAAAAACGCCAAAGCTTCTTGGTCAGAGAAGCAGTTGTTTCGAAAAATGAAGAGGCAGACTTGAATGAATTTACCTCCTTTTTCAGGTATCTGTCTACACAATGGTTAGGACAGTCTGGCATTTTATTTGGGACGGGATCCAGACAATGACTGAAATTAAATGAGATATTACAGGGACACCAGGGTGGCCTACCCAGTAAAGCCCCTTCAGCTCAAGTCATGACCTCAGGGTCGTGTGAGATCAATTGCTTTATCAAGTCATGACCTCAGGGTCGTGTGAGATCAATTGCTCACTGGGGAGCCTGCTTCTACTTCTGCCTCCCCTTCCGCGTGCCTGTGCTCTCTCTTGCTCTTTTTCTGTCAAGTAAAATCTTAAAAAAAAAAAAAAAAAAGAAAGAAAGAAAGAGAGAGAGAGATCTGTAAAATGCCTAGAACGCTTAACCCACACACGGAGCGTCATGCATGTTAGGCGTACTGTTAGAACGCTCTCGACTGTGCTGGGCTGACTATGTGTATTCTACTGTACCTCTCGACTTCCATTTGTCCTCACGGCCTGGGAAACGTAAGCATGGTTTACAAACTGTAGAAATGAAAACACAAGTTGTATTTGAAGTTCTAAACTGTAAGCTAGATGAAGAAATTTGTGGGTTTTGTAGGGAGCACTACGTCAAGTCATGCCTATTTTCTCCCACAGTTTTCTCCATTTTTCGTCATGAACTGCCCCTGCCCAGTCCTTTAAAGGAGTAAATACTTTTCTGCAGAGGCCATGGCTGACAGCTTTATCAGAGCTGCTTTCACCCACCATTACGTCCTTAGGGTGATCTTCTGCTTTTAAGTCTAAGGTGGCTTCAAGGATCTGTTAACTTCCCCAAAATTTGTGCTACATTTTGCACCACGAAAGGAAGAGACAGGATTTAAGCGAAAAACTAAAGTTGGCGGGGGGGGGGGGGGGGGGGGGGGGGGTGTGCCTGGCTGCCTCAGTCAGTACAGCATGTGACTCAGTCTCACGGTGATGAGTTTGAACCCCATGATGGGCATGGAAGTCTACTGAAAAATCAAAAAAGAAAATAGAGAAGAAAAACAAAATCTCACTAATGTGAAGGATCAGACACATTCTTCAACCGCTCAGAGCGTTTTCTAGTGTTCACACATAAAATGGAAGCAATGAACGAACCTTCACCATCCACATTTGCGGCAAAGCACTGAGGCTTGAACAGAGACCAGCCCTGCCTGCCTCGGGGCCCCAGGCACACATGCTGGGGGAGGCAGCCGCTCTGTGGGAAGGCCCCAACCGTGGGAGTCAGGGTCCCGACAGGAAACGGGGGAGCCCACCCACTCCGGGAAGGAGCTCAGGTTCATACTCCCAATATTCATAATACCTAGAACCCAGCAGAATAAAACCAAAAGACCATGATTCTCTGATCACGAAATAAGTACACAGTTGGATTATTTTCAAGTCAATTTATCAGACAGCTTCTAACTAGTGACATACTTTAGGCAAGGAATTCTTCACTGCCTAGATCCATGATGTTGAAGTAGCCCACCGGAGGAAACAATCGGGCCAAGGAACCAGCTTCGTACAATCCCAGCCCTGCTGTACGGCTCTGCTCCAGCAGTCCCAAGCTCTGCCAGACATCAGGATTCAATAAACACCAATGAAGGGGGCAAGGGAGGGGGTGCAAACCCCGCTGGCAGCCATAAAGGCTCCCGGGGTGACCATCACGTGTAGCGGAGGTCTGGAACAGACCAGGCTGGTTCAGACCCCAACCCTGCCGGTATCACAGTGGAGGCGCAAAACAGTTCCCAGGGGCAGATCTCTGCTGCCTGCCAAAGCATTCAAGAAAGCATATATCTGACTCAGCTGAGAGTCATTATTTCTCCATCCTCTAGGCAGAGAGCTAAGTGAGCTGCCCTAGTGGAGCAAGGCCAGGGGCTGGAGACAGCTCTTTAGAGGGCACCACTCACAGACTCAACAGGGAGGGCAGACTCCCATTCCAGAGCTGCAAGCAATGCTTCTAGACTTGCACTGGGGTATGGACTGGGCTGAGAACTGTCTGCGGAAGCCTCCAATTTCTAACGTTCCCAGTTAGTACGTATTTTAGAAGCAAGTACTTTGCCCCACTCCAGCGAATGCAGAAGGCTCCCTAGAGACTAGGTAAGACCATGAGGGCTGGGAGGTGAACGATAAAAAGATATCCCAGGAGGAAGGGGAGGTAAAGGAGTGCCTTTTTACAAAATATTTATTTTTTAGCAAGAAAGCAAGAGAGAGCATGCACAGGGGGAGGGGCAGAGGGAGAGAACCTTCCAGCAGACTCCCCGCTGAGCATGCAGTCTGATGCAGGGCTTGATCCCATGACCCACGAGATCATGATCTAAGCCAAAACCAAGAGTAAGAGGCTTAACCGGCTGAGCCACCAGGTACCTCCAAGGAGAGTACTTTTGAACCTTTCTTGGGAATATGAGATGTAGGGACCTTTTTCCTAGCCGGGCCCATCACAATTTCATCCATAAAGTTTTACACTTTTAACACACACCCAGACCGTCTTAAGTTATCCAACATGGGAATATGCCCTCTTCTAGCTGAAACAGCACTGGTCAGAACTGGATCCCACCCAGCTTGAGTTGTCGGCTGCAGTTACAGTGGTAATACACACCCTCACGTCTCATTCAACAAGCTTCTGGAAAAAACAGTTGCCCTTTGCCATTTGATAAAGTCATGTTATATTTTTAACCTGGTGGAATAATTGGTCAAATCACAGACAGGACAGCAGGCTTCGTGATCTTTCTGTCCTTTGTTATTCTTAGCTCAACTTCCAGGACTGAGTAAGAAGATTTTTGTGTACTTATAAGAGTGTTAAAAAATTTTTTAACCCTTGTCAGCAGGAAAGAGTTGGCTCTTTTGCGCCTTTCACTCTGAATCTTGAACAAATTTGGATAGAATGCCATTGGAGGAAAAAGTCACTTATCTTTTGCCATGAAGCACCAGCAACAGTGTATCAGGAGCTCAGTGATTCAAGATCTAGGAAGGAAGGAAGGAGTCTGTCCGAAACAGTGGTGTGTCCAAGTTAACTCTGATCTTAAGTGGTGTTATGAATGGTTTTTGTTTTTTTAAAGATTTTATTTATTTATTTTACAGAGAGAGAAAGAGAGAACATAAGCAGGGAGAGCGGAAGAGGGAGAAGCAGACTCCCCGATGACCAGGGAGCCCAAGGTGGAGCTCAATCCCAGGACCTAGAGATCATGACCTGAGCCAAAGGAAGACACTTCACCAACTGAGCCACCCAGGTGCCCCATGAATGTTTCTCTTTCCCCATTTTGTTTGTTCCTTAAATGAAATTTCCAAAAATTGTGATAACAAAATGACGGATTTTCAATACCTCATAATATACCATTATCAGTCCTGTTATTACTCCACACGGTATCCTAACCATGTGTTTAACAGCTCTGTGACTTTTTTTTTAATAATGTTCTGCTTATGAATAAAAGCCTTTTACAGAGGTCACAAATTCTAAATCTGGTGGTTTCAAATTAATGAGGTGCTAGGAAGCCATGAGTTAAAACATAGATGTAGTACCAGTATTAAAATGGATCAGACCACAGGAGTAAAACTGGCATATAGCAGTTCTTTCAGTAATTCAGAACACTGATTAACATTTCAGTTCATGGAAGATATTAATTTCTAGGGCAAAACTTAACAATGGGTTGGGCGGTAAATACCAACGTTATCATAACAAATAAAAGTGTACCCCAAAATGCTACGTTACCCTATAACAAGATATCCTTTTCCATGCCTGCCTCACTTTTTCTCAAACTAGCGAAACTGCTGAAGGGATCTAGCATTTGCTACTGCTTGGCGGCGAAGTGGGAAGCCTGTAGGTCCACAGTGACCGGGTCATTCTGGTGTAGGAGCAAAAGCTACATGAGATCAGAGCAAAGATTACCCTCCTGTCCTAAGACAACTCAGGGCTCACAGCCAGCCCCAGGCCAACAGCAGGTACAATCCACCTGCTTCACTCACCTTTCTTTTTTTGGCCAACTTGCTTGAATTGTCTGCACCTCTCTTCTCCGACTCCAGCTTCTTCCCTGCGGGGGACAGCTTGTCCTCCGGTCTCCTCGGGCGGCCCCCCTTGCCAGGAAGCTGGGGTATCCGAGAAAGAAGATCCAGGGTTATCTTCACCATCAAGACTGGTGGGGGAAGAGTGTCCCTGAGTGGGGACAGCAGCTTGGGGTCTCTCCCAGGTCCGGGGAGCTTGTCCTTCCTGCGGTCCTCCTGGACGACCACAGCGCGCCGGCAGCCACTAGTCCTGCCACTGCTGCCACCGCCACCGCTGCCATGAGGCGGGCCCTGGCTCTGCGTCAGGGGAACCAGGGCAAAGTGCTCGGGGCTCCTGGCCCCCACATTGTCCTTCGTGGGCTCCGGGCCCGAGAGTGCCTTTGAGGGGGCCAGCGGCCCGCTCCTGTGCTTCTTCCGCTCGCTGGGGCTGGGCACCGCGGGCTTGGGCTCTCTGCTGTCTCCGGCACGGGGCCTCCCTTTCGTCTTCACCTTGGGCTTGTCTTTGGAAGGCTGGTCTTTGGAGCCGTACGGAGGAGGGGGTCCTGGCTCACTTTCCACCTGCAGGCCGGCCCGTGGGTCCGCCTGGGCTGAGGCCTTGACAGGCTTCTTGGGTTGTTTGGTTCCAACGGTCTGCCTCTGCAGGGGCTCCTGCGGCGCGGGGGACTTCTGACAGCTTCTCTTGCCGGTGTGAGGGCCTTCAGAGGAGCCCCGAGGGGCTTTGCTGGAGCTTTTGAAGGGAGGATCTTTGGATTCCGTGCGCTCCTGACCGTGACTGGCGGTGGGGCCGCTGCTGTCGCCCCCACCCTTGCCCTTACTGTCCAGGTGCCGAGACGGGGGCTCTGCGTTCCCCTGAGCGTCTGGAGGTGCTGTGGGCTGGCTGACTTTGGTCAGCCAGTTGTCCAGCTGCCATTTGTTTGTTGTAGGAGGCTCAGGCTAAAAACAAAGGACAAGAGAAAAATGTGAACTGACCAAGGATGATAAGCTCTTCTGTGCAACCAATCGTACAGGACTCCCCCAGGGAGATGCAGCCATTCCCACACCTAAGAATTCGGTCCTTTTTATCCTTCTCTTAATTACAGGTCAGAGTCTCTCTTTTTCTTTTCTTTTTTTTTTTTCAGGTCAGAGTCTCTTAATAATTAACTCTTAACACAATCTTCCAATCTGTTTGTGCTACAGGAATTTTTGTTGTAGCAGATGCTGACTAATGACAGACCATGAGGTACAGACCACTGACCACTGCTGAGAAATCTTTGTAGTATTAAGGATTTTGTTTTCATGGTAAATATAGTGCGATTTAGAACTGACACATTTTGGCCTGTAAACAATCAGAAATAAAGGGAGAAATAAAGAATGAACAGAATCCTTTTATGAAAAGGATTTTCAGAAGGCTAATGAATAAACTAATTCTTAGTGATTACCTACAGGCTTTATTCCGTTTTCTGAGACACTTTTCAATTGAAAATGACCTTCCTCAAGGCTTGATTTCATCTCTTTACTTAAAAACATTCAACATTCATACATGACAAGGCTGGCAGTATATCACGGATTACGGCCTGACTTTCAAATTTTCACCTTGGCAAAAGAAGGAGTGAAGTCATGTTAACCAACTAAACTGGTCCCTAACTTCAGTCCCACTTGAATTCTTTAAAAATCAAACATTAAGTCTCTTGTTAGGGACAATCTTATCTGAGTAGCATCTGTTTTTCTGAGAAACACAGGGAGGCTCCAGAGCACACAATTAAAGCGGTGAGATTAGACTGATGATATGTACATCTGATCCGAGGAATAAACAGAGCTCCCGACTTCTGGTATCTTAACTGTTGTTTAAATCTTTGTTGCTGACTGACTACTGATGAATCCCAACTTGTCTCTTTAAGTAGATTATTAACAGCAGACCCAAGGACATTTGGATCTCCAAGTTCCACTCTATGTCTTGCACACAGTGGTGGACGTGAGATATTTACTTGAGCATTTCCACGGGCATATTACTGTACGTACACATCTTACGCCATATGGAAATAAATTTGCATCTGAAAGGGTGGGCAATGACTACACCTTTTGAAAGGGCAGTACATCATCGACATGCTACATGTATCTAAGACCCATTCATTCTGATGGGTGGTTTGTATGAGTCATATACACAGCGCACCAGGATGTTAACTGAACGATATTCCAAGTGGGATCTAACTGGTGAGATGACGAATAAGGAGATCACTGCAGTAGGTGGATGGCATTTTACAGGGAGAGATTGCTAATAATTCTCCTGAGTGTCAAGTCCCAAACAACTCAACTCGACAAGAACCCAACAACCTAGTACAGCGAGACATACAGATACACTGTAAATAGCTAGGAAGAAGTTACGTTAAAAAATGATCAGGTAGGTATTTCCTGGGCTTGGTGTGATTACAACAGAAGAGGAACTTTAAGGAACCAGGTATGACTAAACTTTGGCCACAAAGAGGGCTGCAGAACTGTTTTTTCTGCCTGCCCCTTACTGCTCCTTAATCTAATAGATTTCCTTCAGTATCAGCGCTACACCCAGGCTCTCATTTGAATTTCAGAGCAGGGCGGAGGGAAGAAGGAAAGTGCTCTAGCGAGGGCCAGGTATTTATTTTGCCACAGGAAATCTAAAACTGTATTCCATATTCTGAAAAGACAGGAGGATGGTGAAGGGTGGAGAAAAAGATCAGCACCCAATACCTACTTGTCAGACAGTATTTCCCGCAAACACTTTAGGGGGTGGTAATCCGGGCGGCTAACTGGGGACAAGGCATTAGGATATATCCCTTGCCGCTCACCTCTGTCTTGGAAGGGGTGTGGCTCTCTCACCTGGGCTAAGTTCACAGCCCATTGGAATCACTGACAAGCTCTACAGGAGAGGATTTATTCACGAACCAAAAAAGGAAAGTCATTCCTGGTATAAATAACATCTGCTCTCCCCCCCACCCCAAAACAGGGCAGTATTAGATACATTTAGTAGGAATGTCCTACTAAAGGAATGTCCTGATTACAGAAATAAAACACATTTTCTTCTACCGTGGTCCTAAAAATGTCCAGAAGGGAGGCATATGGCCCAAATGCAGGGTAAAATTGAGTCTATGTACCCAGACAAGGCCAATCCTTTCTACAGACCTGCTATGGAGACGGGAAAATGTACAGAATTCTTTTAAGGTCAGATATTTGGATGTTGGGAATGGGAAAAACTTTAACATAAGGGATTGACTGAAACGGATTTCACAATGAATTTTAAGTCTAAGTGCTGGGTAGGATCAAGGTTTGGCCTTTGCTTTCTTATCCTGCCTTTCCTCATGCCCCACCGCCAGCCTCCCAGGGCTGGTGCACACTGGGTGTGAAAAAATACCGGACTGGTTTTTATTAGGCACCTTCATAAACGTTTGTCTGTCCCTTTACGTCTCCTAACTCCTCAAACTGTCAGAAGTTTGTGTAATTTAGGATGAATTGTAATGTTGAATAAAAAGGTTTGAGGTATGTGCAAATATGCCCTTTTTATTTTTATTTTATTTTTAGTAAAAACATCATCATTATTAGTAAGTAGGAGACCTAAAATGAAAGGAAAAGAAAAAGGAGAGAAGTGTGAGAGAGGCCTGCTGTCATAGTAAAAAAGACCTCAGACTTAGATGGGCATGGGCCTGAATCTTGGTGTTGGTACCTTTTCACAGGTGAAAAGACAGCTCGCTATCTCACAGGGTGGGCAGAGAGCTAAGTCAAATAATTCATGAAAAAGTACCAAGTGACTAGAAGGCAAATCAACAAAGGCAGTTTATTAAAAAAACTGGACAATGAATAGATTAGAAAACTAAGGAGACCCTCCTTGAATAACTAAGAATAAAAGCATTTTTTCTGAACCGAAGCAATGAAAAGACGACGGCACGTCCATCCTACATATTCTGAAAAGCTGAGATTTACATTTTGATTCACGCTATAAAGCAGACACTGAAAGTGGCTTTCCCCCAAGTTCGCCATCAGTCCATTGACAGACAGAGGACATTTGAGATCTCGTAAGATCACTGGACTACTTTGTCAAATGAACTTAAAATGGAGCCATAAAATTCTCAGTGTTAAAAACAGATTTTTAAAAGGGTGAGAAAGTTAAAACACGTTAACTTGGCCTATTGTGGAATTCATGTTACTCTCACACAGATTTACAAAAAGGCAGGTCTTCCTTTTCAAGGGCAGAGAAGGTAGTTAAATACACTGGAAAAAAAATCAAAGACCCAGACAAAGTATTTCTGGTAAAGTCAAGCGTCAGGATATGACATACAAACTGTGCCCCAAATTTAGACAGATCTGCTCATCAACACAAAGGTACACAGAGGAGCCTATCTGGTGCGGTGCTTTAAAAAAATAAAGTAGGGTGGGAACATTTATTTTTCAACTAAGAGTCTCTAAATCTACTCCAGTAACCTTCTGAGCAATAAGATCCAATGGTTTTTTAAAAAAAGATCCAATGGTTTCATTAATACAAACACCAGATTAAATTTTTCTTTCAAGTTTTGATTTCAAGTTTCAGCCAAATCTGTACCATTTCCATTTTATTTGAACTAAATTTTATTATTTAATCTAATTCTCTTCCTTCTTTTATCAACCAAACAAGCATGCTGATTTTTCTAATTGAATAAGGTGAAACATAAAGCAAAGATCTTATAAACAAGGAAGAATCACACAATTTGTCCGCAAGGCCTAATCAATATCTTTCTCCCTGAGGCACAGAAAAATGATTTCAGCAGTAATTAGTATCACGCAAGGAAACATTCCCCAGAAATACAGAGAGTAGTGTCCAAAATCTGAAAGGCATTTTAAGTGCAGTTAATGCTGATTCATGTTTATTCACGCCAGAAAATATTTATTGAGCACTTACTCTGTGTCAGACATAAATTCGTATCTAACAAAAAAATGACAGTTATTTTTCCAGCCTCCCTTGCTCTCGGCCCCGGCTGTTAAGCTCACTACGTGTTCTCCAGATGCATTCAGTTAATGCTCTAGTGGAACTGCCTTGATTGCTACATGGCAGAGACAAACACCGGGAACTTTTAATGCTTTCTTCATCAGAAAGGCTCTTTCCCAAGATTCCCATCTAAAATATGCAGAGTAATTTTCTCTATACAAGCTGGTCTAGCTCACCAAGAATGTCTTTCTTCCCTTTTCATGCTGGAAGACTACTGGAAGTAGTCTTTCCCCAGCATAATTTTTACATGGCTACTCCGAGTTTTGAGGGCATCTGGCAGCCCAGATTGTTATTAAACTTCGTGTGCTCAAGGATCCATTAAAAAAAAATAGAATAGTATAAATTCTCCAGATAAACTTAGTGCTGGCGATTTGCCATCTCATCGGTTTATCTTACAGTATCTCCCAAGGGTGGGTGACAGGCAAACACAATTATCCTGTTTCACATGGAGCAAAGGGAGCAAGAAACAGCCCTGGCAAAACCACTTGGCCAGCCATTTAATGCATGGCTTTTAGTGATTCAAAAATAGAACCTCTGATGACTTATTCTAGTTCACGTTCCTGCCATCTGCTAAATTGGGCTGCCTCCTTTTGATTTCCTTAATTCATGCATTCCTGAAACTTCGAAAAGAATTTTCATTAAGATTAAAACAGCAGCCCACTAAAAAACGAGTTCTCTTTTTCAATAGAAGGGAAAAGAAAATGGTGTGCAAACATTCTTAATGAGTTGCTCTTCCCAACAACACTAACAACAACAGAGAAGAACTTATCATTTTAAACAGGAGAGAGAAGGCCGCTCTCCCAAATCTCCCGTGCCGAACGTCTGGTAAGAAGTCAACGGAAACGGCGGACTCTACGCAGCACGGGAGTCGGAAACAGCCGCCCCAGGGGGCAGCACCACTCAGCCCAGGGTCAGTGCAGGCCCACAGCAGACTCTAGCCCCGAAAGACAGGACGCCGCCATCTTAGCTGGCCTCTCTGCCTCCTGGAGGGGACACGGTACCTCAGGAGCCGGAGTTTCTAGGGGCTCATTCTCTTCGCTGTCACTTGAGCTGCTCTCGCTCTCCGAGTCCGAGGAGCTGTCTGAGTCACTGGTGCTCTCTGACTCGGCACTGCTGGAATGTGCTGAGGCCGCTGCTGCTGGAAGCGACTGCGGGGCACTGCGAAGCAACCCAGACAGAGAGTCTGAAGACACCTCACAAGGTGGATGTTTTCCCTCTCTACATATTTCCCCTCTTGGCCACTTTGTTGCTACTCAAAAGAAAGGGCCTCAATATTACCTAGTATTACTAAATCAGCCATACCATCCAGGTTCAGAGAAAGGCCCAGAGGGGCTCAAAAACCAGTGAAAAATCCTTAAAATAGCTCACCAAAGAATTACATAAAAGAGAAGCCTGTGGAATTTTGCTCCTCAAGAACATTCTGAGCCACACAAAATTTACATTCAATGGTAGTGCTCTCTATGAGAATTTGGTACAGGGACGCCTGGGTGGCTCAGTGGGTTAAGCCGCTGCCTTCGGCTCAGGTCATGATCTCAGGGTCCTGGGATCGAGTCCCACATCGGGCTCTCTGCTCAGCGGGGAGCCTGCTTCCCTTCCTCTCTCTCTCTGCCTGCCTCTCTGCCTACTTGTGATTTCTCTCTGTCAAATAAATAAATAAAATCTTTAAAAAAAAAAAAAAAAAAAAAGAATTTGGTACACCACAGCATGGACAGGTCGCCTATTTTTCTAAGTAAAGTTTTGTTGGAACATGTCCACTCCCATTATTTTACATATTCTCTATGTCTGCCTTTATACCCTGGAAGCAGAGCTGAATAGTTTCCAGACAGGCTAGACGGCCCACCAAGCCTAAAATACTTTCTGACCCTTTAAGTTTACTTTAAATGGGTATATATTAGCCCAAAGAAGTTAATTTAGCAAAGAAGAGCCAAAACATTAAAATGTCCCTCTATTCTCTATATGAAAACTAACCAAATGGTAACCAAAGAATATTGAATATACTGAATATAAATGGGTGCTCCTCTAGACAGTGACCTCAAAGGTAATCCAGTCACACTCGGGTAGGATGATAAAAGAGGCCTTTCTTTATAACTGGCTTAGCATCACCCCCCAAATACCACCCAAAGTAGAGATTAACTACTCCAGTTTTAAGAATAGGGCAATCAGGGCATGTGGCTTAGATGGTTAAGTGTCTGCCTTTGGCTCAGGTCATGATTCCCAGCTCCTGGGATCGAGTCCTATGTCTGGCCCCCAGCTCAGCGAGGAGTCTACTTCTCTCTCTCTCTCCCTCTGCCTCTCCCCCCTGCTTGTGCTCTCTGTCTCAACTGAATAAATAAAATCTAAAAAAAAAAAAAAAAAAAAAAGGAAGAAGGCGGCAATAATTCTAGGTCAGCGAGAAAACACACAATGATCGCACACAGAATTTCACAGCCCGTCTTAAAAACTTGCCCTGGATGGAATCAGCCACAGCAATAAATCAGTAACTAAAATCTTGAAAGCCTCCACATCTACCTAAAATAGGAAATAACTTACTAAATAAAATTGTTTATTAAAATAAGTAGAACAAAAAATATTAGATAAAAGTTACTAGTTGAAGTAATTTAAAAACACACATTATGCTATGATGTAATTTCCTCATATAAAAACGTTACATCGAGCTTGTGATCCCTTTCACACTAGTAGCTGAAGTCAGTGATGACTGGAATGAGATGCATTCTCAATGTTATTCCTGCTTCTAATTTATGGCCACCTTTCCTTTTTTTCTTTTCTGTCACTTTCAAGTTAGGCTGTTTTGTCATAATTTACAGGACCTTAAAAGCTACCAGAAATTACTGAACAGAATATAAACAAATTAGCAGAGCTTATGAATATATGATCTTCCACCACATGAACTATCACATCGCCTGTTCGACAGGAAGAGTTTATTGTTGTGCTTGTCTCAGAACGCATGACTTCATCTCACCACGTACAACAGCTACTGCAGTTTAACTCTTTGTCCGTGGAAGGCAGGTAATGGAATATTAAATCATTAAAATCAGTACCAGAGGAAAATATTATAAAGGTAGTTCAGATAACTCCCATTTCCAAAAATTAAAGCATCTTATTTTCTGAAATATGGCTGCTGTTTACAAAGTGACAAGAGTGCCATTTTTCATCACACTAACATGCATTCTAGCTCATTTTTTAAAAGCAGCCAAGGGGCACCTAGCTGGGCTCCATCGGTAGAGCAGGGAACTCCTGATCTCGGGGTTGTGGGTTCAAGCCCCATGTTCAGTAGAGAGATTACTTAAAATCTATTTATAAAATGAAGTAAAATAAAATGAAAGTAGCTGAAACAATTAGAAATTCATGACTGAGAAAACAGGCACTATAGAAAACAATTTACAGAAATGATTCAGCTTTACGATTTCTGAAAACAGCAAATAAATCTTCCATAAAAATTTTCATAAAAACATTGGGCTCTTTAGCATAACTTTTAAAATACTGGTTACATAATACTGATGAAAGTGATTTCAGCTTATTTTTAAAATCTCAAAAAAATTATTTTAATTAAAGATTTTATTTATTTGACCGAGAGAGGGAGCACATGCACAAAGAGAGGGGGAGCACCAGAGGGAAAGGGAGAAGCAGACTCCCTGCTGAGCAGGGAGCTGATGTGAGGCTGACATTAGCTCTGTCCCAGGACCCTGGAATCATGACCTGAGCTGAAGGCAGGCGCTTAACCGATAGGCGCCCCCAAAATTTTATTTATTTTTAAAGATTTTATTTATTTACTTGAGAGAGTAAGAGAGAATGAGCACAAGCAAAGGGAGAGGCAGACCTCCACTGAGCAGGGAGGCTGATGCAGGACTTGATCCCAGGATCCCAAGATCCTGATCTGAGCTGAAGGCAAACACTCAACCGACTGAGTCACCCAGGCGCCCCATAAACTCTCAAAAATTTTAAACATCTAAACTGATGTTTTAGGTGTGTACAGGGACTTTCTCTTTTACAGCATTAACAACCTCTCCAGGCTGACTGGAGCTTCCAAAAAACTAGAGCTTCCAAAAAATTAAATAGGTACTTTCTTCTAACTGTGATCTTTCATGTCCTTCCCCAGGATGAAGCTATGAAAGCACTAAATAGGGCTGTATTTCCTTCATTTGGTAGAAAAGGCAAACACTTTGCTCGCACACGCACACAATACCTTGGAGGTGCAGATGCAGGAGGAGGCTTCTCTGGGCTCTAGGAATTCACAATAAGGGGAAGGAGGACCAGGAAAAGAACAAACAACAGGTTAGGATACGCAGCTCAGAAATACCAGATTTAAAAGGATTCCTGGTATGTTGGGGTGTACAAAACTTACTTGTTCGTTGTCACTGTCCTCACTGTCACTGAGCTGAAGGTCATCTTCAAGCATGCTGAAATGGGCAGGGACAGAAACATTGTGGGATTTAAAATATTTCTAATAACTTGTTTCAGCATACAAATAGAAAATATGTTTAATGATTTAAAAAAGGATGGGATAGGTCTAATTTTAATTTATTCATCAAATGCTTCATTTTCCTGGAAATGCAAGTTTTACTACTAAAACAAAGAAACGCGTTTAGTCCACGCTCCTTACCACCTCAAGACTGACTCTCTGACACGTTCTGAGCATTAAAAAAGCAGAACTACCACAAGGTTGGGATCTGTGGCCATCCCTGAGACTCAAGTTCCCAGGTCTACAAACACAAAACAAGCAATAACAACAACAAAGAGAAAAACACATGCACAATACACCCTACTTTCTTCTACAGTCTCTGACTGGAATAAGTGATCAACCATTAATAAGCTAACAGTAGATAAGTATTTGTGAAGTGTTGCGAATGGTGTCAAGGCACCTTAAGAAGTGCTCTACGTGAACTCTGTACACAGTAAGATACAGGAAGCTATCAAGGCCATAGTCACCAAACCATGCAGGTACCTTCCATTTCTATCCAAAGGACATTATTAATACTGTGCTTTATTTTTCACTGCCCCCCCATGCAAATTCTCACACACAAAGTCTGCTTAAACAATAATTATTTGAAAGAGTAGTAATACAAATAATCTTGTTGTCTAAACAGTATGTTTAACCTTACTGCTATCACTCTGGTGAAAATAAAACCTCAGTTCATTTCCTCAAAGTTATCACAATGCTTATATCTACACATTCTGGCTTATGAGCAACCCTCAATATTAAAAGCAAACATGACACTTCAATTTTTTAAAAAGTCATTTTCCAATCTGTACATGTTTACTGAAATCTTAGCCCTTCCCTGTCTCCTCCCTCTTACCATCCTCCATGGGGATGCCTATGTATCAAAGAATGAATTAGTCATTAACTGCTTGCTCCCACTTCCCCCCAAATTTATGAGCATGAGTATTTGAGGAAATATTATTAGTGCAAGTGAAAACAAAGCCAATCTGCTTAAGTATTATTAATGCTCCAAAAAGCAAAATTATGTTGGAGGTTATAATTCCTTAGTATTTCTAAAAATACCTCTTCAACCAATAATCTGACCAATGATTTTTTACTATAAACCCATTAACCTGCCACTGAAGTAAGCAAGCATGATTACTTTGGGAATCCTTGGTAAAATCACTGTATTTTCTAATGAAAATAAATGCTAAAACTTGGCTCTTTCATAATGACCACCTACATGCAGTTCTAATTCTGCCAAGGAACTATTTTCACCAACAAATGTACTAAAACTATCCTGTAATCAAGTTTCTAAAAAATATGAAGACTGCTAGCTACTTATAAATGTAGAGGCTGCTTGATATTTACCTAATGAGCGCTCCCTTCTTATTTTAGCAAGGCTAGAAAACACAACCTTCAGATGCAGGACTTGGCAGCAGATATCATAATCATGATGGTATATAAGAAAAAGTCACACAACAGTGTTACTTGCCAAGTCGTGGCTTGGCTGGGGCATACCTAAGCTAAAGATAAACAATGTATCTTTGAATAAATATCTTTGAATAAACGATGTATCTTTGAAAAAATAAATAGGTATAATACAACCAGAAACAAAACAAAACAAAACCCGACAGTGTATTCAATATTAACCACCACCAATAAAACCCAGTAAGTGGACCTCTTGGTTTCTAAGTCACTGAGTTTTGCATAAAACTGATTTGCTTTAATTTCCTGAAACATCAATAATCAGGTAACTAATCACAATTCCTCTTGTAAGCAGGGGGTTAAATATTCTAAGTTGTCTGCCTGGCTTCCACAAATACATTCTGCTAACGCATTAAGCTAGAAAGCATATGTTCTGACTTTTTGCTCTACTTGCTCTTAGGGAACAAAAGGGACTGTAAAAATGTCCCAGATTCTAAGAATTCCCCCTTTAGAGTCTTACATAGACAATAACAAAATAAGCCTGCAGGTATGACACCTACAGAGATGAGGGACAGTGACCTTAAGGAAGAATGCTCCAGATAGCACCAAAGAAACACTCAGAAAGCAATGATAAACCAATAGGGTAGAACAAAATCTACCACTTATGTAGAATATACTGGTTATTTATACATGATATTTCATTTAATCAAAATTCATGGCCCAATTTATTTGATACAAAAATCAGTTTGTTATTGTTAAGAATGAGCTCCAATAGGCCCAATGTGGGGCTTAAACTCATAACCCCAAGATCAAGAGTCACATGTTTTATCATTTGAGACAGCCAGGCACCCCAAGGCAAAAATCAACAAAGTGAATTGTCCGTGTCTGCCACCTCTGCTAAGAGCAACCACGGAATCTTCCAGAAACCAGAGTTTATTATATCACTGGAACGGCAGCTCAACATAAACCAGCATGCTATTAGTGGGGCTAAGAAAGATACTTCTAAAAGGTTTTTTTTAGCAAACCTGTACTGAATCTATAGTGAGAAAAAAGTTATTTAAAAACCGTATCTAAGTTTTATTAATACAGAAAATTATGAATGCCATTGTGAATTAAAAAAGAAAGAATCCATATAGTTGGGGGAAATCTAACCTGATAAAAGATAAAGGTTTTATTTTTAGAGATAAGGACAAAAATTTTTAAAAAGCAGCTGCTAAAATCGCCAACTTGTCCCACCAACAAATCCATCTGAAGCCAAGCACGTAATTCTAGCACACCTCCCATGGTACCTGTGGGAGAACTGGTCCTTAACGTGAAAAATGGGAAAACTAACGACAGCACATCTGGGTGACCAGCTCTGTACCCACTAGATGGGAATCAAACCTCTCAGACCCTGTCTCACTCCTACCAGTTAGATCTAGGTCAAGAGAGCATAAGGCCCAAGGGACATCCTCAACTAGAAGCTTTTCTGGGACAGGACCAGGTCATTTTCACCTTCACATCTTCTATATCCAGGACTTGGCAGGTAACCCTAAAGCCCGGCTGAACGAGTTCACCCCACCTGCTGAAGAGCTAACAGTACCAGAGAGCTGTGCCCACCATGTCATCAGAAGTCTCCAGACACTGCCTTTACTTACGGCCCTGCAGGCTGCCCCTGATCATCCCCTCACGTTCTGAGGGCAAGGAAACGGCTCAGAATGGCCGCAGAGCCCGCGCGAGCCTGAAGCTGGTACGCCCCAGATCTGGAACACAAAAGCCGTCTCACACGATCGCCTTGCTCCGGCCCATAGAGGGCGTAATGGCTAGAAAACCTACCTGACAGGACAGAACCTAAAGCTCCAGACTCCCTGGACAGAGAAAGACTTTGATTTAAAAAGAAAACAGTAATTATGCTGTTGGAATAAAATGGATACACTCTTTTTCCCTTGTGAAAATAGATGAATTATAAACCTTCTATACTTTTAAAATTGGTTAAATGACTAATCTCACTTCCAAACACCAAGACAAAAGCAGCTATTTCAAAGCATATGCCGCCATACGGCCTACCTTGGCACCGTTCAAAAGAAGCTGAACACTCAGGTACAGCAATGCTTTGAACTAACACGTAGACTTAACCACATTTTACATTACTGGTGAGGTACAGTTTTTACTTAACGGTTACAAACAGTCCTCAAACCCCTTTGTACAAATACATTCTTCAGGCAGCTGCTCTGCAAAGCTCAGAGGGCCACGGACACGTTCCGGCAGGCAGGCTTCGGTGACTCAGAGCCCGACTGTTACTGTGTGAAGACACACAAGACAAGCCTTGATTCCTTTTCCATTCCCTAGTCCTGGGCTTGCCAAAGACTTCACTGCCAATAGTCTGTAACATCTCAATTCAAACCCCCAAACTCCTTAAATAAGCTGATTTTTTAGATCAGCATTTCCCCCAATCCGGCCATACATTTTATTTGGGAAAGAGCAAGTGAAGGCAAGATCATGGTAATTAATAAGTCACACCCCTGGTATTAGGTGCGTATAAGATGGCAAGTAATACTTTTCAGAAACCGCTAATGGAACATGTGAGAAGGTGTGAACTTGAACAATCTCACAAACTGAAAACTGACTTGAGGATAGAACAGGCAACAGAGGGCAGAGAAAGAGAAAGACGCTGGGCTCCAAAGCAGACGTACGTAATTCCCCAAACCTAAAATTCAATCAGGCTGTGATTTCCTTTTTTTGATCAAGGGTGGAAATAAGGACTGCAAATGTTTTGCAGGAGCCGGTGGAAGGCGACAAATTATGGAGAAGGCTCCACATATAGGAAATGAAAAACTGTAAAAGCAAAGCTCAAGAAGTTGTGCTACTGCATATGAGGGGAACTGTCCAAATGGGGACAGCGGCTGGCATTATTCAAATTCACGGAGGGATGGTCTATGGAGATGATAAACAAACAAGACGGGAAAGGGACAATACACAGAGTAATCACGGTTTCGGTCGATAAAGTAAAAACTGCCAGAGGTGTAAAAGACTATTTAAAATCCATGGATGGGGGTGCCTGGGTGGCTCATTGGGTTAAAGCCTCGGCCTTCAGCTCAGGTCGTGATCCTGTGGTCATGGGATCGAGCCCTGAATCAGGCTCTCTGCTCAGTGGGGAACCTGCTTCCCCCTCTCTTTCTGCCTGCCTCTCCCCCTACTTGAGATCTCTGTCTGTCGAATAAATAAAATCTTAAAAACAAAATAAAATAACCATATTCAATCCTTCAGTCCATTTTAAATTAGTCTACAGTCACTTACTACAGGAAATTAGCAGTTACGATCAAATATGAGACTTAAATGGGCCTCCACAGGCTCCCTCAAAACCATGCTTTGCAAAGGCAAAGGAACTACTTCAAAGTTGTCACTGACTGTAAGAATTACGACTCCTGATGTTTTCAAATGGCTTCAGAACCTGCTGCAAGATCTATCAAGCCCCTTTAGATGTGGCAGAAATTCTCTGCCTTCCTCTCTCATCACTCAGACTCCAGATCACATGTCACCTCCTCTGTGAGACCTTTCCTGACCTCCCTCCCGGAAGTATTGCCACCACCCGAAAGAACTGCTTGCTCCCCAAGCCTGTCACCATCACAGCACCTAGTCTGTACGACATGCCCCCACATTAAGTTTCAAGACACAGAAGACAAGAATTCTGTCTTAGTGGCCACTGCTTCCAAGTACCTAGAGCAGCACCGGGCACATGGCATGCGTTCACTAATTATGCCCCGAACGGAGGTGTGGAAGCAATTTTTGGAAGGATCTCCAAGTCACCTGGAACCAAGTCCAGAGAACAATATTATAAGGATTCCCAACTACTAGCAGCTGAAAGAAAAAGCATTAAGACCTAGATTGATTTTTTAAAACCACAGTACACATGATTCCAAAATGAACATTTTTTCGCCCTGACATTCCAAGTGCATGAGACCATCTCTCTGGCCCTCTGCCACTCACATAGTTTCACTGCACGCCCAAGAGCCTTCACGCTGACACTAGATCAGAATGACCCAGAGCACTAACAGATGGGACATACCAAGTCTGAAACCAGGACTGCACTTTCCAAACTAACTGGGACACAGGAGTGCTTTCTTTCCGCAGAGGTAAGCTCCGGGATCCATCCCGGCAGCCCCGCCCACCCAACCACAACCAGAGCCCCCTCCTTCTCTCCAGAGCCCCGCTACCACCTTCCTCAGTCACGCTTCCCTTTCCTCTTCACCTCTATGGGCCCAGCCTTCCTCCCCTCCTTCGGTCTCCCAGGATCATAACAAATAACTCTTTTCCAGGTGATTTTATATATGGCAAATGAACAGTTCTGTAAAGAAAGCACCACCTATGTCGAAGAAGCACGGCTGTCACACACTTGCAGGCACCTTTGAGTCCAGGCCTTGAACTCAGAAGGAGGACCGCCTGGCTCTCTGAGGAGCAAAACCAGCACAGAAAATGGCTCAAGACCCTACCAACTCCCGGTGCCTGAAAGCTGATGGAAATGGGTGTGAGAGGGTGTGACGTTGGCCTGCAAGGTCTGAAGCTGCTTCCTGGGTCCCACTCCCACCCAGTGGCCTTTCCTCCTCTTCCCACAGGCTCAAGGACAAGACCACTGGCTTCCCTCCATGCTGCTGCCTCCACACACTGCTCTGCGGGGAACCCGGCCTTCTCTTCCTCCAGCCAAGGGGGACACAAGCTCTTCAATCCCTCCTTCCTTGCTGTTCCAAAAGACAGACAAGCACCTTTTACCATTAAAGGGCTTTACTACCAATCATTACAGAGAGCACAAGGTGTAAAACCTGGGGGGACGTTCGAGCTTCCACAGAACCGCTACAACTGTGGTCCCTCATGCTACAGTATCTGTTCTCCACCAGCCGGCAAATGGTTTAACAAAGCTCCTCCTTATTCCAGAATTCAGGAGCCAGTAACATTTAAAAAGGAAGGAAGAAAGAAAGAGAGGGGAAAAAGGAAAGAAAAGGCACACAGGGTTAAAAACTTCTTTGTTTTTTCCTAGTAAAGGACAATAAAAAGCAGCAAAAATCTCACCATGTGCCAGGACCACAAATAAAATAAGTTTTATTAATGCACCAAAAAGTCCATCCTTCAAACTGTAATAAATTAATGTTTATAAAAAACATAAAGGATATTGCCATATTGTTCTCTTTTTCTTATTTTGCAATAGAGAAGTGAAACAGGACATCGAGGAGCTGGCGCTTGGGAGCAGTGATTTAACCGGGTCCCACATTCAGTCACAGTTAAAAGATAAAACATCCTCTCTGCCTCGAGGACACAGTTTTTTCAAAATATCCAGCCCCCAGCAATGAGCCCTTCCGAGATACATGGAACCAGTGGCACCCAGAGCCCAGCTGGAGCTTTACCCTGACATCCTGGGAGGCTGGCAGCTCCCGGTCAGCAACTGATTAGATACTGAAGGAGGATCAGTTTGTTCTCAAAACCCTTTTGCAGTGGGATGAAAAGAAGTAAGTATTACTTCAATACCATCAAGAAATGACAATGTGGGTTCAATCGCTGACTTAAAAACCTTTTTTATGTACTTTCAACTGTTCTAAACACCCCAAATGTATCTAGACTTACTTGGCCTTAATAAAGAACAGCTGGGCAACATGACTCGTCCTTTATTACTTAGAACTAAGCCAAAAAAGTGGCAAAAAAACAAACAAACAAAAAAAAAACCACCCAACTCAAATTGTACACAACCCCTAAAATTTGTTTTCCACAGCAAAAGCTATTTAAGACTGAAATTTATAACGCTAAGACCTTCTGTTTTCCACAGTTAATATGTAAAGAATGGCTCAAATGCCTTTCTTTTGAGAAAACCCCTTAGCAAACTCTCTTCTGGTGCCTGACCCTTCAGCAGAAGAACTTAATCCAGGCACAAATGTAGGGCACTGCTTTGTTTTATAATGCAGTGGTAGTTTATGAAAGTCATTACTTGAAAGCAGTAGAAAAAAATACAAGCAATGGATTTACATGGGAAATGAATGATGTCACGTTATAAACTTTTAATTAACGAAAGCATTTTACTTACGATGTCCCCTGCTGAGAATTAGTGTGGATTTTTGAAGATGTATCATATTGTTCTGTGAGGGAAGGAAAATGATCAGAGTAGCACAATGAGATACATTCTTGAGTTTATTCGTTACAAATCCCCCTTTTTTTTGTGCTGTCCCACTGACCCCCGTCCTCACCTCTTCCACCTGAACACTTAGTGTACTTCAACTCAGTCAACCATGGTGCCTGCTATACGCACTGCACTTGGTACACTCTCACCATTATGGAATACCACTTATGTTACCTCTAGAAAGACGACTTGCTCTGAATTGAAAAATCCTAGCCCTGCTGGCAGCACTTCCTACCCCATGGCTGGCAACTTTCTTATATGCTGGAGATGTGACTTTCTTTGATGTCAGCTGGCAGTGGGGGACTCCCATGGAAGCCCCAGGACAGGGCTGCTCTCACTCCCACCTCATCTGCCCGTTCCATCTATCAGTGATTTACTAGCACTCCCTTTCTGCAGCCTCTGACCTCTGTAGAGTGTGAGTTCCCTCTCACCTGTCCCCCCATTATTCAACACCTGCCCCCCATTCACTTATTCACACTGCCTCGTAGACACAAGATGTGCAAGGCATTCGACCCTATCCTCGATGAGTTCGCAAGTGACTGAGGAATGTGATAGGCACAAAAATATCTCCAATGGCGGGCAGTGTGAGAGGAACACACAAATTAATCACATAAATGAACTGCCCCAGGAATCTAAGAATTGTCTCTCTACTGGTAGTGACTAAAAGAAGGCAAGTCAGACAAGGAGCAAAATGAACTCTGTCACAAAAGATGGGTGAGATTTTGACAGAATGCTGGCCAAAGGGAGAGGGGGAGGACGGCCTTCAGTAGGAGACAGTGCGAGCTGGGGCTTAGGAGAGGGAAGATTTAAAACGGCACAGACTCGGTAAAGGATGGGGTGCAAAATGTGTGGACACCACAGGAAGACAGGTGAAGGTCAGATTTAGAGAGCGCTGAATGCCAGGATAGTAAGTTATAACTCTGTTTGGCAATGACACACCACCAGTAACAGGGACATGACAGACTCCTCAGAAAGACTAGTGGTGCCACCTGGTAGAACCTAGGAGCTTCCCTAAAAGGGAACGTGCAATATTAACCGTGGAGGCAACAAACTATCTTCTGGGAAGCTGCTTTAGGCTTGATATAATAGGGAACGGGAAGTGGAATGGAAATCCGGGAGCCTTTTAGCCGGGGGTTGAATGAGATTTCCCGAAGTGTCATGTGGAGACCTTGCAATTAATCACGTCATCCTCACGGTGGCAGCAGCTCTTACCTGGTGTTTGTAACTGTTTCCCCTCAGGGCTACTACACACTGGAGGGGCTAAGGTCACAGTTCTCCTCACTCACAGGGACTCTCATGTACTGGTCTTCACAGGTTGAAGCACCACAACGCTCTGGTTGTCCTTAGGCATACTACATTCTCCAGAGACTCCAAAACCTTAGGATAATTCTCTCTTCGTCCAACATACAACTAGACCTTTCCAGGGTTCAACTAGGCCGACTCTCACAAAATAAACAAGGGTCCCCGGAACATGGACAGACAGAGTGGCAGCAGCATGAAAAACCACAGGATAAGCATAGATACAGTGAGCCAAGACCCACTGGAGACGTGCCAGGCTCTGAAAACGCCTCGGAGCAAGGAGAGATGGGCCCACACTACTCCACCTGCTGGCCGAGAGGGCCACCCATCCTCCACCAAGAAAGTGCTTACCAGCTCCTCTTCAGCTAGATTTTGCTAAAAGGGGAAATCAAACAATTTAAAGGCTTAAAAGGTCTTTCTAAACCAGGAGTCAGCAATCATCAAAGCTGTAACCCAGTGGGAGGCATCTGATCCACCAGCCAGACAGCCCTAGCAAATGGGGAGCAGTGACAGCAAGGGGTAAAGGGGCATACAGCAAGCCTGAACACAGCTGAGCCAGCCATTCAGCAGAGACCTGTGCCACTCCACTGCTTATCTGTCTCTGGAGAGGCTGCCAAGATGCTGAGAGAAAAAGATGCCCCATCTCTGCAAGAAGCCATTATTTTCTGTTAATTTTACCTTGCCGCTTTTACAATACTATGGCAAGATGATCAGGTTTCTTTCTCTGCATTTGGGGGAAAATTCAGTTATGAGCTTTTTGCAAGGTCTCATTCGGTATCTAGAGCAGAGGATGGCAAACTTTTTCTATAAAGGTCAGACAGCAAATATTTCAGACTTTGCATGCTGTACCTTGTTGCATAATAATAAATGACAGGCATGGCTGTGTCCTGAGAAAACCTTCTTTACAAAAACCAGCTGCAAACAGATCAACTCTCAGGATATATCTCAGGATATGGTGGGCCCACCCCTGCTCTATAGGAAAGAATATTCTGTTTCTTGCTTTCCTCATCTTTTCTCTTCTCCTCATATCCTTGCAATTTAAACTGTAAAAAATACAGGGAATAAATATAAGTGAGAGAAAAGAAGGAGGTGGGGAGATTTGAGGAAGAGTCATCTCCATGGAGTACCTCTGAGCAACCTTCTCCCAACATACGCACATACCCTACTTCACTGTCCTATTTTTTTTTTTTTTTTAAGACTAATACTTCAGAACTTGGACGTGTACCATATATTTATAAACAAAATGACTGCAGGGGTGCCTGGGTGGCTCAGTGGTTAAACGGCTGCCTTTGGCTCAGGTCATGATCCCAGCATCGGGCTCCCTGCTCACTGGGAAGCCTGCTTCCCCCCTCCCATTCCCCTGCTTGTGTTCCCTCTCTCTCTGTGTCCATCAAACAAATAAATAAAATCTTTTAAAAGGGGGGGGGGGTGGCGGCTGGGTGGCTCAGTCAGTTAAGCAGCTGCCTTCAGCTCAAGTCAACATCCCACGGTCCTGGGATCGAGCCCCACATCGGCCTCCCTGCTCCATGGGGAGCCTGCTTCTCCCTCTGTTCCTCCCCCTGCTTGTCTCTCATGACCTCTCTCTCAAATAAAATCAAATCTTGAAAAACAAAAAACAAAAAACCAAGAACCACACAAAATACCCCAATCTATTCTCTATACCATTTCCAGGTTGCAATGCTTTCAGAGTCACATTCATGATGTGTGGATAGATCAGTAACTGTATTTGTTATAATTATGACACATTATATTTGTCAAGTACTTTACCAGGACATCATCATTAACTCTTTGCAGCAATCTGAAATTCCACCTAAAGAACAGCTTTATGCTTGTGCTCCCTTCCTAGTCTTTCAAAACAGGAAGCCCTCATCTGTGCTGGGCTATTTTTCATTTTATTTTTTTTCTATTAAAACAACAAAAGCTTTGCTTTGGTCTCCAATGCAATAAAAGCTCCACTTACTTTGGTTTTGGGTTGCAGAACTGATGTGTTGAGAATCCTAGAAAGAAAAAAAAATCTCTAGTTATTAAAATATTCTGCATCATTGCTAACTGTGATAAACACTGATAAATGGGGTTTATTTTTTCTACTTATTACTTATTTCTTCTACTCTTACCTAGAACTTATTTTTCCTTGGATGTTGAGCAAGCATCTATTTATTTATTTCCACAAAGTATAATGTTTGACCTTAAAGCCAGTAACTAAGAACAACATTTAAAAAAATTATCATGAGAAAATATGTAAAGTATCTAATACGATTAATTCAGGTCTGGGTAGATATAACCTCTTTTGAAAACAGTATCATGGGAAGAAATAGCTATAATATATTAACAGTATGGATGTATACCAACCTGGACAGAACACAGATCTGAAGGTGCTATTCTATACCCTGAAGCTTATCCCAAAGTACAAATAAGCAAAGGAAAATGGGAGTGTTTAAAACTCCCATAACCTGCTCAAAACTACTTCAATGGAAACATCCAAGTCAGCAACTGATCCACTTGTTATTAAAACCAGCACTAACGTAGATGATCACAGCAAACCTGAAGAAAATTAGGAGGCATGAGAAGTCTAAGATCTACGTGTTACACATGTACCTAAATTCCAGATGAGGAATCAGACAACTACCTTGCTTACTTTCCCTGGACTTCTGTTTTCCCATGTCTAAGTAAGAAAACTCAAATGAGAGAATTGACTGAAAAGCCCCCAAAACTTTCATAAGCTACAAAACCTTGTACAAATATATATCAGATGTTCTTACTCATGTAATTTGGAGGGTGAAGTGTTTGAAAACATTATGAAGCACTTTAAGAAGCTAAATGAGTGGCGAATTTAACCTAATCTGTGAAGATTTCAACAGTCAGTACTAGATTAATCTAGCTCATAACAATACTTCAGACTTTGAACGGGTGTGGATACAGTGCCTGCTGTACTTGGAAGGGATTACCTTTGTGGGAAAAGGAAATTTGGAGGGCTCAGCTGTACTAGGCGTGTGTATTGCTGTCAAAGGAGGCGGCCATGAGTGGGTCATTTCCTGGAAAGAGATTTGGAAAAGAAAGAAAGAGTAAATTATAAATAGAACACTTATTGCTACGTAAGTTAACTTTTTAAACTAAATGTAAAGTGCACTGGTGGTAAATAAAAAGTGGAATCTTAAAAGTTATTTTACTTTTTAAAAGACTCCTACTTAACGGGTTATGTTCAAACGCTGAAAACCTCCAACTCACCAAAGAGAAAGCAGTTCAAAGGAGAAAATCAAGAATACAGAACATGGACGGTCTTAACACTGTATAAAGCATATAAACAGTAATGGGTATTAACAGAGCTTATGTAACTGGGAGCATGGAGTCTCTACTCAATGCTTTCTTTCTCCTTCAGCTTCTTTATTGCATTTCCTGGAATTATTTAAGTTCAAAGGAAGAAGAACTTTCCTGTTTGACTTAAGCAAACAAGTAATTCAGGTCACTTGTTCCACTTGGGAGAGTTTTAATGGATTTGACCCTCCCCTGATACACACTATTAGTACATACAAAAATCTTTTTTGGAGGAAGGGGCCTTAAAAAATTACCTTCCCTTTCCAGTAATAGAAGTTTCACTTCTATTCACTATTTTCATGGAGGCAAGATTTCTCCCTCACAAATTAATATATTTATCGACATGAATTCTTCTTTTCTAAGCACACTCATGACTTAATAGTCCGTTTGCTAAAAAACTGGGCGGAAATGGGTCAGATTAAACATGTCTAATCACAAATACACACATGCATGTGCATACACACTTTGGTAAAGAACTAAAATGGCATTGGAGATCATTCATATCAACTCCTTTTTTTTTTTTAGGATGTTATTTATTTGTCAGAGAGAGAGAGCACAATCAAGAGGAGCAGCAGGCAGAGGGAGAAGCAGACTCCCTCCTGGGTGGAGAGCCCGATATGGGTCTCAATCCCAGGACCCCAGGATCATGATCTGAGCTGAAGGCAGACGCTTAACTGACTGAGCCACCCAGGTGTCCCTCAACCCCTTCATTTTTATAGATGAGAAAACAGAGCCAGAATGACTGGATCAGGCTAATGGCTGAGAACACACAGCGTGGGTTTGCTCCTCCGGTCTAAGAGCAAGAAGTTCATTCCCACATGTGTCACACTTGCCTGGGAAACTGGCTTAACGATGGACAGGCAACTTCCTACCAGCAAGCTGATGACCCCAGACTGTGCTGAATTACTTCACTTGTACAACACAGTATATTACAGAACACTACACTCTTTTCAGAGTGCGGATAACCTCTCCATTACCACAGAAATGCCACCTGATACTTGA
This sequence comes from Mustela erminea, assembly GCF_009829155.1. Lineage (NCBI taxonomy): Eukaryota > Metazoa > Chordata > Mammalia > Carnivora > Mustelidae > Mustela > Mustela erminea. Next base: position 46,353,613 of record NC_045615.1, on the reverse strand, counting down.
ACAACTGGAGATGGATCTCTAGCAGTATTTCCATTCCCAACCTCTGCACCTTCTCCCTTGCCTTTCCCTACAGCCACTCTCTGGGCTGCTATCACCACAGGACAGACGTAAGTGACCTGCCACAGGGATAAGCAAAGTCTCTAAGGCTAGCTTTCTTAATTTTTGCTAAAGGTGAAGACATACTCCTGCCCACAGACTAACCCTCTGTTTTGCGCAGCACAAAGGAAGAATTCTGTCCTCAAATCCCAGACTGGAATCTGAACTCTGATCCTTACCAGCCCCAGGGAACCTGAGGTGCCTGAGCCCTCTGGTACCTGTTCTCAGTGAAAGGTGAACTAAGACCACTTATTTTCCTGAGGGGCAATAATTTATGTAGTGTCTAGATACATGGTCATAGAAAGTACTTAATAAATTAAAAGCATCCTAACTTCTAATTAAGTCTAGTTTCTCAAGAATTTCAATACTGCACCAAAGACAGCTCCCTGCTGTTTTATTTATTTTAATATCCTTTAAGGAATGGGATCATTATATTGCTACAATGTAAAAATGCAATTAATTGAAGTGTTTGAAAGTATCCCCTCTCTTCGTTTTCCAAGAATTTCTTTAGAATCCCAATGGTATCTATGACTTTTAGTCACCAATTATTCCCAGAAAATGTCTATTGTACTCACAATGCCCAAGGCTGCCCCAGCTATTAAATTAGGCCGTTGGAAAGTGCATAAATTCTTTCAGGCCCTAAGTTATTTGCCAAGAGTCTGAAAGAATTTATATACTTCCCTAAATGCCTAGCTTATTGGAGGGAGTTAGGCCTTAGGAGAATTGCGGCCATAAGGTGAGGAGGCTGCCCAGAACTGCATGCAAGGCCAGGAATGTGCTACCTACCTTAGCAATAACTTATCATCACACCTGCCTCAGTCTTGGCTTCTAGGCACCATGGATGCTATAGCTTCTCACTCTCCACCTTGCTCCTTCTGCTCTAGATACACCGCCTAGCTCCTGACGCTCTTCTATTATATACCGACCTGTTCCCACCTCAAAGGTTTTTTGTATTCTTTCCTCTTCATTCACCTGCTGTAGGACTCACAGTACTTAGCAATACCTGACATTTTTATTACATAATTATCTTTCCCCACAATCCCCTTTAGAGCAAGAACTCAAGTCTTCTTCATACAGAATCCCCAATGCCAAGGAAAGTATTTGAGGCTTAGTGGGCATTTGTTGCATAAATGAATGAATGAACGCTAGTGTTGCCATTGACTGTCACAGCGTCACTGAGAGGCTACACCGAGGTCATGTCCCAGAGGACTGCATTGACTTTCCCAGGAGGCTGCCCAGGGCATCACACTGTAAGGGGACACAAGCTGTTTCCATACACCCACTGAGGACATGAGGGCACAGTGCCCTGTCTGGAGCTCATATGGGACCAATTCCTAGTTTCTAGTAGTGTCTATCTGGTATCTCCTTACCCCATTAGCCTTCAGAAATACAGGCCACCCCCTACCCTTCATTAAAACACTTCCATTTTTAATATTTCCACCAGAGAACCAAACAGTATCATCTACGACTGATTTTTTTCTGTTAGGGAACTATTTACTGCTTCTATTGCCCATCAGAAAGATTTGTGTTAGGATTCTTGGTGATCTTCATAGATTGCTCGTACAAGAGAAGAACAAGAACCATGAGGCAGAGGAAAATATCGGTAAGAGAGGGGGAGCTAGATCACACACCAAAGATCATCTATTAGCCCAGGGCCTTCAATTTACTAGCAAGGAAACCGAGGACCAGGGCAGTATACATGATGTAGCTGGAGCTCCAAAGAGAGGAGAAAAGAAGGGGCACAGACTCCAAGTCTCTGCTGTGCAAAGGCCTGTGCCCCTCCTCAGTCCAGGACAGCCTTCTGTCTGGTTTCTGTACAATTTACAAATGAAAATACTCCTCTGGTTGCCCGCATTAACCATTCACTTTCATGTATTTCCAGGTAAGGAAGAACCCATCAAAGTGATGTTGGCTTAGAGGTGGAGAGTTTATTAAATGGGTTTATTAAATTAAAATTATTCATCTGGTGCTCTAATACCATCATCCTAATTAAGGGATTCCACAAGTAATATATTAACCCACATCAAAACCTAAGAGTAGCATTTGACATATACAGAAGACAAACTTATCTACATTGTTGCATTTACTTTTGTAGTAACTATAAAACAAATCACATACACTTTCAGAGAAAATGCTAAACCTTATTTTATAACTAAGTCATCTGTTGTTCTTATGACTCATCATACCAGAGGATTTCAGAAATCCCAGAAGGAAAGGATGAAACAAAAGCCTGATCAAGATAACCTGTTTATTATTACTCGTTCGAGCTGCTTCAGAAATACTGCTCAATTCTAGCAGTACAAAGCATGTTTTCTTAGAGATATTTCTTTCTCAGAAGATCCTAACTTCAAAAGTAGGGGACAAAGAAAAAAAAACGATGGGACTACTTTCTATACTTTCTAAACATCTGGGCAGGCACTACCTTAGTCAAAATTTTTGCAAGTGAGAAGGTAAGCTATAGAATTACTGGTTTCAGGGGCGCCTAGGGGACGCAGTCAGTTAAATGTCTGAGACCCTTGGTTTCAGTTCAGATAGTGATCTCAGGGTCCTGACATCAAGCCCCGCACTGGGCTCTGGGAGGAGTCTCCGTCTCCTTCTACCAAACCAAATCCCCTGATCACACTCTCTCTCTAAAATAAATCAATAAATCTTAAAAAAACAAAAACAAAAACCTAGTTCAGTTCCACCTTACTTTACAACAGACTCCCATCCAAGTACTAACCAGGCCCGACCCTGCTTAGCTTCCGAGATCAGACGAGATTGGGTGGAAAATTAAAGGAAACAATTGGGCAAGCATGTATTTTGAGGGAAAGTGAGCAGTGATGACACAAATGAACAGGTCCATGCGTCATGTATATTTCCACTTCAAAAATAAAATCAGAAAACACAGTAAAAGATAAAGCAAGAATATCATTAAATCCCACACAGAGGAAAGTTAAAAGCTGAAGAAAAAGGATGAGAAATAAACAAAACCTTTAGTTATTACTATTACAGTACTTGGGGGGCATTAAATTTAGCTCTAGATTTCCTGGAAATTAAAGCCCAAATGGGAAACTCAACAACTTATATAATTCTTCTCTGATGAAAAGAAAGCATGCTGGTTCATGAGGAGAATGGATTTATTGTTTCCTGGAGCTGAATTCTAGGAGGCATTTGTTGTCCTTGTACAAAAAGCCTTGAACCCACACATGACAGGTTCAATGATGTATCTGCAGAAGCAGTACAACTGTTCATGGCACCATCTCAAGAAACAAGAGTGAAAAATAACCCTTCACGGTAGGCTTACAGATGTCTATTTACTTTCTACTGCTTTTTTAAAAATTCCTTTAAAAATTCATGGCCTCACTAAAAATGAGGCCATACCTATTGGGTGTGACCTACAAAATACCAAGAGGAATACATCCAGCACTATTTAACCCCTTAAATAAAGAAGTTAAATAAAGAGGCCTTTTCTTCCTGAGAAGTGAGCCACTCTTGTGGGTCTTTATGAGTAACCATCAGAAAAACCTGAGCGAGGTCTTGAAACTCTAGTCCAAATGCCTTGCAGCTTGTAGACTTCACTTTAATTAATAGAACCTGTCAGAGACTCCATTAGGCTCTTAAGAGACCCTCTCTTCCTATTCTGGTTTATTTTGCATTGGAAGGTGTGAGGAGGGAAACTGAAGGGGTTTGGAATGGAAACTGTTCATTAAAGTCAAAGTCAATGGATATCCGTCTACTTCCTTCAGTATTTCTTCAAATGGAGAAACAGTAAAGGAACTCACCTTCAGAATCTCTTCAACACAATGAACTTCATTGGAGTAGGTCTGCTAAAAGTGGGGGGGGGAGAAGGAAAAAGCTTAGCACAAACAAATAAAATCCAACTCAAGCAATGGTACTAGTGGGTGCTGGTATTCATCCAGCAACACTGCTGCAAGGGTGACCACCTTAGGATCGCCTTTCACTGGCGGAGTAGTAGGAACTTCACATTCTGGAGCAAACAAGACCAGAGACCAACCTGACTTCATCCGTGGGGAAATGCTTCTGCTGGAGACAAATGGAGACTAATTTGGACCCTCAGGTCAACATTTCCAAAGGAAAACGTGTACCTTAAAGAAAATTAGTAAATCTAGAGGAACAACAGACATAACGAAAAGTGGAGGCAGAAAGACAGGAAACAGGGGTCACAGCTTGCTCTGTAGTAACATCTGTCCAGCCAGCCAAGGGAAATGAACACAGTGATGAAAATCATGTGGACACCTCAGTGAGCCCACAATAAAGAGGGGAACACCAAATCAAGGATAGTTTAGATTTTCTGGGTAATAATCTAGCTGGCCAAAGACTGTCTTTAAAATAACGACATTCATTCTAATGTCTCCTCCCCTCCTTCAAGTCAGCATTTCACAGTATATATGCACATGTATACACACACATACACAAAAACATGCCCCCCTTTTCCCCAGAGAAAGACCCTAGGGAGAGAGGAGTTTTCCTAGTGGCCTCTGTGAAAGATCTACTACTTATACTTCTTCCTGATTCTCAGCTAAACAAATGACAGCTGCTACCACACTATCACCACCATAGCCAGTGTCTAGGAAAAGTCATTTTTACAGTCTTTATATCTTTAAGTGCAAAGAAAATGAAAAAGTAAAACAAAAAACACTAAAACAAACAAACAAACAAACAAAAACCCAACCATTTTTTGTTAACTAGACACATGAAACAAATCCCATGACCTCATCCTTTTCACTGGAAAAGGATGGATTCACTGGATTGCTCTGTGTCAATTCAGAGCCAAGTGCCCTGGGCAAGTTCTATACAACACACACCCCTCCTGTGACTGCCACTACTGTGTGCATAAAGCACTGGTCTTCCCAGTCCGTTGGGTCCAATACCTGCCTCACAGCTGGAGAGGAGAAGAAAGGGTTTTTTCCGGGCTCTCATTTCTAATCTGAGTGTAATTTAATACAGCATTAGTTGCCAATTCCTGATCTAGGATTCATTAACTCACCACTCCAGTTTAAGGATGAAGGGAAAAGGAAAGAAAAGAGCACACAACACTCACACTGTCGTAGAATCAAACTGAACAGGCATGTCAACGTTCAAATGTGATTTACCCTGACTGGGTCTGTTCTTAAAACATGTAAATTTCATGGAAACAACTGTGCTGAAATGTTTATACTTTGATATTTTTGAGGAAGTTAGAAGGTATAACCAAAGAATCAAGGGTATACCTTGACGTCCTATCAGATCTGCCTTTAGGCATTCTGCATGTTACTAACTACATTTCCTTACCTGCTTTTTGGTTTTTTCAAAACCATTAAGAGATGCCTAAAAATTGGGCCAAACACTAATAACCAAACCTTTCAGTACAAATGTCAGAAACAGAACTGAATGCTGTTTTGACCTGAGAGTAAAATGTAAGAATAGTCTATGGTTTCAATTTTTCACATGTATCATCAGGAAAAATAACAATTTTAAGTTGAAGGAGAATCAATACAATAAAGCATATAGCATATTCCTACCGACCCTGGTCAAACAGTCCCCTCATCCCCATCTGTTCCTGGAAGGCGAACAGGAATCCAATCAACATGTCTGGGAATCAATGAAATACTGAAGCATGTTGGAATGAGAGAGAAAAAGATTTGCCCACTGCTTCTGACAGAATGCGATGTGAAGGCTTTAACTTCAGGATGCTAAGAAAAGACCTTCAATCTTCGTAATTATTCAAGGAGTCAACACTTAGCCAAGATGCTTCATGTCACTAAAAGATTTTTTCCCTAAAGCTTTATTACATGAGATGAAGCAGAACCAAAGAAATTTTTCTAAAGCTCAGAATTTATTAGTATCTGGATAAGATAAATATTGCTAAGTGGACAAACTTTAACCCATTTAACCCATTTAAAATTGTAAATAAGGTCTTAGTGTTCAAGCATTCATTCGTTTAATTTGTTTCATTTACTGTTCATTTTTTCCTATTAGGTCCACTATGAGAGTGGGAATATTTCAACGGAGTGCAGGGATTCCATTCCAAATACATGAGGATATTAACATATTGAAAGACCTCCGAGCAGCACTGTTTGTAATAGCAAATAACTGGAAATAATCAAATACCCCAAAACAGGAATCTAGACCTTCACAGTACATCCACACAGCAGTGTGCTACAGAGAATTAAAATAATAATGTAGGGCACCTGGGTGGCTCAGTGGGTTAGGCCGCTGCCTTCAGCTCAGGTCATGATCTCAGGGTCCTGAGATCGAGTCCCGCATCGGGCTCTCTGCTCGGCAGGGAGCCTGCTTCCTCCTCTCTCTCTGCCTGCTTCTCTGCCTACTTGTGATCTCTCTCTGTCAAATAAATAAATAAAATCTTAAAAAAAAAAAAAATAATAATAATGTAAATGTACGGGCTTGCATGGAAAGATGCTCAAGATATTTTCAACTTGTTCTTTAGAAATAATTTTGTATTTAGAGAAAAGTTGTGAAAATAGAAAATAGAAAAAAAAATTCCCACAAACCGTTCACCCAGATTCCCCAAATGTCAGCATCCTACCACATTTGTTTTTTATTTTTTTCTCTCCCACCCATCTATCCTAAACCATTTTTAAGAGTAAGTCAGACAGAGTTAATGCCCCTTCACTCTTAAATACCTCTGTGAGTACCAACATGTATTTTTAAAATGATATTTAACTATTTAACAGAGGGGAGGCTCCAAGACAGTCTGAATTAACAGGAGTCCATTTTATGTTCCATCTACCTGAGATTCTGATCTTTACTCTTCTGCCGATCCAAATTAGAGACTCTAGTTTAAGAGTGTATGTGTTTCAAATGTGTCTGCAGAGAAAGATCTGTAAGGACAGGCTCCCTTGTTTCATCAAGTACAGTCTGGCACCTCCAAGTCTGCTGCCAGAAGGAGACCTTCCAAAAGGGGAGGGCAAGTTCAACAAACCATTATGGCCCAATCCCTTACTTAAAATCCACTTTGGCCACAGGGTCTCCCACTGAGCTCTGCCATTCCTGCTGGGAGAATCCACGCTCTTTGGAACAAACACTGCAGCCCAAGAGGAAGTAAACACTAAGCCTCTCTAAAGCACAGCCTAGTTAAGGCTGAAGATCTTCAGGTAAGGCCTCCCCAAAGAATAAGAGGTGACAAAAAGCAACAACAAGGAAAATCTCTGCTAGCTGCATGAATCAGGAAGTTCTACTTCACAGGTCCCTTCCTCATCCAGCTCCTGCTCCCAGTGTATAGATGGGGACTACAACCACAAATCCCACATTCAACATCTAGGTTCCTCGGGGAGCACAGCTCTGCCCTCCTACCGACTTGTGGCTACCTCCCAAATCTGGTGTCCTGTGTGTAGACTGACCTCGTTTGCTCACTAGGGTATGGCCTTAACACAGGAACCGTAATTCTATTCAACTAAAAATAAAATGACAGCAGCTACTTACTGAATACCTATTGTACCTGGCACGGCATTAACCTCTTTACCTACTATTATTTCCTCTATTTGATACCATCTATTGTAAAATGCAACAGCATTGGCTTGGGGAGCAGGAGCAGGGAGACTGCACTAAATGTCCCCATCAATTGTAGATCTGGCCCTCATTACAGAAACATAAAAATGAAATACCACAGCCAATGTTACATTCAACTATGAAAAGCTAGCTTTTCCTCTAAGACGAGGATGCCTTCTCCTGCCACTTTATTCAACAGAGTAACTAGAAGTCCTAGGCACAGCAATCAGACAAAGAACAAAAGTTTTACTTATTTACTGGAAAATAAGTAAAACTGTCCCAATTTGCAGATGACATACTATATATAGAAAATTCTAAAGACTTCACCAGAAAACTATTAGAATAAATGAATTCAGTAAAGCCTCAGGATACAAAATAATATACATAAATCTGTTGCATTTCTGTATACTAGTAACCATCAGAAAGAGAAATTAAGAAAACAATCCCAGGGGGTGCCTGCTGGCTCAGTGGGTTAAGTCTCTGCCTTCAGCTCAGGTCATGATCTCAGGGTCCTGGAACTCAAACCCCTCCCCCCAAAATCTGGTTCTCTGCTCAGCAGGGAGCCTGCTTCCCCACCCCCCACCCCAGCCTCTCTGCCTACCTGTGATCTCTGTCAAATAAATAAAATCTTAAAAAAAAAAAAGAAAGAAAGAAAGAAAGAAAGAAAACAATCCCATTTATAATTACATCCAAAAACAAACCCATACAAAACACCTAGGAATAAATTTAAACAAGAAAGTAAAAGACCAAGACTCTGAAAACTGTAAGACCCTGATGAAAGAAACTGAAAATAATACAAATAAACAGATATATCATGCTCACAGACTAGAAGAATATTGTTAAAATGCCCATACTACCCAAAAATAAAACATTCATACTACCCGAAACAATCCACAGATTCAGTGTCATCTATCAAAATCAATGGTATCAAAACCAAAATACCAACGGTATTTTTCACAGAACTAGAACAAACAGTACTGGAATTTGTACAGAACCAAAATAGACTCCAACAGCCCAAGCAGTCTTGAGAAAGAAGAACAAAGCTGAAGGTATCACACTCCCTAATCTCAAACTATACTACAAAGCTACAGTAAGCAAAACAATATGGTGCTGGTACAAGAACAGACACAGAGACCAAGAGACCAGAACAGAGTCCAGAAATAGAAACCCATGCTGGTACAGTCGATTAATCTTCAACAAAGGAAGCAAGAATATACAATGGGAAAAAGTCTCTTAAACAAATGGTGCTGGGAACACTGGACAGCTACATGCAAAAGAATGTAACGGCATCACCTTCTTACATCATACACAAAAATAAACTAAAAAATGGATTAGAGACTTAAATCTAAGACCGGAAAACATGAAAGTCCTGGGGAAAAAAAAAAAAAAACACAGGCAGTAATCTCTTGGACATCGTCTAAGCAGTACTTTTCTGGATCTGTCTGCTCAGGCAAGAACAAAAGTAAAGATAAATAAATGGGACCACATCAAACTAAAAGTCTTCTGCACAGTAAAGAAAACTATCAGCAAAACAAAAGACAACCCACTGAATGGGAGAGGAGAATATTTGCAAATGATATAATCAATAAGGGATTAACACCCCAAAATACACACAGACTCAAGACTACCATCCAGAAAACAATCCAATTAAGAAATGGGCAGGGGACGCCTGGGTGGCTCAGTTGGTTAAGCCACTGCCTTCGGCTCAGGTCGTGATCCCAGGGTCATGGGATCAAGTCCCACAACCAGCTCCTTGCTCAGCAGGAAGCCTGCCTCTCTCTCTGCCTCTGCCTGACACTGTACTTGCTTGTGCTCTCTGACAAATAAATAAATAAAATCTTTAAAAAAAAAAAAATGGGGAGGCACCTGGGTGGCTCAGTAGGTTAAGCCTCTGCCTTCGGCTCAGGTCATGATCTCAGGGTCCTGGGATCAAGCCCCACATTGGCCTCTCTTCTCAACAGGGAGCCTGCTTCTTCCTCTCTCTCTCTGCTTGCCTCTCTGCCTACTTGTGATCTCTCTCTGTCAAATAAATAAATAAAATCTTTTAAAAAAAAAAAAAAAAGAAAAGAAAAAGGAAATATTTAACAAAGGAAATAAACTCACAGATACAAAGAGCAATTTGGTTGCCAGAGGAGGGGAGGCGGGTTGGGGCACGGCTGAGAAAAAGGGATAAAGAGATACAAACTTCCAGTTATAAAATAAGTAAGACACAGGATGCAATGTACAGCATAGGGAATATAGTTAATAACAGGTAACAACTTTGTATAGTGACAGATAGTAGCTAGATTTATTATGATGATCACTCCATAATGTATATAAAGGTTGAATCACTATGTTGTACAATTGAAACTAATATTGTGTGTCAATTACACTTTGGCAACAACAACAAAAAATCTCTGAGGGAATTCTGTATAACACTCCAATTCTCCTATCAACTTCCGTGGTACGTATTATCCCATTTTTTAAAGTGAGACTGAATTTTGGAGAAATTAAGGTATATGTCCGAAGTCACACAATGCTCTGGACTGGCTGAGGCTGGGTTCACAACAGTTAAAACTACCTTTCCAAACACCTCCAACATTTGGGCAAGGGACAAACACATTTTAGCATTTTAAGGAGGGGACGTGATTCCAGTTGTCCTATGCATGACCAAACACATTTTTTTAAGAACAATGTTTTGCCTCTGTTCGTGCAAAGCAGTACTCTGGGATTCAGATCTAACTGCCTCTTAGCACTACAGGTGCGTCAGACCAGAAAAGGCATCAACGCTGGCCTCGTTCTGATTTCTCACTCCTCTTGGACTGACACTGTTAAGCATAAAGAAATGCACTGATATCAAAATAAAATACGTTTGTAAATGTCTTCTAAGCATGACTCAAGTTCGTTTTAGTAAGCTAAAAAGAGCTGGAGGGGAAGAACTCTACCTCACCACTGAGACCAGGAAGCCCTTCACAATGTTGTATTGTAAGTCTCTCAAGTTTCAACACAGCAGCACTTTTTTAACAATGCTGTTCTCAAACACCCTTAGTTATCACTAACCAGGAAGCGCAGGGAGCACAAAGGCAGCATGCAGAGGAAGGAAGCCAGAAGATCTTGGATTCTAGCTCTGGCCCTGCTGAGGACTGGCTCTCTAATGCGGCCTGAGATTCAAGTTCTTTGGGACTATTTCCTGATGGTGATAAAAGGATAGTATTACCAATTCTAACCAATACACATCTGCTGGTATGCTTTTAGGCTCAGAACTCAGAACATGAAAATAAATTTCCAGATTTTAGCTTTAGAGACTTCTTACACACTCGTTCATCCAAATTATATGTCAATGTCTTAAGTAACAGACTACTGGAAATAAACGTACTGGGGACAAAAGGGAAGTTTTTTGCATTGTTTCCTCCTTAGAAACATTAGGACTACTCTTAGAAAACTATTTTTCACCTATCTGACTGGCAAAACAAAAAACTGACAATACTGTGTCTATAAGCTAGTTATGAGGAAACAGGCACTCTAATACACTGGTTGGTGGCAGGGTAACAGGTCACAACTTTGGAAGACCCCAATGAGGCAAAAGCCCCCAAATTCTAATTTTCTGTACTCTGACACAGCAATGTGGCTTCTAGGTGTACCAACTTCGAGGTGTACACACAGGCATCTGTACAAAGTTAGTCACTTCAGCCTAGTTTGCAAATAGTAAGAGACTGGGAACAATCTAAATGCCCATCTAGGGATAACTGGCTAAGAAAACTGTAATACGTGGCCCTTACACAGAAGTACTATGCAGCTATGACAGAATGAGGACTATCTTCATGTACTGATTTGGGGGCAATCTCCAAGATGTATTGTTAAGCAATAAACATAAAAGAAAAAGGAAAAAAAAATAGGTGCAGTGAATGCCAGGATCTGTATCAGTGGCAAGACAATGGAATAGAAGATGAAGGTGGAGTTACTAATGATACCTGAAACACCACTGAGAATATGGACGAGAAGAAGCCTGGCACATCAGCTGCTTCCAGAAGGGAGAATTAGGGGGTGGGGGGTGTCAGTGGGAAGCTTTTCTATGTACATATTTTTATCCTTTAAATTCTGTATCACAAAATATATTATCTATTCATAAATAAAAACATAAAATAAATATCCCTATTTTAAAAATAGGGATAAATATTCTCACTCAAAGTACAGTCGAATGTCTTCTGCCACATTTGTCTTTACATTCTATTAGTCTTCCTCTGAGTGACTTTCCTTCTCCCAAACACACACCTATGTGCATCTATTATCTATTCCCAGCTTCCTCCTCACTGCTCTGGGCTTGCCCCAGCTAGCCGCAGTGCGCCGAGCTGCTCGCAGATTTGCGGTCAGCTTTCCATCGCGCCTGGGAGGTGTTCCTGTGGAAATCCAGGACTACTGTTAAGGCACGGGCCAGGGCCTACTAACTAAATTCACTCTTTCTTCCCAAACTAACCTACAAAGACCTTGAAAGAGGTGCACTGTTTGGGTTTGCTTTTTTACAATCAGTCAAAATACTTAAATACTGAGCAGCCACATACGAAATTCACAAAACCTCGTGAGGAAGAAATAAGACAATGTACGTTAAAGCTAATGCCATACAAACAAATGCAGGCATTTATCATGAAGATGCCATAATCCCCATTTCCAAGAGACAGATTATAGAAGGAAACCAAAAGGCCTGCCTGAGCAAGGTTCTGACGCAAAATTAATTTTATTCTGTGAATACAAAGTAAATTCCCTCAACAGCGAGGCCTATTACAAGAAAACGCTCAAACTGCTTGGGTGTGCCTACTTAGGCTGGAAAGTTATAAAGGTGCTAGAAATATTAGGTTTCAGAAGCATCATGCCCTTTGGGCAACTATCTAAACGTCTACTTCCACACCCAGTATTTCAGAAGACTTTTTAAGATCCCTAGACAGATTTACAGGCACACTTATGGTACAAATATTTTTAAAAACGAAGCTATATCGTTAATATGGAAGGAGGGATAATGAGCTTGAAGACAGAACAGGGCACTTTAAAAAAAAAAAAAAAAAGATATTTTTTATTTGACGGAGAGAGATCACAAGTAGGCAGAGAGGCAAGCAGAGAGAGAGAGAGAGAGCGAAGCAGGCTCCCTGCCCAGCAGAGAGCCAGATGCAGGACTCGATCTCAGGACTCTGAGATCATGACCTGAGCCGAAGGCGGAGGCCTAACCCACTGAGCCACCCAGGTAGCCCAGAACAGGGCACTCTTAACAGTGTAATAGTATTCGGTAAATTGCAAGCCAACTTTAACTGTTAAATTTTAAAAAATTAAATACCCTCCTATCGCTCCCCAAATATCTTCAAATAATGGAAAGGTTTTGAATAGACTTTAAAATGCTCTCATATGTAGCAAAGAATCACTCACATTTCCTTGGAACCCTTTTTTTAAATGCCAAACTGTTTACCACACATGAAGGCTACCACAATTAACGTCACGCCAATTGCAGAAATCTCTATCTATAGCTCTCCAAATAAATTTTTCAAGGGAAGACCATGATAAAGGACAAAATCATTTTAAATGATGAGGGATGTCTATAGGTCACCTACAGTTATCATCACCAAAAATTTACTATGGAAAGACCATGCTTTCTACTTATATTGGAGGCTCTAGAAAGAGTGGTCGTGTGGAAACAGAGGTGTCACAAACACTGGCAGGCCTTTTCTGGAAGTCTCCTTACTCCTTGACTCCCTACCTTCAACTCTAAAAGATAGCCTTAGTGTTTTCATTTGTTTTCCACAGCCTCGTTTCTTATTTGATGGGGTGTAGGGGTTTATTCATCTCTGTGTCTCCCAAGACTTCAGCATAATTCTGGACTAACACAAATGAGCAAGTAGTATTTGTGAAACAAATTTGCTTTTGTCATTTCATGGCATCTCTGACAAAATTCAGAAACATGAATTTACCAAAAAGTATGAGTATTTTAGGCAAATTCTCTTTTTTCCTATATATTAGAAGCAATATGTTTGTTCTCACTTGTAACATTCCAGACAGACATCTTCACAGAACAACACTTCTTAAAATACAGAAACCCTCAATTAAAAAAAATATATTACAACAAAATTCCATCACCACCACCAAACCCCATCAGATTTTCTTTACTCAAAGAGTATGGGGATGTGAATTTCTCCAGGCAAAGTTTCAGATCTAAGAGTGAACAGGAGATCATGACTAGTGGGAGAGGGGGTACATCAGACATGCTTGGGTTGGGGTAAGGAAAGGCATGTGTCTCCTTGAGAGAGGACATCAAGAAATATTCTAGGGATGAACACTGAAGAATGCTGGAAGCCCCAATTCACTTATTAAACAAAAGCTAATATCCCTGATTTAAAAGTTCACCTTGGGGCACCTGGGTGGCTCAGGGGGTTAAGCCGCTGCCTTTGGCTCAGGTCATGATCTCAGAGTCCTGGGATCAAGCCCCGCACCGGGCTCTCTGCTCAGTGGGGAGCCTGCTTCCCCACCCCCTCTGCCTGCCTGTGATCTCTGTCTGTCAAATAAATAAATAAAATCTTTAAAAAAATAAAAATAAAAAAAAAGTTCACCTTTAGGTAAACTCCAATTTTTATAGGCAAATAATTATTTCCTTGTCTTTCATGAACTAAAGCAAACTAAAAATGAAAAGAACCCTAAATATCATTACTGAAACTTATAAAACCTCACCAGAAGTACTCTGAACTTTTAAAGATAAGTATGAATATGTTTATTGTTCCTTTCCAGGCACTTTGATTTTACCTAATTTGCTTTAGTATCATTAATACTTATTTTTCTAAAGTGTGTGAAATTGGGGTGCCTGGATGGCTCAGTAGGTTAGGCCTCTGCCTTCAGCTCAGGTCATGATCCCAGTGTCCTGGGATGGAGCCCCGCACCAGGCTCTCTGCTCAGCGGGGAGCCTGTTTCCTCCTCTCTGCCTACTTGTAATCTCTATCAAATAAAAAGTAAAATGTGTGAAATTTATAAAAGCTCATAATTTATATTAAGTAAACTACTTAAAATAGTCTGGAAATTCTGTTTAGATCTCTATTAAAACAAAGTATCTTTTCATTATGGAACCTAGGATCTAAATAAAAACACGGACAGTGAATAGTCTTCCCCACATACATAACTGTAAAAACTTCATCTAAATGTACAAATGAATGTGAGTACTAGAAGTGTTGGTTTCATTTATTTTATTACTATTATTTTCCTAAGATCGCCTGAGTGTGTACATTTTAATGTATTTGGCAAGGCTTCTGTAGAGCCACAGGTAACAGTTCCAACTTAAAAAAAAAAAAAAAAACTGGGGTGCCTCGGTGGCTCAGTCATTAGATGTCTGCCTTTGGCTCAAGTCGTGGTCTCGGGGTCCTGGGATTGAGACCCGCATCAGGCTCCCTGCTCAGCGGGGAGCCTGCTTCTCCCTCTCCCACTCCCCCTGCTTGTGCATGCTCTCTCTCTCTCTCTCTCTGTCAAATAAATAAATAAATAAATAAATCTTTTAAAAATAGTATTTATGTTTATGCACTATGTACAGAAATGTTTTCAGTAGATATTATTTATGATGATGTCAACTAGTTTTCTTGGTACAAAAGTTAAGTGGAAGGGGGTCTATCTGAGGCAGGTTTAACTGACTTAAAAACAAAGAACCTGGACGAAAAACAAATGTCAAAAAAACTTCCCACTGTTTGACATTACTTATGTCTATTCTCGGTAATACACCAACTTTCTAACTTTTTGGCTGTGAACCACTACCATTCAACATGTAATAAGGTATCAGAAATCTCCAATGCTCTTAAGACTTGAAAACATTGGGCCTTGGAAGAAAGATCACATGAGACCCCATGAAGCCCACTGTGGGCTTAGCAACCATGAATGATTTAGTAAGAGTGGCTAAAAAGGCACTGCTTGAAGGAAGGAAGGAATGAAAGGGAAAAAAAAAGAAGGAAAAGAGTAAAGAGCGAGAAAGAGGAATCTCAAAGAGCAAGTCTAGACACTGGTTCCAGTGATAATAAACTGACAAGTTCTTTCAAATGAACAAAACAATATGATCCATTTCCTTCCAGAAACAACTCTATTGACTGAAACAATCTTAACAGTTTTCTCTAAGAGAGACTTAATTTTTTTTATTTTTGAGTGGGTACATTAATTTGCAAAGCATGAAGTCTTTCAATTAAAATATATCATGGTAGGGAGGGTGTTACACTGCAGTGTGGTGGTGACTGATGACCATGCTTACCCCCAATTCCGTCACACCCTTCTCTCTCCTGCACTCCCTCGTGTGTGCTCATGCGCGCGCGCTCTCTCTCTCTCTCACATACACACACACACACACACACACACGCACGCACGCGATTGTTCTCTCACAAATCATATTAACTGATGGTTCTGAGTCTAAAACAGCACTACTAAATTACTTTGTCAACCACGACCGGATTTAGAGATACATAAACCTGTATTACTGCTCCTCCTTTGAATGTATGTGTCTATCAAACTTAAGTGGCAAACAGTGTTCAGGAACCATGTCTAATTCTATGTTACACAGGGTGCCTGGACTTTTTTTTTCCATAGCTGAGCAAAAGCTAAGCCTAGAGAGGCACCAGAAAAAAATTTTCCATCAGTTTCTGGATTAGGTTGAAAGAAACTGAAGTCATATGAATAAGATAAGCCATTTAATCCACGCTTTGTCTGAAAGAACATAAAGATTTTTATCTTGGGTTTATTCCAAGAGTAATCTCAACAGTCCCCTCTGGGCTAGGTGTGGGCTGTCTGTCTCCTGGCATGATGACTTTTCAAAACAAAAAACAGAACCCAGTGGAAAAAAAAGGGCAGAAAATTACTGAAGCAGGCATATATGCTCTGAGGAAGCAATTTGAGCTTCAAACTACCTTAGGGATTACTGATACTATAATAAACAGAGGAGAGAAGGAAAATAAAGATGGCCTTGCCCTTTATATCTAATTCTGAGCAAGTAAATTCCCCCATTTCTTGGGGCTTTAATGTTAAGTAACAAACCACCAGGTTGCTTGCCAGGGTCTAGAAAAAAGGCCAAAGATCATGTTGGGAAAGTAGAAATCATTTAATATTGTAACATTATGAATGGTTACAAATCACTTATTCAATCCTATCATCAAAGAGGACCTAAAATGAAGAGACAATTTTGCTTTTCCAAAATCTATTAAAAACTAGATTCAGTCATTCTTTTTTAGGGAAAAAAAAAGTTTACTAATTCCACTGACTCTCTCGTAGACTTAATAATCTTTTTCTTTTCCTGCATTATCTTTGCATATAAATTTGGTCTGAAAGTTTAGACAAACTGCAACAAGTTCCTAGTAAAGCTCATCTCATAAAGTGACTTACTCTAGTGAAAAAGTTTAATAACAATGTTTTGAACAAATATTTAGTCACTCAACAAGTGCTAGTTTTTTGTTTTGTTTTTTAATATATAAATGCAAGGGGCAGGATAAATATATATAAAATTTTTTTCTTTCCAGGGCACCTGGGTGGTTCAGTTGGTTGAGCACCCAACTCTTGATTTCAGCTCAAGGTCACAATCTCAGGGCGGTGAGACAGAGCCCCAAATGGGGCTTCACGCTAAGCGTAGAACCCGCTTGGGATTCTCTCTCTCTCTCCTTCTCCCTCTGCCCCTCCCTGAGCTCATGCACTGGCTCTCTCAAAAAAATAAGCAAAATAAATTTTAGTCTTGCATGTATTTTAAATAGGTATTTCGTATGTGCAAATCAAAAACACTCTTTGCTTGTAAAATAAATGTACTCTAATATCTACTATTTTTTATTTATTTACTTACTTAATTTATTTACTTAAAGATTTTACTTATTTATTTATTTACTTATTTGAGAGTGTGTGAGTGGCAGGAAGAGCAGAGGGAGAAGGACAAGCAGACTGAGCCGAGCAGGGAGGCCAATGCCCAGCTCAATCCCATGACCCTGAGATCGCCACCTGAGGTGAAGTCAAGAATTGGATGCCTAACCAATTGAGCCACCCAGGCGCCCCTCATACCTGCTGAATTTAAAGCATTTTAAACATTCAGACTATATATGATCACTATTCTAAATGTTGCAGCAGCAAACAGTTTATGCCCATCATGTGACCCAACTCAACCACTTTCCCCATCTTGGTATTTTCCACTCTCACTCTCCCTGCTCTTCTCATTTCCTCAACACTGACAGACACCTGCAGTGAAGTTTTAAAAGTACTCTTGACTTAAGCCCAGAGCCCTTAACCTAAGACTCCCAACTGTCTGGCTTTTGTTTTTGTTTTAATTTATTTATTTTTAAAGATTGTATTTATTTATTTGAGAGAGAGAGCATGGGGGGGCAGAGGGTCAGAGGGAGAAGCAGATTTATTTCCCACTGAGCAGGGAGCCAGACGCAGGACTCGATCCTGGGACTCCAGGATTTTGACCTGAACTGAAGGCAGTTAGTTGCTTAACCAACTGAGCCACCCAGGTGCCCTGTCTGTTTTAAGGCAAGTAAGTGAACCCTATCTGTCATCATTCACAATATTCTTGCATTTATTGTTGTTCCTGATTTCCTAGGCTACAGAATCTAGGTGCCAGAGAAGAGAGAGTATGAAAAATGGTCGACCATTCTAACAGTGGCAACAAAACAATTCCTTTTGAAAATTGCCTTTAAGAGAAGAGAGGGTCAAATGAGCAGAAGTAAATTACATCTCAGTCGTACATAAATCCAACTGTGGTTCTCCTGACTACTCCTTACACCTGGCACACGGCCTGCCGAGAAGATGCTCTTGGAGCACAGGTCACTTTTCTACTGACAGTGTCATAATCACAGTGCCAGCCTGGGGGGAGGAGGATGGGAAAGGGCACAAGCTATTTAAAAAGTCCTTTCACTCTAAAGTTCTTTAACTGGTATACAGCTGAATCCTCTGTAAAAATAAGCAATATTATTTATACTGCCACAATAATGCTGTCTACTAAATAACAGCAGGTGAATCTGAAGAATTTTAGGCTCCAGAGCAGGAAGTCTTATATGTTTTATTATCTCTCTCTCTCTCTCTCTCTTTTTTTTTTTTTAAAAAGATTTTGTTTATTTAGGGGCACCTGGGTGGCTCAGTGGGCTTTTTTGCTTGGCGGGGAGCCTGTTTCTCCCCGTCTCTCTGCCTGCCTCTCTGCCTATTTGTGATCTCTGTCAATTAAATAAACAAAATCTTTTTTTTCCCCCAAAGATTTTATTTATTTATTTAACACAGAGAGAGAGAGAGAGAGAGAGAGAGAGAGAGATCACAAGTAGGCAGAGGGACAGGCAGAGAAAGGGGGGAAGCAGGCTCCCCACCAGAGAGCCCGATGCAGGGTTTGATCCCCAGACCCTGGGATCATGACCTGAGCTGAAGGCAGAGGCTTTAACCCACTGAGCCACCCAGGCACCCCTGCTTTATTATCACTTTTAGTAAAACTTTCAAGAGCCATCTCAATGTCAAACATTGTTTCCTTAATAAAATTCTCTCAAAAGCTTTTTGTAGGACAGAATACGCCAGTTTTCTTCTGGACTTAATTAGAACAAGTTCCTAAAACAAACATTATTTGTGACAGGCTTAAGTCGCTTGAAAACTCTATCCCTTCCTAAATCTGAAGCTAATAGGTCCCTCCGACTCATTTTCGTACGCAGTTCCTACTTTTAAAAAAGCCCAAAGGTAGGAGTGCCTGGGTGGCTCAGTCAGTTAAGCATCTGCCTTTAGCTCAGGTCATGATCCCAGAGTTCCTGCCATCCAGATTCATCAGGCCCCCTGTTCAGCAGGGCAGTCTGCCGCTCCTGCTCCGTCTGCCTGCTGCTCCCTCTACTTGCTCCCTCTACTCTCGCTCTCTCTCTCTCTCACTCTCTCTGTCAAATAAATAAATAAAATCTTAAAAAAAAAAAAAGAGCTCAAACGTATAACCTGAATTCAAATAAATCAAGGAAACATTCACACTATAGTAACACCTGAGGGTGCGCCCTCCTTTCTCGTTACTTGTGCCCAACTTCTCCACTTTCTTGTTGTTGACACAAGATTCACTACTGCTTCATCTTAAACAACTTCTGTCTTCTGAGGGGGAAAAAATGAAAACATTGTCATCTTCTCTAACTAGACTTTCAGCACATAAATTTCCATCCCACATAGACACAGGCCATGTTGACCATGAATAGGCTGAATAAACTAATTAAGAACCAAATAACTCCAAGAATACTAAAATCCCTCTCCTACACTTGCCTGTACCAAAGTAAAATTACTTCAAAATATTCTTTTACTGCTGAAAATCAATTATTATTTGTAAGTTAAAATTGGGGCAGGAGCCCCACAATCATTTGAATTTGACCCAAATTCCATTTGCTGGAAAACAAAAGCAAAGCAACAGAAGCCAAGGGGGGGAAAGGAGAGAGAGGGAGAGAAACCAGAATGGGGAAACATACACATGTATACACACACACACACACACACACACACACACAAGCTTTCAACCTGCCAATATCTTCCATTTGTACCTCTACTTGAGAAAGACAAAAGAAACCATCAGTATTTGCCAAGAGATCTGGAAGTTCAAGACTGGAGTTTGAAAGATGGACCCCCCCCCAAAAAAAAAAGAAAAGAAAAGAAATCTAAGTGGTAAAGTACTGCTTAAAGTGTTTTTTAATTTCTTTACAAAGCATTGCCAAAAATGGGCTGTGACTGCATACAGATAGAAAACAATAACATTATGCTTTTTCTACCTTTACTCCATTCTTTCATTAGAAAGAGACAATGACAGAGAAAGGAAAATCCATAATCCAAACCAACAACCACGGAAATCTCAGGAGATATTCAGTCTCTAGTGGCAGCCAAAAGGGGAAGGAAAAAAAAAAAAAAAGGGCAGCACACACCACACCACCTGTCTGCTACCTGTCAAGTGTATAGCAAGGGAGGGGCCATGGGAGGGGCCGTACACCTGGGGCTGGAAGCTTACTGACCTTGTTTAGAAGGTCAGGCACACAGCGGTGCTCAACTAGAGGTTACTCTGACCTTTCTCTTTGATGTTACCCCTAGCAGAGGTGGCAAAAGAGAAGAGAGGGAAGAAAAAGGGAGGGAACAAGAGAAGGGCAGGATGGAGGGAGAGAAAGGGGGAGGGAGAGAGCTTTCTTCGTCTTCTGAGGCCTCAGTTTCTCACCTGCTTGCTCCCCACCTGAATGTCAGGCGTGCACTTGCTGGTACTTACTGCGGGGCAGCTGTTCACTGAGGGCACTTACCTCTGTGAGCATGTCTTACTGCCTTCCTACATGGCAAAATCTCCCCTGTTTTCCTACATCCCCTTGCCAGCCCTCACCGGTGCCACTAGGCCACCGTCTTTTGTGTGAGAGGCTGCAATGGCGGCCCTGACAGGAAAGAACTTTTAATCTCTTCCCTTGTACTGAGCCATAAGAAGCAGCGAGTGCTCCCGGCACAACTCCCCTGGCTCTGCTCCTAAAAATGCTCTCTCAAGTACACCGTTGCTTAGCAATATTCGCCTTCCCCCTGTACATTTGAAATTGGCAACATCTGTCCCTTTAGCAGTTTTGACTTGTGCAAAGCACCATGCTCACAGTTTAAAAACATACGGCTTTAGGAAATGGGCAATCCTCCACTCTTCTGTCACAACCAGGCATGTGAAGACCCCCCAAAACGGTTTAAATCTTCACTCTGATGCACTTTGCTTTCAAGGTCGATATAAAAATTTTCATGATTTAGGGGCGCCTGGGTGGCTCAGTGGGTTAAAGCCTCTGCCTTCGGCTCAGGTCATGATCCCAGAGTCCTGGGATCATGCCCCACATCAGGCTCTCTGCTCTGCAGGGAGCCTGCTTCCTCCTCTCTCTCTCTCTCTCTCTGCCTGCCTCTCTGCCTACTTGTGATCTCTGTCTGTCAAATAAATAAATAAAAATCTTTAAAAAAAAAAAAAATTTCGTGATTTAAAAGTGCCAATAGCACAAAAGCAAAATATGGAAGCCACCACTGGGAGTTCCTATTAAACCCCACCTAGTAAGTGTCTGCAGGATGACACCTGAGGATGGGCGGGAAGTAAATGCCATTCAGCTCAAAATTATCTAACTAATTCTATCACCAGCTATTATATACACATATGTATCAGAGAAAACATAATGCATATTAGTAAGTATGTATAACATATTAATAAAGGCAATATATTCACGGAATAGGATAGACAATGTTCACGCTCACATCAGAACCCAACTTCATTAACAAAAGGACACCAACACAGACACATACACACACACACACACACACACACACAGTGATCAATGGCAAAGAAACCTAAAGAGTCTAGAGGAAAAAAAAATCATTTAATTCCAGCATTATGTATTTCAAAACAAATGATCCTAAGTTTCCTAAGCTTTTTAAATTTATCCCTCAACAGTCATCTTAGTATTTTGCTAAAGTTAGTCATTAACATGAAAGTAGTTCATAATGCTATAATTTTACACATAAGAAAAAAATCTAACATAAAAATGATTATTTTTATGGGTTGTATATAGGTTCGGCAAATAACTTTACTTATCTAATACACTGATGGGAAATAAAAATCAGAGTAATAAAAAGCATAAAAGTCAACAGAGAACTGAATGACATACTCTTACGTTGGAATTTTGGTGTGCCATTATTTTGTTTCTTTAAAGAATTCAGGCTACAGTTTTCTTTTTGGCCAAACCAACTTTGGCAGATTAGAAACACATGTTTTCAAAGACATTCTATAGGAACAGAGTTCCAGCTACAAAGGGCAGGGTGACCTACTGGTCTCATCAAGTCTACCTGGAACTCATAAGCAGCAGAAAAGACTAAGTGATACTTATGGCCACTAAAAATACATCCAAATGGTCCTTGATTCTGCAATTTTAACGGCAGCCCTGAAATCCCATTAACCTGCATGGATCTGTAATCCTGCTTAGCCAACAAACATGATTTCAACACCCCAGAACCCAATTCCCATTGTAGCTGATCACTCATATGTGCCCAGATGCAAACAGAAATTCTGGTGAAGTGAGGCTCTTTACTGCAGTTTATGAGAGGAACCTGAGCAGACTTTGCAAGCGGGGATTCTCAAGTCTCAGATGTTCCTCCAAGTCACCCTAGTGGTTCTGGCCTTGCAGGGTAGTGCTTTTGAGCAAGGGTCTGCCCCAAATTCCACCGGCTTCCAGATAAGGCTCTGCCAGGAACCAACTAATTATAAGCTTGCAGCATGGAAAAGGATTAAACACAGTACCTGGTAGACTGTACATTCTTAATAAAATATCTCATTTTTTTTAATCTTATACTCTTACAAAAGCCTCAGTTTTTTAAAAATGTTCTCCTTTTTCCCATCGTACTAAACTTTCCCACTTCTCCACACCATCACCCAAAAACCACCTTTATTTAATGAATGTGTATGAAAACTTCCTCTGGAAGGGGGGAGAGAACTCTGAAGGAATGAATGAATGACAACAAACTTTCTATTTTTTAATTATGTAATATAATCCTTGCTTGTACCTTCCTCTGATTTATCCCTAAATAAGTGTCCCATCACCTGTGGACACTTGTGTCTGCAATATGTTGCTAATAAGTTCTGAATTAATTAATGTGGGGAAAACACGGTAATTTGTAGAGGCTGGCTCCAGGCCCTGGGGACTGGGAGGATGGAAGAACCCCCGGGCAGGGTCTCTGGTGCTCTCCACCAGGCAAGTGCAGATAAGCCCTAAGGGTTCAGGTGAGCCTGCCTCCAGGAGACCCTTCGCATCAAGCCATTTAATAGACGAGAAAGTGCAAAAAAAAAAAAAAAAAAAAGCTTTTCCTGAGAAGAGGGCCAGCCAGGGGAAAACAGTGACTGCCCACGTCAGCACTGCCCTTCTCCATGACTGCCTTTCTGCACAGTCTACTGGGCGGGCAATCAATGAGGGGTCACTAGAAAGCTAAAACCCTTACTTAACCAACTAGAGCATTCTTGAGAATTTCTCCATTCTGATGCTTCTGGCATGGGACTTACTCTTGAGGATGAATGCCATGCATGACCTATCCCAAGCAAGGGAACTAAAACACAGGCTGTAATACTCATCAGTCAGTTGTGTCTTGGGGCGCCTGGGTGGTTCAGCGGATTAAGGCCTCTGCCTTCAGCTCAGGTCATGATCTCAGGGTCCTGGGATGGAGCCTCACATCAGGCTCTCTGCTCAGCGGGGAGCCTGCTTCCTCCTCTCTCTCTCTCTCTGCCTGTCTCTCTGCCTACTTGTGATCTCTCTGTCAAATAAATAAAATCTTTAAAAAAAAAAAAATCAGTTGTGTCTTCATTACCACGTAGGGATACTCTACCCTATTCTGGCATCCTGAAGAAAATCTATGGCCCTTGTACTGTTTCCACCTCTGAAAAAATACTCAAATAGAATTAAGCCCCAAACTCCTTCAAATCCTACATACCTAATAACTTTGCAGAACAACCTGCTGGCAGAGTCAGAAATAAATTTCAAACAGTATTATCGTAAAAGTCCTCTAAAAAATATTCCTCACTCAAGAAAAATGTCTATAGTATGATACTGGTAGCAGCAGGGGCAGCTGTCAGTAGTAGAAACATTTATTAAGTACCAGTTGAATAGAAGAGGCAGAGGAATGGGGCACGGAAACTGGGGACAAAATTGAGTTCTGAACAGAGAGAAGCTCTTCAAGCATGAAGAGGTCCTTCACTGGTGAAGACAAGGAAATGTTTTAAGTCACCACCAGGCCTCAAGCTTATTTTCCTTCTTTGACACTGGCCCATCGCTAGCCAAACTTTGTAAATTCTTTCCTCTGTGATTCAAAGTATAGTCTGAAGCAGTTTTACCCAGACTCCAGTCATTTCCACACGATCTTGACAAGGACGCCATATTATATCACAGCACTGCCTACACTATTTCCTTTAAATCAACGTATGATCAATTTAGTTTTTCACTGGCCTTGCCATAAGTAACAATATTTATGAAATCCTGAATTCGATGTACTGATACATTTTTTTTTTTAAACTCACGTAAGATACATAAATACCGGTGGCGTGACCCTGTTTTGGAAGTTCAGATACTAATCAGTATTATTTGAACCAAAAACTGAACAGACGTCCTGGGACATTTCATTGATGTTTTTCAGAAAAGCTGTGCTGACTTCCCTACTTCATAAAGTCATCCTATTTTAGTAGTTCATATAAGTGTTGCCCATCCTCTGTATCAGACTCAGGAAACCTTAAGAAACTATGTGAATATGCCTACTCATGGCTATCCTTACTGGATTTGTGACCCAGATGACAAAATTAACACTCTATGACCTGCAGTTCAGTACCATGATTTTCTCCCTATATGTTTTGTGATGCCCAAATACAATTAAAAGCTCTTCACAACTAGCCCACATGGAGTTCTCCCAACAAACACAATTCTGAAATCCTGAAAACACAGCAGGTACTCAGTAATTTATTCGGGTACAAAATATTCACTCGGGCCTCTTTATTTTAAAAATCATTATTTTAGGGGCGCCTGGATGGCTCAGTGGGTTAGGGCCTCTACCTTTGGCTCAGGTCATTATCCCAGGGTCCTGGGATGGAGCCCCATATTGAGTCTATGCTCAGCAGGGAGTCTGCTTCCCCCCTCTCTCTCTGCCTGCCTCTCTGCCTGCTTGTGATCTGTCAAATAAATAAGTAAAACCTTTAAAAAAAAATGTGTTATTTTAAAATTTGAACAAAATGAAATGCATGACATAGAATTTCATTACTTCACCAAGACACCTAAAAACCACAATCAAACCAACCCAAAACTTTAGGACACTTCTTGGGATCTTGATGATTTCTAAACACAGTTATAAAGTCAGTAAAGATAACTTGAAGATGGGTAATATACCATTTTCCTACGGTGTGAATTTGCTTTTACTGTTCCTGCATGCCCACGAAGGCGGGACATCGCACAACCTACTCTATGTCAGGCAAATGTATATCCCATTTCATCTTCCTATCAGTCCTGAAGCTCACATAGAAGTGTCTCATTTAAAGGGGGAGGAAAATGAACCCAGGCATTCTGACTCCACAGTGCCATCTGTTAGACAGATTACCTCCCAATTTTATTTCTTTAAAGACTTTGCGCCAGAACTACTGGGGTGCCTGGATGGCTCAGTCGGTTGAAATCCTGCTTTTGGGTCTGGCCATGATCTCAGGGTCTGGGCTGGGCGTGGAGACTATTTAAGAAGTTCTGCCCCCTTTGCCCCACTCCTCCCTCCCCCTTGCATGCATACAACGCTGCTAGGAGGCAGAGGAGGAGGAGAGGGGAGGGGGGAGGAAGGAGGAAGAAAGGGAGGAAGGAAGGAAAGGGGGGCGAGATGAAGGAATAAATTAATTCAAAACATTAGAAGTACCCAAATTTCGGATTCTAAGCCAAGGCAAAGAGGTGAATCTACAACATTTACTCATACACTCAGACAATATTAGATTAACTATGATAACGACACAGACACAGCAGCTATTAAATATTTACTATATGCCAGTCACTAAGGATTTCATGTACATTTTCTTTAAGCCTGACAACTACTTTATAAGAAAAACTCTATTATTTCTGTTGTACAGAAAAGTAATTTTTAGTATGTATGTATTTCAGTATTTAAGTAATTTGCCTGTAGTCTAAAAGCTAGTTTGAGATAATGCAAACCCAAGTCTTCCTTAATCCAAATATCATACCCTTAACCACTACCTATAATGTCTTAAAAAGTCCCATCTAATTAGCCAAAAAACAAACAAAAAAACAAGATTACAAAAATATTTAAAGTATATCTTCATTCCCTTCAACAACTCCAAAGTTTTTAGTGTCCCATGGATTGTATGTTCTATTACAGATTTACTCCTAGTTATTAATAAGTATTAACACATCAAAATTCTCAGTAATGATATCGACAGAGGAGAAACGGAATCATACCCAACAAGAAAGAATAGTTCGGAAATTCTCCAAAACAGACACACCCCAGTTCTTAAATAGTATCCTATACTAATTAAGTACTATGTGTGTATCTGTACAAGTATAGAAACCTGTATCCTATAGAAACTTCAACATGAGTTGTCCACACAACTACAGGAACAATATTGTTAAGATCAGCCTTTTGGGGGGTGATGGGAGTCTCTGGAGCTACCCAGGAGTCAAAGCTATTGTATCTCTCTCCCACTTCCTGTTTCAACCAATAAAGTCTGTTCATATCATAAAAATAAAAACAGAAACAAAAACATGTATAAATGGGGACGCCTGGGTGGCTCAGTTGGTTGGACGACTGCCTTCAGGTCAGGTCATGATCCTGGAGTCCCGGGATCGAGTCCCGCATCAGGCTCCCAGCTCCATGGGGAGTCTGCTTCTCCCTCTAACCTTCTCCTCGCTCATGCTCTCACTGTCTCTCTCTCAAATAAATAAATAAAATCTTTAAAAAAAAAAAGTATAAATGTTGCTAAGATCAGAGGAAGGAAAGCAGTTCTTATTTGCTGAATGGGCACTGAAAGCCCATTTCCCATTATTTGCCACGGAAATAAGAAAAATTAATTCTGAATAAAAGGTATTGAAGAATAGGCTACTGGACTCAGTATAGGAGACAGCATCAGCATCCAACTACCAAGAATTCAAATTCCTTTTTAAAAAAAAGAATTATAATATTTCAGAGCTGAGAAAAGCATGACTGACTGACTGACTACCCACCTCCTCATTTAGTAAAACTAAGAGAGCAAAAATTTCTACACGGAAATTTTCTACAAGAAAAATGAGAATCCATGTTTCATGGTTTGGGGCGGTAACAAACAACTTTAAAAAGTTAAGTAAACTAACATTGTGGGGTTTTCTTTAAAATGACTTAAGTGTCTGAATCATACATTTAAAGGCTTATCAGAAAACATCTCTGTATTTGGAAAGGGGCAAAAGATGAAGAAGCAAAGCAGGACCAACTTTACACAATTTCTTTTAAAGGTGTGAAAATCAGAGGTGGGCTGGCTCAGTTGGAAGAGTGTGTGACTCTTGATCTCAGGATTGTAAGTTCAAGTCCCACGTTGGGCATAGAGCTTAATATTAAAAAAAAAAAAGTAAGTTTGAAAATCAACTGCTTTTCACTTTAGCTAGATAACACTAAACACATTTCATTATAAAACCTGAAAAGATGTGCCTTTTGCCTGTCTGAGTTTTCATCCATCAGATCTGCCCGCAGGGGGAACAATCATAAGGATATAGAAATACCTGAAATCGCAGAGAGCGAACACTATCACTCACAGGGCTCAAGCAAGCTTGGAGGGCAAGCCAGCGTGTGTGCCCTAAAGGATTAGCCAATCACTGCTTTGCAGGAATGTAAGACCTATGTTGCCAATGCTTAAAGGGGGAAAAAAAAAATTAAAATCCAGATTTCAATGTGACACATACTAATTTTCCCTGGCCCTCTGATGCTGTGGACTCTCTAAAGTTGGCTTTAGTGCTTCCTTCTCTCACAAATGGGCGGGCGGGGGGCGGGGGGGGGGGGCGGTGCGTAGGAGAACACAATACAGGGAACACGCTCACTTTGAAGACAGGAGTCTCTTTTTCTATGAAGCATAGCCCCACCTGTATCACGGACATCTTCAGTCCTCGGGGAGACCATGAAAGGGCCATCTGTGTGGGGGACACAGGATGGTCAGCCCCACGGCTGTACTGTGCAACGGTCCCATTTGCCACACGAGCGCCTACCAAAGCCTGCTTCAGGGGCTTGGCATATGCAGCCTGACAGAGTGATCTCAC
The DNA here is from genome assembly GCF_009829155.1 of Mustela erminea. Classification (NCBI taxonomy): domain Eukaryota; kingdom Metazoa; phylum Chordata; class Mammalia; order Carnivora; family Mustelidae; genus Mustela; species Mustela erminea. The sequence goes on along the minus strand of NC_045615.1, from coordinate 46,325,288 downwards.
CAGAAACACGAAACCAAGTAGGCAAAACAAACCACAGTGTAGTTATTTTACATGACTTGCATGGAATAAATCTGTGAACTATAGGTGAGTCATCACATAATAAAGGACTCAATTAGGTTCAGAACAACACACCAGTGTTTTGCCTCATGGTAGCAACTAGCTCACTGGAATCTTGAGAGAGTATAAGGAACATAAAAGACCCTGGTGTCCCTGTTTTACTCTTTCCTGCAAGATAATTAATCTTACTACAAAATTAAACCGAGGTTGCCAATTGGGCATTTTCAGGGTCAGTAATTCTTAAGTTACTAGAATACCAATTAATGATACCCAAGTGGCCTAGAAGAGTTAAATGCCCCTACCCAAAATGGTTGGCCCATTCCCAAAAAAGTGATTCATTCAATGGCAAAATATTTAAAATGGAGAATCCTCCAAGATTAACAGCAATTTTATCATATGTGAGCACTTATATAAAAATAAACCCAAAATTCACTGAAGGAAATTTGGTGTCTTATTTAATGAAGAGGAAAGCACCTACATACATGACAGATATAGAAAAATCATGACTTTCCAAATTTTATAGTACATAAAACCACCTGATTAATCTCTAAACTCAATACTGAAAGTCCAGCAATTAGGAGGCTGGAGCTCTACTAAGAACACCTAATGATCGGATTAGGCTGCTTATTTTCAAATCCACACATCAGAATGCCTAGCATGACCCAGGAAATACTTAGGATGAAAATGGTAAGTCAAACAATTTCTTTAAAAAACTGCTGAACTTAGTGCCTGCTTCCCATCCCGGTGTCCTCAATAGGAAATACAGTCCTGCATCAAACTGTCCCCCCACACACTCCGATCAACATTTGTAACAGATGATCTTTCAGACCCCAGATTCAACTGAACTAAGAACTTGAGCTCAGCACAGAACAGGAAAATTCCCGTTTTTGCTCCTGTCCTCCCCTGTGCTAAACACAAAGGATAAAGAAGCAAAGAGACACATGATTCTGCCCTCAAAATGTTTTTATCACCTGGAGAAGGACACGGAGGAGAACACCAAGAAGTCCTGAGACAGAAGTCTGGGTACCAGGAGCACGGAGGAGCAGCCATCTCTTTCAGGGTCTGGGAAGCACCAAGCAGGAGGGCTCTAACCAATGCATGGAGAAACAGGTAAGAATCCCATCAAGAAAGCAACTGGGGGAGGGAGAAGCTGGAGAGCAGGCAATCGGAAATAATCTAGATTTTTATCTTGGACAATGAAGAGGTACTGCAGGATTTTTTTTTTTTCTTTAAAGATTCTATTTATTTATTTGACAGAGAGAGAGAGAGAGAAAGGGAACACAAGCAGGGGAGAGGGAGAAGGGAGAAGCAGGGAGAGGGAGAAGCCGACTTCCCGTGGATAAGGCAGCCTGATGTGGGGCTTGATCCCAGGATGCTGGGATCATGACCTGAGCCGAAGGTAGACACTTAATGACTGAGCCACACCCAGGCGCCCCGTGCTGAAGGATTTTAAACTAGAATGACTTGATTCAATTTTCATATAATAAAATCACACTCTTGTGCAGCAGTACGGCAGGTGGTTTACAGAGAAGGAAAAGGGCAGAGAAAGACAGGTTAGAAAGAAGGTACACTAGTAGTTCATGGGTGCCTGGATGGCTCAGTTGGCTAAGCATCTGCATTCGGCTCAGATCACGATCCCGGGGTTCTGGGATCAAGCCCCCCGTTGGGCTCCTTGCTCGGCAGGAAGCCTGCTTTTCTCCCTCTCCTACTCCCCCTGCTTGTGTTCCCTCTCTCACTGTCTCTCTGTCAAATAAATGATAAAATCTTAAAAAAAAGTAGTAGTAGTAGTAGTAATAGTAGTTACAGCAGTTCAAAGTCAGCTTTAATAAAAATCTGAACCAAAGATGGGACCATGAGGGACAGAGAAAAGGAGAAGCTTTCAATGTTATTTAGCAGACCGCATCCACAGGACTGGGCTGACAAGTGGATAATGCAGGGGATCCGAAGGAATGGAGACTGACAACCAGGAAGAAGGAGAATGTTTCGTGTGGACGAAGAGGTACAGGAAATGTAACGAAATCCGTCAGAGGCGCTGAATTTGAGGTGCCTGTGCGGCGTCAAGAAGAGTGGGATTAAGATGATCTAGAGCTGAAAAAACTTTCTGCAGTTTTAGGCTAGAAAAATCAATTTAGTGGTCATGAGCGTGCAAGCAGTTAACTCTTGTGTGCAGATGAGATCACCAGCAAAAGGCTGCAGAATGAGGAGAAAGGATGGCTGAAGGCAGAGCCTGGGGAAGAGGTGGGAAAGGCAGCCTCCAGTGGGGACTGTTAAAGCATGTGTGAAGAGGCAGGAGAAAAACCAGACAAGCGAGGGCAGTGTTTCAGGGCACAGTGGTCAACAGTGTCAGAGGCCATGCAGAGGCCAAGCAGGCCTCGCCCGCCTCAAGAGCGCTCCGTGACTCTGTCCACCAGACGTCCAGTGTAGGCAGCACGGCCGGGGGCATGGGCACCTGGCAGCCTGCGATGGGTTCCGAGATTACCTGGGAGGAGAGGACGCACACAAAGTATGTTTACTTCTTCCTCAGAGCTTCGGCTAGGAAAGGAACAAGAAAGAGGTAATTAAGGTACAGGAGTGAGGAAAGGCCCGATTGTAACTACAGACTCTTCGGAAAGAGGCAAGGAATGAGGGAAAGGCTTAAAGTAACCAAAAAGGGTGTGCAGGTTCAAGGGCAAAAGAAGGATCAGCTCCTTCTGTGAGATCAAAGGGAAAGAGGTAAATGGTGGATGTAAATACGGATTTGGGGGGTTAGGGAGGTCAATGTAGGAGAGAACTGAGACATCTTGTACCTGGTGGCTTCCTTCCTTAAGGGGTAGAAACCTCAGAGAAAGCCACATGGACGTCACGACCAAGACTGAGTTTCAGTCATCATGAATCATCTGTTCCACCCAATACGTGCATTTATCAGGCACTAACAGGAAGGCAAGGCCATGGAGAAAAGCAGAGCTCTTAATGCTTCAAATCAAAGTGTTAAACAAATGATCATCACTCCACAGAAGCCACGTTTTATGGCAGAAAGAGGATGGGAACTAGGAGCCAAGACTCCTTGCCGTGTTGATATTAGTTTATTTATCTGTACAGGGGAGGCACTAGATTGAGCTCTGCCACTTAGGAGTTCAAATCATTAAACTTTACTTAGAGACTCCATTCCATGGCATGTAAAATGGTGATTCATGCCACCGGCCCTAATTCACAAGGTTGCTGTGACAATCAAGAGAGAAACAAATAAACAAGTACTTTGAAATTAAAAAGTGGTGGGGTGTGGGTGGCAGTGAAATACTTTCAAGTGCCTTCGACGAAGGGACAGATTTACACCAGAACTGCCAAGCTATGGGAATGTGCCCCACAGGAGTTGAGTGCAAAGCCCCTGTGCTGTCAGGCAGGGCTGGGGAGCAGTGCCCCTCAGCAAACCAATTCTTGAAATGTTCTTGATAACATCACCCCTAAGCAAATGCTGTCTTAACACTTGTATATCAGATTTTTAGGGCTTTATTCAAGCTAGCATCTTAACTTGGAATTCCTGGTCCCCTTGATCTGATCCCACCTACATTTCGATCTGATCCCACCTACATTTCTAAAGCGTACACCAGTCACTGTTCAAAGCCTTTCTACTTGCCCAACATCTCGTTCTGATAACCCTCTTTCTAAATTCTACCTTTTTCCTTAAAGCCCAGTTCAAATTTTAACTCTAATTGCTCCTTCTACCCGCCCCCCGCTGAGCTCTTGTTCCGTGCCAAATGCTGTTCTAAGCATTTGACATGGACTGCCCTCAATCTAGTGGCTCCCCTGTACAGATAAATAAACTAATGTCAACACGGCAAGGTCAAGTTTCCTGCCCAAGGTCTCACAGAATTGTAACCCCATGCTGAAGTGCCTGCTATCAAGCCGAATTAATTTCTCCTCTTTATTAAGCACCGGAGCTTGGATAAATTATTTATAAGGAACTGAAAAATTTCACAAACTGTCACCATTCTCAGGATGTAGGCTCATCGCCCCATCGTTCTGCTCTGCCTCTCCCCAAGCACTCTTGCTAGGCTCCTGCGTCTTCCCTCCATGTTCCTTCTCTCCGCTTTACCGCAGCCTGGAATGCACTTTTGCCAATACCCAAAACTGGAAGTGCTACAAAAGTCCACCCTCAAAGAATGTACAACTTCCTCTTCTGAAAGACAGCATAATGTAGGGGTCATAGTTAAGAGTGTGGATGCAAGCCAGACTACTCAGCTCTGGATTCCAGCGCCAGCACTTAAGGCCTGGGTAAACCCGGACAAACGAATCTCACTGTTCCCTCTGTTGAGTCTTTCGGTAAAACTGCAGTAATAACAGTGCCTCCCACATGGGATAGATGCAAGGATTAAATGAGTTAATGCACAAAAAGCATTTAGAATTGTTCCCACCATAAAGGAAAAAGGAGAACCGGGTGAGCATTAGAAGACCATAATTAGCAGTTCAACACCACCTTGTTGGTACGGATGATACTTTGTATTTTTTTATACTATTTAATCAATATACTGCATCAGTGTCTTTCTCTCCCATTAGCTCCCTTTATATCTAGTGGGTGTTCAAATGCTTGTTGACTAAAAAGGCAGAAACCTAGAATGCAAAGAGGTGAAACCTTCAGACCAAACTGTTTCTGACAAGAAAAGAATTCTTAACATTTTTAAACAATGTCCACATTATTTGATAATAAGAAAAAGAACTTTTTCATAAGTTAACATGTTCTCAAGTATGGAAAAAAATGTTAGAAGTAAATTCTACAGCATCAGATTCTGTAAAAAAATAAAAATAAATTTTGTAAGTTTATTAAGAGTTTGTAAGAACTGCAGGAAACGTGAACAACATGGAATGCTTTCTTTAATTCACACAGCTCAGTTCACACAGCTCAATTCAAAGCTTCAATTCCGGCCCAATATATATTTTCAGAGTTCTACTATTTGTACACTGGAACACACAAAAAACCCAAGATGATTTATCTAAGGGACAGAGCTAGAAATAGGACCTCTAATTACTTAAATACTGAGGCCCCTAGATTAAAACATTAAACCTCAAAACCCTTCAGCCAAAGGATTAAGGAGATTAGAGTGGGCTTGACAAATTACCACAGGGTTAGGGGAAAAAATGCAGACAGAAAGTAGGCCAAGCTTACACAAGGAATGAAATGGAAGTTCAAGAGAAAACTAATGCTGTGTGTGCACCCTGAACCTCTAGGGGCAGAAAGGATTGTCAATCCAGTGATTTCAACAATTAAAGAAAACAGTATCAGTATAAAAATAGCTCTTATAAAGTTCTTGGAAAATGTGAACATGCAGCAAAGTTAACCTCGGAAAATAACAATTTTCAAATAGATCTTGGCAACTGGAGAAAAGAAATACAAGGCCAAAAAATAAACTTGTTATGATTAACAGGAACCAGGATTGTCTCTTAAAAGGAATTCTGCTTTAAACAGCTCATTAGTATTGGTCACTCCCATCAAACAATCCAAATCAAAGCTACTAACTCGGTCATCAACAGACTTCCCTTGGAATATTTGGTTTTCTGTCCCTGAAGATTATCTGTTGGCTCAAAATAAATCACAATTCATCTAGACAAGAGCTAAAATGACTCCGGTGGCTACGTGAGAGCCTGGGAGGGCACTCAGCCTGGAAAGATTCTGAAGAGTTGAATGTCTACATTTTGGCAAAGGCACAACATGAGGGACCCAGGGGGGATCCAATAACTCTCCACAAACATCTCAAGTGTGAAAACAAGGAGGAACAGGAATTTCTTATCCTAGTACCAAATGTACTTCTGGCATTTTGAGAAGGAATAGAACATACAACAAACAAAGAAAACAGCTCCAATTAATAGCACCCAAAAAGACTTTCAAGGTTCAACTGCAAGCTTTCTTCTTGGGCTCCTATATGTAATTCCATTATTCATAGTAACTAATTTCTAGCAATTTTTGAGCTTCTCAAAAATATCTTGCCTTAGGATGCCTGGGTGGCTCAGTGGGTTAAGTCTCTGCCTTCGGCTCGGGTCATGGTCTCAGGGTCCTTCTCAGGGTCCTGGGATCGAGTCCCCCATGGGGTTCTTTGCTCAGCAGAGAGCCTGTTCCCCCCAACCCCCGCCTACTTGCTATTTCTCTGTGTGTCAAATAAATAAATAAAATCTTAAAAAAAAAAAAAAGAAATCTTGCCTATATTACTCAGAATGTTTCCTTCAGAGTTGAAACTGTTTCTTCAAACTCAAAAAATTACCAGGATCAGGAAATTAAAGGCAGCAGCTTCCACTCAGCTCTAGCTGGTCAAACTGAAATCGTATCTTTCACCAGACTTTGCCAGTTTGTAATTATCGGCTCAAAGGAAACACACACACACACACACACACTCTCTCTCTCTCTCTCTCTCTCTCTTTCTCTCTCTCTCTCTCTCTGGCAAAACAAAATAGTCCATAGGCCCAATCTAGTGCTCAGGGCTGTTTGTAGTTTCTGCTCTAAAATTTCTGTCCGTCACTTGCTACTATTTTTTCACTTCTATATTTAGGTATTTGGGGGCTCTAGCATCGAGCCAGCCTCTAAGCAGATCAGTTGAGTTACTACTCAATATTTCTCAGAGACTGGAAGTATTCTGCTCCAGACACCCAGCATCATCAGGGACTTGTGTACACAGCCTCCCCCGCTTTGTTACAATTTCCTTAACACAAACATTTAAGTAGAGCAGGTCTGCCCAAGCTAACAGAGCACTAGCTCCTGGAATCTAATCTAATTTGCTATGAAAGAGTTACTGTAATAAAAACATCTTTAGAAAACGGAAGAAAGCTAGATAAGCTGGACAAGGTCGTATCAGAATCTTACTCTCCCCACAAGCCTGACAATGTTGGGGACACAAGAAAGGAAAAAGGGGCCATGGAGAAAGAAGAGCAGAGTCTTTGGAGTCTTCCTCCCTCATTCCTTCCCTGGGGCTGCTCTCATTCAATTCAGCCTGATCTTTTTGTCTGAGGCCCACTTGGGAGACACTGGGACCACCATGAAGAGGGCTGTCTTCTACCACACTGGGGTGGGTTTTCAGCCCTTGTCAAGTAGTTTTCCTGTCCACGCTCCAGAACAAACCTCCTGAAAACCAGAGATGAAGATTCTGGAGCCTACATATACCTGCAGAACCATCTCCTGGGGTGGAAGACTACGGATTTTTATTTTCTACAACTTGTATCTTTACCTGCCTTCCCCAGGCAATTCTGATGTGCTGCCAAGTTTCGGAATGAACGCAAAAAAATCCCTTTGGATCTACAGTACTGAGCTTATACCCCAAGAGGACTTGTCACGGTCTCACACATCACGTGGCATTAGGGAGTGGCACACGCTGCTCCCTCCTCCTGGAATACTGAGGCTGCCTAACCCTTAGCACATCTGCCATGGTCTGAAGGTCTATGTGCTCCCCCAATTCATGCTGATTTCCTAAATTCATGCGGAAATCCCAAAGGTGATGGCAGAAAGAGGTGGCGCCTTTTGGCAGAGCCCTTGCCAATGGGATCAGTGCCTTATAAACAAGTTCCAGAGAGGGGCACCTGGGTGGCTCAGTGGGGTTAAAGCCTCTGCCTTCAGCTCAGGTCATGATCCCAGGGTCCTGGGATAGAGCCCCGCATCGGTCTCTCTGCTCAGCTGGAGGCCTGCTTCCTCCCTCTCTGCCTACTTGTGATCTCTGTCTGTCAAATAAATAAATAAAATCTTTTAAAAAAAAAAAAAGAAGAAGAAGAAGAAGTTCCAGAGATCTCAGCTCCATTCACCAAGTGAGAATACAATGAGAAAACACCAACTAGAAAGTAGGAAGAAGGTCCTCTTGAGAACGTGATTGCTCCTAGCGCCTTGACCCTGGACTTCCAGCCTTCGGAACTGCCAGAAATAAATTTCTGTTGTTTATAAACTACCCAGTCTGTGGTACTTTGTTCACAGCAGCCCAAACAGACCAAGACAACCGCTCACTTCTGCGACTTTTACTCGCTATTTAGGTCTTGTTTGAATTCTTCTCTGAGCTCCTTCATTGTAAGCCACAGCCCCTGTTTATCCCTCTTACAACAGATTGTGGATTCCTTCCTTTACAGTGCTTGTCCAAGTTCTTACAACTTGATCTGAGTGGCTATCTACACGATGTAGGTTCCTAACTAGATGGTCAAGGTCCGAGAGGCTCAGAACCACGAGGCCTGCCACATAGTAGGTGCTCTGGGTATTTTAGTTAGAAGGTGCAGAGTTGATGATGTGTACAGGGGAGAATGAACTACTGAACCTCACATCAACAGGATACGTGACACCAACACACCAAAGCTGAACTGCCTCAAGGGTTAGTTGCTCTTTTCAAGGTTTAAGATAATAAGAGAACTAATATGGAAGTAGGAAAGACTATCTGCACATATGAATGCACAGTGAGTCACTATTACACAATTTTCCACTGTGGATTAATTCGTACTGTTGGGCGGGCAGTTTATTGAAAATGGAAGGCTCAGTTTAAGAATTGCCATGAGTCAAGATAGTCCAACAATGAATTCACAACTGCAGGTGACACCCAGGTTTTGGAAACTAGGTAGAAGCTTTTGGTAACAGATATCATTCCTCACTGATGCCATAAGAGGCCACAAGGAAATGAGAGACCACTAGGACTCAAAACTGGATTCATCTGGAGGGGTATGGCACAGGGCCATGTAAGGAAATAGAAGCAGCGGCAAATTCAAGTTTATAGTAAGTTCTCCAGATGCCAATCAGTTATTTGAATAAATTAAGATAACTGTACCATTTACATGCACACTTCAAACGAAGTGAAAAAAAACAGAAAGCAACCATTTCTACTACTTTATAAGCAGAGTCTCATGTTCCCAGCATGGTCTTCAGTTTGTTTCTGAAGACCCAACCCATCCTCATTGCTTCCCACCTGCTTACTGCCCCTTGCCAAGGGTAAGCTGAGCCAGGAAGGGCTTGCTTGCCTCAGGGAATTTTCAGGCAGTCTTGTCCTAAAGCTTTAAATACCTAATATATGCAAATATAGCCCAAACGTATCATTTCCAGTCTTAACATTTTTTTCTGAGCTGGTCTACAACTTGTCGCATCTACCTGGACAAATGATGACATCTCAAACTTAATATGTGATCTACTCAGACCTCTCGGTTTTCCCTCCAGACTTGTTCCACTCAGGTCATGCCCACCTCAGCAGCAGTTACCATCCCGGCATCCAAATCCATCAAGTCAAACAATCCTTGGTGTCTCACTTTCCCTCACCTCAGGCGCACTCCCATCTCTGGTCAACCAAAGCCCTATCAGGTCCCTGCCAAAAACATCTGGAATCTGCCTGGTCCACTCCTATTATCCTACTCCAAACTGTCATCATCTCTCAAGCCCTACTGGTCTCCCTGCTTCCAACCCTGTCCCTCAAGCCATTTTCTACCCAGAAGCCAGAATGATTTTTTTCAGAAAAGGAAGATCCATCTCTGCCCCGCTCAAGACCTTCCAGCAGTCTCCATTCGTACTTAATAGGCCCAAGTAGAAAGATCACAGAACTGAGAGCTTGAGCTCCGGCTCTGCTACTAACTGTAAATTTTGGCGAAATTCTGCGACTTCCTCCTCCCAGGCCTTAGTTACAAAATGAAAGGGCTGTACATTTAGCTACAGAAGTCTAAAATTCTAAACCCAGTACACAACTTAAAATGCCCATCTTGGCTTATTCCATTTCTGTGTCAATAAAACATCGATTTCATAAAGCTTGTATCTAATCCCCCACTCCCCATCCTGGGGCCTATGCTCAGGAACACAACACAGACATGCCACGGTTTTTCTCTCATTTTCACCTGATATCTTTGGGTGGAAAAGAGGGATGGGGCAACTGGGTGGCTCAGCTGGCTGAGCATCCAACTCCTGGTCTCAGCTCAGGTCTTGATCTCCGGGTCATGAATTCAAGCCCTATGGAGCCTACTTTAAAAATAAAAAAAAAAGAGGGGTGCCTAGGTGGCTCACTCAAGTCAACCATTTGCCTTTGACTCAGGTCATGATCTCAGAGTCCTGGGATCAAGCTGGGCTTCAGGCTCCCTGCTCAGTGGGAAGTCTTCTTCTTCCTCTGTCCCTCTGCCTCCCCTGCCATCACTTGTTGGGTCTCAAATAAAATTAAAAGAGGGAGAGAGAGGAATCTCAGCCTTCCGCTTGGGCAGGTCCATCTTATATGGCAACTCTACTGCTAGAAAGTGTCCACGTGCGGTCACCGAGTCTTGGCTATACCCCTCTACCCCTCCGATGGGTCATTTCAAGCTGCTAGCCATCTTCCAGTTGACACAAAACTAAAACTGACACGCCCACAGAAAAACCAAGGGCAGATTTTTGAGAGCCAGGCCTCAATGTGGTCGGATTATTGACCTTTTGGGGCCCCTGTGTGGCTCAGTCAGTTAAGGATCTGCCTTCAGCTCAGATCATGATCCCAGGGTCCTGGGACTAAGCCCCATAGTGGCTCCCTGTTCAGCAGGGAGTCTGCTTCTGCCTCCCGGTCTGCCTTCTACCCCCCAACCATACTCTGTCTTTCTCACGCTCTTTCTCAAATAAAAGAATAAAACCTTCAAAAAATAAAAAAAAAAAAAGAATATTGACGTTTTGATCATTTTTGTCCTGTAGGATTCTAGGAAAGACTAAGTTTTAACTGTTAGAATGACTTATTCCAGAAAAGAGTATCATTTTTTAGGAGAACCAACTAAAATATACAAACCACATATGTCTCCCACAAATGCACGGGCAGTGTGGTGTAAGGAACTCACATGGACGTGGCTTGAGAATGAAGGAGAGCCAGGCAGTCGAGACAATTTTCCCAGTTTGGTTCATTTTTTAAAATACTGTTTCGTGGAAGCCGTAGGGAAGGGGGTGGCAGCAAAGAAACAAACCGCAAAACCCTCAAACCCAGAAAGTCAGAAAAGAAAACCTCCTCTGACTTGCCTTAGGACAAATTAAGCAAATAAAGGAAAACCACTTAGGTATCCCCACACCCCTTCTCTCAGGGCTACCAACAGCCAACTTCCTCTATCCCCCATTCTCTAGCCTTCTTCCCCACCGTCACAGTCACAAACGGCCCTAGATACTCCTAATAGTCTGGTTCTATATCCAGAGTTTTACTTGCTCGGGGGTGAACTCCCTGCTTTTTTGGAGCCCCATCTCTATCTATGCCTTCCTTTGATTCATTAGAATATTAAAATTTGAGATCCAAATACCCCTGCTTCTTGGACTGATGCCCCCTCCACTCTGAGATCTTAGCTCTGAACTCCCCCTTCACGTCGGCTGCGCGGCGCCCTCCATCTGCCCAGGGACTCCAAGGCAGTTGGTACTACAGCCGGTACTAGCATGAGAACCCTGAACAGAAAACCAGACAGAGCCATATTAAAATGAACGCTCACTGCAAACATAGGCCAGACACAGAAAAGTTTACATCTACTCAAACTACTGCCAGCAGATGACCTTGTGCCAGGAAAACCCCATTCTCCAGTCACCGAACCTAGGGAGGATTTTGCTCATTTCAAAGATCCACTCCAGAAAATACTCAAGGGCCATCTGGCATGATCCTAGGTTTGAAATACACACTAAATCTGAGCAGCTTTGAGGCCTTAGAGAAATCTCAACTTGGCTTATCTTTCACCAAGGAAGGAAAAAGTTAACCAGGACTCTCCTCTGGAAGGTCTACTGGAAATCCGACTGGTGGACCACAGTAACTAGGTTCCCAGCTTTAAGGCTGCCATCTGAAACTTTTCCCAAGTACCAAGCAGTAGGACAGTCTGTACTCAGTTGTTCTACTTGTTTCTGGTGCTGGTGGCTGACCTACACACTACTAGACTATCATCGCCCCTGTGGCAGGGACCAGTACTGGCTTGGCATTTCACACACACACATACACACACACACACCCCACTTAGACATATGGTCCAGCACTTAGTAAACAATGTAAACATTCGCTGATTTTTCCTAAATTTGCTTTAAACCAATTTTTAGTTGCTTTTTTTTTTTTTAAGAAAATACGTTTAGGGGCGCCTGGGTGGCTCAGTGGGTTAAAGCCTCTGCCTTCAGCTCAGGTCATGATCCCAGGGTCCTGGGATCGAGCCCCACATCAGACTCTCTGTTCGGCAGGGAGCCTGCTTCCCTTCCTCTCTCTGCCTACTTGTGATTTCTGTCTGTCAAATAAATAAATAAAAATCTTTAAAAAAAGAAAATACGTTTAAATTTCCCTCTCATCGGTTTTTTAAACTGGGAAAACAGAACATACCTTATTTGACAAACAAGGCAAAGAAATTCACACTAAGTTCTTCACTGAACAAATTATAAAGCAGGCTGACTGGCCATTATGAGGGGGGAATATTTCACTTCATTCCACTCCACCCTAATTTGCTGCCTACCCCTCCTCCCAGCACAGCACAAAACGTTTAACAAATATCTCATTTCGGTGAATCTTCATGACTTGAGGTTAAATGTAGAGCTCTGCCAGCTTGATCACTTCCACCACTTGCTGTCTCCCCCTTTCCCATTTTTCCCTCAGCCTCCATACAAGCCCCATTCTGAAGACATCCAGACTCACTCCAGCTCAACAGCTGACTGTGGACAGAGCGGAACCTCTTCTAAACCAAAAGCTGACACCCCAGAGGAACAGATTTTCCTCCTTCAAGATAAGGGTTATCTTTCCTGGAGTCTGTTTGGTTTTGTTTTTAAGCCGTAAGGAATTTTTACCTTCAAGCCCCAGGTAAGGCTGCTATCTGGGTGCACACAGAAGCCTTTGAGCAATGGATATGCAAATTAGAAGATTCATACAATAGCTGTGACTAAACCAAGGACATTACCTTAACAGATAAGCTTTCAGACAAATTCACTTCAAACATTCCACTTTGCACTACTAATCTGAATTTTGGAGTAACTATTGCTAATTTAGAATTTCACTGATAAGATGTGGGCCCTGATTCTCTTCATTCAAATACAATGCAGCCATTTACTAAAGGAGTGGAGAAAGGAATTTTTTTGTTGTTGTTTAAAAAGATAAAAGTATTTTGGTCACTTGAAAAAAACATTGCTGAATAGCTTGCTGAATAGCTTTCTATATCGTCTTTGTGACTCACTTCAAAGGAGACACCCCCAGTCCTCTTAGGTGGTAAATAAAAATACATTAGAACAAAACTTTAGTTTCAGATTTTCTTGTAATTTACACGGAACACATCTTTAGAAATACTTTGCCTTCAACATTTTAATCTCTTATTTTTACTTTTTTATGGTTTGGATCTCAGAAAAAAAATCAACTGGAGCTGAGGAAGTACCCCCCCCTTTTTTTTTTGCTCTACAATGTTAAATAAGTCAGTGTTCAGGGTGGCTCGGGTAGCTCAGCCGTTAAGTGATTGCCTCTGGCTCAGGTCGTGATCCCTGGGTCCTAGGATGGAGCCCCGCATTGGTCTCCCTGCTCAGCGGGAAGCCTGCTTCTCCTCCCACTCCCCCGCTTGTGTTCCCTCTCTGTCAAATAAACTTTAAAAAAAAAAAAAAAAAAAAAAAAAAAAAGTCAGTGTTCCCCCAAACAAGTAAAAACAAAAACAAAAACAAAAAACCATGACAGCTGAAAATCTTCCTGAACCTTTCTCATGATAAATACCATGACTTGGTTATGGGCCATACAGGCGTATACATTTTTCAAAACATAGCAAACTGTACTCTTAATCTATATTTTACAGCATATAAATTATGGTTCAGTAAAAATACTGAAAAACAACAACAAAAAACTTTCCTGAAAATCACATTTCAGTATCTGTTAGCGATAATTCCTTTCAGACCTGAGTTCTCTGTGGGGCAACAAGATCCTAAAGCCAAAAAGGAATCTCACAACCCAAAAGCCATTGATACCCAGGTCCCCAATTCTCCAGAAACTTCCATCTCGAATTTTCCTTCACACTGGAATTCCCCCACATACAAAATTCCACTCACCTCAGCTGACTGAGACGGCATCTTCAGCTTGGTGAGCTTGGCTTTGGCAGGCACTTTTAAGTCTGTTTTTTCAAAGGTCTGTTGCCGGTAGTCTTCCGGCAGTGGTTTCAGTTCAGGAGACTCACTAGGAGCCTGATCTTGACCATCCATGGGCCGGACATAAGCCGTGGGCTTCTGCTGCATTGCAACAGTTTTTGAGGGGAGGGAGGGTGGGGGGAAAGTCTGAGAAGGTGGCTGGGGAGGGGCCACGCCAAGGCTGGCAACTGCCACTAAACTGTCTTGAGCAGTCTCTTTATCGTGGGCCTTTACCACGAGCTCTTTGGGAGATTTGGCCGGGCAATAGCCTTTGCTGTTACTGTTACTGCTGTGAACTTTGCTGCTTCCTTGTGTCCTGGGAAGAGTTTGCTGGTTGGAATGTACAGGTGACAGTGGGGGAACTGGAGAAGGCAAGCAGAGTAAGGGAGCGAGCTCCCTCTCTGGAGCCAAGCCTGTCACCAGAGCACAGCGGTCTCCATCAGCTCTGCGCTCACCCTTTTTGTGATGACTGGAGCCGCAGCCCTCCTGACTGAGGCGATCTTGGGTTGGGTGCTGGCTGTCTGGTGGGCCATAGCTTTTGACATGAGTATTTGACATTGGTTCCATTCTTGGCTGTGCCATCTTTGGATTGTGGCTAATGTTACCAACAGGAAGTGGTCCAGAGGCAGGAGTGTTAACAGGCTGGTGGTGGGCACTAGGGTGGAAGGAGTGGGGTGGAATGCTGCTCCCCTTCTCAGGAAATAAAGGATATCTTGGCTTTCCCAACCTACTTTCAGAAGCATCCAAGTGATGAGGGTGGGACTTGGTGCTAAGGAACTCCTTTACTTCTTCATAGTTTCCCAACATGTTCTGTATTCGACTGGATAGCTCGTCACCTTTTTCTGTCTGGAAAAATATAGCAGTTAGATACGGGGGTGGGGGTGGGGGGTGGCGGAGGGCACTAAGGAAAATCAGCATTTAATAAATAATGTTACATAGTACCATTTAAAGGAAGAGGAAAAAAAAAAAACTTCAATTTAATGTGTAACCTAATATTTAACATGCAGTTTAAACTCGGTTCCCCTGTTGAGAAGTCTGTCCTGGACAAACATTATTGAAGACAGGAGACTAACATTACAAAAGATGATCACAAACTCTAGCAATTTGAATAACAAGGTTCAGAGAATTTTCATAGTTTGTTTTCAAAGACAATCTAAGATAAGTTGTCTTATTTCCACATATATGGCCCTTGTTCAAACTCACTTTCATCACAGAGTTAAATATGGTGATAAATCAGGCTTTCTAATATTCAATAAATAAATAAATACCTTATAGGGCTCTCCAAAAAGGGGGATCTTTTCAGGAAAGGCCTCTTTCTCCTGGTGAGCTTCCTGGTTGCGTCTCTCCTTCTCTCTAATTCGAAGCAGGTTTCTGTCTTCATTGTACAAGCTGTTTCAGATGCCACAAAAGAATAAAAATAATGAAATGTATCAGTGTCCAAGTTTTGCTATGCATATGTGCATGTGTGAGGGAGACCAGGAGAGGTCAACAAGAAGTGATGACAAGGGTAAAGTTTTAAAGAAGGCCTAAGTCCCTCAACCCACGCCTGGATTAAAGGCTGTGACTCTCCGGCCTTTGGTCCTGGCTCCAGAAACCTAAGCATTCACTCTGTAAGACTGACTCCAGACTGACTCCAAACTGAAAGGTCTTTTATAGGCAGTCGTGGAACAGAGACAAGATTAATGACATTTTTACTTTCAGCTTGCAAAATATGGGGTAGAGGTAGGAGCTTTTCATCTGACGGAGTCAGCAGGATGTGAACTTTAAGAAAGGCTGTTTTCCTGGATCAGTATTATACATTTTGGAAGATTAGAATCAAAAGGCTTATTTCATAATTAAAAGATTACCAAGCACCCAAAACAGCATTTACTTTATTCTCAGCCTATTCTACTGGGAGTGTCTTGGCATGTTAAACCCCAAAAGATAATTTTTATTTCTCCTTTCAAATGTCAAGGATGGGAAAATCCAATCTTAGATATCAGCTTTACCTACCAAGAAGTCTGATAATCTGATTGCCCTACTTAAACCACATAAAAATACATCCTAAATCATCAGCCCTAGCACCAAAAGGGTTAAAAATGCATTCACTGACAAATGGCAGAGAAGGAAACCAACCAGAGTGCAGTTTTAGCCAGCAGGTAAACCAAAGTGGGCCTGCCTCAGGTGGGCAACACAGGCCACACCCTCCTGACCCCCCACATGGGATATAGAATAATGAAAACAGGAACTATAAACTGAATTTTTGCCCTCATACACTTGCTTCCAGGGCAGCTACTGAATCTTCTCCCCCAACATTATGTAAATAAGAAGGAAAACTTTAAACCGTCCTGCTAAAACTGTATGTACCTTTAGAAACTCTAGTCCTGATCTCAGACACCCCTTTTTCCTGACCTCTCTGCTCTCATGACTTCTCTTATTTCCTCTGCCAAAACCCTCTTACTGCTCTCCCTGCCTCGCCAACATACTGTCCCTCTAAACTAGATTTTTCATGGACATAAACACAATCTAAGGTATGGTTCTCATGCCACTGTCCACATTTTAAAATACCAGGCATTTGGTGGCTCTTTGTTGATGCAGAATAAACTTGAAATCCTTGCTTTGGCGCTAAAATCCCCCCAAGAATCTGGAACAGATCTACTCTAGATATTACCCCCTACTGTTTCCCTGCAGGCCTGCCCCATGCATTCTAACCAGCCAGCCATGTCCATTCCCCAAACATATCCTGTTAAAAGCAGTCTTTTGCATTCCACTCCCCACCCCAGAACTCTGAACGATAACCAATTCTTCCAAGACCAGCTTGCCCATGAAATAGGATTCTCCTGCAAACCATCTCTGTATTCCGCATTCCAGACTATTCCTTACTCCTCCTTGGTATCCGGACCTTGATGCTTTCATTCTAATCACACACATTTCCTCTGCTTCTCTCTCAACCTCACATCCCCATCCCCAATTTTCAGCTACCAGCACATCTCCTGAGTGGTTCCCATGATACCCACTCTAAAGGCTTCCTCAAATCCACCAAGCCTGTGCTGATGGAAGATACTGATTGCTTCTCTCTCCTCCTCACCTTTCCCCGAGAATGTGAACTCCATCAAAACAGAACCTCTCATTTATTTCTCCCCTGATGCTAATGCATGGTACTTTACACAGAAACTAATCATTAAATACTTTCAAATTAAAAAACAGCCACTATGCTTCAGTGTATTTTTTAAAACCTACTTGTAATTAAAAATAAGTTAATTTTATTAAAACAGCCATTTAAAAAAGTGATTTTTCGGGGCGCCTGGGTGGCTCAGTGGGTTAAAGCCTCTGCCTTCGGCTCAGGTCGTGGTCCCAGGGTCTGGGGATCAAGCCCCGCATCAGACTCTCTGCTCCGCGGAGAGCCTGCTTCCTCCTCTCTCTGCCTGCCTCTCTGCCTACTTGTAATTTCTCTCTCTCTGTCAAATAAATAAAATCTTTAAAAAAAAAAAAGTGATTTTTCTTTATCTCCATAGCCTTAAGGTGGTAGGGAGTCTAAGCTACTCCGCTATATTCACCTAGATGTGGAAAAGAATTCCCTGCTTAGACCACCACAACAAAAACTTTTCCTAAACGATGGATATCTCGATGGCCTACTTTATAGAACTACAAAGGGAACAATTTATGTTAAAGTCAACATACTGAATAGAGGAGAAAAAAAACTAAATCAGAAACTGGCTTTGGAGTCTTCTTTAACAGAGCTTGAATCTCACATATTTTGGACAGTCAGGTTTATCTCTGGTTGAAAGAAGAAGCACAGTGGACTTGGCCACTCAGGAATTCCTTTCGGTTATTTTAGAGTTTCGGTAATTCCTCAATGGCTTTTTTTTTTTTTTTTTTTTAAAGAGGGATGATCAGGAAGTAACTTTTTTCCTTCAAACATGCTCTTCCCGCCACTTTGTTTGCAGAGGGGGTGGGGAGCGCAACTGTCCTGAAGGGACAAGCGTCCCTTTTCCAAAGCTCGGTGGCATGAGGACCCCGCATGGGGTGCACACAGGAGGAGAAGCAGCTTCCCCAGGCCATCTGCTTTACCCTTTTCTCCCTTCCTGATTCTGTGGGTTCCAACACTAGAGTCCCAGCTCACTTCTGAATTGCTACCTTTGTCTCCAAAAGGTAACCCCAAATGGCAAAATTCTCAGCACCAGATTGAAAACTGAGGGTGTGAACAAGTAATGTCTCAACCATCAGGCCGCCTGGGGTCCTCACGTAATCTTCCTATCAATGCCACACATACCTGTAAGAAAAGCTACTCTTGCTTAAAAGTACTGAAGCGTTTCTAAATTGATCAGCACCGCCTTATCTCGGTATCAGTTCTCGGTATCAGTTCGTAAGCTTTCCCACACACCTCTAGGTTTCAGTTTTTAAATAATAAAAATTGCTATGGAAATAATAAGAACCCAATTTTACAACATTCCGAACACTGGCTTATTGCTATGTGATTCAAAAATCAAGGAACCTCCCACAGGGAAGAAATCCCATTAAATTAGGGACTCTGTTTAATTAAAGGTTTTACCTCATTAGATTAAAAAAGTTAAAACCCACATCAAGATTTTTATTGGCAGACATGTGTAATACTATACCAATTTTGAAACAAGCTTTGATTTTTTTTTTTTTTTTTTAAGATTAACCACTACCCTTCTTCAACTGAAAAACCCAAAAAATAGTGAGATGAGAAAAGACCTCACAAGTGGTCATGGTAGGATGAGTTTTAGGAGGTCTAGACTTTGTGAAAGAAACTCACTCTCCCCCTTCACCCTCCCTTGGGTCTCACTCCCCAAGGCTCCGGGCAGGACAGAGAAGAAGGCAGAAGAGACAGGAAGTGATGAGTCCACAATCCCCAGGACTACACTGGATAGGCTGTGGGCTCTCACTCTTCCAGACTGTCTACCTTCTCCTTGCCATTGACCAGGTTTTACGAGTTGTACTGGGGAGAGCTTTCTGGTTTATTTGGCTTTTACTTCCTGTAGGTTTTCAACGGTTTATAAAGAATGGTTTCTTAAGGTTCATAAGCAATTTTTTCCACGAATATCTTTTTTCTTGGTTCCATTTTGGTTACCAGGGGAAACACAAATTTTAAAAGTATCAACATAATAGTAGCATAAGTAAGTAAATCACTGTTCAGCCTTACACATCATTTTTAATTCAAGCTACAAGAAAAGAGCGGGTGGACGGAAAATTTTCAATGAGGGGATTTCAGGTAGTAGTACATGTTCTACATGATTCACAGATTGTTAATAACTTTTGAATAATTACAAGTTGGCTATCACTTCATTATTCAAGGTGGCGTTTCTCCTCTGGTGTAGAGGAGAAAACATTCTCCCTTCTCAGGATAACCTCATCCCCACATCAACCTTCATCAGCCTTTCAGGGTCAGACTTCCGCACTGTTCCACATGGAACAGAGTGAGGCCCAAGTGCTCCTTCCCTGCTCCCCACAGAGCGTTTTGCATTAGATGAGGAGTTACCAAACCCGTGAGCACGAGAATCCCCAGGAGGACCTGCTGGAACGCGGAGAGCAGAGACTCACCCCGCACCCCGAGTTTCTCAGTCAGTACATCCCATGCAGGGCAACTTTCTGGGTGGTTCTGAGGGGTACAAAAGAGCATATTCTTCTTGGGCTCTATGGATCACTTTAATAAAGCTTACCAAGAACAGGAGCAACAATGACAGCAACAGTAGGCTGCCAAGGACGGCCGCCACTCAGTGTCTGTTATTCGGTCAACACTGATGTAGGCACATCACACCTGTCCCCTATTTAATTTTCACAACACCTCCATGAGAGGGAGAGTATGACCCCCATTTTCCGGTTGGGGGAAAAAAAAGATAAAGCTCAGAAATTAATCTGCAGTAAATGATAGACCTTAAAATTCGAATGCAGGTCTGCTTGGCCAAAAAGCATGTATCACAGTTCTGCCAGCAAGTTCTGCACAGCAAGGCTGTATGAAGTAGGGCAACAACAAAGGCAGCGTGCTGTACGTGCGTTCACTCACAATCACTCGTAATTCCTTGTTCTCAAAGATAAGCAAGGTTTTATCCCTGCCAGCAGAGCAATCTCAGAACCACAAAATACGTTTGGTTAAATGTATCCACACAGGTCTGTCTTTGCTGACCGACCTGACACAGAGCCCTTGGAGAGAGGGCTGGCCAGCAGCATGAAGTTACTCCTCCAGTTAAAAAAACTGCATTACAATTCTTATTTTAGAGGGTTTTTTTTTTTTTTGAGCCCTTTTTAATTTACACATTTAATTTACACATTTACACACATAATTTGAGGTCCCTAGCCCCATGATAACCTCTGGATTCACAAGTCATCTCCAATGTGCTAAGGGACTCTTCACATCCATTTCTTTTAAGGACGGGCCATAAATAAACTTGCACCAAACCTGCCATTCTACGCCTGACATCAGGCCCCCCCTCCCAGGAACTTCTGGCCACTGACCTAGGCCATGTTGTGTGGGCCACGATGCCTGTTGTCTGGTCAGCCCAGAAGTCCCCACCTAGGGAGGAAAAGGCCACTAAGTCAGAGGAGGCTCTGAAGCAGTGACAGCACTCACAAACAAGGCCCCAGGGATAGAGGGTGTGTGTGCAAAGTCTGACCCCCGGAGCAGATAGCCAGGAGTTCCACCACAAATCCACATAAGTAAAACAGGGACTTACTGTCAGTTGCCACACTCCTGCTTTTGAGACATGTACTACTGTCCACCAGCTGCAGAAGGTACAGTGCTGATACATCAGAAAGATCCCTGCAAAATGCAGCAAACTACCTCCCTCCACTTTTATTATTTTCTTTTAAAGATTTTTTATTTATTTATTTGACAGAGATCACAAGTAGGCAGAGAGGCAGGCAGATAGAGAGGGGGAAGCAGACTCCCTGCTAAGCAGAGTCTAGGATCATGACCTGGGCCAAAGGCAGAGGCCTTAACCCACTGAACCACCGAGGGGCCCCTTTGTTGTTGTTGTTGTTGTTGTTGTTAAGCGAACCAGGAACCAAAGGGGAAGCCCTAGGCTTGAGTTTCCAGAGCCTGGTGTGCCCGGCAGAACACAAGCGCACAAGCCATTGCAAAGGGGACTGTGCCACCGACGCCTCCAACGACCAAATTCCACCGCTCTCATCCACACAGGAGCCCGAGCAGCGCTGGGAAATGGAAAACTTGCCAGGATGCTTTCACTTTCTGAGAGGTGGTGAAACTCCTGAGGAATTCCGAGCTGCCCATTCGGCCCCTGAACGCAGTCATTTAGTCAAGCCCATGCTGGGGCCTGTCGGGGCCCATTGACTCTGACTTTTCAAATGCTCCTCCTTGGGGTTGTGGGTGGGTGGTAAAACACTCGGATACAAGGACAAAATCACAGCTCCGTAAGGACTAATGAGAGCGATCCTCTTTCTCACTCTGCCTTGCACTGAAAAAGGAGAGGAACAGATGTGGAAAGAGGAACAGACGGAACCAGGAAGGCCCACGTTGAGCGTGAGCTGAGGGGCAGCACGCGGCTAGGCCATCGTCTGGCTGGGAGCACCTTCTTCCAGGCTGGAGCCCACGGGCCCTGCTGCTAATCTAGGTTAGTCATGCAGGATCACTGGATGCCACTGGGCGCTTCCATGGCAACACTGGCCCACGGGGCAGGCTGTGCACAGCTGACTACCCATTTATCACCCTTGACTGGCCACTTCACACAGACCTGCCTCTGATAGATGGGACCAACTCTCTAGAACTCACGTTTAAAAGTTTAATTCTCCCTTGGGGGACAGAGTGTAATTTCTCCAGTGTACTCATCTCCCGAGGCATGGCAGAAACATTTGGCCGGAAGGGAAAGAAAAATCCTTAAATTAACAACGTGGATTCATTTTGGAAAAGGAGTCTTTTTACTGCTTTAGGAGCAGCACTACACCATTCTGATCTGAATATACAAAAGATCAAACAAAATGAAAAACTCTCAAATCTGTTCACAAAAGTTGGGCAACCCTGGTTTAGAGACAGTGACGGAACATATCACAAACCAAGAGACAGAGGATGGCAGGTTTGGGATCTTACTCTTGTGCAAGCGACCTTTCTATTTTATTTTGAAAACCACCCCTGTTGACTTTTACAGTCTATCTTCTGGCCCTTTTCCCCCAGGTTTCTCTAGCCGGGCAATCTAGCATCCAGGAAACATTTTTCACACACTACAGAAAAAAGTCAATATACTTCAAAGCACAAAGTTTGCTTTGTCATTAAAACTGTATCACTCATCAATACAAGTTAAACATGAGACATCAACATGGCTCCATGTTAGAATGAAGAAGTGTTGCTTCAAAGAATGGAAAATCTTTTCTTCTGCTTTGTGCATATGAAAGAATTTGCAACAAGCTTTCTTGTAATAAAAATCACGAGGCTCAATCTTCCAAAGATTTCACCTTTATTACTTCCCCCATCACCTAACACACACGACACAAAGAAAAAACAATCAAAGACTTAATCCTTAATTTCGAAAACCAATTCTGATTTAATATAAAAGACAAGTATCAGCCAAGTGAAACGACAAAACAGCATTATGTCACTGTTGTTTTCCTGGAGGAGCTCCCAGGGGATCTTCTCAAAGTAACAGCTCTCTGCTACTCACTTCTGCTTGCCACAGAAGACTCAGCCTCATTAGAATACTGCAAGAGTTGTATAGAACTCCATTTTGCAAAATTAAATCAACCTTTAAGATTTTTTTACGCAATTTAAAGGCATACTCTAAGTTTTAAACTGAGTGAGAGAGCCTCTACCAAGGCAAACTTGAGTAAAAGTCAGTCACTTCCATCCTAATGAGAGTCATATTAATTTACCTTTCAAAATCAATCTGCCACTTACTTTGCTGCATGCATGTTAACATGTAGCAAAGGTCTGAAAGCATTCACTTATAAAAATCAAGAAGGAGCACCAGGTTAGGGTGGAGGAGGTAAGTGGTAGTGTGGTGGTTTAAGGAATATTTTAACTTTTTTCTTCCCCACAAGAAAGTATCCATTTACTATTTGTGTAGTTAAAATTTTTGATTAAAAACAAAAGAAAATGCCTCGTACAACATCAAGATCAGGACTAAAGAAATACGAAGGTGTTGAACATTTTGTCAGTAATCCTCACTGGAACCTATGAACACAATTTTGGACGCTGGACTCAGTCTTCTTTTTTTTAATATTTTATTTATTTGACAGAGAGAGAGAAGGAGACAAAGAGAGGGAAAACAAGCAGAGTGAGTGAGAGGGAGAGAAGCAGACTCACTACTAAGCAGGGAGCCCAACTCAGGGGCTTGATCCCAGGACTCTGAGATCATGACCTGAGCCGAAGGAAGCCGCTTAACGACTGAGCCACCCAGGCGCCCCTAAATATGTCTTTTACCTTTTTTAAAAAATATTTTAGTTATTTGAGAGAGCATGCGCACAAGCAGGGGGATCAGCAGAGGGAGGAGGAGGAGGAGGTGGGACTCAATCCCAGGACTCCGGGATCAGGACCTGGGCCGAAGGCAGACGCTTAATGACTAAGCCACCCAGGCATCCCTGGACTCAGTCGTCCACCATTACTAATAATTATAGGCCACCTGCATAAGGCAGTGCATTAGAGACTATGTTCCAAAGTCCAAACACAAGCAGCTGTTATTTAGAAAAGTAGTCTTATCTTAATAGATCATAAATATATTTCAAGAGGCATATTCACCCTATAGATGGAAAAGCACAAGAATCTGTCTTCTCCAATGGTCTTAAAAGGCCAGTGAGGAAAGCTGTGTGGGTGGGGATACACAGCTGTAACAAGAGGAGGATGAGGGGAAGGGAAACAGATGAGTAACTGCATTTCTATGTGTAGGACATAGTCCCTTATCTTCTAAACATTTTTTTAATGCATTTTAACATTAAAAAAAAAAGAAGAACTAGTACTGACTGAAGAAGGTCATAATGCAAATGGCACAATTACACAAACCACAACAGTAACCGCTCCTGACCTTGAAGATTTGACAATCTATATGCTAGGGGTTAGTAAATATGCCATTTGAAATGTGAAGGTATTAATGTTACTGAGAAATTCCAGAAAACGGCAGTCTCTCGGAGGGATCCCTAAAATGCTGACAGTTCTTACTTCCAGTTAACTGAAAGCAGATACAGAAATCACCTTCCCTTCCCCCAGTGGCAAAAGGCTCACTAGAGATAAATCTGCCACCCGACTATTTCTGTCCCCCCATTTAGTTAGAAAGGTCCCCAGTGTTCTGAGCTCCCTCAGTGTGCCTGCTTTACTGGCAACTGCACATTTGGCACCAATGAGAAACACGGGTAGCAGCTGCTGGCTCTTCCCCTACAGGTCTCATTTGTACTAGGATCAACCAGAGCACTGGCCTCATTACCATGCCGTTCTTCTTACACACTCAACTGACCATGAAGGACCACATCACATACCTATAAAATAATGAGGCTGGTGAAAGTCTGCTCATTACAGCCACAAAATAAAAGAATGCAGTGGTCACAAACAAAGAATGTAGACTAGCAAGCTCAAAGTTCTGGGCTTTTCCTTAAATGCTTGTCTCATTTAATTTACACTCGACAACAACAACAAATGTTTGGGGTATTAAACCTATTAAGCATCCAAAATTCAAATAAAGAGTCATGTGGACTTCTTACTTCTGACTCGGAGTATGGCCCCAACAGACTCCTTGCCTGGGCAACTCTGCTCCACACAGGTACCTCATCGAATTTTCTAAAAATCATGAATCTGATCTTATTATTCACCTATTCACAACTTTTTCTGAGCCAAATGCTGCCTACAGGATTAAAAGATGATTGGTGTTTAAGCCAAGCACACCCTTCTTGGGTTGGGCTTGGGCTTCAATGAGAAGCCTCTTCTAACCTTCAGGGGGTAAGACCTCTTTCTGCTTATTTCTCACCCCAAAGTAGATTAAGACCCATTTCCGGCCCCTCTCTCCCTTCTGGACACTACAAAAACAAGAAATTGGGAGGCATGGGGCGGGGGGGGGGGGGGGGGGGGGAGCACAGCCCTTGCCTCTGCCAGTTCTCTCATGAACTCCTCCCTTGACTTTCAAAACTTTCTGAAATATCCCTGCCCCTCTGTCACAGTCCCCAGCCCCAACCTCCACTCTCACCTCCCATCCCTGCTGGGATATTCCTTTCTCCCCATACATCTGTTTTTGCATATCTGTCCATGTTTACATTTACAAAAACCAGAGAGACTGCACACGTGCCTACAGATTTTCTTTATTAGACTGAGCTCCTTAAAGGCAAGGACTACTCCTGAGAGCGCAATGCTCAGTAAAAAGTGATGCTTATTACACATCTCTGACTTAATGACTACATTCAAACATTACTCAATTTCAAGCAATCCAGAATTCTACAAGTCTGCCAGTCTTATTCATTATCTGATGACAAAATATGATTCACTGTCTGATACCTAAAACTGACTATACCAGATTGTTGTGAAAGACCCGCGGATCCCCTTACCCAAGAATCCAACACTGCCACTGGATGCAAACAGCAAGAGGTTTATTGGGACGCAGGTACCGGCGGGTGGTCAGCAGCTCCAGCTAACCGAGCACACCGACCGAGGGGAAAGCGGGGTTTTTATAGACAGGTACAAACAAGTTTTGGGTGGGGACGGCGCTGACTGATTGATCCTTTGAACAGGCATACTTGGCGTCAGTGGATTGGGTCAGGGGACCCCGCGAGAAAAGCAGACAAAGCAATCTTACAGAAGCAGAACTGGCCGGTTAGCCCACGCATGCGAAAAAAGCACTACCAGGATATTGAAGGCCTGGTTACTTATCAAGTAAAGACAATTGGGAGTCTCCTGGTGGAATGTCACACTCCTGCCATCAAGCATCCTTGTTAATGAGATTTGGGTTTAGAAGAAATTTAACTTTATTTACTTTTCCTTCTACTTCCACCTCCTTGGGTGTTTTATGGAGGGGAGGGTGACATTAGGGCTATTGATAAGGTAACTTCTTTGTTGTAAATCTCAAGGACATTTGCAAACCAAGGGAGACTCCTACCTTGCAGGACTGTGATCTCTGCAAGTTAACTATTTATCGTTTTATGGCAGTCAGGGGTGCCTGAGGAATGTCACACATATTACCAAGGGGAGTGGGTGGAGAGGGGGTGCAAGGCATCAGCCCCTTCTCCATCCTCAGCCAGCCTCCTGCTCCCTCATCATTTCCCCCTGAACAATTTTGACCCTTAAATCTTTAAGGTGGTTGAAGGTGGAAGGTCTCATCTTCTGTAACTTCTTCCTGCTGAATAGGGGTGTAGAGCTGTCCCTACCTACTCAGGTCAACATTGATCAGTGGAGGAATGTATGGGGGAGTTACGAAAGGCGGAGGCAGCTGAATCCAGTGCTGACAGTGAAGAAGTGACTTTGTGCGTGGTTAAGGATCACCTGCCGTGGTGAAGTCATTGCAGCAAGGGAGTCTCGGCACCAAGTAGAGAAACACTGAACAAAGCAACATATTAAGGTTAATAAGGCGATAAGAATGAGAAGCCCGAGAAGGAGATTTGGCCATAGTCCTCCTTCAAACCAGGAACTTAAGCATTCACTGAGAGAGAGAGGGACCTTGTAGAGCCTTAATCTGGGCATTCATATCCTTTATTAGTCCTGTGATAGTCTGGGATGTACACACAACATTCTGTCTTGATAACTGCACATGTGCCACCCTGGGCTGCTGTCAGGACATCTAAAGCCATCCTATTTATCTCTTAAGGGAGGGGGGAGGGGGCTCTCCAGGGCAGGGGTCTTTCAGTTGTACCCATCAAATGACTCAAGTTTGGAAGGAGGCTGACAGCTCTCTTTCCTAGGTCAGCCACGAAAGCTGCCTCAGCAAACACCGTATGTTTATCAGTTAATATTACAGGCTTTCATTTTTTGGTTTGCTGTATTACTAGTCATCAAAGTCCAACTATACTACACCAAAAAAAAAAAAACAAAACAAAACAAAAAAAAAAACACAACAACAACTGTGTAAGTTATATTTATAGCAAACACACATTTAATTTTAAATCAAATCAAATAAGATTCAGAATGATATTAATAAACTGCCTCTAGGTCTAAAACTTCAACAACAAAAATCCCACAATGAAAAATCTCTCGATGCTGTTATAAATGCATAGTGGGGAAAACAAAACAAAAAATACAGGATCTAAGGAGTTTTTAAAACACAAATGAGATTACGGGGCTCCTTCTACTGCTGAAAGATCACCACAGGCTTCCCTTAGCGTTCAAGATTAAAACCCAGAAGCCTCACCTAGAAGGCTCCATCCCCAGCACACCTCCTCTTTTTTTTAATTAACATATAATGTATTATTTGCCCCAGGGGTTTACACACATTTCACAGCATTCACCATAGCACATATCCTCCCCAATGTCCATTACCCAGTCACTCTATCCATCTCCTCCACCGCCCCCCAGCAGCCCTCAGTTTGTTTTATGAGATTAAGAGTCTCTTACAGTTTGTCTCCCTCCTGATCCCATCTTGTTTCATTTTTTTCCCTCTCTACCCCCCCACTACCCCCCCACCACCCTGCCCCTGCCCGCCTCTCAACTTCCTCATATCACAGAGATCATATGATAATTGTCTTTCTCTGATTTACTTATTTCACTCAGCATAATACCCTGTAGTTCTATCCACATTGTTGCAAATCTCAAGATTTCATTTCTTTTGATGGCTGCACAGTATTCCATTGTGTATCTATACCACATCTTCTTTATCCATTCATCTGCTGATGGACATCTAGGTTCTTTCCATAGTTTGGCTATTGTGGACATTGCTGCTATAAACATTCGGGTGCACGTGCCCCTTTGGATCACTTCGTTTGTATCTTTAGGGTAAATACCCAGTAGTGCAATTTCTGGATCATAGGGTAGTTCTATTTTCAACTTTTTGAGGAACCCCCATGCTGTTTTCCAAAGTGGCTGCACCAGCTTGCATTCCCACCAACGGTGTAGGAGGGTTTCCCTTTCTCCGCATCCTGTCCAACATCTGCCATTCCCTGACTTGTTAATTTTAGCCATTCTGACTGGTGTGAGGTGATCTCTCATTGAACACACCCCCTCTTAGATGCTACCTCCAGATATATTCCCCTCCCTCTGCCCTTCTCAAATACTAGCCACAATGGCCCTTTCATGCCTGGAATGAGTGGAGCAGTGCATTGCTGATCCCCACCTGGATGCTCTGTCCAGAGAGCTGAGGGCTTTGTCACCAACACCTCAGGTTAAGCGCACTCTTCCACGAGATCCCAGATCCAAATGCACCCTTGGACCCCCAGCAGGAGTTCGCCAGCACTCCTCCCTGCTTCATCTCTTTATCACTGTCTAAACCTATCTTGTCTATCCATTTATCTGTTTAAATTATGTCTGGCTCTCCACCCTCACCTCCTCCAAGAATGGAAGTTTCAGAAGGTCAGATACCATTTCTCTCTCCCACCACACTGTGTACCAAACACTAACCCATTAGGCTAAACAAGTACTGGCTGAATGGATGGAAATCTGCATACAGATGCAGAACCTCAAGTAGTGGTTTCTTTTAAAAATAAAACCGAAACTACGATAACAACAAAGAAACCATACAATCTGAAGCTAACAGAAGCATTTTCAGGAGACAGTACAAAAGACATTAAAAAAAAAAAAAAAGGCAGATATGGACAGCATCCTACAAATAACAGATTCATAGATCGAATTGTCAAGTACCACACAGAAAGCAAGAGAAAAACAAATCATTCCTAAATTTATCTTGTATCTCATGAGACTGCTGAAATGCCTCTAAGGGGATTTAAAAAAAAAAAAAAAAAAAAAAAAGCAACTCCTCTCTCAAGCAATTATTCAGGAGCAATTTTATTTTTTGTTTGTTAAGAAGAGTCTTGAGAGATCAAACATACTAAGTGGATATTTTTTGTCACTTCACATCCTGAGCACCAGCTAATTCCCAACATACATCCAACTGAATGAATTACATTCTACAGAACAGTTTAAAAACTATACAGATTTACCATTCGGAGGAAAAGTCCCTCCCAATGACTGAACACACACACATTCCAGAGAACCAATTGCACAGCATACGATAAGAAGAACTGTTTGAAACCGGGCCAATGCACCAAGTACTGCTTCAGCCAGAATAAATGCTCAGCATTTAGACTTGCTAACCAACAGCAAAAAGCAACAGGAAAGGGCTTACATTTGGAAAATGAAAGGAAAAACAATGTCTATGTATTGATAAGAACAGTGAAGAACAATGGGATAATAAGGAAACTGGCCAGAGGTGATTTATTTTTCTAAAGAAGAAAATATTAAGAAACATTTATTCTTTACATGAGTACAGAGAGACCCATCAGCACATTTCAGTTACTGAACAAACAAACAAAAACCTGTACAGCTCCTCCTCTATTCATCTAATGAAACCCACTCCGTTACGGGAGCATACCAAGGACTAAACCCAAGGATGGATCGTCCATTCTCCCGTCAACTCAGAACTTCCAGTAGAAGCTGCTGTCAATTATATGTTAAACAGAGTTAAACAAGCTGCTGTGGACATATATAAACGATACGATAAACTTTCTACCACAGAAAAAAACTTTTTTCAGGCTCCAACCTAAAAACACAAAGATATCCAAGCCTCTTGCAGATCACACAAAACAGATGACAACAATAGAAGAAACGACTGTTGGTGCGTTTTTACAGAATCGTCAAGCTTTTTCTTTACCTCCCAACTTACAGTTATCTTCTTTTGGTTAACTGCACATGTCACATTTGTTTTCACAGGAAGAAAGCTTAATGTCATAAAAACTAGAGGCAGCCTCATTATTCTATTCCATTTCATCCCACAGACATTTCAAGAAGTAAGAACAGGGAGATTATTATAGGAGAAGAAAGCTGGAAACATGTATTGGTATTTTATATGGCAACAAGCAACAATTACATGTTTCTAAATATTCTCATTTTCATCATAACCCCAGCTCACCTCCTACCACTGGCTATAATTGGCATCTCCTTAAAGCTAAACAGTAAGTCATTGTTTTTCTGGAGAAGTCTCCCTTCATTTTGACCTCTGCTAAGCAGTGTTGTGAGCCTTACAAAGCTTGTCAGGATTCTTTGGCCTGGATTTTGGCCCAGCCACAGACATTATATGCAGAATATATCATCTTTTCCCTATCATTGCCAACAGGCAGTTCACTTGCTTAAAACAAAGGGTATTTATCAAACTTAATACAGCACCCTCTACCTTCTTCAACACAAGTAAACTAGAATCTGAGAGTTTGCTCAATTTTTTTTTTTTAAAGTACATTTCAGGAGCTTCAAAGATTGTGTCTTTTATAATGCTTTAAAATTTCCATTTTTAACTCTCTGAGAAGCAGAAGCAAATATATCCATTGTAAGGAAACAATAAGCAAACATTTAGAGTTACCAAATGCACTGATGATTTATATTAAAAGCCTCCGACTGTAAAACAGTTTCTTCCAACAGAACTGCATTTAAATATTATGCCACTTCAAGTTCTTTAAGAGTACGAAGGCACTTCTATGGTTTTCCAGAGTCCAACTAAGATCTTAAGCCTCACAGAACAAAAAACAGAAAATTTATTTGCTTCCTGTCAATACTGACTCCCCGTCTATGTGCTAGACCTAAGGACAAAAGAAGTGAGGGTTCTACAATCTAGGGGGAGAAATACAAAAGGAGGGGTAGGGGCAGACTGCTAACAGTGATTGCAGAGGTTGGTTCCAAGTGCTAAAGAATCAGGGGAGAAAAACACCAACTCTCAAGGAAGGAGGCTGGGATGATTTAATTAAGAGCGGTGACATCTGAGCTTGAAGAATGGACAGGAGTTTAGAAGAGGGGAGGGGGTCCCCACGCCCCTGCTGGGAAAGCATGTAAGTTGTAGAGGGGTGATCAGTCACCACAGGGTGTTTGCACCATCTTACTTCATTCCCCAACTCCAGCTCCAAATTTCTCCTCAAAAGGGTCCAAAGAACCACTGACAATTCATGGGGATGACAACCTTTTGCAGCTGCCCGCTCCACATGGCTGCCCTAGAGCCTCCGTGATATTTTAGGGTGGCAATCCCCTGAGAATTCCCGGTGGACTTTCCTCAGCCTGGAACAATGACCTCAAATTACTTTGCACATAAAAAACCGTCAATTTTAAGAAAAGAACTGAGTGGGGATGTCACAGTTTAGAATGCAAATAGACTTAACTGGCCTCAGATGATCCCCAAAAAACAAAACTGACCACTCCTCCCACCCCTCCATTCTCCTCATAGCCCCAAAGAACACAGTTCCAGTGCCCACTTGATACAGGGCCTTGCTGTACAAAGTCTGGTCTAACTTCCTAATTCAAATTTTACACTATTTTCAAGACCTCTTCCTGTCCTTATGTTTGTTGAGCCAGCAGTCACAATTCCGTATTTTAAAAGTTCAGTAATAGGGGCACCTGGGTGGCTCAGTGGGTTAAGCCTCTGCCTTCGGCTCAGGTCATGATCCCAGGGTCCTGGGATCTAGCCCCACATCGGGCTTTCTGCTCAGTGGGGAGCCTGCTTCCCCCTCTCTCTCTGCCTGCCTCTCTGCCTACTTGTGATCTCCATCAGATAAATAAAGAAAAAAAATTAAAAAAATAATAATAATAAAAGTTCAGTAATAAATTTAAAAGAGGGGCACCTGGGTGGCTCAGTGTGTTAAAGCCATTGCCTTCGGCTCAGGTCATGATCCCAGGGTCCTAGAATCGAGCTCCACATTGGGCTCTCTGCTCATCAGGGAGTCTGTTTCCTCCTCTCTCTGCCTGCCTCTCTGCCTGCTTGTGATCTCTGTCTGTGAAATAAATAAAATCTTTTAAAAATAAATAAATAAATAGATAGATAGATAGATAGAAATTTAGAAGGAGCATATGGTTGAACATCCCCACCTGAACCGTTCCTGGATTTCCTGACATGCTCAGCCCAGAAGTTTCAGGCTTTGAAGTAAAATTAGTTTTAAAAAAAATAAGGCTACCAGGGGCACCTGGGTGGCTCAGTGGGTTAAAGCCTCTGCCTTCGGCTCAGGTCATGATCCCAGGGTCCCCGGATCAAGCCCCGCATCTGGCTCTCTGCTCAACAGGGAGCCTGCTTCGTCCTCTCTCTCTGCCTGCCTCTCTGCCTACTTGTGATCTCTGTCTGTCAAATACATAAAGAAAACCTTTAATTAAAAAAAAAAAAAAGAAGAAGAAGGCTACCAGTGGCAAAGGGGGAGGGGGGACCCTCCAATTTGAATGAACATTGATCAATGCTTGAATTTCAACCTAAAAAGGTACAGTAACCAAAGTTTGCAGAAACAAAAAGATGAACTAGACCAGAGGTTAGCAAACTGGCTCGTGAGGCGAATCTGGCCCAGCTATCTATTTTTATAAATAAAGATTTATTACAACACAGCCCTACCCACTTGTTTCCACACTGTGTATGGTCACTTTGGTCCTGGAACAGCAGAGGTGACTCGTTACAACAAAGACTGCATGGACAACAAAGCCTGAGATACTTACCATCTGGTCCTTTACAGAAAAAGTTTGTCAGCCCTTGGACTAGACCCTAAATTATCAAGAAACATAAAGGTGAATTTTTTTAAAGTTATTTTGAAGTGTTTCATTTTAAAGGAGTACAGACTATTTCAGAAATAGTTCCTTCTGAAACATGTAAGGCTTTCAGTAACAACCAAATTTCTCTCTTATCAGCTTTCCTGACCTGAGGGGGAAAGATGAGAAATCTCCACTCTTGTCTCTATCTAGTTTTAATAAGGCTTACTCTTTTATTCCAAAATATTAACATAATGTAGTATGTGGTGAAAAGTGTGCCAAGCGGCAACCTCCAGGGTCTGGCACCACCCGCTGTATGATCTTATCTACTCCCTCCAGGACTCAGCTCTAATACCCTGCCTGGCCAGGTGGTCAACAGCCTCAAAAGGCTGGTTGAGGGTGGTAACCTCAACCAGGCTGAAGGTGGTAAAAAGCGTATGTTGGTGAAAGTGTGGGAAACGTAGGGGGCATAAAAACCATTCCCGTCACTGGTTCCAGCTGCATCTTCAACAGAGTAATGGACTTCACACTACAATTATGTAGGATTTTTAGGATGACGTGAATGGGAAAGGACAAAATATGAGGGAGATTGCAGAGCAAAAGAAAACCGAAGGAGAAGCTCTGGGATTAAAAACTCCCAAGGCACAGTGAGTCCATCCAACTTCCCTGAGCTATCTACTCCGGCAGGCGGGTGTGGTTTGCGGAAAATATGAAGAATTAAGCCAGTGGTTGCTATTTTCTTTTTTTAAGATTTTATTTATTTATTTGACAGACAAGAGATCACAAGCAGACAGAGAGGCAGGCAGAGAGAGAGAGAGGTGGAAGCAGGCTCCCTGTTGAGCAGAGAGCCATGTGGGGGGCTTGATCCCAGGACCTGGGATCATGACCTGAGCCGAAGGCAGAGGCTTTAACCCGCTGAGCCACCCGGGCGCCCCGCCAGTGGTTGCTATGAAAGGTCAGAACTTACTGTTCCTCAAGTGTCCTGGTTCTTTAGAAGTCTGGTGAGAGACTGCATCACTGTATTTGAATACCTTTATTTAAATAAAAGGACATTTGTCAGGTTGACAGTGTGAAGAAACAAGCTGACAGCCTTGATAAAATTAAACTGAGATCTTCAAATAAAGGTAGAATGCACCCCTAACACATTTTGATCTTATTCCTTGGATTAAAAGCCTTGTAGGGGATCTCTCACTAATTATGGCTACCCTCTCTCTGCCCTCAGGGGAATGTTGCTTCCCTACAATTCTAGCCCAATCACACACTCAACCATTCCCTTACAATAAAATAGATGAGAAGTGGCTGAAATATTTACATTCGACTACCAAAAACGCTGGAGGATAACAGAACAAAAATAAACAGGTTACATCCAACCAGAAAATTTGACTGACAAATTACAACTTGCCCATTAACCTCGGGGGCTCCTGGTTATCTACGGACCCACCACCAGGTTACTTGGGAAAGCATTCTTTCACTCCCAGACTTCTCTCATTCATCCTGGATCATCCACGCAGGGTGAGTGACACTAACTAAGTCCACCTCTTTCAGGAGAGACCCTCATCTCCCTATGGATGACTTCCACAGCACGATCTTGTAAGAACACAACCCAGCCATCCTGGCACCCCTCTACTACATGTGCTCCTTAAGCAGCAGGCTTTAATTACATTCAGTTACATGCATTCCACTGTTACCCAGAAATAGGGAATCCTTGAAGAAGACAAGGGTCTGTACACCCCCATGAAGTACCTTGACTGGAAAAGGGGCTAATTTAAAGAAAAAAAAAAGTAATGATTTTGGACTCAAGCCTTCAAAGCACTCTATAAAGAAGGCTTTGCTTATTTTAAAGAAGCAGTCACCATATGCTTAGTCACAGAAGAATTTTTAGTCTGTGACAGGGGAGAAGTCATTTTAAAAACAATATTCAGGAGTGCCTGGGTGGCTCAGCTGGTTAAGGGTCTGCCTCGGGCTCAGGTCATGATCCCAGGATCCTGGGATCAAGTCCCATGTCAGACTTCTTGCTCAGTGGGGAGTATGCTTCTGCCACTCCGTCTGTGCTCTCTCCCTCTTTCTGTTAAATAAATAAATATTTAAAAATCATCATAATAAAATAAAAACAATATTCAAGACACGCCTGTGTGGCTCAGTCGGTTAAGCATCTGACTGTTGACTGTTGATTTCAGCTCAGGTCATGATCTCAGGGTCCTGGGATCAAGCCCTGGTTGGCTCCCCGCTCAGTGGGGTATCTATTTGAGGAGTTCTATCCCTCCTCCTCTGCAGTTCCTCCTGCTCACCCTGTCTCTCTCAAAATAAATCAATCTTTAAAAATAATAAAAAAATTAAAAATACACAGAAATGATACCCTGAAAGGAGGAAAATAAAACAGGAATGAGTCCATTTACTCATCTTCTAATCATCTTCCCACATACATACCAAAAAATAATCCTAAAATTAGTCCTATATCTTCACAGGGGTTTGGGTTATAGAGACATATACACTGTCAAAATGTACCAGAACACCTAAAGTTTGTGCATTTCCTGGCATACCTGACTTATGGTGAAAGGGGAAAAACCCTGTAAATAAATACTTTAGTAAATGACATACAAGCTGAATTATTTTGGGATATGCAATTTATACAAGGAGCATAAGAATTAATGGATGATACAAGCAATGAAGAGATGAGTACATTCATGTTAACACAAATACAGTGTTAATAGTTTAATCTAGGAATAAGGCTTTTTACTGTGAAATTCTCCCTACTTCCTGAATGTTTAAAAATTTTCCTAATACAATGTTAAGGAAAAGAGCCACAAGAATAAACGAGTAAATATGGCAGGATCTAAGAGGCTGCCAAACACGAGTAGATCCCACACGGTTCCATCACACACACCTACAGATACAACGCGAGTTTAACCGCAAGTCTCCATCAGAGATGGGTAAGGGGGCGGTGCACTTGAGTGGCCCACCCTGCCAAGCGTCTGACTCTCCATTTCAGCTCAGGTCCTGATCTCAGCCCACACTGGACTGTAAGCTCAGCAGGGAGCCTGTTAGAGATGCCTGGGTGGCTCAGTCAGTTAAGGGGTTGCCTTTGGCTGGGGTCGTGATCCCAGGGTTCTAGCATCGAGTCCTGTATCAGGCTCATTGCTCAGTGGGGAGCCTGCTTCTCTCTCTGCCTCTGCCTGCCACTCTGCCTGCTTGTGCTCTCTCTCTCTCTCTCTGACAAATAAATAAAATCTTGGGGAAAAAAGGGGGGGGGGCAAGTGGGAAGCACAAATTCAGCTACTAACTAGTATAGTGGCTCCGTGAAAGGCAAGGAACTGAAGAGTCCTGAACTCTCTGAGGCAGACGATGACAGCCGCTGTTGGCAGAAGTGAAACAGCCTGAGCAAATGTGTGCCTGCACGCTGCCCAAGTTTATCTGTGTGTGCCCGCACTGAGCAAAACCTAACCTCGCTCTTTCAAAACCTTCTGCTCTGCTCTATCGACAAACTACAAGAGATCCAGCAGAGATACACACATGCATCTGGAGGAGGACATTTCAGAATCCCATTTGGAAAGCTTTCAGGGCAATCTCCTTAGCCACCACGAGACTTAATTCACCTCTCCCTTCCCCCTCCTCCAATCTTCACCTTTGTAAAAGAAAAATCATTGTTTTTCCCCTACTTGAGAACTAGGTTGGTTGAGGTTTCAGAAAATTAATCTCCTCCAATTCTTGTCCTACTTCTTCACATACAGATTTAGTGCCTATAAAGGAACCACTGGAATCACATTTCCTTCTTCATATTTCAAAGTGTTTTTCCTGCAAGTCCTTCCCTACAAAATTACCAAGCCAGAAAGCTCTGGGCTTTAAGGAGGGCCTGATTCTATGGTTTCCCTAGTTTAAGTTACATCTGATATCTAAGACACAAAAGGCCCAAGATTTTAGACATGCATTTTACACAAGTAAATTTGTAATACAATAGGTGGTTACCGTACACCTACCAATCTCCCTTTCTGCGTATTTTCTCCCTTGAGTTGAAAAATACTACTGCAGTCAACCTCTTCCCTGCCAGATATGTTGAGGCCCCATGTCACTCAGAATTCCTTCCATGCCGCTTTAAAAGGCTCGCTTTAGTTCTCTGCTAATGGGCTCCCTCACCTCTGACCGATCCACGTCACCTCCTGCAACAGAGCAACAGGACGGTCACTCAAGGTCCCCGAATCCAGGCAGCTGTGTATCAGTCTCCTAAGCAGCCTGGCTGAATTCGAGGAAGGCAGAGAGGAGGCTGAGTAATACACAACAGGATGGGACACTGGTCACCCACATCAGACACTGGTTAAGAGCATAGTCTCTGCAGTGAGGGATGGGTTCACACATGGGCTCCAGGACTTTCGAGTAGTGTCCTATGGGCAAGTCATTTAAGCTGAATGTCAGCCATTTTAAAAAGGTCGTGGTCATCACAGTACCAGTTCCCTAAAACCAGTGTGAGGCTTAAGTGACTAATGCCTTCTAGTACCCACAGTAAACTGAAAGCACTCAGGCGAGAAAGAAAGGAGAAACCCGAAAATGTCTCCAGATGCCCCTCCAGCTGTGCTCTTTAAAAAAAACCCAGGTTTTATACTTTCCGAATTTGCAGTTTCTATCTATGCAAGGCTTTGTCCTCCCACCGCCTCTCCTTCCCTCACCACCACCTTCAGAAGTGTTTCTTCCATTTCTCCCTTTCCTACAGGGCTGTGGAACCCACACGGTGCCCAGCTGCGGCCTGCACACTCGCACTGCCTCCTCCACAAACGGGCTAACGGACACACCTCTGGGGCCGGCACTGGGTGAGCGGGAGTCTGAACGGATGTTCTCTGAGGCACAGATATCCGCATACCTGGGAAGAGAGCCGGGGTTCAACTCTGGCACTACAGACATTCTGAACCAAATCATTCTGTGTCAGAGAACGCATCCTAGGCTGTCTGGCAGGATCCCTGGCCTCCACCTTAGGTGATGGTAGCACACTGTTTTCCTGGCTGTGACAATCAAATATGTTTCTAGACTTTGCCAAATATCCCGGAGGGCGGTGGGAGTAAAATAACCTCCTCCTCTTTTCCCTGCCTCCCCCCTGTGTTGAGAGGCACTGCTGGGGAGTATAAGAAATATTCCCCCAAGTCAGAGCATTTGTTTCCTACTGAAGCAGCAGCCACCACAATCTGCATATTCAGAACAGGCACAGGAAATCATAATGACTACGTCTGTGACATGTCAAAACTCTGTCACTACTAGCTCCGGCCGACAGGGTTAAGTCACAAACTCAAAGCTCGAACTGTACCAAAGGTTCAAAACTGTTGTAAGAACTGAGTGAACTAATGCATACATAAGTGCGCAGCCCAGGGCCTGGCCAAGCGTGAAGTATTCACTACCCCCTGAGCTACTATTAGTAAGTATATACAGGTTCTCCCCTCACCCATTCTTTCTATGTTCCTCCCACCTATCTCCCCAAGGACAAAGTAAGAAAATTCAATACTAAACACAGTACAATGGTCCCTAGAGCTGATGACATATGCAGTGGGGTAAGACCAGAAGAAGAAAAGGAGAATCCAAGAATGGCAGGAAAAGTATGGTGTCCTGCATTTCCCACTAAACAGGAAGAGGCAGAAGGATGCCTGTTCACTCCAAAATGAGTTTCTTATAAGGAAACAGCATCCTGAAAGAGGAAGGGTACAAGGGATTTCCCATCTTCTATCCAGGAAGTTCCATCCACATAATTCTCCCTTTCCAAATAGTACAGGAGTTCTCTGAGTTACAAATACCCCACAGCTTCAAATAGTTGCATGGTCTCTCCTTAATTCCCCATGCAGTAAGTAACCAAGTTGTGGGGGAAAGTCACTTCCCAGTGCAGGGCACTAGCAAACACTGACCTCACATTTCTCCTATATGTTTCTTCACCCTGAGAGGAATTTTACACATACGAGGTTTCCCTACTCTCATCTCGTTCCCTTTTCCTGTTTCATACACCTCAGTTATGAGACACACACACACAAAAATGCTCCATTTTCTCCATCCCTCTTTTCCTTCATAGTAAACCAAGAAGCACTGACCACACAGATAAGTGTATTAAGGACAAAGATGACATTTATGTGGAAGTCTAGAGTAGATGAGTAGAGGCTGTGAGCCAGCTGTCACTTGCCGGCTCTGTAACCATGATCAGTCAATCACTGAGAGTCAGTCACTTAATCTCCATGGGCCTCAGTTTCTTCATCTGTTCAATGGCAGGGATAACCCCTGCGCTACAGATTCAATGATACCAATTATGTGAATTCTTGGCTCAAAGCTCAAAACATAAAAGAAGGCACAATAAAAGGACTGCTATTATCATATGCCAAAATTATACATACTGTCTGTGTCCTTCCAAGTACCCAAAGTTTACCAACAGAAATACTCCCAAGAGAATTCATTTTTTCCACCTTTTTCCCTATTA
Source organism: Mustela erminea (assembly GCF_009829155.1). Classification (NCBI taxonomy): domain Eukaryota; kingdom Metazoa; phylum Chordata; class Mammalia; order Carnivora; family Mustelidae; genus Mustela; species Mustela erminea. The sequence continues at coordinate 46,286,240 of NC_045615.1, read as the reverse complement.
AACCTAAAGGTCCCTTACCACACTCATCCCTCCTACCAAAAGAACCAACTTAAGCAGAAGATACTGTCTTATTCAAGCATGGTTCATCTGCCTTGTTTAATCAATTGCACTGTTTTCCATTATTTTACCACATGTTTGACATTTTGGCACCGTAAGTGAAGAAACATTCTGGGTTCAGCCTGGGGCCTAACCTTCATCACATGATTTTCGTTGCTGCTTCTGCAAAATATTTTCTGTGCTCCAAACCCATTTCTGGAAGAAGAGCAGTTTGTAAATAGGAAACCATGCATGCTTTTTTTTAAAATTCCCAACATCTATTGAAATAACATCCACTCTTACCAACAATTCAACTATGAAAACATAATGTAAGAAATGATTTTGAATTAAATAAGAAAGGTTTCCTCTCCCCCCCGCCAAAAAAATATTGCTGTCCTATGGTTTGGGCACAATTTTTAAAGAAATTCTATAAACATACAAGACCTGAATTTTTCTATTCCTGATAATCTAAACAATTGAAAGTTTATAAAGATAAAGACAACTGCCAAAAATCTGTTTATTTCCTTATCACTTTTAAAATGAGATCACAAAAAAAAGAACTGCAATTTTTTTACTGGCTAATTTTATTTTTTGATTTTTTTAGGGATTTTATTTATTTATTAGACAGAGATCACAATTTGGCAGAGAGCCCAATGCGTGGGGCCGGGGGGGGGGGGGGGGGCCCGCCTTGGTCCCAGGACCGGGGGATCATGACCCGAGCTGAAGGCAGAGTCAGCAGAGTCTTGAACTCACTGAGCCACCCAGGCAAACCCTTTTAATTGGCTAATTTTAAACTAACATTTAAAAGCACAATGAGAAATGACCGTTTCAGTCTGCATTAGGATTCCAACCTCTGCTGAGGCAACATCTGTGTTTGGTGTGAGCACATGTATACACGTACCTGTGTATACGAACAGAAAAGAAAAATCCCAGGTCTTCGATTTTTAGTTTGTGAGCTATACTAGTAGCTCTTCTTCAATTATGACAGTCTTATAAATAAACACAAATGAGCGAAGCTCATAAATATGGTATTCAGAGTAGTTTCCATACCCAGCATCACGAACAGACAGTAACACCTATGTGTGGCAGTGTATTAACATCTGTCACTACCTTGGCTCCTCGCAGAAGGTATAAAATAACACCTTGCTTTAGTCAGTATTAACTAGGCTGCTTTTGGCTTTTAAAAATATACTCTCAGCATGGCATTTCTAAGCACAAAAGAACTTAAAGTCTTATGTTCCTCTTCAAATTTAAGACAAAATGACAATCTAAAATAAAAAATCACAACAGCCTAAAGTAACTACCACTTCATCTTTTTCCCTACACATTCAATAAATCACCTATCAAGCATGTATCAAGAATGATTCAAAATTTCACAACATTTAATGTGTAAGGAAAAAGCGGAAAAGGAACAAGAATGAATTGTAGTCGGGTTGTTGAAAATTACAGAAGATGTTTCTCTTAATTAAAATTAACTTTAGGGCGCCTGGGTGGCTCAGTGGGTTAAGCCGCTGCCTTCGGCTCAGGTCATGATCTCAGGGTCCTGGGATCGAGTCCCACATCGGGCTCTCTGCTCAGCAGGGAGCCTGCTTCCTCCTCTCTCTCTCTCTGCCTGCCTCTCTGCCTACTTGTGATCTCTCTCTGTCAAATAAATAAATATAAAAAAATATTAAAAAATTAAATTAAATTAACTTTAGGGGCACTTGGGTGGCTCAGTGGGTTAAAGCCTCTGCTTTCAGCTCGGATCATGATCCCAGGGTCCGGGGATCAAGCCCCACATCAGGCTCTCTGCTCAGCAGGAAACCTGCTTCCCTTCCTCTCTCTGTCTGCCTCTCTGCCTACTTGTGATCTCTGTCTGCCAAATAAATAAATAAATTTTAAAAAAAAATTAACTTTAACATATTGTTGCTTTTGTTTTACTGAACTACAGAACATTTCAACGAGTTGCAACTGCATCTATTATGGTCCAGAATGAATGAAAAAAAGTCTGCTCAGAAGTGAGATCCTCTCAGGGCACCTGACTCAGTCAGTGGAGCATGTAACTCTTCATCTCGGATTGTGAGTTCGAGCCCCACGCTGGGTGCAGAGATTACTGAAAAATAAAATCTTAAAAAAAGAGAGAAAGTTTTAAAAAAGAAAAGAAAACAGATCTTTTCTACAGCAACAGAGACCACAAAATCCTCCTTCTGCCTAAAGTCCAATGTTAGTCGCCTACAGAAATATTACTCCACTCCAGAGAGATTAACAATGCATTCGTCAGGGACAAAGGCAAATGGGTATCTTCACTTCCTCCTGGAGAAACTGAGGCAAACAAGATTTCCCAGACGTCCCCAAGATAAACAAGCGTGTCTGCCTAGTGATTCAGGAGTCCCTGGCACTCAAACCTACTCTTTTCCACTCCATGAAAATTTGCAAAGAACAGAGTAATCCTGTCTAGAACTTTAATACTTCTGAAAAACAGGATGAGGTTTTTATAGGAAGTCATCCCATTAAAAGGCCACTAGGTTTGTTTTCTTTTTTTACAGATACTAAGTTGATCTTGAAAAATATCCACGAGAACTCCAAAAGCACAAGTAAAGTATGGCTCTCTCCCTTATCAACACACACTGTAAAGGTACAGTGATTGAGTCTGACGATGGCTCTTGAATAGAGAGAACAGGATGGCTACTCTGGAGAGGAGAAGGCTCTAGAACCCACACTCCTTAAACCAAAATAAAATCCACACAGATAAAAGATATAAAGATATGGCTTTTAAAAAAATATATCACTTGGGGCGCCTGGGTGGCTCAATGGGTTAAAGCCTCTGCCTTCAGCTCAGGTCATGATCCCAGGGTCCTGGGATCACTGGGATCACTGGGATCGAGCCTCGTATCAGGCTCTCTGCTCAGCAGGGAGCCTGCTTCCCTCTCTCTCTCTCTGCCTGCCTCTCTGCCTACTTGTGATCTCTGTCAAATAAATAAATAAAATCTCTAAAATTACATATATATATCACCAATACTTAAAGAAACCTTCTGGAAGAAGACTTAAGGAATTAAGACTTTGCAGGGAGGCAAGTTAAAATGAAGACATAACAATTAGGAATATCTATGCAACAGAAGAACCATGTCAATATTCGTAAAGCAAAAACTTCAGAAGATTATTAGGAGAAATAAAAGCTCCTTGACCGTATCAGACTCATTTTATCTCTCAGTCCACAAAATGGATAAAAGTAAGAATATAGAAATTATGTAACACAGGCCTAATGCACAAACCCACATTTAACTCTGGACCCTGAAGATAAAGAATACACATTCTTTTTCTATGTTCACAATATATTCATAAAATTATCATATATTATGCCACAAGAGGTCCACAACTAAATATGTTTGGTTGAAAATGACTGCAAAGCAGAGGTACAGGAGAGATGAGGTGATAATGAACATAGGATCCCTGAAGTAACTCGTATAACCAAACACAGCTGTGATGCAGGCGGCAGGAAGAATTTTCAGTTCCTATAGTAGTTCCTTGTGATCACATTTTTTCAAGAAGCCACAGAATCCCTTGAGAAAGAGGTACTTACACCAGCTGCTACTTCCTGAAATACCCAAGGTAGAAGATTATCTATTTCCTATTTCTGAGAGACTAAAAGAACTCCACCTTCCACCGTGTTTTCACGGTTAATAATCTTCAATGAGAAGTTCGTTCCCGGGCTTTTTCTTAAACCCTGGAACACGTATAACTTATTAATTCAAGACCTGTTTTGGGCAGAGGGGGAGGCCATCTTTCACCACACTTCCTATAGCAGTCTTTCACACGCATAAAAGGTCGCTTTGTAAATTAACCTTCGTATTTAATAGGCGGCTAAATATCCTCCTTACCGTCTACATCTGCACTTCCTTATGACTGGACTCACTGAGCTGGGACTTCTCTAATTCTTTCGCCAATCCTTACTTGATGGCTTTCCAAACTAAGTCTACTATCACACTTCTTTTCCACATGTTTAACTTGTTTATATTTATGCACCAATTAAGGCAAGCTCTTGGAAAACATAGTCTCTATTTTAAAAGTACAATTTGTTATGGAACTCATTTTGGCTTTATCAAAAAAACAAAATAAAACAAAACACAGGGTTGAGTTTTGATAGAATTAATCCACAAAAATCATTTTCATTTCAAGAAACTGCCTCGTGGCAGTATTTCCTAAAACCATACTTGCCCTGTTGAAAAATATGCCACCTTTCCACTATCATTACTTATTTCCATGTATATTCTGAAAGGGCAATTACTTCTAACACACATCATGACCTGCTTTTCCTCCACTTCAGGTCAACTTTGTCAGAGGTCCTTGAGGCTAACGTGAGATCAAGTTCCACACTCCATTATTCTCTGTCACGACATCCCATTTGTTTTTGTCATGGTGCTTTAACAGTTTGTGATTGTTTCACGGGCCAGTTTAATTTTCTGTCCTCCACCCAACCTCCCCACCCTGCCACCAGCTATGAGCGTCTCTTCACATGGAGGAGGCAGACAGATGGGTCTGAACGAGCTTAGAGCCCTGCACACACTGTGGCCAGCTCTCCGTCAGCTGCGAGGCATTCATCAATACACAATATGGATAATATTAAAAGCACTGTGAACTGGTCACAGCCATAAAGCTATTAATGCTGATACAATCTTTAAAGGGGGTAGGTACATTAATCCCCAGAAGCAGTGAATTCCAGTGACATGCTATAATGTTCTGAGGCTCCAAAGCTGAAAGCACACTGGGCAGACTCATGAAAGGCAGCGATGTAGGAGACTGAACCAGGGCCTCACAGCTCTTTTACAGAAGAGCAGCGGGAGTGCTGAAAAGATGATTCACTTTCACTACCATCACACACACACACACACACACACACACACACCCCTAAAGACAATTTCAGAGCATTTCATTAAGTATTTTTGTTCATAAAATAGATCTATCTTTTCCTGAAGTTTGAAACACACCACTGACTGGGGGCATATGGTCACCACCTTCCCCTAGCAGGACCCAAATTTTAAAGATAATTTCCAGAAGCTCCATGCAGATAACCTATCTCTGCATGCAAGACTGCAGTAAATGGGAACAGCTAATTTTTGCCTCAATGTTTTTATTTTAAGAAAAAAAAAAAGCATTTAAATGACAATATCTAGGTTTATTTTGCAGTTCTGAAATAAGATTTATATATATGTTTATAAAATGTATATATGTAAAATTTATATATATTTACAAAATGTAGTTTAATATAAATATTTTACAAACACATATACAGCTATTTGCAGGGTTTATGAGCTGTGTGTTGGAAGATTCACTTCCTACTTTGACAAAAACATGCACTGATACTTTAAATGTTAATTTGGTTTTCTTTAAGTATTCCTGGATACAAGTTTCTTCGTCAAAAAGCCCAACCAATTTTATATATACTATAAAGTATTTTCTATGAAAAAACTGCTGTTGTGCTTTTAAGTCACAAGTATTTAAAATATCATTTTAATAATCAAATGCGAAACTGATCAGATCTCAGAACCACCAGTTCCACAGTTCAGCTGCCTCTAAAGATAGCAAAATAACTTGCAAAAAATTGACTGAATTAGATCAATTTGGATATGGGCTAGGGTGGACATATAGTCTGAAAACAGTTTAGTGGTTTTTTTCAAAAGTAAGGGATAAAACTATCCCAGGACTCAACAATTCAACCAAGCAAAAAAGGAAAATGTTTGTCTACATAAACACTTGCATGCAAATGTTCATAGGAGCATTATTCATAAGTCCCCACCCCAACCCATGAATACAAACACACACACAAGAGAGAGAAACAACCAGTCCATCATATTCAAGCAGCAGATTGCTATTCAGTTATTATAAGGAGAGAATTGATACATGCTATGCAATAGATGAACCTCAAAAATAATCATGGAAGTGAAAAAAGCCAGATGTAAGAAACCACAAGATTCCATGTATGTCAAGTACCCACAGAAAGTCACATTTACAAACAACAAGATTTTTGTATGGGGCAAGGAACACGGATTACCTATAAATGGACATAAGAGACCTTATTGTGGAGATAAGCTGTCCTAAAAATGATTTATGGTGGTGGCTGTTATCACTTAGTAAAAACAATAAAATTGTACACTTGAAATGGTCAACTCTTATGATATGTAAAATATACTTCAAAGCTGTAAAGGGAAAGAAAAAAAAAACTTGGGTTAAGAAAATAATTCATAAAATGAGAAGTAACATAAGAGATAAAAAGATCTGGGTGACACTGAATGTATCCTGATTAAAGCAAGTTACTCCTCTCCCCCTTCTGCCAAAAAAGTCATTTACCAAGCTGCCAAAAGACCAAGTAGGAGTAAAGTTTCTACTCCACTCTTTAAAATAATAGATAACACCAACACCTTGGAGGTACCACCAGAATATGGGTGACCTCAGGAAGAAACCAAGTTTTATTCTAGGATTATCATGAGAACTGTCATGATCTTTTCAAAGCCTATGAATTAAAGTCCACATTATGTAAATCTAACGATTTTCACTTTATCCTTAGAAAAACATGACTTAAAGTAAGAAAAATATGAAGCTGTTTATAAGAATAAGGTAGCTCTCAACCATCGGCAAAATGATAAAAATTATCAAACTCAAATCTTTTATTAACTTCCAATCTGGTTAGGGGTTTTCTTGTCTTCTGGGCACAGTTCCTACTTAAAAACAAACTGTTTAATCAGTATTCTGAATTTTACTAAAACCAAGTGACACAACAAGCAGACAACATTCATCTCTTTATTCTTTCCAACATTTTCAGCTCAAAATTGATTTTGGAAACAAATGTAACATACTGGGTTCCACTATATCTTTTTACAATGCTTATGTCCCTAAATGTGCCTGCCTAATTTCTTTCCTGCAGTACAAAGTTTATATTTACACAGCTTTTTAAAATGGAGAGTTAGCACAAGTATGGTTTAACTCTAAAAGAGAAGTGAGGGGTAAAGAGAGCTACACCAACTGCAAAATAACAGAAAACCCTAATTCTTAGAAGTGTAATTACAGATCAACGCTACTTGGGAAAAAAATGACAGTTAGCTATGAGTTCCTGCCCGGAATTTTGTACCAATAAATATCCCTTTTAACAAATTTTTTAAAGTATTTAAAATTCAACATATTAACTCAAAAGGTTCTGTTTTCCTTTAAAAAACACACACACAAAAATCATAGTATCATGGACTCGAGACAGCTAACACTATCAACTTACCAGATAGGCCATCTTACTTAGAAATGTCTATGTTAAAATATTAATTTATCAATCAGGAGAAAAAATAAGTAATTTCTGCAAAACCAGGAAATGGGTTTCATTCCTTTACACAAAACAAAGGTAACTGGTTAGTTTTATACCACTTTCTAAAAATTTACATCCATAGTAAATCAGGTACACCTGCATTTTTAAGGCAACAAGAAAAAGGGGAGCAATTTAACAAGTCATCCAGACGCACATTATCCAGGATGAATGTCAGGTGAGAGACCAGGCTCTATCATAACCACATATACTACATGCACCAAATCAAAATTTAATTACACTGCAGAACACCGTTTGTGAATTATGCTACATATTTTATCAACTGCTCCCCTTTTGACAGGGCCATTTCCTGAAGAAAAGTTCCAAGAACTGAAAAGTTTCAACACCTACATACCAGAAAGTGTTTCCTGAATTTTGCTCCATGAACTAACATCTGCTATAATTTGAACACTTACTTCCCAGTAGGAATCCCATTTAAAATTTTTGTTGAACGTTATTTGTTCAACAACAGTAGATGCAGACAATGTTTTGTTAAAACAACAACAACAAAAACCAAAAACCAAAAAACACCACCACCACCACTACCACCTTTCGGTTTCATAGTTTGGATATAACTGACCAATTCACAGCTGTTAACTTTTCCCCTGGGAACAAAAACATCTGCCACCTGATAAACTGGAGTATGTGTGGTAGAGTATGCATTCGTAGTTTTGGGAGGCAGCCCAGAACAAGCAGGAGAGGGCAAATTAAATATCCAGGCCCTGGGAAGAAACAATTCTTAGGAAAGTGCTGCATAATCAGACTTGGGCATTACTTCTTTTATTTTTTAAATTTTAAGTGCATCTGGACACTTCAGCAGTTAGTTTAATTTACAGAAATACAGTCTACCTTTCCTATCAACCTCTTGTCTATTTAAATGGGGGAAGGAGGCCACGTGTATATATCAGGATATATTAAGTCAAAATGTAACTGCACTGCGTATCTCTCACACACATATCTCTCACATACAGACTCCATTTCACAAAGGGTAGTAGGGTGGGCCTCTGGCCTCAGAGAAGGTCTCCACCCAAGCTCCACCCAGACCTATCCAATCAGTATGGCGGAGAGGGGGGTTGAATCAACACATTGGCAAGCACTCCTGGTGATTCTAGTGTCTAGTCAAGTTTGAGAACCTTGAACTTAATAGGACTACACTGCATCTAATTGCCAGTCCAGCAGTAAGCAACACCAAAAAGAAAGGCAAGATCATGTGGGGTAAAATACAGTGACTCAAGAGTTATCCTTAACTCTCTTCTAGCCTACCCAAAGGATCGTATCATGTCAGCCCACAAGTTTCCAAGTATTCATTATCATATGAGCCATTATGGAGGAACAACAATAGTTTTAGAGTGTGGTCAAATTGTGGATGCCCTTTGAAGG